>NC_140962.1:102147337-102269837 GCF_056783735.1 Eptatretus burgeri | reverse complement strand
GAAATGAGATATGGATTTTAAATTGATGGAATGTGATTAAGCCTTGTTAGTTATGTTCATGGCATGTAAATGTCAAATGTGTGAAGTAAAAATACATGTGGGTAAATCAATTAATTGAATGGATGAATTAAGTTATAATGCTTAACTCCTTTCTTATTAGATTCGCTAAAACGAGATATCCCTTATTGTCGGGTTTTCCGGCTGTGTGTGTGTGTGTGTGTGCGCGTGTGTGTGTGTGTGTGCGTGTGCGTGCATGTGTGTGTGCGTGTGCGTGCGTGTGTGTGTGTGTGTGTGTGTGTGTGTGTGTGTGTGTGTGTGTGTGTGTGTGTGTGTGTGTGTGTGTGTGTGTGTGTGTGCAACGCGAGGCTCCACAGCATGAACCAGCGAACCGATTTCGATGAAACTTGGCGAACAGGTGGAATATATACTGGGAAGGTGCGCGTTTGAATTTCGTTGCCTAGCAACCACCCGTTGCTGTGCAGCGGCTGAAAAACTGCGTACAGTATTTTCAATACTTGTCCTTCAGTTTTTAATGTAGAGAAGCGAGACTTCGGAATTAAACACTTTGAGATATTTAGAAAATTTTACTCGAGCCGATTTTTTATTGAGGTTTTATTTTGCAAATGGTAGTCCTTCAAAAATCGGGTATCTATTTACCGTCATTTAAGGTGTGTATACAGTGTTTGTAAAGAACTACACCGTCGTTCCACCTTCGATCTCTCCTCGATCCAAACGTTATTGACCAAAATGAAAAGGATCCAAAATAAATGGAATCACCAGCATTTCTGTCTTTGTGGATTTCTAATAATATGTTTATTTATTTATTTACCGAAAACGATTCCCTACCCACAGACCACCTTCAATTATTTATTTATTTACTGAAAACGATTCCACGACCCACAGACCACCTTCAATTATTTATTTATTTACCGAAAACAATTCCACGATCCACACACCACCTTCAATTATTTATTTATTTACTGAAAACAATTCCACGATCCACACACCACCTTCAATTATTTATTTATTTTCTGAAAACAATTCCACGATCCACACACCACCTTCAATTATTTATTTATTTACCGAAAATTCCACGATCCACACACCACCTGCAATTATTTATTTATTTACCGAAAACGATTCCACGACCCACAGACCACCTTCAATTATTTATTTATTTACCGAATACGATTCCCCACCCACACACCACCTCAAATTATTTATTTATTTTCCGAAAACGATTCCACGACCCACACACCACCTTTAATTCTTTATTTATTTACCGTAAACGATTCCACGACCCACACACCAACTCCAATTATTTATTTATTTACCGAAAACAATTCCACGATCCACACACCACCTTCCATTATTTATTTATTTACTGAAAACGATTCAACGATCCACACATGACCTCCAATTATTTATTTATTTACCGAAAACGATTCCACGATCCACACACCACCTTCAATTATTTATTTACTGAAAACGATTCCCCACCCACACTCCGCCTCCAATTATTTATTTATTTACCGAAAACGATTCCACGACCCACACACCACCTCCAATTATTTATTTATTTACCGAAAACGATTCCCCACCCACACACCAAATCCAATTCTTTATTTACCGAAAACGATTCCACGACCCACACACCACCTCCAGTTATTTATTATTAAAAGTGGGAGTGGCGTAGGAAAGTGGGCGTGGCTTATGAAAAATATTGTGTGGCTCAGGAGGTGTGGTCGAACAAGAGCAATGAGAGAAGTTTATCGGGTTTTCCGTGTGTGTGTGTGTGTGTGTGTGTGTGTGTGTGTGTGTGTGTGTGTGTGTGTGTGTGTGTGTGTGTGTGTGTGTGTGTGTGTGTGTGTGTGTGTGTGTGTGTGTGTGTGTGTGTGTCTGCCTGCAACACGAGGCTCCACAGCACAAACCAGCAAACCGATTATTTTTCAAATGGTAGTCCTTCAAAAATAGGGTGTCTATTTACCGTCATTTTTATGAGGAGTGCCAGTTGGCAAAATACGCAATAGGAAAAATCTCGCCAGGCAGAGGAACAATTGTATGTGAACCAATACGTCTTGGCAATGAATCTTCGTCGGTGGATCGGTCAGAATGAAAAGCATTGTATCCAGGGTTTCGATCCTTGCGAATCCCTCGTCGCCAACCGGCTTGTTTTCATACTTCTTTCTCATTTTTTCACAATTCTCTTTATTCATTCTAATTCTTTTTTTTTCTTCTCTTTCATCGCGTCTACTCGTTATTTCTCTCTTTCCTTTTCTATCTCTCGAAGGAGAAGTTAATTCTTGCAGAAATTTTTCTGTAAGTCTCACTTGGCTGCACCTGGATGGGTTTGAGGGTTGTGGAGTAGCGGCTGAAACCCAAATCCTATCCAGGTTCCTCCTGAGGATTCCATCTTTACTCTTTACTTCTTCGGGTTCTTTGTTGGTCTTCCATTTCATTGAGAGCAATATGGAGGACTGATGCGGTATCTGGTAATGTCCTGGAAGCATTGCAAAAACTGGGGTGGCACTCGGTAGAGCACACACCTCCACCAGGCTGAACAGTTTACATTTTGTATCCCACTGATAGGCCGAATCTGGATCCGAACCTCAACAAAAATCAAGTTGGCCTGTTCTTGTCACCAATCCAACTCATCAACCAAGTTTTGTCATAACTTGTCCACAACTTTTTGAGATATCGTGCTTTTTATCATGTTTGGCCCCATCTCTCAATGGTGAAGAATAACTTTAAAAATTCAACTATCCAGATCCGGATATTCACCAAAATAATCAATTCATCCTTAACACACACCCAACCTGTCCACCAAATTTCACCCAAATTTGTCCATGACTTCCTGAGATATCCTGCTCACAGAGAGACAAACAAACATAACCTGTACCCACCTTCGGTGGCAGAGGTAACTAGTTATCCTTGACTGTTCTGTTCCTGAATGGACAGGATAGGCTATTGTAATCAGTTTGTGTGTCACTGAGTGTGTGGCTGCATGCCGATCTACTTTTAATATCGATCATTAATTCTCAAATCTACTGTAATCTATGTACTCGACAAAGCTATGCATTGTTAAATAGTCTTGTTTTGATTGCAATCCATCTGCATCATGAAGCTCATCATGTCATACATACCTTTTACTTTTCAAAATATATCCCATTTGAATTGATGCACTTATGCTATTTATGCTTCAGTCACATTTGGCTCGGTGGCCGTAGGGTCTAAAAAATATGCGGCCACTAGCAATTATAGGATGGCTGCAGTATTTCCATGGTCACACAATGTAGCAGTCACATATGTTTTTATTTTTCGGCTAGCCGCATGGGGTATTTAGAAATTGTGGAGACCGAAAACGTGGGGGTGCCGTACGGTCTTTGATTTTATGTCGCACGGTGACCTTAGGGCGTCCCTGCGGCAGCCATAGAATTTTCAAGGCAGACGCAAGGTAGCCTCAAGATGCCCGCAAGGCGACCGCAGGGGGACCCTACGGCGACCGTGGAAATACTGCGGCCGCCGTAATTTTTTGGGGGTTGGCAAAATTCATCTTTCATTGATAAGAGCCTACGGCAGCCGCACGAATAACGCAAGCCCACCGTACGCCCTACGTACATTCGACGTGGAACACATCTACGTCATGGCTACGGCTTGTCGAATTGCTACGGCCAACCTAGAAATGAAAAAAGTTATAACTCCGCACTTTAATTCCACGGAGACCCCTACGGCCTGTAAAAGATAGCCATATGGCGTAGGGCCACCCTGAGGGCCACGTAGGGCCACTGGAATCTTTAACATCCACCAACAATTAGTACTGTCAGGCAGGTCCTCTGGATTAACGTCAATCGGAGGTACGGCACACAATCCTAGGGATTGTTGAATCGCCCTGTATGCGAAACACCAGGACGACAGTTTATAGCTGGGTTGAGATTCAAATCCAAACGAGACAGGTTGTGGTAGAGGTGATTGCATATACCTTTAAGTGTATATACCTCTGGTCTATCCTGGCTACGGCTTGTCGAACTGCTACGGCCAACCTAGAAATGAAAAAAGTTATAACTCCACACTTTAATTCCACGGAGACCCCTACGGCCTGTAAAAGATAGCCATATGGCATAGGGCCACCCTGAGGGCCACCTCAGAAACTCTGCGGCCGCCGCACGTTTCTGTCAACTCAGGGGCGGGGGGGGGGGGGGTACGGCCGCCGTATCCTCGCCGTAGAGCAAATGTGAGTCATGCTTTAGAGAGGAATTATTGAGTAGGCCTATCTCTTTGGTCTAAGTCTATTTGTTGTTGTTCTTGTAAGCGCTGCTTTGCAGTCTTTTGGAGATCTTCACCACTGATAAACTCCAGGGTGATTTAGTTATTTATTTATTATTATTCATGAGACCATTCAAATATTTATGATCTTGAAACAAATAAAGCTAAGAGTCTGAAATTTTGCATGAAGCATCTATAAACATCGGAAACGCCAATCCGTTAATGATCAGCATCCTTGTCTGAGCAACATGAGATATCCTGCTTCATGAATGAGGATTTAAGCTGGTACAATGTGCATGAAAAAGTGTTCATCGTAAAACTTTATGCTGAAAGTGGTCATTCCATTGTGACTGGATAAAAGAAGAATTTTAAACGTGCGATGCTCCCAATAAGAAAACAATTTTGCGCCCGTTTCATCAATTTGATGAAGAAGGAAATGTAGTTGATCAAAGATCAAGGACAAGGTCTTTGAGACAAATGAACACATGTTGGGAGACCTGCAGGCAGCCGTAGAATGAGAGGTCCATTTCCTGAGATACCCTGCCAGCCGTAGTGCAGAATTACATCAGTCGCCCACGGCATGTGATTATACACAGCGGATGGCTCCTTGAACATGTTCTTCAATAGGGTATGAATTTGTGATGTTTGGCGATGCTTCATGCAAAATTTCATACTCCCAGCTTTATTTGCTCCATCATTATAAATTACCATATTGGAATGGTCCCATGATTTCAAAAAACAAAAAGTCACCTGATATTTTCTCCAGGTATCAAAGGCAGTCATTCAGCGAAACAAATGATAGTCTGAAGAAGTTACGTCTGGACTGTATGATCGGTTGTTCTTAACTGTCATCGAAACATTGTTGATGCTTACACTATTTTGAGCGGGAGACGACCTTCACTCTGCAAGTTGCATCAACGGGTATTCCGTCCGTCGGAGAAGATGGTGATTGCTACCTGTCCTGTTTGCTAGCACTGATGTGAGAAGACAAAGATCTGAGGCACTGCTTGAAAATAGTAGGCCATTGTGTGCCAGGTCCAGGCTCAAATACTTGAGCAAAGTAACTCCGAGTCGAAGAATGAGGATTTAAGCTTGATCTTGGCTATACTTGCAATCCAAAGAGTGCAATTTAAATTCGCTGTCCCAACTTATCACAGTTTACCTTGGAGCAATAAACGACTCGCCCTGAAAGTGAATTACACAAAAATCTGAACCCTTTTCAATGGGCGTGAGCACATCTCCATACTTTCTGACATTCCAGGCCAAATAAACAAGTTTATGACGAACAATGTGTCCAGGAACTCGCTGTTGGTTACCATAATTCGGCTTTTTGTTAAACCATACCTGAACACGTAGTGCACCTTTCCTTCACCGTACTGTCGTTCTACTCTGTCATCAGGCCACACATTGGTATCGCCGCTTGTAAGGGGCATTCCACGACGTCAAGGCACCAGACGGTTAATCCTATTCCTGAGTTGTCAAGAGGCTCTTAATCCCGTTATCGGAGCTGAACAGCTTTTTGAAAGAAAAAAACTAAACTGTGTTGAAGCTGGTGTTTTTGAAGAATGAGATGCAGAAAACACAGCTCACAGCGAGGAGGTGGATGTACACTCCGTGCCAATGAAGAGCGATGCGTAGAATGTCCCGCACCGGGTGAGATCATAAAACCATGGTGGAGGATAATGGCTGTGAGATCCATAGGTCTTCAAGCCTCTCGCTTGGGTTGCCAGAGCACTCGATGCCTGACGGGTGAAAAACTATGAAGATTTATCCTTGTACTCCAGGAAAACCTGAATTCCATTTTTGTCTGAACAATATCTGGAAGTTCACTGCGATGCTTTTTCTTGGTTATGGCACAATGGCAATCTTATCCAGTGACCTGCTGTGGCATTATCATCAGGGCCAGATTTCGGTATGGGCAAGCTGGGCAGTTGACCAGGGGCCTCCACAACCAGGGGGCCTCCACATATTTCATGAAAAAAAAATTGTAAGGAAAAATGTATTTGTGAGTACCTGAATGGTAGTTGGTAGTTCGTGGAACAGAAATAAGATATTCATCTTATCTCATTCTCTATTTTATATAGAAGTTCAAATTCTTTGTTCTTGAAAAATATACTTTATGGATGACTGTAAATATGTCTTGTCCACCTTTTTAGTATTCTAAGGTAGGATGTGCCTCCACTACTGAAGGCTGCCCAGGGGCCACCACATGTCTAAATCCGGCCCTGATAATTATCATGCATGGTGTCGGATTAAAGTTTTCATCCAGAGTATCTTAGAAAAATCGTTGAATGCCAAACATCAACAAATTGCAAAAATGATCACAGTGGTCATGTGATTATGTTTGGTGTAAATGTTAACTTGGGATGATTATTATCAAAGATTTAATGATATATTGGATGGTTAAGACATTATTTGTGTCACGTGATTAGACTTAGAGTGCCATTGATGTAACCACTTGTGTTGCACAATTAAAATGCCATTTTCCCCTCACAATGAAATGTAAACGTTCTGATGTTTATCCTTTCCTCATCCTATCCCCAGATGGGTTGCACAGCACAAGTGCGAAATGCACTCTGCGTGTCATCATCGTCACGGACGAAATGCTCAGCAACAGCATTACTGTGCGCCTCAAGAACATGTCTCAGGAGCTCTTCCTCTCACCGCTGCTCGGCCAGTTTGTCGATGGAGTGGCCGCGATCCTGTCAGCCCGCAAAGATGATGTCTTCGTATTTAGCATCCGCAATGACACAGACGTAAGTGCCCACATTCTCAATGTCAGCTTCTCAGCGCGCCTTCCCAGTGGCTTCCGTGATGAGTTCTTCTCATCTGAGGACCTTCAGGAGCAAGTGTACCTCAATCGGACGTTGCTCACATCTGTGTCAAAGCAGCGAGTGCTGCCTTTTGACGATAACATCTGCCTCAGAGAGCCATGCGAGAACTACATGAAGTGCGTGTCGGTGCAGCGCTTTGATAGCTCCGCACCATTCATTGCCTCTGCAACCATCTTATTCAGGCCCATCCATCCCGTCAATGGGCTGCGCTGTCGATGTCCTCCTGGCTTCACCGGTGATTACTGCCAGACGGAGGTGAATCTCTGCTACTCGAACCCCTGTGGGAATAGTGGAGAATGCCTGCGACGTGAGGGTGGCTTCACCTGCCGTTGCCATGAACATTACACAGGTGAGAGATGGATCAGTCTGCTTTATAACATTATATGCATAATGGTTTTTTTTATTATTCCTACCTACATTGCCATCTATTTATGATGTATGCACAAGGGAAGGGGAGATGCGTCATCGTCTAACTCGATGAGTGTAGGAGAGTGTGAGAGGAGTGGATAAATAATGGAAATAAAATTTGGAAGAGATGGGATAAAGGGCAAAAGAGGGAAAGATCATGTGTGTGTGTGTTGAAGTGAGTTTGGGTGGGGGAGGGCTGGAGGCAAGGACGGCGAGAGGTTCAAAAATCGCACCATATTTGTGTATATAATAAATATATAGCCCCTTTACCCAAGTGAAGTGCCATTTCCTTGAACAAAGTTGTGGCTGTTGGTTATGTGCGATTACATTTGAATTTAATTACATTGCTCATAATGACAGCGGACTAATCACGACATTTCTCATTTTCAAGACAATTGAATATTTCATTGTATTAAAACTAGAGGGGGAGCACTCGGTAGAGTGCAAAATCTCTGCCGCCAATACTGCTGGGTCACTCAAGTGAACCTGATATCCTATTCATTCAATTTGACGTCAACAGTGCTGACAGAGTTATATAGTTTGCAACTTTCCCTTTTACTTTTAACTTTTACATACTCAATTCATTCCTCATAACTAGATTCCTTGAGACAGAAATTGATTTTACGTGGGTATATGCACCTGAACTTCCAAAATCAGCCGCAATTATAATTTTGGCATGTTTTTTGTTGGAAATCACTTATAACATGGAGAAATGCAAAAAAAAAAAAATCGAAATTTTGTTGAAAAAAAAGTTGCAAAATTTTTTTTCTCTCCAACAATTTTTTTTGGGGGGGGTGGAAATCACTTAAAACATGTAGAAATGCAAAAAAAAAATTCAAATATTTTTTCAAAATGGCCACCATAGCGGCCATATTGGATTTTGGACCAATTCCAAAATTTAATGGCATGATCCTTGGACCATACCTAATCCCCCCACCAAGTTTCGTCAAAATCCATCCGAGTTTTTCCGTAATACTGTTCACAAACAAACAAACAAACAAACAAGCAGTCATAGACTGGTACTTACGAAATTGTCAACTTGACCTCTGACCTTGTCGAATAAAAGCTGTCTCTAGAGAAGGTAGCGACGCAAACCAGAAGTTTCTACAGTGATTCTGTACCAAACCATCAAAAATCGTAACGTCGGCCGAAGCAAAAATCTCCATTTCTCCACGCAATTATTTTATATTATTTTATCAAAGTCACAAAACCATAATATTCGGCCATCCACCAACAATCTTTACATAGTCCGACGGCTCAGCGAGTCAGGCATGCGACGATAACCTTTATTGGGATAAAAAATGACTTTTAAACACCATCTTTATTGAAAACACCGTCAGCGCGCACATGGAAAACCTTTATGTGATCAACGCCGCCTCTGCTCAAGTGCACTGCATCACGTAACGACCCGTGACGCGGCGAGTGAAATATTTTTTATACAATCTTAAAACGTCTCCAAAACATCCAATTTTTACCAGAATTTCGACAACCGAGTTTTAAGCGTCCTAAGCGATCGTAAAAACCGAAGATAAAATTAAAATCGAAGTTAAAACGAACTCATAACGTCGAGCGAAGTAAAAATACTCCATTTCTCCACATGAATTTAAGGAATTATGTTTGACCTCACTATGACCTTGACCTTTGACCGATTTTGACCAAAATCTAATCAGTGTGAGCCATCACCCTCCTGAATCACGTGGTGTAATTTGATATTGGTAGCTTCTTCCGTTCTCGAGTTATCGTGCCTACAAACAGAAACGGAAGTGATCAATATACTTACGAAATCTTTAGGTTTCGTAAGTAACAAACAGAAAGGGGTGAAAACAGTAACCTCCGATCTTCGATGGCAGAGGTTAATGAATGAAAAAACAAAAAGTCTCAATAGCTGACCCTTTCAATTAAAAGTCCAATAAAGTTCATGCTCCAGGGTGATTTGGATTTAGGTGACCAGTCGGGTAGATGTAACTGCTTGCAGATCATTCATTCTCAACTTTCTTGATGTGAAGAAATGAAAAAGTTGACGATAATCGCAAAGTTTTGCAATCCCAAAGTTGCACCGACTTATTCAGAAGGAACCGCTGAAGCTTCTTCGATAGCGTGCTCCGAGGGTTTGGATTTTTGTCCAGGTCCCTACGATTGGGCTCGATTTGTTCAAGACTTTGCATCTCTTTCGGAAGAGTTTGTCTTGGTGTTTGAGGACGAGTGAATGACCAAACCTAGGAATGCTGAATCTGTCAGAATTTCATTGCGACCGACTCATCCTGCTTTGGCAGTTTCTCCGTGATAAAACCAAACCACCAATGACCTTCACAATCCACTGTTTTATAACCAATAAACTCTGCCCATGTTGCATGTCATTTTAATTATATTACTGACTTTAATTCTCACCTAAAGAAGCAGAAATATAAATGGGATGAGCGACTTGGTTTAGTTTGAAACCAGGGGTCGTCGTCATCGTCATCATAATCATCATGTACCTTTCACTGTACATAGCGTCTATTCTGCCGAAGCAGTTCCTTGCCAAGAATTGCAATCTTGGACAGGTTGCCACTCTGATGCAAGATAATCCAAGGGTCAATCAGCAGGTATTCTGGAGTTGTAGTAATGCTAAGTGAGGAATATTTTCGTTGTATTGTACGAATTTATACTCTACTATGATCAGCCTTATTTATCAAAGGTGAAGAATATAAAGACATAAATGATCATTTGTTCTGTGGGTCGTAGTGAAGTGTTGTGGCGTTTGACAGTCAGCATCCTATGAGAAAAGCTGTGTCACTGGAGATCTTTTGAGTGGTTTCCAAGAGTAGCAAATAATCCAGTGGAGTGTCCTTCTCGTTGTTTGCAAGAGAGGCTAAATGTGGGTTTTCATTCATGAAGGAGTAATTCTCAGCAGTCTTCAAAGACAATGACTTCACCTTCAGCCAAAGTTTCCTTTTTCTCTGAAAGGAAAGCAGTTTTCTCATGACTTGCAATGCCCTACAGTTTATTAACGTCATACTCCTTGACTCCATTTTTCTATTTCTTGAGTTGGCCCGTTGAACATTTCCATTTGAACTTGCAGCTTGCGATGCTGGGATGTCAGGTTCAAATCCAATTAACTGTGAAACTGCCTTCCTCAGTTCATTGTCTCAAGCTCTTTTCTCCAAGGTTTCAAATCTGCTGCCCACTGTCACCTCATGGTCTCTTGTCATGTCCTCATCAAGGTTTTATCCTGTAGCTTTAATTACCCTCATATCTGTCACATCCCCTTTAAGTTCCAGTGTTGGAGAAAAACAGAGTTAAATCGTTTCACTTCTTCATCCAAAGTTCAACTTCTCTTTTAGATATTTAAGCAGAACTTTACTATACCGACTGCTGCTCTTGCATCAGATCCCTTTATTGCCGGTGTCATCTTTTTCCTCAATGTGCCATTAACTTTCTTTCCCTCAACATATTTCATTATCCTTTTTTATGTCACATTAAATATTGTTCACTGGAAAGTCCTTTTCAACATTTTTTTTCCCCCCTGGACGGTGCTTCAAAATATTACACGACTTCATCTGATGTAATGGAAACATCTCACCAAACGTATTACAGTGGTAAACTGCGCAACTGCGCTCGGGAGAGCGCATACCTCCATCAGGCTGAACAGTTTACATGTTGTATCCCACTGATAGGCCAGACCTGAATCCGGACCTGAACCAAAATATAATCAGCTTCTTCTTGTCGCCTTCCCAACTCATCCACCTAATTTCGTCTGAGCCCGTCCACAACATTTTGAGATATCGTGCTATATATCGTTTTTGGCCACATCCTTCAATGGTGAAGAATCACTTTTTAAAAAAAATTCTCGTATCTGGAACTCGGATCCAGGTCTTCATCAAAATCTAATCAGTTTGTCCTTGTCACACGCCCAGCCTGTCCACCAAGTTTCATCCGAATCCGTCCACAACTTTTTGAGATATCCTGCTCACAGACAGACAGACAGACAGACAGACAGACAGACAGACAGAGACAATCAAATGGGAGTGCAAACATAACCTCTGTCAACCATCAGTGGTGGAGGTAATAACGTCAGACCAACTCAACAACTCCAGCTTCGCTCGTCAATTGAACTTTAAGGTTCTCAATTTTCTGAAGAACCTCACCTGTGGATGGTCATTCTTCTTTGAAAGCACAGTGATATCTTCATTAAGTAAACAACAAAACAATTAGTAAACGACCTTCATTAATCACACTTTTTCCTTTTGCATTCCTTGATCATATGATCACGTATTTTGTTCGCAGGTGCTGATTTTTTTCCATATGACCCGAGCAGACCCATGTTTATGTTTAGTGGCCTGGTCTGGTCCTGAGTTGCTTTTCATTCATGGAATGCAAAATCTCATCCACGTTTGACTAACATTCCTGGAAAGCTGTGTAATGACGCTGTTGTTTGAACACATGGAACCAGTGGCAGAATGGTGGAAGCATTGCTTTGTTTTCTGATTTTGTCAACAAGCTTACCCATTTGAATAATTACTTATTCTAAGCAGAGCTCTATCTCCCAAAAGGATTATTTTGGAAGGAAACGGGTGAGGTGTGCACATGGTGCGAACGTTTGGAGGTTAGTCAAACAGAGGCATAAGCAAATTATTGCTGTTGGTGGATATGTATCCACAGACAGAAGGCAAACTTGTCTTCTTGGGTTCTTAAAAAAAAACAGACACTTAGGTTTTAAGTAACATCATCAGGAAAAATCACTCATAGAGTGGCACTTGGTGAAACAGACGGAACTCGTTGGAGTGCATACCTCCGCCAGGCTGAACAGTTTACATTTTGTATGCCACTGATAGGTCGGATCATAATCCGGACCCTAACCAAAACGAATCGGCTTGTTCTTGTCACATAACCAACTCATCCATCTCATTTTGTCATAATTAGTCTCCAACTTTTTTGAGATATCATGCTATACGTAGTTTTTGGCCATATCTCTCAATGGTGAAGAATCACATGAAAAATTCTTGGATCTGATCCGGATTTGGATCTTCACCACAATGGACTCAATCAGTCCCCATCACATCCCCAACCTGTCCACCAAGTTTCATCAAAATCCGTCCACAACTTTTTGAGATATCATGCAATGTCGTTTTTAGACCCCATCTCTCAATGGTGAAGAATCACTCAAAGATTAAATAATTTTCGTATCCGGATCCTGATTTGGAACTCAACCAAAATTGAATTGATACGTCCCTTACACACACCCAATATGTTTTCCAAGTTTCGTGTGAATCCATCCATAACCTTTTGAGATGTTGTGCTACATATATAGTTTTGGCCCTATCTCTCAATGGTGAAAAACCACTTTAAAAATTTTCAGATCCTGATCCGGTTTCAGATCTTCACCAAAATTCTGCGTTGCTTTTCTTGGCCCGTCACCGACACACACAAAAAATTTTCAGAACAATTGCTTGAAAGCTGTGACAAACAGACAACAGACAGACAAGCTGGTAGGCGGCGATGGGTCGCCGAGCATGGAAACTATAGGATATAGAGCAAAATGGATGTCATATAGCGGATAGGGAATCACCTTAAGATTATGCATATCAAATCTCATCCAGTTCCATCTACTGATAACTAGTCGGTATCCATTTGAATGAAAAGTACCGAAAATGCGGTTTGAAATCGGAAATCCCCAAAGTTCGAGGGGGTGCTGTTGGTGAACAAAGATCTAAATCAAAAATCCGGCTCGATCGTTTGTGCAAAATGTATTCCAGACGATTAGTGTGAATTCTCATAACCATCCGACCATAACCCTAGGAGGAGTAGCATTTGGCGCGAAGGCACCTCCAGCTCTCGCATATTATCGATTTTTGCACTAATTGACCTTTGACCCCTGACCTAAACGAAATCGGTCAATATGTCCTGCGGCAAAGTTGTAGTACTCATTGAGTACCATGAACCTGCAACGTTTCATTCGTCTCGATGCACTCACCTGGTCGCTAGGGGGCCTTCAATTTTCGCCAATTTTTGCGCATACCCTAATTGTAGGGGGCGCTGCGGATAAAGTATTCCATATATCACAAAAAACAGAATATATTTGATAGAGCATCACCTGTAGATCATTCCTGCCAAATTTCATAATCCTACGTGGGATAATGGCTTTCAGAATTGATTTCGCGTGAACAGTACCGATTTTTAAGGTTTTTCGGTTGTTGCGAGGGAACCAAAGCGTCCCTAGCAACCATCACAATTTCCAAAGCACGAGGTCATAAGATGTACCTACCACCCGAGTTTGGTCAAAATCCGCCCACGTTTACTACCAATTATGCTGATGACAAACGAACAAACATCCAAACAAACAGACAGAATTACTGACAATAAGGGTCACCTCTTTCGGTGACCCAACAGACAAATGAAAAATCACTCACAGAGTGACAACTTGGTGAAACCGAACGACACTCCCGAGAGAACATGTTTGAAATGTCATCCTGTACAATACTATATCGTTTTTCGCCCTTTCTCTCAATGGTGAAGAATCACTTAAAAAAATTATTGTATCTGTATCTGGATTCGAATCTTCACCAAAATTAAACATTGCTGTCCTTGGCCGGTCACCTACACACACACACACACACACACACACACACACACACACACACACACACACACACACACACACACACACACACACACACACACACACACACACACACACACACACAATTTCAGAACGATTTCTTGAAAAACGTGACCAAAATTGTGTGACTAACAGACAGACAGCTAAACGCTACAGACCAACATCCTCGGCGAAAAAAAAATTTTTCACCAAGTAACGGCCATTTCAAACGTCAGCTTGACTATGTTGAAAATCCCCTCCCATTCAGATGAGATATTCCCAGCGACTTGACACATGAGGGTTCCAGTCATTTGATAAAATAGATGTACATGGAATACTCCAAACCTATGTCATTTCAGATGAGCCTGTGTGTTGTGAAAAAGGGGGTGATAGCGAATCGATGTTCACAGCAATGATATATCACATCGTTGGATAGGAGGCAGAGAAAACAAATCGCCAGTCGTGTTCCAACTGCCCGTTTCCAAGAAGCACCAAGTGTATACGACCGAGAGAGATGAGATTTTGCAAAGAAGTAATTCTCCATATCACCAGCACCCATGGCATGGCAAGCTTTTGGAGATGGCTTAGAGTTGAGAGGAATTGTTGCTAAAGTGAGCAGATTTGATGTGCGATGCCCATTAAAAGGAGGCTTGTGATGGCCAGGATTGTCAATGATGGAATTATTTGTCAACATAAGGATACATTCCCTTTAATAGCATTTGATTACTGATGCTTGCAGGTTTTATTTCACAGTACTTATCAGTTGGGTGTGATGCAAAGGTCACGAGGTGTGTGTTCTGTTGTCCTGGGGCGCTTAAGGAAAGTTGGTTGTCAGTCTTTTTACAAACTCTGTCGCTATACAAAATGCTGAAAGAAAAGGTGTGTGTGTGTGTGTGTGTGTGTGTGTGTGTGTGTGTGTGTGTGTGTGTGTGTGTGTGTGTGTGTGTGTGTGTGTGTGTGTGTGTGTGTGTGTGTGTGTGTGTGTGTGTGTGTGTGTGTGTGTGTGTGTGTGCGTGCGTGCGTGCGTGCGTGCGTCCGTCCATATGTCTGTTTCCATGCTTTGCACGCACGCATGTGGAATATGAGTCCTTGTGCTTAGGGGGGACATGCTTGGGGTAGAAATTGTGGTTTTTGTGGGAAGTGTCAGTTATAACTGCACTTCTCTACCCAGGACTCGCATTTGTCAGGAATGATGAACAGCTCAATAGGGTAAAGTATCAACTGAACACGCAACCATACATTATAAACCATGGAGGGTGTCCGGGAAATTTGATTCCATTGTGTAGATAAGGAACTTGGAATGTGTATGTTTGGGCTTTGGCAGTTCACAGTCGACATAATTGTTCATGTTCAGAGGTCTTTTTGGTCAAACTCCAACACACACTGCTTACCTTCGTTTCTTTGGCAATTGCACGTTCGTGGTGATAGAGAATGCTCAGGTTTGTCAGAGCAAATTATACGTTTCAGACTTTGTCCTCAGGTAAGAAGGAGGTTCAATTCAGTGGTCGAAAATAAAAAAAATAAACAGTTAAAAACTTTTTTTTTTTTTCAAAGAAAACACAGATGGCAATCAAGAACTATATTTGTGCTGCTACTAGTACTACTACTACTATGGCTACTACTTTCACTGCACAAAGCAATCCTATCTTGTTCTCGGGTCCACTGAGGAGGAAGTTTGGCCAAAGCCTTCGACAAACCAGTTGGCTGGTTGGGTAGGAATTTATATGTTCAGGGTCCATGACTGGTCTACACTTCATGTCCAAGACACCGTCGGATCTTCACGTCCACTAACTAAAACTAGAAGAGGGGATAGCCGGATTATCATCCTTCCGAGCAACGGTGCACTTTGTGATGCACCGTCCTGCCTGCGTAATACCAATCCGACAGTTTATCTTCGGGCCAGCAATCGAACCCAGATGAGGCAGTTGAAAAGCAAGTTCTCTACCTCTGCACCATCCTTGTTAGGCAATGTATGTGCTAACAGTACAAAGGAATGTTGATACAGTGCAAACGCATGACTTTATGACACAAAAAGCTCAATTTATTGATGCAAACATTACGGTTCAATCTCGCCAAACTGATTTGGTAAGTGCTGAGGGTATGCCAAACACTCGGCCACACTGTGCGGAAAGGAAGGCCTTCCTCCTGCACAGGATGATCGAGTATGCTGCTGGTTTCAGGTTTAAGGTGCTGTATATGCGAACATGTAAATTATGAGAATTATGAGAATGCAAAATGTTGTTATTTGGGAAAACCAATCTTAACATTTTCCAATTTTGCTGAGAAGTAAATTTTGAGAAGAAATACAGGGTGATTTTTATTATTTTTTTTTTCAGTTTGACAACCCTAAATAATTCCCATGCACTAAAAACTATATCAGTTAGGAACCTAATATTTTGTGGAAATGTAGCCTAATGTTACAGAAAGACGTGACATGATGCACACAATTTATTGTCTTAATTGAAGTGTTGAAAGTGTCCACCACCATGTGATGGGCACAAATTCATTATTCGCAGCATGCTCTCCGACACAGAGTGCAGCATTTCATGGGGAATATTGTTGATTGCGTCACTGCTTATTGCTTTTCATTCACCAAGAGTGCGTGGATTTGTAGTGTACGCTATATCCTTCAAATATCCCCACAAAAATAAATGTGGCAACGTAAGATCTGGGGATCGAGTTGGACGTCATGACATGGACACTATGCGGTCACCAAAGAGTAGCCTGAGTTCTTTCATGCTGTTTCGTGAAGTGTGACTCGTGGTACCATCTTGCTGAAACCATCCTTGGTTGATTTTATCTTCTGTAAGGTGCCCAAGAAACTCATGGATTATGTTGATGTGACGTTCTGAGTTTAGTGTTTCTAAGAAGAAAATTTGGCCAATAATTCTTTGCTGACTTTTACAGCACACCAAACACCAATTTTTTGTGGAATGCATTGGCCTTTCATGCATTGCATGAAGTTGTTCACTTAGCCATAAATGAGTGCTTTGTGAATTTAAATGTCCAGGAAGATGAAACCATGTTTTGTCTGTAAAAACCATAACACCCAAAAACATTGTCTTGTTCTCTTACCATCCTCTGGAACCACTCACAGTAGGCAACACGTTTCTCTTTATCTGGATCTAGTAACTGATGCACTGCATGAATTTTGTAGGGATAACGTTTGAGTAACTTGACTGCCTTCCTTGCACTGGATAACTCTCAGGATCATGTCATGTCTTTCTGTCTCCTCCTGCAGGTCGCTGTAGTGGGTACAAGGAAACAAGTATCACTTGCTTTCTGGTACCCACTACAGTGATGGGGTCTTGTCGTGTGTGTGTGTGTGTGTGTGTGTGTGTGTGTGTGTGTGTGTGTGTGTGTGTGCGTGTGTGTGTGTGCGTGCGTGCGTGCGTGCGTGTGTGTGTGTGTGTGTGCGTGCGTGTGCGTGCGTGCGTGTGTGTGTGTGTGTGTGTGTGTGTGTGTGTGTGTGTGTGTGTGTGTGTGTGTGTGTGTGTGTGTGCGCGTGCGTATACATACACACACATGTATACATTTAGACACAAATATTTTAAGGCCATTTTTCCCGACTGGAGCAGCAGTTAGCCTTATGGGTCCCATGACAATTATGGTTCCCTTTTTGAGGAAATATTTGTTTTTCTATGGCCGGGTGCCCTTCCTGACTCCAACCTTTTTTTAATCGCCTCTTACGGCACGCAGGGATAGGAGGAGAGGACATTGGGATCATACTCTGTGCAGAGCATTGGTGCTGCTTCAGCAGTCTTCTTGGCTATTGGACACAATCCTGGACGGGTCGCCACTCCGACACAGTATACCAGCCTGCTGGCACTCATTTTGCCGACCTCGGAAGGACGACAGGCCGAGTTAACCCCACCAAGTATTAATTCAACAGCTGAGCGGGATTTCAACTCAGGAACCATTATGCGGTCCGTTCCGTTCTGGGAGAACCGAGCAGGTATTATCGCCAGATCTTGCCGGACCCGATTCGATTTATCGGCTATTTAAAAACCAACTATATTCCGAGTGCAAGATGGGGCAGTTCAATGAGGGAATGGACGCAACGAACAGGTTTACATTCACACAAGGACATTTATTATAATAAAGCACGTATGCAATTAAACAAGGCAAAACATGTATGCAATTTTACAAGCAACAAAAGCACGACAAAAGAACTACAACCATCTACTTATTATGTACAGTCACTTGCACTTAACAGCAGTTCCTACTTATTAGATGGGCCCACGGACACACGTACGCACACACACACCCAATAAATGGTGGCAGAGGCCTTTAATAACGAGCTCCAGCTCGGAGGACAGGTGAGCTGAAACCCAGAACCTATCTCGAACCTCTCCACCTCATGTGGTCTTCAAGTTGTTCGGACCCGGGCTCCAGCGAGAGCGAGCTGGATCCAATCGCCATGAGCTGCGATCCTTCCCGAGCTCCCGCGAATCCTCCCACGCTTCTCAACACGTGCTGGTGAGACGAGGCGCCGATCCTTCCCGTCGATGCGTCGCTTCCCCGAGGAACCACCTCCAGCGCTTCTCAACACGTGCTGGTGAGACGAGGCGCCGATCCTTCCCATCGATGCGTCGCTTCCCCGAGGAACCACCTCCAGCGTTTCTCAACACGTGTTGGTGAGATGAGGCGCCGATCCTTCCCGTCGATGCGTCGCTTACCCGAGGAACCACCTTCGAGAAGAGGTTGATGAGTCACACCAAGCCGGGAACCAAAATGGAGAACAAAGAGCTCCACAAACCAAGAAGAAGCCACCACTCGCAGCTCAAGCCGAGCGACCGGCTTAACTTCCTTCCAAGCAAAGCGGCTCGAAGCAAATAGCTCTCCCGAGCCAAGCAGAAGCCGAAGCTCACGGAACCTTCAAAGCAAAAAGCCTCCTCCTGAGCCAGGCCTCAGCCGAAGCTCACTGAGCCAGCTGAAGCAAAAAGCTTCTGAAGGCCTCAACCCTAATGCAAGCCAAGCAGGACCCGACGGTCTGCTGAACGACTCCCCCTCAACTCCCTTCTCCAACTCTGCCCTCTCCAACTCGACCTACGAACAAAAGAAAAAGATCTCCTCTTATCCTTCTACTCCCCCCCCCTCTCCTCCACGTCCGGCGTGACTCATGCCCTCGTGATCCATCCCCCCATTCAGCCACGGGTGGGAGGGAGTTGTTGAAATAATGAGTCACGGGACGGTAGGGTTCTTCTTGCTCTTCGCAGAAGAGGGGGAGGGATGTCTCCATTGTTCGTTCCCTAACTATTAAATCGATCCGCAGTGCATCTAATCGATTCCTGAACATTTAAACAATGGAAGGTGAGATATCTAGGGAACAAGCACTTATCGACATAGCTGACTAAAGGAACCTGTATGTTGTGTGCAATGGAATTCCAAATTCGTAACAATATATATATATATATATATATATATATATATATATATATATATATATATATATATATATATATGTATATGTGCCATACCAATGCCAACAACCGTCACGCACTGCCACCAACCGTCTGGAGCTGTCACGAGCTGCCACCAACCGTGAGGCAATTTCAAGTTCCCACCACTACCTCAGGTTCCCACCAGACTCTCCAAAATTGCAGGCTGTCGCACACGAATAACTCCATGACGCGGCGGGTGGCGAATTGACCGTGAATGCCAATAACTCGGCCACGTGATTTAGGGTCCTCTGTCTGATGAATACCAGTTACCTCATGGTCACGTGATCTAATTACCGGGGGACACGCCCTCGGTACGCCTTCTTCAAACTGGATCACCTTACCGGATCAGATGCAGCCGAGCGTAACTGCCCAAGGACGTACCGACTCGAAAACAGATCGTTGGGGGATAATATCCCGGCTCGGCGAGGATATGGACCATGCTGGACCAATGAAGGAAAAGACGAAGATGAGTTGGGAATATTTCTATACAAAGCATATATTTACAATCAAGTGAGGAAAGGTATGTGGCACAGTAAATGGGTTGAATATTATGAACAGGAGGGATAGCAAGGAATTTGTGGGGTATGACAAAAGGCAAGCAATTTACAAAAGCACACACAGAGCAGACTTATACCATTAGAACTTCTGCAATCTTAACTTATGCTACGACAGGCGTCATATCATGACATGACATAATACACACACACACACACACACACACACACACACACACACACACAAACACGAGGAAGATTAGATAGCCAGAAAGAAAGAGAGCAGATGAGGACTAATGGCCTTGCCATACCTGACTGTCGGCCAACCAACGCAACCCAGTACGCTTTGGGGGAGGTAGGAGGGAGAAATACTGGTGTCTAAGGTGTTGGAGTGGAAGGTGTGGTGTGGTGCAATATGGGGGGGGGGGTGTCACAACCCAGAGGAAACTGTGATTGCGAATCTGTAATGGATGCTCTTTTGTGCATCCAAAGGGGACGAGATAGAAAGGTGGAAAGAGAGAGAGGAGAGAAGATGCATGAGGTAAAATATTCCTAGCCGAGTTGTGCATCGGTCTGTGAGTGTAAAGCCGAGGTCGGCAACCTGCGGCCCACGAGCTCCTCCCGTGCGGCCTGCGGCGCCTTGTCCGGATTCCCATTAGGTGCGGCCCGCGAAACATTTTTTCTGAACCGACGGCTAATTTAATATATGTGGACATATGATTCTTCCACATATATCAGTCTCTGTACGTCACATTAAATTATTTTCGCTTCGAGTCCACTTAACTTGGTCTTAAATATTTTTTCGTTGTTGTTTCAGATGGCTGAAGGTCTTAAGGTTCAATATAAAATTACATTTATTATCATTGATTTTAGGTGTGTTTGTTATTTTTTCGGGTTGGGAGGGGGGTGCGGCCCTCGAGGTGGCCCGAACGTGGCCCGCGGCCTGGTTTAGGTTGCCGACGCCTGGTGTATAGTGTACCTCCATGGTGTATAGTGTACCTGGTGACAGCGCTCCGCTTGAGCGATCCCACCTCAAGAGTCGGCGCGTTGTGTCCTGCTTAGTCACTTTGCTGGGGCTTGTGGAAAACTGTGCTCTGCACTGGTCCCAGATGTACATCGGTTGTACACCAACCCCAAGTGTAGATGCAGCGATGGGCAGACGAGGAGCAGTAAAGAGGGCAGAGCAGTGAGGCGAAGCAGAGGGCGAGGCAGGCAGGTGAAAAAGAGGGCGGACGGCTTCGCGATCTGCCTTTTATATGCCCCGGGCGAAGGGTGGGGTGACGACTCGAAGTGACGTGCCTTGACCCGAATCACACTTCCCTATTGGCCACGGCCGTCCTCGCCACGCCCTGCCAGGCTCCTGGGGCCGGAAGCGGTCTCATTCGCACATCAGGCGCGACACGGCCCGGAGCGCCGTACCAAACTCCCGGTCCGCTCTTCCCGCGACCCCCGTCACTCGCTGCCCGTCCTGCCGTGTTCTGGCAACTGGACAAGAGTCGTATCAATCCCGCGTGCCCATGTGAGGCATCCCCGGCGAGATGCAATTGGTGTTGTTAATGTGCTTGTTTTGTCCCCGCATCACGTGGTCCGAGTAACCTGAGCCATGCAGCACGCCTCTGTTTAGTGGTGAATTGTATCGATACAGAGGTACAAGGAGGCGCGGGATAATATTTCCTGTGTGCGGGAGATGATGGCAGCGAGGTGGTGAGTTTTTGGTGAACAAAGGGTGAGCAAGGTGAGATTCCGTTGTAAATTGGCACGCATTTGAATCAAAGGGTGCGCCATGCGCGTGCCGGGCAGCATCTTTGTTCTTGTTGTGATTCTTTCACGGGTGGCTGCTTGGTGCTGTTATTCATATCATGTATGTGTTTGCCTGCTTGCTTGATTTGATTTGTACCATGGATAAAAGGAAAGGGTTGGAATGGAAATCAGGATTGAATGGAACATAAAGATATAATTACACCTAGCTTTCAGACCCACGCAACGCACTTTGGCCTGTAAGCCCACTCGGCATGAGGGGAAGATCTGACTGCATGAAGACGAACGAAATAACTGCCTGGGGATCACTGTATGTTAGGTGCCATTGCCTTAGAGGCATGCGGTTTTGCAGAACCGTAACTATATCTTCTTCTTCTTTCGGCTGCTCCCGTTAGGGGTCGCCACAGCGGATCATCCATATGATCCGCAGAGTGATTTGGCACATGTTTTACGCCGGATGCCCTTCCTGACGCAACCCTAGTCGCCTCTTATGACACAGGGATATGG
Source organism: Eptatretus burgeri (assembly GCF_056783735.1). Lineage (NCBI taxonomy): Eukaryota > Metazoa > Chordata > Myxini > Myxiniformes > Myxinidae > Eptatretus > Eptatretus burgeri. Next base: position 102,247,552 of record NC_140962.1, on the reverse strand, counting down.
TACACCTATTTTAACTGGGGCAGACACCGGCCCAGTACACTGGTACTCATTTCGCCGACCTCGGGAGGATTCCCCTCCAGCTCTGCCCATTCTGCTGCCCACCCAGATAATCACTCATTTGGTCCTTCTGGCTGTCTTCAGGAGCGGAGATCCGCACTTAACATGGGCATTCGTCCCTTCTACCCCCATTGCTCCTGGGATGAACCCCAAACTTCCAACAATGTCCATGGCTCAAAGCCAGAGAACAGGGCAATCTTTGCAGGGAGGCTGTGTCGTGTTCAGGAGAGGAATAAACAGGAATTAGGGAAACGAACTACAGCACGGTGCAGACTGCAATAAATTACATTCCAGGGTAGACGTCCATACAGACGAACAGACAAACAAGGACTTTGTGGTGCTTTAAACAATAAATGGGAATTTGGCGTGTGTTCCAGAATGCTGGTGTTATTCGCACACGTTGAACACCATGGCAGTAAAACATGCACGCCCTACGTGACGATGGCAGTCACGATACACGTCATCATGTGCTGATGGCTTTATTTTCCCAGAGGATTGAGAGGGGGTGCTAACGACCCAACCCAACGCATTTAATTACATCATAACCCCCTATAGGTAAGGCGCTATTCTTAACATTCATGACAGAAATAACTTTTCTTAGAGTCTACGTGCTGTGTGCATTTCACTCTTCGCATGCAGTTCATAAAGCTGCAACAATGTATATGTATATATATATATATATATATATATATATATATATATATATATATATATATATATATAATATATATATTGTTGCGGATTCACGCCCGCCGGCGTGCGAACGGCCACGTAACTGGAATCGCGGCACGTCGCCTACCGGACGGACAATCCCGTCGTGACCCTCTCGGACTAACGCCGGGAACTGGTCATGGGTGGGCCTTTCGGCCTCACCACGATCGTGCCAATCGGCCCCCCGCGTGGGATAGGGTTGCTCGCCAAATTCGACCTACCTAAGTACCCACACGGAGGGTAGACCGGGCGATCGCACCTCGCCGCAGGTCGACTTCGGACACGGGCCACTTTAAGCGACCCGTTCCGTACTATCGGGATAACCGAGCGGTGTTATCGTCAACCTGGACGGTTCGATTAATTATCGGGCGTTTTAGCCCACGACCAACCCTTTACGTGAAGTAAGATGGAGATTCAATAAAGGAAAAGACGAAGCGAAACGGGAAAACAGTTCAACATAAAGCACATTTATTTCGCGATGAACGGAAAGCACACATATACAATTACACCAAAAGCAAATGTAAAAGAAGAAGAAACACACAATAATACACAAAAAGCAAATGTAAAAGCAAAACACAATGCAGATCTACCACCGACTACCGAGCACACGGCAACACTTATACAGTTTTACTTCACAGACGGCGCCGACAACACATATACTCAAAGCAAAAGAAAAGGACCACCCTCAAGGATGATGGGGGCAGACGGGCCTGGGGCCGAGACCGCGTCGGGCCTACCCGTCTGATGATGAGCCGCAAAATGGCGGTGGCGCCCCGACTCCGCGGGCCTCGCGGACAGTGTCTGGAATGGGGTGGGAACGGGGCCCCCTTCTCGCACTATCTCAGCGCGGGGGGGAAACAGGAGGGGGTTGTTGATGCTCGGGGGAAGGAGGATATCTCCCTGGCTCGGGTCCCGCGACGAGCGTCTCCACCACGACCTCGGTCGCGTTACCGGCCTCTCCTCTCCGCGGCTCCCCGACTCTGACACGAGCACCCCCTCGACTGCCTTCGCCGCCGCCACCTCTCCAACTCTCCACAGCTCCGTCCAACTGCCTTCTCCGACTCCTCTCTTGACTGGCTCTTCCCAACTCAACTCCGAACTGCACTTGACTGACTACTACTGCTTCTTCTTCTTCCCAACTCAACTCTGAACTGCACTTGACTGACTCAACTACGAGCGAACGCGGCCCTTTATAGCCCCGTGGCCTCGCTCCTTCACCTTCGACCCTTTACCTCTGGCTGGCTCCCCATTGGACAGAGGAAAAGTGGGCGTGAATGCTTTTTGATCCATGAATCTGCATATAGCGACCACACTCCGACGCACCTGGAGGCGGGGCCAAATCGCCCCACGCTCGCCGATAGGACGGAACAGAAGTGGGCGTGAGTCGTTTTTGATCCGTTTTCTTCGGAAAGGCTGTGCCTCTGCACCCGCTGCTCGGTGCGCGCCCTGCACGAGTCCAGTATCGGTGCCCACAAGCGGCGCGGGAATGACGGTGATGCGATGGTTGCGAGGGCGAGTTGTGACGGTAAAGGTCGTGGCTGTGGTTGTGAAGCGGCGTTGCGGTTGGTGGTTGTTGTGTGATGGCTGTTGAGACGTGGTTGGTGGTGGTAGTAATGGCGGCTGGTCCAAAATAAAGATAGTAAAAGAAAAACGGCTATCTAGAGGGGTCGCAGCCCGCATGAATGACATTTATTCCCTCTAAACAACGGGTTTGGGCCTAACTACACATATACTTACAGAGATATCTCACCGAAGGGACCTGAATGGTGGTTTGCGAATTTCGTCAACCACAATGTATATATATATATATATATATATATATATATATATATATATATATATATATATATATATATATATATATATTGTTGCGGATTTCGCGCCCGCCGGCGTGCTGACGGCCACGTAACTCGAATCGCGGCACGTCGCCCACCGGACGGACAATCCAGTCGTGACCCTCTCGGACTAACGCCGGGAACCAGTCACGGGTGGACCTTTCGGTCTCACCGCGATCGAGCCAATCAGCCCCCGCGTGGGATAGGGTTGCTCGCCGACCCGACCTACCTAAGTACCCACGCGGAGGGTAGACCGGGCGATCGCACCTCGCCGCAGGTCGACTTCGGACACGGGCCACTTAAGCGACCCGTTCCGTACTATCAGAATAACCGAGCGGTGTTATCGTCGACCTCGACGGTTCGATTAATTATCGGGCGTATTCAGCCCACTACCAACCCTTTACGTGAAGCAAGATGAGGATTCAATGGAGGAAAAAGACGAAGCGAAGCGGGAGAACAGTTCAACAATAAAGCACATTTATTCGCGGCACACGGGAAGCACACAAATACAATTCCACCAAATGCACACAAAAAAAAGAAAACACAATTCCATTTACACAAAAAGCAAATATAAAAGTGAAAACACAGTGCAGAGCTAATACCGACTACCGAGCACACGGCAACACTTATACAATTCTACTTCACAGACGGCGCCGACAACACATACCCAAAACCAAGGAAAGAATACCCTCAAGAATGAGGCGGGCCTGAGGCCGAGACCGGGTCGCGCCTACCCGTCTGGTGATGAGACGCGGAGCGGCGATGGCGCCTCACTCCGCGGGCCTCGCGGACAGTGCCTGGCAGGGGGTGGGAAAGGGGCCCCCCTTGGTCGCACTATCTCAGCGCGGGGGGAAACAGGAGGGGGTTGCTGATGCTCGGGGTATAGAGGATCTTTATTATCCCTGGTGTGCGTCTCCACCTCGGCCAGGTCGCGCTGCCGGCCTTCCTCGGGCGTGCAGCTCCCGGCACCGTCGCGAGCACCCCTCGTCTGCCTTCGCCGCTGCCGCCTCTCCGCCTCTGGACTCTCCACCCTGGACTCTTCTTTGGGCTCTCCTCGTTCGACTCTCTTCAGCTTCTCCAGCTACTGCAGGCTTCGGGCTCCAGACTTCCACACTGCTCTGACTGACGAACACGGTCCTTTTATCCCCCCGTAGCTTCGCCTTTGACCCCTCCCTTTGACCTTTCACCTCGCTCCCCATTGGCCCGAGAAAAAGTGGGCGTGAAGGCTTTTTGATCCACAAATTTGCATATATCGATCGTTCTGGAGGCGGGGCCAAATCGCCCCTCGCTCACCGATTGGACGGCAAAAAGTGGGCGTGTGTCGTTTTTGATCCGTTTTTGAAGCACAAAATCCGTGATTTTGTACACGCTGTTCGACGCGCGCTCTGCACGAATCCAACACCGGTACCCACAGCGGGGCAAGAACGGTGGCGATGCTACGGTTGCGAGGTGTGACGTGAAGGTCGTGGCGGTTGTGGTGAAGCGGCGTTGTGGTTGGTGGTTGATGTTGTGGTTGTGGTGGTAATCATGGCGGTTGGTCCAAAATAAAGATAGTAAAAGAAAAACGGCTATCCTGAAGAGTCGCAGCTCGCATAAATGACATGTATTCCCACTAGACAACGGGTTTGGGCCTAACTACACATGCACTTACCGAGATACCTCACCTAAGGGACCTGAATGGTGGTTTGCGAATTTGGTAACCACAACACTACCCCCTCCCCTTTTTACAGACTCGTCCCGAGTCGTCAAATTTTCGTGTGCCATCATGTGTAGTTTTCCCCTAGTACATTTTACCTACGGATCCCTGAGTGCGACATTCATGGTATTCGTGTCCCCAAAATAAATAACCTGAGGGCTGCGTAACTATCTAAACAAACTCACTCACACGGACGACTTAAATAAAATTGCCGGCGCTAGACAGACATGCCGGGGGCGCACTCATATTTACAGTACATCTTAACCTTAACTTACAAATTTTACACTAAACCATGGCCCAGGATCACTGAACTCTGCAAAGAAAAGCAGTTAGCAGGGAGCCAGGCTGCCCACATGCAGTCTCTGGCTCAAAACAATGCAGGTGACAGGGAACGTGGCTGGCTGCTCACACGCAGTCCAAGGCCTTCCCTTTTGAACTGAACGCAGTGAACCACAACGGTGCATGGGCTGCACAACGCAGTCTCCGTGCCAGCTCAAGTGGCACACGCAATGAGCACAACGAATGGATGGATGAATGGATGGATGAATGGATGGACGCAAACACGGTGCACGGGCCGCCACTGCAGGCCCGTGTTGTAGCTGCCAACAGGGCAGTTCTTGCAGCTTGCAAACTGTTGCCTTGCGGATCCTGGCGCACATGGAAATGAACAGGGGGGGCAAAGCAAAAATTGAACGGGGCTGGTGAACGTGGGCAGTGGGCATGGCATGGCAAAGGCAAGCAGGCAAACACAGCCCGCAGAAGAAGGCCGCTGCAGGCAAACACAGCCGGCAGACGAACTGGCCGGCACAGGCCTCGAAGAAAAAACAGCTAGCAGATGAACTGGCCGGCACAGGCCTTGCAGCACACAGCTGCCGATGAAGTTGGCCGGCCTCCGCCTTGAAGTAAAACACGGCCAGCCGATGAAGTGGCCAGCCTTTGCCGTTCAGTGGAGGTTGGTGGAGGGAGTGCGGTGGTGCTGGCCACTCGGAAGGCGGGCTCGGACCTACCTACCTGTCTCCCTCCCACCTATCGCCTTTGCTTGTCACTGTACATACCCACTCCCTTAATTTGTCAAACCCCAATTTAGCCCCAACTTATTTTTTTTGTTGTTTTTATTTTTACTCCCCCACTATAAATCGTCCCCTAACCCCCTTTATCGTCCTTGTTCGGCTAACCTATCCTGTCACCTAGCCTACTCCCAACCCCTACGTTCCCTTCCCGGAGGGGAACAAGGGAGAGCTAACGTCCTGTGTCGAGGCCCAACGAAGCCTCAGAATGGCCTCCCCAGAGTTCGGCGATCTTAACCCAAAGTGGGTCCAGCGGCCCACAACGACAGCGAGGGGATGGATGGTGCGGAGGGGTACATCTCCTAATCTACCCTATCCATTTAACAGTTAAACTACCCCGGGGCTTTCAACAAGCGCCTCTCGCTTAAACTATTGGTTCTAACAACCCAGATTCCCGTCGCCTGTGTTGGTGTCCTCACAATTTCGGGCCTCGCCCCCCAATTTTCGCTCCGTGCCCTCACACGGTCTCCTGGCTGGGACACGTGGCTCCCTTTGGCAGGCACGACCCTCTGCCGAATCTCCCGCTATGGCACCCCGGGCACTACACTGCCTCCGAGCCTACCAGCTCCCTAACACCGGGGAGTGCCCCCCATGGCACCTCCCCTGAAACGCACACGTGGCAGGCCGGCCTCCCGGGCCCCTTTCCGAGGGTCACCCGTGCCCACAACACTGCCCACGCGGCTAATGGCGCCCCGGGCCCCCGCACCAAGCAGGCGCACCCGTGCCCACTACTCTATCCCGGCCCCCCATGGGCCCATGGCCTACCGCGGCCGACTAGCCTGGTGCCCGGGGTACCCACTCAGCGATACTCACCTTTCGCAGCCACGCTCCCAAGCCCGTCAACAGGGCTCCTGCACCCCTCCAAATGGGTTTCGAGCCTACTTTCCCACCAACAACAAAACGACCTCCATTTTTCAATTTGACTAACCCAACTAACTTACTTTATACTGACCCCGGGGTCCCTTGGGCGGGAGTCACTCCTCCCCCCAATCACTCATCGCACCATGCATTCCCCATTCGCTCCATACACACAGACCCGCTGGCCTCACTCACTCAACATGTACACGTACTCACCTCACAACCCACCAACTCTTCAACACACACACCACTGAACTCTGCCATCCTTCTATCTGCATCCCCTAACTAACTCGTGCTCCCACGTCGTCCCTTAAACTACAGCACGTTCCATTTAACACTACGTAGCTAAACTACGTCCCCGCTACACATCCACAAGTCTGTCTCTGTCTCCAAATAAATCATTTTATTTCCCCACCTAAATCTGGCTACAATCCCTCTAACTAATCCATTCCACGGACTCCATGAGGACTTACCCCTGCCCCATGGAGTCGGTCTAACTAAGCTAACCCTTCCCCCTAACTAGTTTCCATCCTGTGCCCAGGTTAAGGGGGTCTTTCACCCCTTGCCCAGGAATCCTGTACACCCGAAAGTGAGGCTTGCTTTTTTTTTTTTTTTTTCCATGTGCAGCACCTGCGCGGCAACTCAGAGCTCGCGCACTTTGCACCTGCCCGTGACGTCATGCAGCTGCACGTGTTCCTCGTCCCTCCTTGGACGGGACCATCCGGCAGAGATACCCCTCCTGCCGGATTCCAACCCCACGTGCAGCCATGACGTCACCGTGCGCAGAAAAAAACACAAGCCCCACGTCTCGAGGGGTTCCCCACGCGAACGCATGTGCTTTGCCCGTTGGAGCTTAACACACACGATCGCGTGGAGAACCCGTCCGGTCCAAATCCATTTACCTGCCTAAACTTTGTCCGTCCGCGGGATCGGCAAATCCACCGCGTGCGTTTCCGGACCGGGACTTCACTCTCGCAAGCGAGCACGTGGCGGTCTCGTGCGTTGCACAGCACGAACCGCGTGCTCACTGCTGGGTGAACCCGGCACGGTCCCCGAAACTACTACAGCCGCTACTCGGCTTTCTTTCCTCTGTCGCCGTCGTCGCCATTCCACACACGCATACCTGCGTGTTACGACGCACACAGTCCACTCCATCACATTCACACGGGGAGACGCGGCTGCGTGGTCCCGCATGCCAACCGACATCTCCCTCTCATACCGCTCTCTCACACACACGGTCTCCCTTACATAACCCATACCACTCACACGTGGTGCTCCATTCACTCGTCCCTCACTCACACACGCGGGGGAACTCACCCACGGTGCCTCATCCATACTCCGCGCCTCACTCACACACGCGGGGGCACTCACCCGCGGTGCCTCATCCATACACACGGCGACACTCACACACGCGGTCTCTTCCACACACGGTGCCTCACCCACACACGCGGGGGCACTAACCCGCGGTGCCTCACTCACACTCCGTGCCTCACCCACACACGCGGGGGCACTCACCCGCGGTGCCTCACTCATACAGGCCGTTTCACTCACACCCACGGCCTCTTCCACACACGGTGCCTCACCCACACACGCGGGGGCACTAACCCGCGGTGCCTCACTCATACAGGCCGTTTCACTCACACCCACGGGGGCACTCACCCGCGGTGCCTCACTCACACTGGCCGTTTCACTCACACACGCGAGGGCACTCACCCGCGGTGCCTCACTCACACACGGCGTGCTGGGAAGCACGTACTCCGGCACCATCGCCACCACACCACTCACACACGGGGTCGCTTCCACACACGGTGCCGCACTCACACCTTGCACCACACACAGGGACAACCACACTGGGGATTCGTGTCCCCACAAGGGTCTCCGGGGCCTCTATACCCCCCAAGCTCTCCGTGCACCCGTCCACAGCACTCCTCCTCTCAACCTCGCAAAGCACGACCGAACTCACCTGGTCGTGATCCGCCTCAAGGGGGCATACTCCCTCCCCTCGTTCCTGGAGGAGGCCATCCAGGTGCTCGCACCGGGTCTCTACCCAGTCCGCCAGCTCACCCCCATTATCCTCCACTACCTCTGTGTGTGTGTGTGCGTCACTTACCCCGTCCTCACCGTGCAGTCTTCCCTCTATTTTTTCTATCTCCCGTGTCTCTGCCAACTCTTCACCCTTTACCTCCCTTGTCTCAACTATTATTTCCTTTGTCACGGCCTTCATGCCCGCCTGCAGGCATCGGCCCATGTTCTGCGTCTCACCCCGTAGCTCTTTCATTTCTTTTCTCATTTGCTGTGTATTCGCATCCATCTTCGTTTTCACTTCATTCATTTGCTGTGTATTCGCATCCATCGTCGTTTTCACTTCATTCATATTCGCATCCATTTTTTCGATCATTTTCGCATTCATCTTTTCGTTCATTGCCGCCAGCATGGCGCATAGCTGGGCCATGTCGGATGCGCTTGGGTGAGCCGTTTCGGCAAGGGTCGGCGGGTTTTGGTGGAGAGGGGGGGGGAGGTGTCATACACCGCGGCCGCTGCCGCTCCTATTTCGGGCTCTGGGTTCAGTTGGGCGAGTCCGTGTTCCTGCACAATCAACATTTCCTGCACGGGGATTCCATCCTGGACCATGGATTCTACATTACTACACATATACATTTCTAATACCCCCGGCTCCCGCTCGCCTTGAGACGCCATCTTGCTTCTCGTGAAGGGTTAATTTGCTCGCTCGTAATTTGGAGGGAATCGGGGGTCGCTTCTCTCACCCCTGGACCGATTCCCGTGAATTTAGCCAGAGACAGGAGAGCCTGTTTTCCTGTTCTCCGATACCAGTGCCGCGAGGAGGGCGATGAATTTGTATCCCACTCCTGACACCAGTGTTGCGGATTTCGCGCCCGCCGGCGTGCTGACGGCCACGTAACTCGAATCGCGGCACGTCGCCCACCGGACGGACAATCCAGTCGTGACCCTCTCGGACTAACGCCGGGAACCAGTCACGGGTGGACCTTTCGGTCTCACCGCGATCGAGCCAATCAGCCCCCGCGTGGGATAGGGTTGCTCGCCGACCCGACCTACCTAAGTACCCACGCGGAGGGTAGACCGGGCGATCGCACCTCGCCGCAGGTCGACTTCGGACACGGGCCACTTAAGCGACCCGTTCCGTACTATCAGAATAACCGAGCGGTGTTATCGTCGACCTCGACGGTTCGATTAATTATCGGGCGTATTCAGCCCACTACCAACCCTTTACGTGAAGCAAGATGAGGATTCAATGGAGGAAAAAGACGAAGCGAAGCGGGAGAACAGTTCAACAATAAAGCACATTTATTCGCGGCACACGGGAAGCACACAAATACAATTCCACCAAATGCACACAAAAAAAAGAAAACACAATTCCATTTACACAAAAAGCAAATATAAAAGTGAAAACACAGTGCAGAGCTAATACCGACTACCGAGCACACGGCAACACTTATACAATTTTACTTCACAGACGGCGCCAACAACACATACCCAAAACCAAGGAAAGAATACCCTCAAGAATGAGGCGGGCCTGAGGCCGAGACCGGGTCGCGCCTACCCGTCTGGTGATGAGACGCGGAGCGGCGATGGCGCCTCACTCCGCGGGCCTCGCGGACAGTGCCTGGCAGGGGGTGGGAAAGGGGCCCCCTTGGTCGCACTATCTCAGCGCGGGGGGAAACAGGAGGGGGTTGCTGATGCTCGGGGTATAGAGGATCTTTATTATCCCTGGTGTGCGTCTCCACCTCGGCCAGGTCGCGCTGCCGGCCTTCCTCGGGCGTGCAGCTCCCGGCACCGTCGCGAGCACCCCCTCGTCTGCCTTCGCCGCTGCCGCCTCTCCGCCTCTGGACTCTCCACCCTGGACTCTTCTTTGGGCTCTCCTCGTTCGACTCTCTTCAGCTTCTCCAGCTACTGCAGGCTTCGGGCTCCAGACTTCCACACTGCTCTGACTGACGAACACGGTCCTTTTATCCCCCCCGTAGCTTCGCCTTTGACCCCCTCCCTTTGACCTTTCACCTCGCTCCCCATTGGCCCGAGAAAAAGTGGGCGTGAAGGCTTTTTGATCCACAAATTTGCATATATCGATCGTTCTGGAGGCGGGGCCAAATCGCCCCTCGCTCACCGATTGGACGGCAAAAAGTGGGCGTGTGTCGTTTTTGATCCGTTTTTGAAACACAAAATCCGTGATTTTGTACACGCTGTTCGACGCGCGCTCTGCACGAATCCAACACCGGTACCCACAGCGGGGCAAGAACGGTGGCGATGCTACGGTTGCGAGGTGTGACGTGAAGGTCGTGGCGGTTGTGGTGAAGCGGCGTTGTGGTGAAGCGGCGTTGTGGTTGGTGGTTGATGTTGTGGTTGTGGTGGTAATCATGGCGGTTGGTCCAAAATAAAGATAGTAAAAGAAAAACGGCTATCCTGAAGAGTCGCAGCTCGCATAAATGACATGTATTCCCACTAGACAACGGGTTTGGGCCTAACTACACATGCACTTACCGAGATACCTCACCTCAGGGACCTGAATGGTGGTTTGCGAATTTGGTAACCACAACAATATATATTCATATATATATATATATATATATATATATATATATATATATATATATATATATATATATATGTAATTACACGCACAAAAATATTAATTTTTGTAGCACAAACATTGAGAGTTCAATCCTACACGTCACATGCATGCATGACCCACTATATTCCTCCATTGATCTCAGGTGAAATCATCAGTCAGCTCTCCCTTTTATTACACAAGACTACTCTTTTTATTTATAATTCTTGCATGTGAAAAGCAATTTTGTGCAAATTGCAATGAGAAATTTTTCTTGTGCTACATGCAAATTCAAAGTTCACACAATCCACGACGTGTTGCAATAACTTGGCTATACGATGCATCCTATTGTTAAATAAAGAAGCTGTCTATACACTGATGCAATTCATCTGTGCAAATCCTAAGCAATAACTGTACTCGTGGGCCAAACAGTACATTCACATGGCATTTACCAGTGAAATGAACAAATATTTGGTGTGGATTCCAGCTACTTTGCAGGCGAAATTTCAAATGCATTTCCAGCATTTCTGGTTTTTATAATGAAATTGTAAGATGCATTGAATTTGCTTATTATTTTGTTGGAAAGAAAACAACCATACAGAGCTATGCGATTCGTCCTGTCTCGTGAGGACATCCATTGGAGAGAAAGGTCTTGTGCATATTGTGAGAAATGACAACGTGAAGTCTGCTTTCATAAAAAATGTGCATCAATCCCTCCATAAGAAGATCATGTTCTACTCGAGTTCAATAAAAGTCGTTTATGGACATACCTTGAGCGATGCACACTCATAAGCGAGGTGAAAGTGGCGGTGACTTCTGTGAATCCCCAGCAGCATTGAGGCCAATTCCCAGGATTTCCCTGGATGAATTATTATCTTTGTGTATCATTCAGGATTCACCTGGAAGAATATATTTGGTGTATGGCCCAGGATTCGCCTGGATGAATCATTTCTGTGTATGGTCCAAAATTTGCCTGGATGAATCATTTTTAGTTTCAGGATGGCAGATCTGAGTTCAAGCATTTTTCACATTTGTGCTGTCCTACATCTGCCAGCAAGTGCCCAGCTCATTCTAAGAAGTATCTACAGGCGATTTGTGAATATTGAGAAACTTGCTGACATGGCCGTCAAGATCATTTGGGTCACCACCATGGCTTCCTATACCATCAGGATAGTTGCCACAAAATCAACTGGAGCAACATCAGATACAACCAGACGGACATTCAACGTCTGCAGCAGCAGGTAGACCATTTGACAGCTCAGGTGCTTGCTCTTTTATCAAAGAGTTGATCTTCCACACCGTTCATCACATTTCAAACTTCAGGCTGTCAACAAGTCTTTAATTCCTACATTTGGTGAGCTATCGATTACACTACATATTGGTTTGAGGCAGACATGTTAATGGGTCTTCATTCTCACTGACATACTTGCTGACATACCCACTCCTATAATCAGAGCTGGTTTCCTGAGAGTTTGGCTTTCTGGTGGATGTAAAACACTAAAAGCCTATTGACTCCACGACTTGCCTTGCTGTAAAAAGGATTACCTCATACTCACCCTTCATCAGCCCGGTTTGCTAAGCTAGAGGGTCCATGCCATGACACCTCTCTCTGCCAATATCCAGACATCATGGGTTTTGTCTACAATGGTGCAACGGTGAAACTGCCATGCACCACGTCTTGACCCATGACCACCCATATTGGCTCGCCCATGTTGTCCAGCCCCATACCAGTATAGGGTCGCTTCTGGCGAATATGACTACATGCTGAAACTAGAAGGGCACTCAGTAGAGCGCATACCTCCGCCACGTAATGCCTGGTCTATGAGAACATATCGGGCCCAATACATTTTTGAAATATCAAGCAATACAGTACTGTATCGTTTTTGACCCAATCTCTTAATGGTGAAGAATCACTTTAAATATTAAATAATTCTCGTATCCAGATCCAGATCCGGATCTGGATCTTCACCAAAATCGAATCGCTTCTTCCTTGTCACACACCCAACATATCCACCAATTTTCATCCGAATCCATTAACAACTTTTTGAGATATCGTGCAAAATATCGTTTGTGGCCCTTTCTCTCAATAGTGAAGAATCACTTTAAACATTCTAGCAGTCGAATCTGGATCTTCACCAAAATCTAAACAGTTCGTCGTTGTCACAAACCGAACCTGTCCACAAAATTTCAAGGGGATCAGTCAACAACTTTTTGAGATATCCTGCACACAAACACAGAAAATGGTGAAAACGTAACCTCCTTCATCTTCTGTGGCGGAGGTAACTGGGGATTATCCAACCCTCTTAACAGCACTTGGTCATCCTTCTCAAACATGGTGCCTAAGAAAATGCTCGACGATTGGAGGCCATGTGGAGACACCAGAGCATTCAACAGAGGTACTACTACCCCTACTACAACTACTATTCTGGATGTCCAGCTAAGGGGCGTAGTGACCCTGTTGTGGAGTTGACCCTTTTGCACTTATAATTCCCTTGGGACGGGGGGGGGGGGGCGAGGTTAGGGCAGGAATTTGGAATTTGTTCATGGTGCTGGCGATTCCTCCACCTCCTCTTCGCTAAAGACGCCATAAGATCTTAAACGTCCACCAAGTAATGATATCAGATTAGACACCTAGCTTACCGTCCATCCGAGGGATGACACACATGTTGATGAATCACCCTACCTGTGAAACACTCGGATGGCGGTTTATAGTTGGGTTGGGATTCAAACCCAGGCTCGACAGCTTGGAGGCGAGTTTGCATATCTCTTGGCCATCCTGTCAGCTCGTTTATGAAATTACATCTCTTGCTCTTGCACTTTATATCTAAAAGGCGAGCAGCAATTCCCCAAAAAGTGCATTATCTCAGGAGTTTAAATGGCCCCCCTACACACACACACACACCCACATCATGTACCATTGGAAAGCTTAGTGTCTTCCCTTCAAAGTGAGGTTGTATTTGGAGCTGTCAAGTGGTGCAGTTTTTGTGGACCGAGGGTCAAACAAGGTCACCATCTCACAATGATTTCTTAAACTTGTGTCACGAGAAACCATTATGTGTCTCATCTCAGCTTCTATGCATCATACGTCTTAGTGTCTCAACTAACATTTTTTTTTGGGGGGGGGGGGGTCAAGGAATCCATTTAAGACATACAAAACAAATGTATCGATCCAGTTATCTTTTATCTGTTTTTGAAACAAGAACTGGAAAATCGATCAACATGCTGATATATGCAAAAGATTTTTCCAGAAGACTGGTGAGTCAAGTTACTCACTCTGTCAGAGACAATGTACAACTGATATCACTTCACTCTTCACCCATTGTCATCATCTTCATCCAGATGCTCTTGCGTTCCCTGTCAATCGAGTGGGTTTCAACAATCGTCATTCCCATGGTATGTGCACAGTTCTGTGCAAGGCAGGCAGCTATGACTACATACACAACTGATGATACATCTATTCCTACTGGAACAGGAACAGATGAGTCTTTCTAGGAGCTCAGATGGCATTGGTCCCTTTAAGTACACAGGCGCAAATTTATCATCCAGTTTTCCCAACTATGTTTCTCTGGGGACCCAATATTGCCAGATTCCAAGTGGTTGAAACCACCTGGAATCTGATGCAGTGCAAATTATACAGCTTCAAAAGCACTTTGAACTTGCTGTGGAAGGTTCAGCATCTCAAGGATACAGACTGGAGACCATCTGGCATAGTTGGGTCTATTTGCAGCAAAGAAATGTGGAATTATGGCTCGCTGTGTCTGCAGGTGAAGACTCCAGTCATATTCTCGCTGTGTACGAATATTTCGAAGAAGGATCTGTGGAGCTTGCAGTAACTGATCCCAAAACTTGAATTTAGGTGACTGGACATATTCCCACACTTGGAATTTGTCCTGCTGTGACAGTAATTGTTACGTTAGGGTATCACAAGTTCCTGCGTGACGTTGGGGTCCTCCAACTCAGACGTGCATGCTTGCTATGCATCTGTCAACTTTCCCAGACAATTGTTGGAACTCCATGTGCTCCTTCACTTTTCTCACACCAAGCGAGAATGCAGGAAGCTTCAGAGCATACAAAGCCTCATAGGGAGGAGTTAGGCCTCTTACAGCTCAATTTAACTGTTTGCCAGCAAGCATTTCGTCTGCAGTGGAAGCAGCGAAAACATCAGTCAACAAGGAAGTGCAACAATCCAGCAGTACCCCAAAAATTTGCCTTGACACGCAATGAAGCAGTACAATGTGCGGAACCCTCCCATTTGAATGACAATGCCAAAAGTTGATCCGACAAGTTCTATTTCACTTGCTGAGCAACAACATACAGCTGCTGATCCATGGTTTGAACAGCATGCTGTTGGCCTCGTGCTGCACACATATCCTTACACTTCAGCGTTGTAGGCATCTACAATGGGTGCATCTGTAACAGCTGTGCAGCTGGTTTTCTTGGTGGAGAGCTTGTGTTTGAATCCAGACCAAAATGGAATTACCTGATTGGGAGTAATGATGGCTTAATTTGGCCCTGGTCAGAGACCACAAGGTAATTGTAGGAGATACCAGGCAAGGTCTAGAACAGATTGCATGCGCATCTTACATGAGTTCAACTTTTCAAGCAACTTCTCTCTGCGAGTTGGCCTCGCACATATCTTAGGTTTGTCAAACACTACACATTGCAGAAAAGATTCTGACTGCCCTCAAAGAGCAGGTGACTTCGCTGTTCCATGGTTTATAACCGATATATTTCTTGTTATTGGACTATCTTGAGACTGTTCCTGGAACACTACCCTCGCCATCGAATGAAAAGTATTCTTTCCATCTGTAGTTTCAGCATTGATATCTGTATTGTTGTCTCCTTCGTGGATGAGGGTGTCCACCATCAGTAATTGACACAATGTCATTTGTAATATTGACACCTTCTTACAGTGTTTCTATTTTTGCTTGTGCTGTACTGGTCATGAATCATCTCAAGTCATCATTGCTCATACAAAAGCCATGAATGTGCAATGTGTCAACCAAATTGCGGTACTCAAACTCGTTATGGAGCTATGCAGCAAGGCCCAAATTCAGAGGAGTGATGGCTTTAGAACAGTTGAAATCAATGCACTCCGCAATAGAGAGATACCGTCTACAATTGGCATCTGAAGTTGTGCACTCACTGCTCATCAAATCAAAGGTATCTGCACTGATCAACCAAAGTATGAACTGTTGGAGTGTCTGGGGTACAAAGGCAGCTGATCTCTGTAAGCTGACCTCGCATGGTGTTTGGTAGTTATGTTTCGGTTCAACTTTGGGTATCTCAGACCTCAAAATGGATCCAGCATTGTACAGGATAGCTTATTCGGAAGTGACATGCTCACGGGCTCATCTGACAGATCATCTTCAAGGTCCAGTGACTGAGATGAATTGAGCTCCTGCTTCAGATGATTGGCAGCTGGATGGCATCACCCAATGTTATGGTGCTGCTTAATACAACAGTAGACTGGAATTGTCTGCGTTGCACAATAAATGAAACTGCTGAACCAGTGTTTTTTCCCGCCATGACCCCAATCTGGTACTCTTGTAGCGTTCAATATATATATATATATATATATATATATATATATATATATATATATATATATATATATATATATATATATATATATATATATATATATATATATATATATATGTCTGCTTGAAGCTGAGCTTCGTATCACTGTACAAGCTTTGAAAGCAAGAGGACTTTATTGTTGAACATCAAGTCAGTGTCTATTTCTTGGATCAAGCTGGAGAATGCTGAGTCATAAAGGTCTGGTGTTGTCACAGTTGATGAAGGTGTCTTTGCTTTCAGGTTGTTTAACTCAGGTAGGCTGAAAGATATGTTGAGTGAAAGACAGCATCCTTAGGTATAAAATCCTCCTCTGATATTTTCTAGAGCATTTCCTCACCTCCTCCCTGACATATGCAGCCTTATTCAGATTGGTGGCCTGCTCGAATGTTTCAATTTTGCGCAGTTTTGTTTGTCTTTCCTATGTGATGTTTTTTTTTTTTTTTTTTTTTGAACAAACAGTGAACACAGACCAATCTGTCGAACATATGCTACTTCTCCTGGCCTCCTTGCCATTTGTTCACAACCATTCACTTAGTGTTTCTGCTCTTGGCAGTACAAATGTTGCAAATTTGACTTGCTCGTGTGTTTTTGAAAATAACTCCTGTGGTACAGCATTTGTGGCATATCTTAAAGACAATGGCATTCATCCAGTAGATGGTGATGCAGTTCATCTTTCCTGGGTTCCGCAGCAACTAACGCTGATTTCTGTCCTGCCACTCGTGTCTTTTGACCGTTTTACATTGTTCATGGATTCCTGACAAATAACACATTTTGAAAAGTTCGTTGATAGTCGTCTTCTCTTGCGTGTTAACTTTGCTGGCCTTGGTCCCATTGTAATGTCCTTGCTGAAATATAAAATGCACAGTATGTTAGCAACACTGCCACCGGTTGGTTATAGTTGTAATATCATTAGAAAGCCTGTCAGAATTTGCTTGGTGACATAGGTGAGGGGCAGGCACCACCTAACAGACCGGGAGATACACAGATGGACTTCAAATTTAGCCGTTTCCAGCTGTAAAGGGGAGATGTACCATAATGCATATTGAGTGTGGTGGCCATCTCGGAATTTAAATGACAGTCATCTAGGGATTATGATTATGGCCAATATGGATCCCTTGTCCCCCACAAATGTTGATTTATCCACCGAGATCACTTTTCTATGTCGTATAGAACTTGATACGTAGGGTCATACTTTATCACGACACAAATTTGAGAATTCATAATTTGACGATGACCCAATTTGACCCTTTCTTCACAAAAACTGCACGATTTGACAGCATCACATCATATCTTATTTTGATGGGGAGATGCTGAGCATTAAAATGGTATGTGATGTGAATGTGTGTAGGGGGGTGGGGGGCATTTAAGTCTGTCTCAGGGGTGGTGCCTTCCGCTTCCCTATAAGAAAAGTTGGTCATTGCATAAATGAACATCCTCCATATTCATGAAAATGTACCTTTTCTTTCCTGAAACTACAAACTCATCCCTTTCCCTTTCCCTTTGCAAAATCTTTTTCCCCTGCAATCTCATGGTAATGCTTGGGAATACCACGTACAGAAGAAGGGAACGAGGAGACGTACAGTGCCTTCAGAAAGTATTCACACCTCTCGTTTTTTTTGTCACATTTTGTTGTTTCAGCCTGAATTTAAAATGGATTAAATTTTTTTTTCACCAATATACACAAAATACCTCATAATGACAAAGTGAAAAACATGATTTTCGAAATTTATTTTCACAAATTAATTAAAAATGAAAAACTGAAATGTCTTGCATCAATAAGTATTCAACCTCTTTGCTATGACACTCCAAATTGAACCCAAGTGCGTCCAATTTCCTTTGATCATCCTTGAGATTTCTCCATAACTTGGTTGGAGTCCACCTGTGGCCAATTCAATTGATTGGATATGATTTAGAAGGAATCACACATTTCTATATAAGGTCCCACAGTTGACAGTGCATGTCAGAGCAGAAACTCGACCATGAAGTCAAAGGAACTGTCAGTGGAACTCTGAGATATAAATGTGAGGAGGCATAGATCTGGGGAGGGGTATAAAACAATTTCTGGAGTGTTGAAAGTTCCCAAGAGCACAGTGAACTCCATCATTAGGAAACGGAAGGAATATTGAATGACCCAGACTCTTTCTCGAGCTGATTGTCCGACCAAATGCAAAATAAAGACCAATTACTGCACCATCGTCCCAAGAAGGAAGCTAGACAAAACAATACACGCACACGCATACATACATACATACATACATGCATACAAACACATATAAATACACAAACACGGATATATTATGTACTGGTAAATATTTATATAGGTTATGATATTTGAAGTTATAATCTTAACTTGTAAGCAATTGACTGATTTGCCAACTGCTCGGATCATCGGCTGGGCCCCCGTCTTTCATTGAGGTTTCGATCCTTTCAGCCCAGAACCTCTCCAAACGGTGGATCCACAACCCCGTTCGCAGGTCCACATCAGTAAATTACTCAACATCAATGGACCCACAACCTCAAAGTTGTGTCCAGACTGAGCAACTGGGTAAAAAGGACTTTGGTCAGGAAGGTGACCAAGATCCCATTGACCACTCTGACAGAACTACAGAGTTCCTTGGCTGAGATGGGAGAACCTGCTGGAAGGGCAACAATCTCTGCAGCACGTCACAAATCGAGGCTTTATGGGAGAGTGGTCAGACAGATGCAACTCCTGAGAAAAGGCACATGACAGCACATCTGGAGCTTGGAGAAAGACACATGAAAGATGCTGAGAACATGAGGCAAAAGATTCTGTTGCCTGATGGGATGAAAATTGAACTCTTTGGCCTGAATACAAAGCGCTACATCTGGCGGAAACTGAGCACAGCTCATCACCCATCTAGCACCATCCCTGCCATGAAGCATGGTGGAGGCAGCTTCATGCTATGGGGATGCTTTTCAGCGACAGGGACTGGTAGATTTGTAAGGATCGAGGGAACAATGAATGGAGTCAAATACAGGCAAATCATTGAGGAAAACCTGCTTCAGAGTGCAAAAAAAAACCTTAGACTACGGCGAACATTTCCATTCCAACAGGACAATGACCCCAAGCATACAACCAAAGCAACATTGGAATGGCTTCATAACAAGAACGTGAAAGTCCAGACTTGAATCCCATTGATAATCTGTGGAAAGGCTTGAAGATTGTTGTTCACCAACGCTCCCCATCCAACTTGACAGAGCTTGAGCAAATCGACAAGGAAGAATGGGAGAAACTCCCCAAATCCAGATGTACAAAGCAGATACAGATACAGTATACCCAAGAACACTCGAAGCTATAATCGCTGTCAAAGTTACAAAGAGGTTGAATACTTATTGACGCAAGACATTTCAGCTTTTCATTTTTAATTAATCTGTAAAATTTTCTAAAAAACATGTTTTCACTTTGTCATTATGGGGTATTTTGTGTCGATCTGTGACAAAAAAAATTTAAACTTAATCCATTTTAAATTCAGGCTGAAACACAACAAAATGTGACAAAAGTTGACGGGTGTGAATCCTTTTTGAAGGCACTCTCAGTGTACTTTATATGCATTACAAAGACAAAGATGTTGGAAAAAACTTAACATGCCATTGGATGCAAATGGAATTTGTAATTGGAATGTTAGCACTACATGCTCAGATGGGAATGACAAACAAAAGATCAAAACACACACACAATACTTCCAAGGAACTTCAACACAGGGGCCATAAACCTATCAAAGCCTGCACAATGGTTGCCACCCTATGTTGTTTGTCCATGCTCTATCCTTTTGAAATGCTGAGCAGCAAGCAAGGAAGCAGTACATACCAATTTTGAAGTCTTTGGTATGACTCAGCAGGGGTTTGAACCACCAACCTCCCAGACTCAAAGCAGGCTCTCTAACCATCATGCCACTGAGTCAGTTTTTTTGTTTCATTGTTTGTTGTTTTCATATCACAATATTTTATTTCACAGTTGGTTTTTTTGCCATTCTCATGCCAGGGAAAGCTGAAAGTAAAACAAGGTTGGCCATACTTGATCCAACAGTCATAACCTTACAGTTGTAGTTGGTAGAACAAAGACCGTGGCATGAAACAACTTGAAGACACATTCTTTACCTCTGATTGAGAGTAACTAACAATGGTGCTATTTCACACTACACAGCAAATGGAAGGGCGGAGGCATTTGTGCCTTCAGGTTTGAACCTTGGTCTCGCCCTGAGCGACAGGTGCCATTTTGTACTGGGGACACCGTCTGTGTTTAGAGAGAGGCTGGATGTTGAACTCGGCCATTCTGAATCTTGTACAATGATGAAGTCGTCGTTTTTATGAGGCATGAAAGTTGATTTATTAATAAATTTCAACACATAACTCTTATTATTATTATTATTCTTGATCATACAACAAAATCTTTTTTTTGTCATATAACAATGCCTTCCAGGATTTGAACACAAATACACCCTTTTCTGGCTTTGAGATAACCAACCCTTTGTTAGCTCATCATTTGACCAAGCCAATATCGCAGGAAAACCGTTTGTTGACGACAACTTTCCTCAGCATCCTGCAAGTTTGTGGACTGTTTGCAGAAAATGTTTTTTTTTTTAAACAAATGTTTTTAGATCCTCGTGGAGGATCTCTAAGTTTTACTCACGTTGTTGTTCTTCATCTTCTTCTTGTGGACTTTTTTGTTTCACAGCCTACAGTTTTCATCGAAACTTCCTGAAACTTGGCATGTACATGTAAAAATTCCCTGCGCAGACACTAACCATCTCCGATTTTGAAAATTCTTCCTCGAAAAAAAAGTTATGACGTCAAAATATCTCCGCTCATGGAAATCGCCTAAAAAATTATCTCCGAAACTCGGCAAGCTTTTTGAATTCTGTTTGCGGGAATCGAACGGGGCATTAGCAGCGATGAATTACCGCACATATGACACATCACTATGACGTCATATCAATTTTTATGACGTCATTCCTATTTTTTGACATTTTTTGTTTCACAACCCAGAGTTTTAATCGGATCTTCGTGAAACTTGCCATGTATATGCAGAAAGCCCACGCGCAGGCAGTAACCATCTCCGATTTTGGAAATTCTTCCTAGAAAAAAAGTTGACGTCATAATATCGCCGCTAATGGAAATCGCCAATACCATTGTCTCCGAAACTAGGCAAGCTGTTTGAATTTTGTTTGTGGGAATCGAGCCGGGCATTAGTACAGATAATTTATCGCAAACCTGATACATCACAATGGCGTTATATTCGTTTTTATGACGTCATCATGAAGAGGACGAGGATCTTAGCTCATTTGAGCTTGTTTGGTAGAAATTGACAACAGGAAATCATTAGAGTTAATAATGGAACACCTTTTACATTGCTTATCGGTGCAATGTTGAATATTATTATTTCGTATGCAGCCTGTGGCTACTGCTTGCATCATTGCTGGGAGCGTGCCTGTGACACTGATGCAGTGCCCCCTGTTTCCAGGAAGCTGGCACTCATTTTGCCGACCTCGGAAGGACGACGGGCTAAACCTACCAACCTGGTGTTATCTAACGGAAAGACAGGGGCTCAAACTCAAGACCCTTAAGATCATAAGTCAGCCACCCTAACCGTTAAACCAACACCAGGCAGAGCAATGTTTATGAGCAAGGGGTTTGTTTTGTAAACGCTTAAAGGCAAATGCAAAGAGAAAATGGCCATTTAAAGTGCATGCCATTACACATGAGTGGTGTCTTGTGTTCCAAGTCTGGCGTGTGCATTTTGTGCAGATAGCGTGTGGTTGATGAAAGAGCTGAGCGTAATTTGGTTTAATTGGTTTTTACATTGATATGAAAATCCTCCATAAATTCACAAGCATGCTGAAAATAAACCAGGATGCAATAACAGAGAGCATAGACACTACTTTCGCTCACATAATCATTTAATTACCAAGTTTAGCAGTGAGTACATTCCATATAAAGTAATAAATTCATTTTGTGTTGTTGTTCTCGAAGACGATCAGCATGTTGAACTTTCCACTCCCATAAACAAGCATGTCATGTCAAGCCAAAGTGAAGTTGTTGTGCGAAAACAACACGCATGGCTGTCGGAAATGAACGTGAAATTTGGCAACAACACCAGTCGACCAATGATCACAGACAAGTTGATATTGATAGAAATAGCTTCACCGTTACCGCTTCATTAAACCACCGTTAACCCCAACACAAGCTGATACACATCATATCATCGACCAAATCAAACGATCGTGCTCTAACCGTAGGATGTTGCACCATTCTTCGAGCAGCACCACTTCCAATTGACCAAGAGACTGTGGGTGGACTTGCGAAAGTAAATGTATCTCTTTTGGATGCCCCAAGCATGTCTCATTGGATTTGAGTCCAGAGATCATGCAGACAAGTCTATGCGAGTGATGTAAAGTGAGGCGTCGACGTGTTCATGTTCTCGACAGGCTTTTTTAATTCTTAAACATGAAGTTGAGACCTTGCTGTTGGGAGAGGGACAAGTTCAGGCCTAATTATCTCATCCCTCTATCTGACACCAGTCATTTCACCCCTCTGAAATGATGACAAGATCACATCCTAAGCCAACTTGAATGCCAGCCGGTACCGTCAGGTGGCTCCAACCAAACTGACCTGCTACCTAATGGTGTAATTAGAAAATTGCTCCCAACCTTGTCTCTAAGACCCTAACATTCCCACTGTTAAAGCACAGGTGGAATTTATACTCTGTGAAGAGAACATGACACTCTCTAGTTGTGATGCTGTGTTGCCTATTGCCTACCTTGCTGTCGATGGGTTCATGTTTGAGGGATGGAGAATAGTGGTCTTCTGTATCTCATACCACTGGCATGTAAAGTCAACTGTTACAAAATCTCTGGCTCAAAATTTGATGGTTGATTGCTCTTTGTAGGTCATTCTGGAGAAATTATTTTTTGAAAAGCTGCTCCATTCGTCAAAGGTGGCAAGATAACAATCCTCACAGGGGATGTAACCCTTGGACGACTTGACCGTCTTCTCTCCTTGAACTGTCAAGTCTGGCAGTATCTTATCAGTGCCCCAGTCATGACACTGCAATGAATATTTGTTACTCCTTGAACCGTCCCAATGACGTGAGCTGACTAATTTGGCATTAAATGGCAATAGCCTTCCTAAACTAACTTGCACCACATGGGTGGCCAATTTATAGATGGTATCGAAATGGATCGTGTGCAAACGTATGTGCAGATTTTGTGGGAGACCTGATTTGCATGTCAATTTCCAGGAACACTCGGTTTGAATGTCGATAATTGTAACAATATATGTTACAAGCTCAATTTCCTGATTGGGTTTCTCTCCTCATCAATCGTGGTTTGCATGACTAAAAAATTTTTCGATCCTCGTGGAGGATCTCTAAGTCTTACTCACGTTGTTGTTCTTCATCTTCTTGTGGACTTTTTTGTTTCACAGCCTACAGTTTTCATCGAAACTTCCTGAAACTTGGCATATATATGTAAAAATACCCTGCGCAGACAATAACCATCTCCGATTTTGAAAATTCCTCCGAGAAAAATAGTTATGACGTCAAAATATCTCCGCTAATGGAAATCGCCTTAAAAAATTATCTCCGAAACTAGGCAAGCTTTTTGAATTCTGTTTGTGGGAATCGAACAGGGCATTAGCAGAGATGAATTACCGCACATGATACATCACTATGACGTCATATCAATTTTTATGACGTCATTTTTATTTTTTGACATTTTTTGTTTCACAACCCAGAGTTTTCATCAGATCTTCGTGAAACGTGCCATGTATATGCAGAAAGCCCACGCGCAGGCAGTAACCATCTCCGATTTTGGAAATTCTTCCTAGAAAAAAAGTTGACGTCATAATATCGCCGCTAATGGAAATCGCCTATACCATTATCTCCGAAACTAGGCAAGCTGTTTGAATTTTGTTTGTGGGAATCAAGCCGGGTATTAGTTCAGATAATTTATCGCAAACCCGATACATAACAATGGCGTCATATTCGTTTTTATGACGTCATCATAAAGAGGACGAGAATCTTAGCTCATTTGAGCTTGTTGAACTGTGAATCGATTTCAAAGTTTTAAAAAACTTTTCTTTTTTTTGTGAGATCTGCATTTTGCAAGTTTGAGTTTGAAATGCCGTATGAAAAAGCAGAGAATAATTTACCCGCATTGTTCTTCCGGCGTTTAATTACGTGGGACGAGAAAGGCAGGGCGAGACTACACCAGACAGGATTCATGGCATGAGAAATGTGATATTTGACTCGCGGCATAAGAACAATGGGATGGGAGTGCAGCATGAGAAACGTGGGACGGAACCCACATTATGGGATACGTGACGGGACTCGCAGCTCAGGAAATGCAGAACAGGATTTTCGACACAGAATACCTGAGATGCCACTCGCAGCACGCACCATGAACGCAGAACAGTGCTCCATCTCAGGACTAGCAATGCAAGACTAAGTGTGCTCACACGGACACATGCCGGTGCACTCTATTAATTACAACAAAGCCATTGTAATAACCACACGACCATTAGAAATGCAAGGTCGCCAAAGTTTGATAAGATGGACTTAACTTGCTCGGTTAAAATTTCTCACAAGAGGAACTCAAACGAGGAAATGTTGAATTTTTTTACTCCGACAGAATATTTGGCATTTGCAGAGATACACAGCACAGGATTGTTTTTCACAGCTGTTGGTGAACAACCAATCTCCTGCAGAGCATCCCTGCAATAAGAACACTTCCATGATTTGAGGCAGCCGTGAGTCAGGATAAGCAGAGAAGTGTCAGAATTTTTCTTCTTCTGCCAATTAATGGATGCCTTTGATGAACGTTATTTGCTTGAGCAATAAATATCACCAATCGGTTACTTTAACGCTGGAAGTGCTAAAGTGGATGTTATTGAAAGTTAAAGGGGCAGTATAGTTATCCAAGATCATATTTGACTTCTGTATGATGATTAGCAAGTGTAGTCTGGACTCGAGACTGCAGATGATCCCCCTGAGCAGTAAACTGAGCTATCCCACATCGACAACGAAGTTGAGTTAAGTGCACAAAAGTAAACCTTCAAAGTTTGAGGCTGATGTTGTTCCTTCAAGCTTTGAGGCTGATACTGCCGAAACAAAATGTTTGAGGCCGATACTGATCTTTGTTCAATGGGAGTTGAATGGGATTCTGTATGGGAAACTGAACTTTGTATCTCTTATTCCCAGAACTTGTATCGTGTTAGAGAGGCTAGTTTACTTCTCAGTGGCCTAGAGGTGGGTGATTACATCACTTGTGGCAAAGACCAAATATAGACATTACGTCCAGGTCCATCATATTTCATATGCTCAAAAGAGAATTAGGATTCCCATCTGATGCTACGATCCAAGGTTAATATCCCCTATTTTACACGTGTTTTGTCCGTTATAGACGAATATCATTGGAATCCACATGAAAGTCCACTGATGATGAGCGGTATCATACTCTTAACAGAGTGTTGATGCTGCCTAATCAGTTTCTTAGCATTGGTTTTGCTGGGTGGTTTGTTATTGTCTTCCTAGCAGTGAGTCAGGGCAGGAATTTGGAATTTGTTCAGGGCCCCGAGGATAGCAAACCGACTCTTCGTGAAGGACACCATGAGATCTTTAACCTCTACTACTTAATGCTAGCAGACGGGGCAGCCAGTTTAATGCCCATCTGAGAGATGGCACACACATTGATGAATCCCCCTGCCTGTGAAACACCGGGATGACAATTTATAGCTGGGCCAAGATTCAAACCCAGATGAGACAGCTCTGATGAAAGTGTGCATACCTTGAGGCAATGCTGCTCGCCCGAAACTGATGCATCTTTATGTTTAAAAGTACATGAATGTATCATAATGTCCCTGTCCTACATGTTATTTATATGCAAGCTCCACGAGGAACTTTAAATCATTGTTAAATAAATTCAAATATTCAGTCATCATCTTCAATGCTAGGAAGCACTCTGATATCATGAGTCAGAGTAACATGTAGGACAGGGACTCATAATGGCAGAGTGTTGAAGCACTCTGATGTTATGAGTCATCAAACAGAATGTTGTTTTTTTATTCAATGACAATCAGAGAAACAGATATAACTTGAAGGGCACTCAGTAGAGCGCAAACCTCTGGCACGCAATGCCTGATCCAGGAGAACATATCGGACCCAATAAATTTTTCAAATATCGTGCTATATATCGTTTTTGGCCGTATCTCTTAACGGTGAAGAATCGCTTTTAAAATTAACAAATTCTCACATCCGGATCTGGATTCGGATCTTCACACCAAAATCGAATCAATTTGTGATTGTCACACACCAAACCTGTCCAGCAAGTTTCATCCAAATCCGTCCACAACTTCAGATATCCTGCACACAAACAAACAAACAAACAAACAGGCAGGGATGAAAACATAACCTCCTTCCTCCTCCGATGGTGGAGGTAACCAGAATGAAGTCGATGGCGTGTCGTCACAAAATCCCCACGCTCGCCACCTAAAGCAAAGTTGAAAGATAAAAGTTCCACCAGGAATGACCCAATATCAAATGTAGTTTAAAAATTTTTTTTCCCCCATTTTGACCCCTGTGACCTTAAGTCCCTGTCCCCTTGGGGCATGAACCGGGCGGGGGTCGAATCCACAAAAATTGTTTCATATTTCATGCGTCTCCCAATGTTGATTGCATAAACAAAATTTCATTTAAAAGTGTGCACGTAATTGCATTTTTCGGTATTGTCCTTTTGACCCCGCTCCGGGGGGGGGGGGGGCTACAAATGACTGCTCTTGTACCTTTGTGCCATGTGGTCATCATAACTACCAAGTTTGGTGAATTTTTCCCCAACTGTTTAGGAAGAGATTGTGTGACGGATGGACAGACGGAGCCGATTATTACAATATCCCCTAACTTTTTTCAAAAAACTTGGGGATATAGAATCCACCGTTAACATGTTGACCTTACCTCCCTTATTTCTTACCTGTTCCAGGGCCTTCTCTCAGATCTTGTCTTTTATTGGACTAATTAGAGAATCACAATTAATGTTCCCTCATGGGTTTACCATGTCCAAGTACTGTTTAACCACCGAACGTCAACTTTGTGCAAAGTCTTCTACTGGTGAGCTTTTCAGGCGAGCCACCTCAATATGTATCGTCGTTCAAAAGAACAATATATATATACTAACGATGTTAAGTAATTGAATAAACCATTTTAGCGTTTCTTGGAAGAATGAGGGAAAGATAAACAAATAGACTTGATAATCTTAATCTCTTCTTCATATTTTTCATCTTTCTTCCTTTTGATGAGAAGCAATCTTAGAGCCTTCAACAATACGTGACTCATTTTGTTATAAACAATTTGGCTGGATTGATTTAACACTTTTTATCGGAAAGACTGAGTTTTAACAAATAAGCATTTCGGAGGGACTGCGCACCATGGTGGCTGTTCATCATTATATGCGATTCCCCGGGGAGTTCAGTCCAGAATTAGAAAACTCAATGACTAGCATTCAATCTTCCAACCAACCTAGTTATTAGCCAAGAGGGTGTGAGTGTAACTGTTGTGGAACTGGCCTGATTATTACAGATACAACACTGAGACCTTTCATCATGGACTTTTGTATCTGGCAAGCACTCACTCACTGGTCCACAGTGGTGGTCAGTGTATTCTACAACAGGAGATGGGTGGCAATCAGTAGAGTTTCTAATGTGAGGTCAGAATTTAAAAAAAAAAAAAAAGTTGATTTGATCGACTGCTTTGAGCTCACGAAGCAACAAATTAAAGGCAGACCAAGTCAGCTGCCTCGAGTGCAACAAAAGTGTCAAGAATCATGACTGCTGCAGCTGTGTGGCTTTACCGACCTCTGTCTCATGCACACCTGCTGGCAAAATGTCCTGCCCGTCGCGTGGACTCTAATCATAGCCAGGCCACCTGTGAGAGACTACTTTCAATTTGTTTACCTGTCTGTGAGCAAAGTTCCTCACTCTTAATATCCCTTATTTTGTAGCACATTTGTCCATTGTGTCAGTCGATGAAACAATCTGTCTTGCAATAATACAATATTGCAAACCGTATACATAAACGCAGAGGAAACTGATGCGTCTTCAAAAGTTTCCCAAAACGTCTAACTTTTTTTTTTTTTTTTTTACACAGTATATTCTCCTTGTAATGAGGTCATCATTCTTCCTCCAGTATAAAAGATAAAAATAAAAAGTAAACTAGAAAGAATCTCAAAGTGCAAAGCCCGTCCACATCCATTTGTACTTGATCTAAAGTTGATGAAAACGACAGTTCAAATAAATTGTAGAATTTTTATTCAATTTTTTTTCTCCATATTCTTATAATAATGATTTTTTGAGAATTTGATGACAAAAGCTCAAATTGTAAAAAAAAAATTGTTATTACCTGGACAGTGTAAAATCTCGTCTCCCGCGAGTTGGGGGTGGTGGTGTGGTCAGGGACGGGCTAATTATGATTTGGTAACGGGTCCATGAGGTGTTATGAAAAACCAACAATTGAGAAATAAATTTTGAACAATGTCAGCGAGTGTCTGATGTTATAGGTTCTGGATTTGCATGTCGTTGTAAGATCCCAGGGTAATTCTTTGTGCTTAAAATACCCAGCACCCAGCCAATGGGGCTTTATGCTATAGTAATGGCAGTTATCATGTTACCTGCTCGCAACGTCCAGGCACAGCTGCTGGGCATATAGGGGTGGTGGTGTGGGCGAGTCCTTTGTTCCAAATAGGCGGTTTGCATACTATGGAGGTCAGGGTGAGATTATATAAGGTCAAAGGGCAAGAACCATAAGGAGTGTCGGTAGAAATTGGGCTGCCATTCGCTCGTAAAAGGGGCGGTCTGTGAAAGGAGGCAAGAGTGCTGGAGATTTGAAGCAGTCGTTAGTTTGATGCAATGGTAGCCTGGTAACGTGGGGGTCAAGAGTTCAAATCCACTTCTGCTGAGCTACCTCCTTCCTTTTCACCCACCTCCCACCACCCTGCCCCCATTATTTTCCCTTCCCTCCCCGATTCCCTTTGACTGTTATATGCACAGCACCTGTCAACCATGCAGGAGCCAGTACTGTGCATTGCATCTCTACATGCAGGCATTGACATGAAAAGATACGACAGTGGGGATGGGGTGGTGGGGAGAGCAGCTGGGAAATGGACAGTTAAAAGAAAAAAGAAAGAAAGAAAAAAATTTGAAAGAGGGACTATGGTGAGAAATATTATTGACCGGAGAGTTGGTTTTAGGCCGTGGTGGGAAAGCTATCCTTTGTCTCTCCAAAATAATTGTATTCAACTGAACGAGTCCGTCTTTGATTGTATCAAGCTCAAAGGATTGCCTGAAATGGACAACAGCACACAACTGACCCACCATGGCCGCAGGGAATGTTGTTATTTAAAGTGGGTCATGGAATCCCTGTTGCACAAAAAAAAGAGGTAATACATGACTTGTGCAGGTCTCTCTTTGCCTAAAGCATGCAATTATATTTATACATGTTCAACTGCCCTTCTCAAACAGCAGTTCACAAGGTTTGGAGAACACCAGCCGTTGTTTATCGAGAAATACATCATCACACCATGCCACGATGCAGAAATCTGGCAGGGGCATGGAACTGACAAATTGGAGAGAAACTGAAGGGTGAAAGTACAAGAACTTCTTTACAAGTTTGAGCAGGCGACGACAATTATCCGGTTAAGCACGACCATAGTCAAGGCAACGGATAGACGAGAATTTTTTTTCTTTTCAACTGTTCTCTCTCTGCCCATCACTTACCTAGCCATGTAAAACGATCCTGCTGTTCCTTGGTTACTCGCTTGTTGATTCCTGAAAACAATCCTGTTCTCCAAGCTTGAAAAAGCTCATTCCTTCAAGTAAATCATTAAACTGGCTCCCTTGTCTGTCGGCACCTGTTCGTGAGTTTTTATAACTGCAATGAATTTGTTTCTTTCATCTCTGACCTGAAGCCTTTGTTTTTGTATCCGTGATTGAGGAGCGTGGGAGAGCTAGAGCAAAATGGAAGGGAACAAAATGGAAAGGGGGGAAAACACCAACAGCATAGTGCAAGTGAGAGTGAGATGAAGGGGAGTTGGAGAAGGACGCATGGGGGTGAACAAGCGGAAACACAGCAATAAAAGGAAGCGGAAAGTGGGGATGAAACAGAAAAGGAACAAACCGACTAACAAACAAAAACAGGTGGTGGCGTGAGGAGAGAAAATCACAATATCCTGGAAAAAGGGAGTGCTTGGGAATGGGGTCATTTGGAGTCATTCTTTGCTGGATTGTGATTCATTAGATTCCCATAACAGCAATAGTATCATTTGTAAAATCACTGAGATCCGAGCTGCTTGTCCGTGTTTTCCAATGAATTTATCCTCGGATTCCTCGTGCGTCGTAGTTCATGAAGATCTTTGTAATCATGCGATTTGTCATGTCCATGCCCATTTCACTGCACCTTGGCATCACAGCCAAAGCATGATGGAAGGAATGCAAAGGCTTCAGTTCCTTTTTGTGGTACTGAATGCTGCATTTTTGTGAGGGGATTGTGGGTGAGGGTGGGGTGGAAGCCACTAAATAGAGTGGGTGTTTTGTACGCAGGAATCTGATATAGCTATGCTTGTGGGTGGGCAGGGGATATCCAGATAGGTGTTGCCCTTTGCTCTCACATAGTGCACCTGCTGGTTCCTAATTCCACACTGTCTTGCTAACGTGGCATTTCGCTGATCTGTTCACTCATTTGTGTTGTTTGATATCTCTTTGATTAAGTGGTTTCTTATTT
Organism: Eptatretus burgeri; assembly: GCF_056783735.1. NCBI lineage: Eukaryota > Metazoa > Chordata > Myxini > Myxiniformes > Myxinidae > Eptatretus > Eptatretus burgeri. Next base: position 102,216,381 of record NC_140962.1, on the reverse strand, counting down.
TACTCTGCCGCCATTTGGACGGCTTAATAGCCAGCCAGCATCCTTGCATCTCGGTTGGGAAAACTCAAGTTTCAATCGTAGAATGATGACACCAGAGTAAAATGGATTAAGGAAACAGTTTGATTTAATGGCTACATGACAATGTTTTTTTCGACACGAATCTATCATAATTCCCCACTGATCATTTGATTTCCCCAACCCGACCCCCACCCTACCCCTTCCCACCCTTTCCTTGCTGTTCTGCATGTAAGTGCAACATCGTTAATTACCTCTGCCAACAGAAGGTGGATGGAGGTTATGTTTTCACCCCTGTCTGTTTGTTTGTTTGTTTGTTTGTTTGTTTGCTTGTCTGTGTGCAGGATATCTCAAAAAGTTGTGGACGGATTTGGACAAAATTTGGTGGACAGGTTGGGTGTCTGACAAGGAAGAATTGATTCAATTTTGTTGAAGATTCGAATTCGGATCCAGATCCGAGAATTTTTTTTAATGATTCTTTACCGTTGAGAGATCGAAGTTAAACGATATATCGAGCAATATCTCAAAAAGTTATGGACGGATTCGGACGAAACCTGGTGAATGAGTTGGTTAGGTGACAAGAACAGGTTGATTAAACTTTGGTTCGGGTCTGAATCCAGATCCAGCCTATCAGTGGGATGCAAAACGTAAACTAATCAGCCTGGTGGAGGTATGCGCTCTCCTGAATGCCCTTCTAATTAACCCAGTGATTCTCTATACGCCCACCATATTTTCCTTAATTGAGTGCCAAACGACAATTTTCTAATTTTTTTTATTTTCTTTTGTCCTTCATTTACTTTCTGTGGAAGAACCACAGGGACCCCATAAATATATATATATTTTGTTTGTTTTCAACAACAAACATTTTTTTGTTGTTGTTGTTGTTGTTTTGTTGGTTGGGGGGGGGCTTTCAGTTGTTATTTCATTTGTCAATGAAGTTGTATTCAACATCATCGATTACATAATACAAGTCTGACAACTATACTGCACATTTCCTCTCATTAATTAAAGAAATACTTCCATTTCAAGTTTGCTTGTTGTGGAAAGTTTGTTCAGTTTGTTTGTTTGTTTGTTTTTGTTTGTTTGTTTGTTGTTTGTTTGTTTGTTGTTTGTATTTGCTTTCTTTGAATTAAAGTTCATTTTGGTTTGACTAAAATTTCAGTGCTTTTACAATAAAGCCAGGCATGAAAGGAATGCCATTATCATGTAGAAATCCTATATTATGTATTTGTGTTAATTTTGTATTAATTCTGGATGTCTGGACTAAAAATTCCCAAAGTGGGCTTTATTACCCCACCTCCCCCCCCCCTCCATACACACATTAAGGCTCAGACAGAACAATTGCTTTAATCACTGATTATTAATCCATCGAGGTTCTATCTCTGTCGTTTTGAATATTAGTAGCTTAGGTTCTGATGTTTGTCTGTCCATCGCTTCACTTTGGTCATTTAAATGAATTTTATTTTGCATCAAAAGGATTTTCTCTTCAACGAGCCTTATTATCCTGCAGGGACCTTATAAAATCTTTGACAACAAGCCAGAAATTGTTCAAAACTTGAACATCTAACTTCCAGCCAAAATAACATTTTCTGATATTTCAAATTAGAAAATATAAGGAGGGGGGTGGGTGGAATTTTGTTTTACAAAATCATATGCTTTTGGTTTTGGGGGGGGGGGCTTTCAGTTGTTATTTCATTTGTCAATGAAGTTGTATTCAACATCATCGATTACATAATACAAGTCTGACAACTATACTGCACATTTCCTCTCATTAATTAAAGAAATACTTCCATTTCAAGTTTGCTTGTTGTGGAAAGTTTGTTCAGTTTGTTTGTTTGTTTTTGTTTGTTTGTTTGTTTTTTGTTTGTTTGTTTGTTGTTTGTGTTTGCTTTCTTTGAATTAAAGTTCATTTTGGTTTGACTAAAATTTCAGTGCTTTTACAATAAAGCCAGGAATGAAAGGAATGCCATTATCATGTAGAAATCCTATATTATGTATTTGTGTTAATTTTGTATTAATTCTGGATGTCTGGACTAAAAATGCCCAAAGTGGGCTTTATTACCCCACCCCCCCACCCTCCATACACACATTAAGGCTCAGACAGAACAATTGCTTTAATCACTGATTATTAATCCATCGAGGTTCTATCTCTGTCGTTTTGAATATTAGTAGCTTAGGTTCTGATGTTTGTCTGTCCATCGCTTCACTTTGGTCATTTAAATGAATTTTTTTTTGCATCAAAAGGATTTTCTCTTCAACGAGCCTTATTATCCTGCAGGGACCTTATAAAATCTTTGACAACAAGCCAGAAATTGTTCAAAACTTGAACATCTAACTTCCAGCCAAAATAACATTTTCTGATTTTTCAAATTAGAAAATATAAGGAGGGGGGTGGGTGGAATTTTGTTTTACAAAATCATATGCTTTTGGTTTTGGGGGGGGGGCTTTCAGTTGTTATTTCATTTGTCAATGAAGTTGTATTCAACATCATCGATTACATAATACAAGTCTGACAGCTATCCTGCACATTTCCTCTCATTAATTAAAGAAATACTTCCATTTCAAGTTTGCTTGTTGTGGAAAGTTTGTTCAGTCATTTTTTAAAAAAACATAGCAAGTCGCTCGTGTTGCCATTCTGAACGGGATGGGGATGGAGAAAGAAAAAATGCAAATGGTGTCTTCTGTCATCGAGCCGGCAAGCTGGGAGCAACAATTTGCATTTCTTGCCACATCTGATATAATTTAAATGCTCTAATGGTGGCGAGGTGCTCCATTTGAAACTGTTCGATATATGTAGCTTTTTGATGCCTCGGGTCCGTAATAAACATTTGTATTGGTGTCAGAGAGTGGCCAATTGCAAATTCAGAATCGGATGAGGTTGTGACCTTCCGCCTGAGACTGACTTGACCTGAGATGGCACCTCAGCATAAAAATGCAAATGATTGCTGCAACTCGTCATAAGAATTACATTTTCATCGTGGGGGCCAGACCAAATTGATCCAAACAAAAAAAAGCAATATGAAAGTCTCCGTTTAATTACTGTTTGTGCCTGATGGTCAAATAGGTTCTTAAAAACAAACTCATGTACTCTTCTAAGATCTGAGGTTACCATATACATTTCATTGCAAAGTACGGTTATGTCGTGATGATGAACAGATATGTACATTGCACGGATTGGTTAGCCCATCGAACATTTGTGAGATCAGGACTTCTCCTAAGAGCCCTCCTCCTACAAAGGAAGGCACCAAGGCATTCTGGTAGTGCAAGCAAGACAAACTGATGTGGCATTGTCCTCAAAATAAAGGGGAAAAAAATCCCCATTTACACCATTTGACCTACAATTTTTGTATGGCCGTAATAGTTCTTAAGTAATCAGCAAAAACAGCTTTTATTTAATTTCTCCACAATGGCTCAAGTTTTCTCCCCATGGATGTTAACCGATGGGGATGATCCATGCTCTGTCCTTTTAAATTGTGAACGTCAAGCAAGGAAGCAGCACCTTCTGTTTTTAATCTTTGATGTGACTCAGCCAGGGTTTGAGTTTGAACCACTAACCTTCCAGACTCTGAGCGGACGCTCGAACCATTACACCACCGAGTCTGGTATTAAATACCACATTTCAATGTTTGATTCGTTAAAACTCGGTGTGCCTTGTTGACAGAATGTTGTTGACAAAAAAAAAGACAGCATAGTGTCCTTCACAAACATATTACATGTCGAGCTGTATGCCAATGAGGATGTAAAATGAAGTACAACACAAGAAAAATGATCTTTTATAACATTGTTGTTGTTGGTATGGCTGTGGCTGTAGCTGTTGTTGTTGGTGGTGGTGTGGCATGCTCCTTCTGTGTACTTGTACACTGTTTTTTTGTTTTTTCGATTGCTTTGAGAAGTATTACTATGTATAATTTATTGTGCTCCTCCCGTATCTTTCGAAAGGGTTCCTGTTCTCGTAGAATAATGAACGTTACCTTTTGAACCGCTGCATTAAGCTCCCATTCCCACATCTTCTTCCTCAATCCGAGAAAAAGGAGCATTAAATCTCAACGTCACGCTTCTTTCCTCGTTTCCGGGAAAAAGAAACAGGCTTTTAAAACAGTCATCTTCATGATGAAACGGACACAAATTTTTGTTCCAAGTAAATTGATGGAACTCTTTATAATGAAGTGTAACACACGCACGCAGTTTTCTTTTTCATGATCAATGAACCTTTTCATGAACGAATATGTTGTTCGTTCGAACAAAAATTTATTTGTTATAATGAGTGCACCCTGATGCTAATATTCATATTGTCTGGAAGGAGACCTCATGTGTGATGATGACACCCCCCCCCACCCCCCACATGTGTGCCCCATTCAGGTGACTACTGTGAGGTAAACAAGCTGTCAGGGCGCTGCCAGCCAGGTGTGTGTCGTAATGGTGGCACTTGTGTGAATGTCATTCCCGGTGGATTCCGCTGCAGTTGTGTGGGCATGGAGTATGAACATCCATTTTGCGAGCTAACGACGAGAAGCTTTCCTGAGGCCTCCTTCATCACCTTTAAGGGTTTGCGGCAACGGTTTCGTATGGACATCACTCTCACGTAAGCCTCCCGTTGCTCTTTTTCTGTTAAAGATAAGCTTGTTAGTTATTTATTTTTCTCTCACCTTCTCCGCCTTCCAATCTTTTTCGTTTTCTTTTTTTTTTTTCATGAGCAGGTCTTAAGAATTTGTCTATTTTCTGAATAATAGTATGATTACTGGTCATTGGATTTGACTTCGACCTCCATCACTCCATCACTACATCTCTCCATCTCCGTCTCCGTGTCTATTTATTTCTCTCTCCCTCTCTCTTTAATATCCTTTAAGATCTTGTTCTGCTTTTTTGTGCACTCTAGACAATCTTACCTCTTTTATTTTTGTTTTTATTCCAATTTTTCTCTCTGATTTACACACAAGGGGAAGTTGACCTGTTTCACAGCCCCATATGAATCACCGGACTATGAAACATAGAATCCCAGTTCAATTCCCACATCCCATCTGTGTTTGTATGTTGTCCACTAATGTCCTTGTAATTCATGAAAAAGTACATTGATGTTTAATAAGAGTTGTGCCCTGCCTGTGATTTATGTACAAGCTCCTCTCTGAGTCTTTAATCAATGTAAATAATGAAAGAGGAATTTTTGTTTTATGAGTCGTAAACAATGTAACGCTTTCCAGCTTTTAAGATTTCTGCCGTTTATTTGTTTTTCATTCACCCTCATATCGATTAGCCAATCGCATTGATAAGGAATTAACATAGAAGCAATTTTCCAAGATTCCTCATTGATATTTTTTTCCTGCAAATCCACCATGACACATGACCCGTTTGGTTGGTGGTCTGACATTCTGACCTTTAGAGATCTCCCTCTCTTTACTTCCATTATTCTTTGCAAATTATTTTTGTAAATGTGTAATCTATGCACAGGCCAACCCATTCTGATAAAGCACCCCCATCTAAATGTGAGCAAAAATCTTTTTTTTTCATCCCAGTAGCATTGACATTTGGTATCAGTCTTGTGAAGTATGATTTCTCACTTGAATCTGTTGAAAACGATTGGTTTTTTTTTGTTACGCCCAGGTGAAAAAATGATCTCTTCGACCCGTGATGAATCTCAAAGAACCACTTGCCATCCTTTGTTTGTGATTTGTGACCACTTATGTTTGGTGTGGCTATCATTTGAACCAATGGCTCTGAACTTAAGTTTAGACCCTAATCCATTTTTTTTTGCTTCCAATGCACGTGTAGACGTTTCTGCAATAAATATGATGCTCTCAATTGAGCTCATGAGAAGCAAACTGGGTTATCTCAGTGTGAGGGCCAAATGGAATGCACTAAAGTGATCTTTCATTACCAATATAATATACCTTTGGTGTTGATGGCAGTGCCGTACCAAATGTTTGAAGCTGATGCTGATCCTTGCTCATCGGGAGTGGAAATGAAAATTAGAACTGTCTCATTTTTTTATTTTTTTTAACTTTTATCATTTGGAGATAGCCTGGTTTATTTCTCAGCGTTTGATAAGTTTTCTCCTCTGCAGTATTGAGTGTGGTTCCAGAATTTATCACTGCAGTCAATTAGCAGATCTGTCTTCCCTTACTCGCTTATCACTGATCGTTAATTTGGCTTTCCTTCTGGAAACCCTACCCTGGACGTGTTGTTACTGATGATGTGGCAATTGCAAGATGCTTTGGATCACAGTCAGTCCAGAGATAAAGATTTCTCTTTAGATATTAATTTTTGGAATAACCTTACTCCCTGGGGACCAATGCTCCTATTTTTTCCTTTTGTCAAATTTCCGATTTCATTGATGACAAGAGGTTACCGAAGGTCACTGCTCCTGGTCCCTCCCCCATTTTTGCTGGCATTCCATGGGGGCAGTGTATCAGATATTTTACTATTCATTACTTACATTTGTGACATATTTTCAACCTTTTGGTAACCCTCTAATTCACTTAATTTATGGTCCCACTTTGATGTTTTTCTCCCATCCACTTGGATGGTAAAACATTGTCCCCCTTCTCCGTCCCCCCACTCCACTGCCTCTCTTTCCCCAATTAAATAGAGTAAATTGTCAACACTAGCAAAGAAACCATGACAAGCAGTTGCGGAGAAAACACGAAAGAACTGTGTGGACAAACAAACAAACAAGAAGAAGACCATGCAGAGCAATTCAATGTTTGATTCATTAAAACTAGGTGTTCCTTGTTGACAGAATGTTGTTGACAAAAAAAAGACAGCATGTTGTCCTTCACAAACATATTGCATGTCTAGCTGTATGCCAATGAGGATGTAAAATGAAGTAAAACACAAGAAAAAATGATCTTTTATAACATAATTGTTGTTGCTATGGCTGTGGCTGTTGTTGTTGGTGGTGGTGTCTTGCAAAATCCATAAAACAAATTTGATCCCAAAAATAAATGGTGGTTGAATTAAATGACCAAACATGCAACTCCTCTTCAAATTTCAAGCCAATCGGATGAAAATTGAGGATTTTAGAAACACCACCTTAGTTGTTGACGTTTGGCCTATGTTGACCTTTTGACCTCAAAAACAATCTCCTTCCTTATGACAAACTCGACCATGTGGTGAAGTTTTGTGAAGATCGGTTTAAAATTGTGACCTGCAGGTGACAAACAAGACAGACAGATAGACAGAATAACAAAATCGACTAACCAATATACTTGAAAAATCTTCGATTTTGCAAGTAACAAGAAAAATATGTCGTGCAGAATATGATACTTGCAAAGTTCACCCCCCTCTCCAAAGGTTGCCATGGATACATCAAATTGCTCATTTCATGAACATTAAAATTGACAATCTTAATCAAAGCTCAGGCCAATCGGATGAAAATTGATTTTTTTTTCAGATTGAAATTGATGATTTTATAAGTTTGACCTGGAGTTGACCTTTGACATTTTGATCTCAATCGTTGTTGGTTTACCAGTTCAGCGATGCAATGTGCAAATCCTCTTCAAATTTCAAGTCAATCGGATGAAGAATGACGATTTTAGAAATTTCACATCAAGATGACTTTTGACCTCAAAATCGATAGGCTTCTCAGTTGAGACTACCTCTACAACATGGTGAAGCTTCATGAAGATCAGTTTTAATTTGTGACGTGTAGGCAATAGACAGACAGACAGACAGACAGACAGAATAACAAAATCGACTAACCAATATACTTGAAAAATCTTCGATTTTGCAAGAATCAAACATACATACAGACCCCTCTCAAATTGTACATGGTATGGTTGAGGTAGTATCGTACACAACAAATAGATTAAATTAATAGACGTGGATAAAACACACACACATAATGTGCAAAATGACTTCGTGTGTCCAAGTTTCTTGTATGTTTCTGTATCTTTAAGGTTATCTCCTTCCAAATTTCTTTCCCTTATCTCTCCCTCATTCCTTTCACACACCCCCACCTATCCTATAATGTTCCCCTCTCCTCCTTTTCTCAGTTTTATTTGTTCTCAATCTTGCCCTGCTTCCCCCATAGATGACTCCTCATATGATGTCGATTATACCTCCTAACTTCCCCATCCAGAATCGTATTTGTTTCATCTAATCCAACGCATTTCCCATTTTTCCCCCTCTCCTTCTTTAGCAGTTCAAGTTTTGTATTTATGTGTTTGTATGTATATATCTTTCTACCTTTTCTAATCAGCCTTTTGCGGCATATACATAACATACACCTGCAAGACATGTCACGACATTGGCAGACATCAGGACAGTATACCCTTTTATTATTATTATTATTTTTTTTTTTAGGTTGATCTTGGGCACGGAGCTTTCCAATAAATCTTTTAAAATTAATAACAAGGAACACATTAAGAGGCAATGGTGAAATTAACATAATCTGTGGACCTTATATTCTTGCATGAGTGGATATTGTCGAGACCTACTGCTGACAACTATCACCTTAATTTTTCCCTTTCATGCTGTGCTTGATTAGTTGTTCATTACCTCCGCCACCGAAGGTGGATGGAGGTTATGTTTGCATCCCTGGCTGTTTGTTTGTTTGTGAACAAAATATCTCAAAAAGTTGTGCACGTAGTTTTGTGGAGAGCTTGGGTATGTGATGAGGACGAAATGATTCGATTTTGGTGAAGATCCGAATCCGGATCCAACTACGAGAATTTTTTTAAGTGATCCTTCACCATTGAGAGAGAGGGTTAAACTGATATATAGCATGATATCTCAAAAAGTTGTGGACGGATTCGGATGAAACTTGGTGGACAGGTTGGGTGTGTGTCAAGGAAGAATTGATTTGATTTTAGTGAAGATCCAACTCCAGATCTGGATATGAGAGTTATTTAATTTTTAAAGTGATTCTTCACCATTTTGAGATCAGGACAAAAACGATATAGTACTGTAGAGCATGATATTTTAAAAATGTATTGGGCCCGATATGTTCTCGTGGATCGGGCATTACGTGGCGGAGATATGTGCTCTACCAAGTGCCCTTCTCATTACTTTATGCATTTGCTTGAACTGACACTGAACACGAACTACTTTCAATACAGTGGGCCAACATAATCTCACTAATTAAACACCATTGGAATTTGTTTAAAAATGCGTTCAGGGTAAACAAGCATAAACAGGGGTGGGGTGGGGGGGGGGAGATCTACATTTTTTTCTTCTGAGTTCCCTTACAAATAACTTCAACACAAAAGGCAGCATGTAAAATATTTTGGCTTTGGTGTGGTTCAGCTAGTGTTTGAACCACCAACCTCTCAGACTCAAAGCCAGCACTCTAACCATGACACGACTGAATTTGTGATTACAGAGTCTGGTATTAATCAATCTTAAAAGATTATTAACCCTTTGAAATTTGAACTCCTTGGACGTTCGGCTCCCTCACCCTGGGCTTTATGGAGAAAAATCCAGCCGCTCAGATATATGGAGGTTTTAAATAGCAGCTGGTAAAACGGCTGCGAGGGTTCAAAGAGCTAATAAAAAAAAACACATGTTATCCTAATACAATTGAAACCTAGAGAGTTCATAGAACACGATACCCTGCACAGTGTTCAGCTATATACAGAAGTTGAATTTAATAAAATAATGATTTTAAAGATCGAAAAAAATTCTGGAAGTTTAGTGCTACTGAAGCAGTCTTATACACGACCCTTATACAGTACCATACACTGTAACAGGACGAAAAGTCACAATTTAGCAGATGGAGGCTTTATTGATCGCCATAGAATGCAGTGTCAATCAGCGTCATGCATAGCCGTATCGGCGGCCTCCTCCACCTCGACACTGCACCCTCTCACGTGCCATGCCCACTTCCCAGGAGCTGTGCTTGACTCCTTGTACATACACCACCCAGTACATACTGGGGTGTTTTCCATTACCAATGAGCTTGCTATCACTTTTGCCAAACCAGCCAAATGTTCCTTATCAATTCCATTTCAACGGAGTACTTGCTTGCATGCTTAAGCCACTTGGCGAGTACTCTGCAAGTTATTGGTAATGGAACACACCACAGCAAAACTGGAGGTTCTTGGAAGCATTATGAAGGAAATGTGTGTTCTACAGTGTGTTCTGGTGTATAATTCAATTTCAATAAAGGTTGAGAGAGGCTTAAAGGCATATAAATAAATAAATTCTGGGTTTTACCCAGTGTTTATTACATCACCCTATCTGACACGTTACATGACTTCTTCATGCCTGTTGTTTGTGTCCGTTATACCATTCCTTATAAACATTAAGTTTTCCGTTTAGAATGATTTTCAATTTTGTTTGACGGCCAGGCAAGCAGAGCAAAAATAGTTTGTCACTCCCCTCTGCGCATGTGCGATCGTGACGAATTCAGAGACAAAGTACGGTAAAACGGCAAATTTGTCTTCCTATTCACGTTCCAATTTGTGTTAAAATATCACATTCAATTTAAATAAGTTGTTCCTTGATCATAAACTGATGATCATCGACTGATAAAACAGACAGACAGATGGACGGACACGGGTAATAATGTTTTGCTTGCTTGTTGCATGATGTCCGGTATCGGGCACTTTTTTCATTTCATTCAATTTTGCTTGCTTCGTGTTTACTTTCAAAGTGGTGGGACAATCAATTTAATGGCCAGAACAGCTTAGATAATTGTATCCTCATTACTGAGCTGTCTGCTTTTAGATTATTTATCCTATTGTTTGGATTCAGCAAGTAAACATGCCTTTGGACTCGTCCTTTGAGAAGGGAGTGCGACACCAGGGATCATGAGGTTTTTTTGGAAGAAAGATTTACATCGCTGCCCTGTCTGCAATGAGACTGTTGATCTTTTCACTTTCACAAGAGTTGTCCGTTGGACTTGTATCGGACAATATAAAATGGACACGCATGTTACGTACTATGTGGTTTGGATATTCATTGCAAGGGGAGTAAATTTATTTCAAATATTATATTTAGGATCTGCAAAATTATACAGAAGAGGTTCAGTAAATTAAGAGAATTTACAAACTATTATTTTTCTGGAATATATATATATATATATATATATATATATATATATATATATATATATATATATATATATATATATATATATATATATATATATATATATTGGCAACTTCAATTTTTAAACTGAACAATAACTCATTCTATCTTTCCATTTTTATGTCAGACTACAAGCTTTTGATGACCAATCCTCATCGTTAGATGTAAAATGATAATAAGGGCTTAAATGGTCACTGTTAGACCTGTTGTTTCTACGCTATTCATTCTTCAAAGACCTTTTGTTTCTACACTATTCATTCTTCTAATATAATGGATCACCAGAATAAATGCCTCAATCCTGACTGTCAGTTACAAAACTGCAGTTGTTAGTCTTGCTCTTTCTGTTTATGGTTTGCCTGAGGGAAGGCTGTCAGGTAGATAGATATCAAACATCATTACATTAGTTTTAACCCTTTTGCTGTAAAAGGAGTGGATGCTTTTTGAGTTCCATTGCAAGAAATTTCAACACAAGAAGAGGCTATTAGGCCCACCAAGCCTGCACAATGGTCTCCATCCTTTTATAGACACATTTTGGCATACGATGCACATAATAGCATCACACACTGGAGCTTGTGGACATAGATCATACTGCCACATCAAAACATGAGTGGTTTGTAAACCATTTTTATTGCAGCTTTAATGTGCTGTGGAGTTTATAAAAAAAAATATTATGAGTCATTTTACACTTTCAGATCTGTCGCTCAAAACGTTAGAAAGTACTTATTCCAGAAATTGCAAGTGTAATGCTGTGCCTTTGATCATGGGCATAACCTGCAATATCATGATGAATATAGTTGGAGCTGAATCTGGAGTGTGGTGGGTAATAGACAATAAGGGTAGTGTGCCACTACTGCAGCATGACAGTGGAAAATATTTATTTCAATTACTGAATGTTTTCCGAAGTGGTGGATTTGACCCACTCTTAAAATACATTACCTTTACCAAACTATAACCACTACTCAGTAGAACATCTACCTCCACCAGGCTGAATATCAGTGGGATATATTTTGTATCCCACTGATAGGCTGGATCTGAATCCAGACCTTAACCAACATCTAATCAGCTTGTTCTTGTCACCTACTCAACTCGTCAACCAAGTTTTGTCAGAACCCATCTCCAACGTTTTGAAATATTGTCACATACAGTACTGCCCCTTTGTTCCAAATAAGTTTCCTGTTTGGAAAACTGTTTCGGTGTAATATAACATCCATCTTGCGAGCTGTTCGGGGCCCGTAACACCAAGCGCAGTGTCTTTTGCACCTGAGAAGGTGGCCGAAAAATATTTTCGCCAAGTAACAAACAAACAGGGGTAAATACATAACCCCCATCCAGGTGGAGGTAAAGATTTCAATTTATTTATGTAATTGTTGTTCTTCTGTTTACAGTGATATTGAGAAATCTCTTTTTTTTTTTTCATGCCATTGTAGTTTTGAATGGCTGGGAAAAAAAATGTTCCAATTTTCCAAACAGTTTTCTTTTCCCATCTATTTTGTGTTGAAAAATTGTTGATTTCATCTCCCAAGTGTGACAGGAGTAAAGAAAGCTCACGTTTTAAGCATAAAGCAAATCTATGAGTACATTGGAGAGATGGTGACAGTCCAGACCTAAGACTAACGACATGAATGCATAATGGTAATGCATTTGAGGTTTGACTGCAATGTATTTGTGAACGGTAACACTAACTCGTACGTTTTTGAGTGATTTCTGCAATTCAAAAGGTTTTACAATTCTCTAGCCTAATGATGAGGAAAGATTTCTTGTTTGCCATAAAATACTTTACCCGATGCCCGAGTCATTATGTCATGCTGTGGAAATTGCTGCCCGTTTTCTCGAGGATTTCATTCACAGATTAGTGCTTCAAATTTCTCAACAAGTTACTTGCTTTCTTGCACAAACGGTTTTGCTTTCTGGCTGTAATTTTACGTGAGATTGAACCAATTTTACAATTCCAATGTTAATGCATTCTTCAATTAAAATTGTTTTCACATTTATGAATCAGATGATATAACTTTTACATCAACCATTTGCTGCCCTTCCTTTACCAACATGTTTGCATAAAGTGACATAACAATCGATAAGGAAGAACATGATGACCGCAACAGGTATCTCTTTGAGAATAGAATTAAAGGAAATAGAGAATAGCACATAAAACCTGACAAGCTTTCTCAATTCTGAGAAACTTATTGCGCAAGCATCTTAAAAATGTGAAACTATATATTTTGTTATGGACACTGATCATGTGATCAAGTGCAAAAACTATCTTTGTAGAAATATTTATTTTTGTTGATGGTCTTTAGAGCAGAACTTACCTGAAACAGAGAGTCAATATGGATTATTTAGCCCGATGATTGATTTTTCCTAAACAGGGTCAAATCGATTTTTACAGGGGAATTTATCCGAAATAGAGAGGGAGTCAAATTGGGCTTTCAGGACAATTCAACCTAAACAGTCAAATAGCATTGACCTACAGGGGAGTTTATCCTAAATAGAGACAATTTAGTCGTCACAGTTTCATCTATACTATAAGAGAGGTTTTTTTTTTAGCTGTTTCACCAATTTTCTCAGAGATGGCCAAACGTATCTTCTTCAAATTTTCAGAAGTTCATCAATAAGTCCCGTGGAGTGCTTAAGTCAAAAAAAAAACTTACAACCATAAAATTGCTCTATTGTGCCTTTGTAGCTACCTAAGAAGTAATATTAAATGATCCATCCAAGGGACCATACTCTGCACAGAGCCTCGGTGCTGCCGAAGCAGTCTCCTGGGCTATTGGGCACAATCCTAGACGGATCACCACTCCAACACAGGAGATTCAAATGGCTCAATCATCCCAGCAAGCTGGTGCTCATTTTGCCGACCTCAGAAGGATGACAGGCTGAATCAACCCCACCTGGTATTGATTCAATGGTTGAGCAGTATTTGAACTCAGGACCCTAGGATCCCAAGCTCACCACCCTTAACCATGAAGCATTAAGCCAACACCAGGCACATATTAAATGATCCCCAACACCATTCCTTAGGGAAATGTTTCAGGCTCCCACAAAAAAATAGAAATAAATCAAAGTTTGATTTCTTCAAAATGCCAACAGGATTATAACAGCAATGGGCAATGCCCGGTACCCCAGCTAGTTCATCATAGAATCAGCTTGGTCTTTACAGAATTTATCCCAAACAGAGTCAATTTGGTATCCCAAACACAGTGTCAAATTGGATTTTATTGTGGAATGTGTTTGAAGTAGAGTCAAATAATGAGAACACTTCTCTGCATTCAAATGCACGTGAATCAAGTGCTGGAAAAGTTAGGTCACAATGCCCCTTAAACTACGGTTGACTTGAGAAGGAATTTCAATCTAGTTGTACGTTATTTGAAATAATTTGATTGACCAAACTGTTTGAAAAAAAAATTACATGATGTAGCATTTTGTAATCTGTATGTTGTCACTTTGACGAATGACTTTCCATTTTCCAAGTGTTGAAGGCAAAATGTTTTATGATCAAACAATGATCGCTTCAGCTATAGCCATGCCTGCTGTTCATGTCTTTGGCATCATGAGTCAGTAGTGCATTTCCACCAGCATGTATGAATTGGTAATTGCAGCATCTTGGGAATTTTACCAATGGCTTTAATGAATCTTATCACGATGCTCTCACTTTGAATGTTTTCCCAAATTAAGCTTTGTGTCTTTCTGCACAATTGCAAAGGAGATTGCACTTCATGTTATGGGGAGCAGGTAAATGAAAGGTCCATGAGAACATCTGAAACAGTTCAGAGCCATTTCACATCCTATAATCAGAAAGCACTGTTACCGCACCATTTTGATGGCACTTCGGCCTCCTCGAGAGAAATGCCATTTTGATTTGCAAATGTCTTCAGGTCAGGCCAAACACCATAATGAAAGCCTCGATGATTGTAATTGGCACTGTTAAGCATACCATCGCAGTTACAATGCTGGTGATCTCGGTGATGAAGTGATGGCCAACTTAATTATCCATGTGATGACAGTGCGTGTATTTCTGTCAGGGTGCCATGCATTGGACAAACCACATTATCCCTTAATTGAGCAGATCGACTTACTGTGCACTGAGTCTTGTGCAACATCAGGGCTCTGTGGACGTACATGGTCAGGCATTGTGAGGCCAAGCAAGGGAAAAAACACTTTGGTAAAGAATCAACAACAGATCAGTCCAGTACTGGACATTAAAACTTTGCCATGCCAGTGATAATTTATTTATTATTTATATTAACATAGTGCAGAGGACACTGGACTGATATCCCAGAAGTTGTGGGTTCAAATCTAGCTGAAGGCAGCGGTATTAATGATTTATATTCGAATTTTCAGGAATCTAAGTCTTTCTTTTTTTGATGAGATATGTACAAGGGGACATTACGACGATAAAATACTAATAAGATGCTGCTTTCCATTACCAATATACAGGCAATTCTGGCCTTCTACATCGTAAAGAAATGAGAGATTAAATGAAAGGAAGAAGCAGGTGTGGAGACACCAAAAAGAAAATCTGCAAGTTAGGTTGGGCCAATAAAAACAAGGGAAACATGAGAAATGAGTGCTGCAGTGAAGGGATGACCAAGAAACTTCAGATCATGGGATACAAAGCATCAGGGAAAGCCACTCTATGGGTTGGGCTATGTAAGAGGTGAAGAATAAAATTAGGCCATGGCATAGGCAAAGTTCCAGATCAGACCACGTGAGAGATAGCATTGGCAGAAAAAAAGCCACATGACCTGAACAGGACGCAATCTACCTTGAACATGCTGCTTCTCTCCCAACAACAGATGGAGCCCCTCAATATCAGACATGAGATCAGTGCCGTCTTTCTGGACATATCTTAAGTTTTTGATACAGTCTGGCATCCTGCCTTGTTCTCCAAACTGTCTGCCTATGGAATCCAAGATCAACTCCACTCGAGGATGACTGACGTCCTCCACTCTCGTAGCCAATGTGTGGCTCTCAATTGAGCCCTTTCTTCTCTCCCTTTCAAGGCTGGAATGCCCGAACGCAGTGTTCTCGGCCCCATCCAATTGCTAATCTTCAACAATGATCTCTCTTACTCGCTGGAAAATCCTTTATCTCTTTACTGATTACTAACCCTAACCCTAACCCTAACCCTAACAGCTTCACCATGACACCCGTCATCCTGACAGACAGGCAGCAGCCTCTTCCGTCTCTTCAGACCTTGATAGAATAGAGAGCTGACCAATCACTTGACATATGTCTTTCAATCCTGGCAAAATTAAATCAATTTTTCTATCTATCTATTTATCTATCTATCTCTATCTCTATCTCTATCTACATCTATAAATATATATATATATATATATATATATATATATATATATATATATATATATATATATATATATATATATATATATATATATATATATACATATACTCCCCCCCCCCCGCCCCCCCGAAAGGACCATACTGCAAACTCATCTACCTTCTCAACAACCCTCTTGAATGAGTTCAGTCACTCAAGCTCTTGTATCTCACTCTCAGCTATGATCTCTTTTGGGCAAGCCACATTTCAAAGTTGGCCTCCAAAGCCAGATGCTGACAGGGCATCCTCATCATGCAAAGGCCTTCTTTGGCATACCTAATCTCCTATCCACCTATAAGGCATTCATCTGCAACTTGATGGAGTACTGCTCTCCCATCTGGGCTGGTGCCCCTGCCTCACACATTGCTCAGCTTGATGCCGTAGAAACCAAGTCCTTCAAGATCAATGGACTCTCCTGCGATTAATCTGAGTATATGGGTCTATCACTTTGCCATCACCAACAAGTCAGTGGTCTCTCTATCTTCTTTGCCTCCTTTCTAGTCTTGCACCCTCTGCCCTCTCCATGCTTTGTCTCACTTCCCCTCCCCTCTACCCCACCCATCCATCCCCAGGTATCTGCAGTACGCACGCGGTCTACCAGCCAACGCCTCCTTGTGAAACTGCCAAAATCAAGAACTATTGCTCACCTCCACTCATTTGTTCCTCTTCTTTCCCATCTGTGGAATCACCTTCCATACTCTCTTCAATGTCATTCTTCCCCCCAGGTCTTCAAAACAGCTGTTCACCACCATTTGAAGTTATCACTCATCCAAAACCATCATTATTTTCTTCACCCATAAAACCACCCCCACCCCTCCCAAAATTTTGCTTCTGTATCGGTGGTGGTCGTATGGCAGCTTAGGTGCCGGGGTAGCTATCATTTCTTGAAGCGCGACTGTGTCGCTGATGCAGTGCCCCTCTACCAGTACACACACTGGAACTGGTACATCTTAGAGTCCCTTTATAGAGAGAGTAGCGACAACTAACGATTTGACGCCATTTTGAGTCCATTCAGTGCGGTGCATGTGCAGAGCCGCCGTATGGCGCGAGTTCATTGAACCGTGTATTCCATGATGTTCTCTATGTATGAGAGATGGGAATGGTCTTTTCCATGTTGATAATGAACAAATTATGTGAAGACAAAATAGAAGATTTATGACAACTGAGAGCCATATGATAAAGAAGAAATTCACAGAGCTCGTGATTTAACAGTCACAGACATTTAGAACCATGACAAAGAAGGAAAGCGAGACTCGAACTCTCACCTCCCTGTTTATACATGTACAGTGTACAATACAATGTTAAGAGTTATCTTTGTATTTCTGCAGTTGTTTGACCTTGTTTATCGTGTGTGGGTATATATTTGTGTTTGTTTAATTTTCATGTTTAAATTATTAATCTAAACTTTGCTGCATGTTGCCAATCATATATTAATCCCACCAAAAATAGATTAGCCCACCCCACCTGGCCCCCTCATTCACACACACACACACACACACACACACACACACACACACACACACACACACACACACACACACACACACACACACACACACACACACACACACACACATTCACAATCACACACACACACACACGCACAAGTTAATGTCCTCACCCATTCAAATCAACAGAGACAAATACATACATTCAATGCATGCCCCCCCCCTCTTTCTCAGTTGTGGCATACAACTGTATAACTGGCATGAATTGGTTTCCAGCAAATTCTTTCTGAAGCATCACTGAAAATTTGAATGACAATAATCATATCTTCCATGTGAAAGTACAAAAAAAAAAACTTATTTTATTATTTGTTTTACGAAGGTCTCAGAGACCATTGTGAAAGGCCGAGTTAGCCCGTGGGCCGAGTTAGCCCGGATCCGTTCTCCGTTCATTCGTCTTTGTTTTGACTTTGAATCTGACTTTGGAGACATGATCTCGACCCTATATTAATTGATCTAGCTAGAACACTCGAACTCAAACTCCAACTTAATTTTAAATAAAGATGCCTTCCCCTTCAAGTGCTAATTAATCCACGAGCAATGGATAACAAGCCTGGAAAGCCAAAGCAAAGGCCAGTCTCACTCGCAGCACACAAATATACGCATATGGGACCATGACCATCGTCACACTGACCTGGCAGAGAACTGACCAAGAAGTTGCTTTCCATCCAACACGACTGACTCTGTCCTCCCAGATTTTCCGTCTTTTAGCATCTGATGGAAATCTATACATCTTGAATCCCTTCTCCGTTCTATTTGTGCACCAAAAGGCGCAACAACCTGTCATTTGTCGTAAAATCGATGTAAAACACGAATGAGAACGCTGCGTACAGCGGGAACGTTAAAACGCTGACCGATATGCGTCCGATCCTGTCCGCGATGGACTCAAATGGCTCCACGCAATCACTTGACTAGATTTTTCCGGACCCTCTATGTCGCTACTCTCTCTATAAAGGGACTCAAGTACATCTCGAAGGATGACAGGCTGAGTCAACCTCCTGGTGTATTAATTCAGCGGCCGACGGGGCTTGAACTCAGGACCCTAGGATCCCAAGCCACCACCATAACCACTGAGCCAACACCAGGCTGCTTCTGTATCCATCTTGTCCATCACTTACGTTCTCCCCTACCCCTCACCTGTTACCTGTTTTTCCATTTCCTTCTATTGTTTCCCTTCGCCCTGCTGTTTGTGTTTACCCCTTCTGTTGTTCCTTTTGTTTTGTTATGTTGCAGTATATGTCCTGATATGTTCTGTGTTCGACTGTAGCTCTTCCATTCTAGCTCCGGGTACCATTGAACCAAAAACGATAAAATGGCATTTTTCAAAAAGTTGTGAATGGTTTATGACAAAACTTAGTGGATAAGTTGGTTAGGTGACACGAACGAGCCGATAAGACTTTGGCTTCGGTCCGGATGCAGATCCGGCTTGTCAGTGATACAAAATGTAAAATGTTCAGCCTGGCGGAGGTATGCGTTCTCCCGAGTGCTGTTCTAGTTTTAAATGCGGATGTCTTTGTCTGTCTCATCTCTGCTTGGAATACTGACTTTCCTCCTTCCCAATTTAAAGAGAGATCTCTGTCAATTAATTCCCTCTCCCCTTACTTACTTCCCTTATTTTTCAAATATTTATGCTTTTTTGTTTTTTTGTATACACAGTCAAGGCATTGGTGAATGTTAAATCAGTCTGTAATATTTAGAGATTTCATGCTCACAAACAAACAAACAAACAAACAGAGAAACAAACAGGAATTGATACATAACTTACATCCACCTTCAGTGACAGAGGTCAAGCAAGAGTATTATATAATCTTGCCGTGGTGCCAAACTTGCATGTGCTTTTGAGCACGAAAATCCTGGAAAATTCAAATGGAACTCAAATGCCAGAAAATGCAGTATTTATGAAACAACTGAAGAAGAGGAGGAAGATGAAACATTTGACACTTCCACAGCATTTCTGAAAAAATGAAATGGATCTAATGCACAATCAGCTGTGCAAGCCGAACTGCTGTTTGATAGCAAAAGTATTTCTGTGTTTATACAGCATCAAACATCAATACCACAGATCCAAACAATGTTATCTTTACACTTGTGTGAAAGTACTCAGAGATGGGGTTGGGTGGCCATGTGTGGAAGATATAGTTCGGATGTTTACATGCCGATAAGAGCGAGGAGATAGTATACACTTATGTTTAACAGGAATTCACACGGAGGGAGTGGAGGAGAGCGAAAAAGAGGGGTGGGGGAGAGGGTGGAAGAGAAAGAGAGAAAGAATCATCATGCATCACCACGCATCCAGCTTGAAATACGTATCCGAAAAGAAAAAAAAGACACCAGAAGGTGTTGAATCGCTGACTGCTCCATGAGTGTGGAGGAAGAGCTACAAAGAGGAAAATTTGATTAGTGATTGCAAACTTTCTCCTTGCCCTCCCAGGAGTACAAAATTGCCTATATCGGTGTATTTCTCAAAACCAGCCATCCAACCCCGCCACTGGGACTGCCGGTGATCTCCCGCAGTGCCTCCACGTCTGGCAAACAGCAGCTCACCAAGTTTCAGATAACAAATTAAAGCAGCTGTGTAAAGCACTCCTTCAGCACGCAAGCAATTTATATGTCTCTCATTCAATCACCGTCTCCAGCTCTCAATCTCCATCTGTTGTTTCTGTCTGTCTTTCCGTCTCAGGGTGAGCAAATGTGACAAATACCCTCTTGTATCACACATGACTTGTGTTTTTTTTTAAATCTCTTTATGGGTCATCCTTCCAGATTCGTTTTGATACAAAATTTGCAAGAAACTTTGGAGCAAAATAATAAACCTGCTTGTATTCTAGTCCACAGATGTCAATTTCAGGCACAGGATGATAAGATTCTAACCCGTGATATCGTATACATTGGAGTTGCATCAATTGTTGCATGCGAAGCGAAAAGCAGGGTTAAGCAATTGGTTCATGTCTGTCTGTCTGTAAGTGCCAGTTTATCATCAAGGAACAACTTATTTAAAAATTGAAAGTTATATTTTGAACAGGAATCAGAAAATAAACCTGTTGTTTTTACATACAGTACTTTGTTTCTGAATTTGTCCCGATCGCACGTGCGTAGAGCAGGAGTGAGATAATATTTTTTACTATGTCTGTCCGCAGGCAGTCAAGCAAAGTTGAAAAACATTCCCAAAAGGAAACTTGCTGTTTTTAACGACTTCATAAAAGACACAAACAACATGCACGAAAAACTAATGTAACATGTTAGATCGGGTGGTGTAATAGACATTGCAAAAATGGTGGTAAATTGGTGGTAAATTCCAAAATGAATTCATTTATATGACTTCAACAATCTTTATTTCATTTAAAATTAATTAGATACTTGAACACTGTCGAGCACAAATCGCCTCATTGTCACTTCCAAGAATCTTGGACATGTTAATTGTTAAATAAATAGGGTGGTGTATCAGACTGCTTCAATAGCACTAAACTTCTGGGGGTTTTTTTTAACGATCTTTAATATCATTATTTTATTAAAAATTAAGTACAGTATAACCTTGAACACTGCGTGGGGTATCGTGTTCAATGAACTCTCCATTTCTTTAAAGCAATAATGCCAGCAGATAACACAACTATGTCGCTGTTGGTTAGCAGACCCCTCTCCCACCTACATAACCCACCTCTCCCTCTTAAAAAGTCTACTATATGAGAAGTATTCCTCCTGGATGAACGTCCATTTGGACACTTTTATCATTGTGGATTCCCCTCCCCCACCCCACCTTGTGGCAGATCTTCTTCTGCCCCCCACTTTCAGGAAGAAGTACCACATGGTAAACTCTATCCCCCACCCCGAAGACATTCCGCCTGGTATACTTTATATGCAGAAAAAATAGCCATGTATTGAATTTGAAAATTCTGTGATATGTTTTCTTGCCACTCTCCAGAAACTCAGGTTTTGTCCTAGCTTCGTTTTAAGTTAGGGTACCATTGAAGCAATTCGTTCAGCTGCAGAAGCATGAAGTTCTGTTTCTGTTTTACAAATGCAGAGAATGTTTTGGATGATCCAATAAAAAAACTACTTTTGGGTGGAGGTTGGGGGAGGAGGGGAGACTACAATTTGACAATCATGCATTGGCATTGTGGGACAATAGGCATCATTTCACATGCTATCTAATGTGTGCATTGAAACTTTGAAGGCCTCTGTTAACACAATCTACAAAGCTGACAGGATGGTGCACTCACCTCTAAGGTGTCTAACCTTGGTCCAGCTATAAACTGTCATCCTGGTGTTTAACAGGCAGGGTGAATCATCAATGTGTGTGCCGTCCCTCGGATGGACGTTAAAAGGGCGTCCGGTCTGCCAGCATTCGTTGGTGGATGCTAGAGATCCCCCGGTGTCCTTCACGAAGAGTGGGCAAGCTATCGCCGGCACTCTGGACAAATTATAAATTCCTGCCCTCACCAGCAGAGTGCATTGCATCTGCGGCACAGCGTGCCTTCAGCCAATGATGCTGCATATGAACAAAGGAGAAGGAGAATACATTCTACAATTGTGAGCTCAACATGGAGTGTCAAGAGGCTGCCATGACCAACTACCATATCAGTAATTGTATCTGATCCGTGTCATTCTTTAACAATTGCAAATGACTGACTCAACAATGCAAGGGGATATTATGAATATCTTCCACGGTATTGGCATGAACTCAAAGGGGGGGGGGGATGGAGGGAGGAGGAATTCCTGCTGACTATCTGTTAGAACTTCTCCCACAATAACAGGGAGGGTTGTGGGAGTGAGTCCTACCATTTGGCAGATTCCATCCTGGGAAAAATTACCATGTGGCAAAACCAATTTAAAAAATATATATCTATAGAAAATGCAGGATTACAAAGTTTGGTCACCGTACCCGAAACCTCACCTCTCCATGAACCTGAGAAATGGACATTTTCATTGCAAGCATTCTTTTAAAATACATTCCCACTTCCACAATTAGTATTTGGACCTGGCAATCGAGCTGCCAGTCACATTTCACTGAGCTGCTGTCATGATTTACTTCAACCGTTTCATCAAAGTCTGCTCGTTTGAATTAGTGCATTTCTCTTGTCCCGATGATGACAATTCACACTAATTTGGAAAGAAAAACAGCCACATATATTAATTTCTCCTGTCCATCATGAGTGGGTAATATTTCTGAAGATGACATCATCAGCTTCCTGGGTACCATTGTCAATGGCCGGACTGGAATGAGACAGAGTAGATTTAGCACCCTGTTTGCAACGTGCGGTAAATCCGACGATTCGATGTGGCTAATTTGCACTAACCAGCAGAGCTGTCGTCACGCCAATTGGCTTGGCTTGACAATGTCAGCGGCACTGACAAAATGCATTACAAAGAAGATCACTTTGAATGGCTGACATTTCAGGAGCGAAATCTATCCCCGGCCAGATGACTTTGCTGGCGATGCACAAGACGACCAATATTTATCTGGGATTCATAATTGTCACCTACTATGCATTTTCAGCCAAATGCATGCAAACTACATTGGGAATGTTGCTGTCACACTTTTGCACAGCTACAATGCAATCAAATTTATGGATCATGTCTCATGTCCTGTATTGTGAAATTGCATCCTTACAGGTTGTGACTGCAATGACATATTTTTGAAATAATTGAAAAGTTTTGGGGTTTTTTTTGGCACTGCGTGTTTATAAATCAAAAGATGCATTGAACACCTGTTTCCAGCAATTTGGATACACAATCCAGAATCTTACATCCTTGAAACTTGCAGTAATACGTCTCAAGTGTCCAAGATTACAGTGCTGACCTACACATTTCCCTTTTGTGACTGCTGTTGATTCCCTCCGCCACCGAAGGTGGACAGAGTATGGAGGTTATGTTTTCACCACTGTTTGTCTGTCTTTCTATCTGTCTGTCTGTGAGCAGGATATCTCAAAAAGTTATGGACAGATTAAACTTTGGTGGACAGGTTGGGTGTATGACGAGGATGAATTGATACGATTTTGGTGAAGATCAGGATCTGGATGCTAGAATTGTGTAAGCCATTCTTCACCATTGGGAGATAGGGTCAATGACTACATATAGCAAGATATCTCAAAACATCATGGATGGATTATGATAAAACTTGATGGATAAGTTGGGACGGTGACAAGAATAAGCCAATTAGATTTTGGTTAACATCCAGATGCAGATCCATCTACAAAATGTAATTGTTCAGCCTGGCAGAGGTATGTGCTCTACTCAGTGCCATTCTAGTTCCTCATGTGACTGTATGTTATCTCACTGGCAACAACATTTTCCTCCTTTCCCTTGTTTTCATCCTTACATACATAATGCTGTGTTGTAAAGAAGTTATAATAGGTAAGCAAAGTGAAATTGTTGTCATGTTTATAACTATTGCCTAAATTTTTGCATATCTTCAAATAAGTGTAATAATTATGACACGATAAGACCACATAATCCGCAAAGAACAATAGTCTGTCTGCCATCCAGATTATTGTTCCCACCAATGAAAAACAATCAACCAGAAGGCACTTTGTATGAAACACATCCCATTCTTACTACTATACGCTGTTCAACCACAAGTGATTTTCACCACCCGCCAGTTGCTTCCATTAGTCCAAAAAGACATTCTCCCCGTCTCTCATATAAGTAAGATTATTTCCGAATTTCAGTGACGGTGTGATGCTGGGTACATGGGCCATGTATCTTTGAGATTGAAGGATCGCATTGAACAACATGTCCCTTTGAGGATCAGACGGGGGTCAGTCAACCGAACAAAGAGAACCAACTCGGGCTTGTAAGAATGTATATAGTATGACAACTATTCCCTGTGCTTCTGCAATTGGTCACCATTTACTGAATAATCCACAGTGTGCAGAACAATATCGTATCAACTGGTTTAAAATCCTGAGTAGATGATGCAGTCTCGCTCACCTCCGTGCAATGGAAGCCACATTCATCAGGTCAACCAACCCTATTCTTTGTAGACAGAAATAATTTGTCCAAACTTTACATCTATTTTAAATATGATGGCTTGACTGTGTGAAAACTGTACCACCGTCAACGTTGAGTCATCATGAAAACCACCCCCCCCCCACTCTCTCCCTCAGCTAATTAGGATTATGTTTCCACCGGTTCTTGGTGATTCATCTCCGCCTATTCATTATTCATAATGGTTCATTTCCACGTTCTCATTATTCATGATGCTCTGGAGTTCCACCAATCATGTAATCTCATCCTTTCTTTCTCTTAACCAAGCAACGTTGAGTACATAACATTGTGACTTTATAAGTGAAAGTATGGTGCTTTTTCTTCATCTGCTTGCAGTTTTATCATGAGGAGTGCAAGTCGAAAAGCTTTGATAATGCCTGTTTTATTGAAATGCATATTTAAATTTTGTTGCACTAATCGAATGTCAGTGCAGATATATATATATATATATATATATATATATATATATATATATATATATATATATATATATATTAATCCCTGTGTGTCATAAGAGGCGACCAGGGTTGCGTCAGGAAGGGCATCCGGCGTAAAACATGTGCCAAATCACGATGCGGATCATACTCATACGGATGATCCGCTGTGGCGACCCCTAACGGGAGCAGCCGAAAGAAGAAGAAGAATAAGAAGAAGAAGATATATATATATATATATATATATATATATATATATATATATATATATATATATATATATATATATATATTTATTTACCCATCTCTCCTTCTTCCTCCCTCTTTTTCTCCCTCCCTCCCTTAGTATTACTGTCAGTGAAGCGATGGGTGGTAT
Source organism: Eptatretus burgeri (assembly GCF_056783735.1). NCBI lineage: Eukaryota > Metazoa > Chordata > Myxini > Myxiniformes > Myxinidae > Eptatretus > Eptatretus burgeri. Next base: position 102,190,701 of record NC_140962.1, on the reverse strand, counting down.
TTGCTAGTACATATATACTATTACTAGGAAATACCACCCGTCGCTTCACTGACGGGAATAGGAAGATTGGAGGGGGTAGTGGGGGGTAGAGGACAGAGAAAGCAAGGGGGAGAGAGAGGGAGAGAGAGGTGGAGGAGGGAGAAGGAGAGATAGAGGAGGGAGCGGGGAGGGAGGGATTGGGAAGCAAGCAGGGGGGAGAGAGGTGGGATGGGTGGAGAGATGTGGGAGAGGGGGAGCGAGGTGGGTCGTGAGGAATGGGATAGCAAAACCACTTGTCATTTTCAAACAGCACATTCCATTTTTCCAAGAGATTATAACATGGGATTCCATTGAGGTGTGCAACTCGAACTGCGGCTGCCAACCTGTTTTCCCCCTCTGAAACTGGATCTCTCCAAAGGGGGCACACACCGTCTGGAGATGCCCGGAGTGACATAGAATGCGTGAACCTGACAAATGAACACCCATCCAGCAGCCGGACCCACCGCCAAGCCCAACCCCGCTTTCAAAACCCCGAAACCCGGCTCAGGCCAAGAGACCCTAAAGCCCACCACACCCAAGCTACAATGCTTATATACGCCCCGAGACTCTAATGCGTCGTACCTTTATTTAATTTCAGCACACGTTTTACAACCAAAATCTGATAAGCCCCAAAATCTCTGAACCTGAACCGAATCCCAAAATTCAAACCATGGAATCGAACCCAGCAGCAGCTCTGACCACCAAAAAAGTGCCAATCTGCCCAACCCGCACACTCCCCAAGATTCTGGGCTCAAAACACAACATAAATACCACAGTACTACAAAATCACCTCCAAACCACAAGACAACCACCTGTGTGAACTTATCACAATCACCCATTGTTTATCACTTCATGAAAGTTGGAAGAGGGGCCAGAGAGGGAGAGAGAGAGGAAGGAGGGGTGGAAAAGCAACTACAAACGAAGAGATGAGGGGAAGGGATGAATGGATGGAGGGAAAGATGGATGGAGGGCAGAAATGGAAGTATGGAGGGAAGGGATGGATGGATGGATGGGATGGAAAGTGGATTCAAGCAAGTTCCACAGTTGTTCATGAACACACGGTACTCCAATCTCACAGAGTGAACATGACGTATCTGGAAAGAATGATGAATGAGTTCCAACCTGCTGTTCCTTCATCTGCCATTACATTTCCTGCAGCATTGGCAATAAGCTTGGGTTTTAGAAACAACTCTCCCCTAATAACCTCTAAAGTACTCCACCAGAGGGTGCGTCTCCGAGTGTCTTCGGGCGGTGCTCAGCACGACTGCTCCGAGGTGAAGGTTACATTTTAAACTTTTGTCAGATTTAACTGACAATGGAACATACTGTTACGGCTGTGGAAATTCGCATTACACCATAAAGGGCCCTCAGGTGAGATATCTTCATAGGTACATGTGTAGTTAGCCCCAAACCCATTGTATAGAGGGAATTTATGTGATTCATCTGGGCTGCGACGCTTTGAGATAGCCATTTTTTCTGTTCTATCTTTATTTTGAACCAACCACGTCTCAACCGCCATCACACAACAACCACCACGCCAGCCATCGTCACCAACTGCAACCACGCTCCAACCCTCGGACAACAACAACAACGCCAACAGCCACGACCTTTACCTTCACAACTCGCTCCCACATCATCGCATCACCGCCATTCCCAAACGGCACCATAACCATCAAACCACCACCGAAAACCCTCCACCACTTTCACCTCTCTCATTCTACGGCCATTCGCGCACCACCTGTGAACACTGAGCGTCGGGCTGTCTCGGGCCCGTTCGGCGATTGGTGCCGAACACACCGAGCTGCGAGCGCAAATAGCGGCCTTTCCGAGGGAAAATGCGGATCAAGAATGCTACACGCCAACTTTTCCTCCGTCCAATTAGCAAGCGCGGGGCGGCTTGGCCCCGCCTCCAGGCGCGTCTGTGTGAAATTGATATATGCAAATTCGAGGATCAGGGGAGGGTCACGCCCCCGTTTCTTCCGACCAATGAGCGAGCGTGGCTCCACCCCCGAGGTCATCCTGATCCGAATATTTGCATATTAGCTGCTCCTGCTAGCCTATAAGAAGGCGAGCGCAAGGCGAATGAAGGAGTTGAGTTGGGTTCTGCAGTCGGCTGAGGAGAGTGTCATCAAGTTGGGTTCTGGAGTCGGATGAGAAGAATTGCGGGAAGAGGCAAAGGAGCTCGGGTCCGAGGCGAGAAGGACGGCGGTCGGCGACGAGGTCGCGGTGTGGGATCGCTCGTCGCGGGACCCAAGCCAGCCAGCCATTCTCCTCCCCCAGGGCATCAACAATTCCCCCTTTCCCCCGCGCTGAGATAGTGCAAAAAGGGGTCCTGTTCCCACCCCACTCCAAACGTCGTGCCAACGAAACCCGCCAAGGAGCACGGAGTCGGGGCACAGCCGCACGGCCACATCTGCGGCTCGCCCGCCAACGCATCACGAGGATGCGGGTAGGACCCCCCCCCCCCGCCCCCCGGTCTCGCGGACCTGGCCGCTCTTCCAGGTCACACGCACATTTGGCCTACAGGCCCGTCTGCCCCCTTGTCTATGAGGGTGGCTTCTTTCCTTTGCTTTTGTGTAAATGTGTGTTGGCGCCGTCTGTGAAGTAGAACTGCATAAGTGTTGCTGTGTGTGCGCGTAGTCGGTATTAACTCTGTGTCGTTGTTGCTTTTCTTTTGGTTGCTATATGTGCATTTTGACTGTATGGCTGTATATATGTGCTTTCCGTGTGCCGGAAATAAATGTGCTTTGTGTGAACTGTTTTCCCGTTTCGCTTCATCTTTTCTTTATTGACCCTCCATCCTGCTTCACGTAAAGGGTTCGTAGTGGGTGCAAAACACCCGGTAAATAATCTGAACCGTCGAGGTCGACGATAACACCGCTCGGTTATCCCGATAGTACGGAACGGGCCACCCAAGCGGCTCGTGTCCGGAGTCGACCTGCGGTGAGGTACGATCGCCCGGTTTACCATCCGCATGGGTACTTAGGTCGGTCGAGTTTGGCGAACAACCCTATCCTACGCGGGTGGCCGATTGGCACGATTGTGGTGGGGTTAAACCCCCACCCGTGACTAGCTCCCAGCGTTGTTCCGAGAGGGTCACGACTGAATTGTCCGTCCCGGGGCGACGTGCTGCGATCCAAGTTACGTGTCCGTCCGCACGCCGGCGAGCGCGAATTCGCAACAATACATTTATAGCGAACGCAGTGAGCTTCATACTTAACGCGTGCACATGAGAGAATCGGAAACAACAACAACAACACAATACCCTGGCAATTTGGAATCCGTGTCGTTGGCTATGACCCTTTTGCTTCCGGTTTTTTTTTGCTTCCGGTTTTTGGCATGGGGAATGATGCATGCCGGGAGATAAAGGCATCGTCGGAGACATGAAAGACCCAAATATCAGACATGGTGTATATTTCCTCCACTGATTTAAATAAAGATATCTCCCGTATCATCAAAAAAATAATTTTTAATCGTGATTTACATTATTTGATCGCTGATCCCGAATCCAGGCCGAAGTAACCGGAAATTGCGTATCCAGTTGTGAACAAGTTATAGGTAAAGTCAGAAGCGAATATAAGAAGACTTCTACGTTCGCTTCTAGTATTTTTTTTTGATGAGATCCTGTTCCAGGCAGTGTGTTTGTTGTTGTAAAGGTAATGTTAAGGTAATATTTATTTTTTCAGATGAGATCCTGTTCTCGGTGGTGTAGTTGTTGTTGTGAAGGTAATGTTGAGGTAACATTAATTTTTTAGATGAGATCCTGTTCTAGGCGGTGTAGTTGTCGTTGTGCAGGTAATGTTGAGGAATTTTTTTTTTTCCAGATGAGATCCTGTTCTTGGCGGTGTAGTTGTTGTTGTGAAGGTAATGTTGAGGTAATGTTATTTTTTTTAGATGAGATCCTGTTCTAGGCGGTGGAGTTGTTGTTGTGAAGGCAATGTTGAGGTCATATTAATTTTTTTAGATGAGATCCTGTTCTCGGCGGTGTAGTTGTTGTTGTGAGGGTAATGTTGAGGTATAATGTTGAGGTAATATTTTTTTTTTAGATGAGATCCTGTTCAAGGCGGTGTAGTTGTTGTGAAGGTAATGTTGAGGTAATATTTGTTTTTTTTTGGATGAGATCCTGTTCTCGGCGGTGTAGTTGTTGTGAAGGTAATGTTGAGGTAATATTAATTTTTTTAGATGAGATCCTGTTCTAGGTGGTGTAGTTGTCGTTGTGAAGGTAATGTTGAGGTATAATGTAGAGGTAATATATTTTTTTTTTCGATGAGATCCTGTTCTCGGCGGTGGAGTTGTTGTTGTGAAGGTAATGTTGAAGTATAATGTTGAGGTAATATATATTTTTTTAGATGAGATCCTGTTCAAGGCGGTGTAGTTGTTGTGAAGGTAATGTTGAGGTAATATTTGTTTTTTTTTGGATGAGATCCTGTTCTCGGCGGTGTAGTTGTTGTGAAGGTAATGTTGAGGTAATATATTTTTTTTTAGATGAGATCCTGTTCTCGGTGGTGTAGTTGTCGTTGTGAAGGTAATGTTGAGGAATTTTTTTTTTTTCGGATGAGACCCTGTTCTAGGCGGTGGAGTTGTTGTGAAGGTAATGTTGAAGTATAATGTTGAGGTAATATATTTTTTTTAGATGAGATCCTGTTCTCGGTGGTGTAGTTGTTGTTGTGAAGGCAATGTTGAGGTAATATTATTTTTTTTTTTAGATGAGATCCTGTTCATGGCGGTGGAGTTGTTGTTGTGAAGGTAATGTTGAGGTAATATTAATTTTTTTTACATGAGATCCTGTTCTAGGCGGTGTAGTTGTTGTGAAGGTAATGTTGAGGTATAATGTTGAGGTAATATTTTTTTTTTTCGATGAGATCCTGTTCTAGGCGGTGTAGTTGCTGTGAAGGTAATGTTTAGGTAATAATTTTTTTTTAGATGAGATCCTGTTCTCGGCGGTGGAGTTGTTGTTGTGAGGGTAATGTTGAGGTATAATGTTGAGGTAATATTTTTTTTTTAGATGAGATCCTGTTCTCGGCGGTGGAGTTGTCATTGTGAAGGTAATGTTGAGGATTTTTTTTTTCAGATGAGATCCTGTTCTCGGCGGTGTAGTCGTTGTTGTGAAGGCAATGTTGAGGTAATATTATTTTTTTTCAGATGAGATCCTGTTCATGGCGGTGGAGTTGTTGTTGTGAAGGTAATGTTGAGGTAATATTAATTTTTTTAGATGAGATCCTGTTCTAGGCGGTGTAGTTGTTGTGAAGGTAATGTTGAGGTATAATGTAGAGGTAATATATTTTTTTTTTCGATGAGATCCTGTTCTCGGCGGTGTCGTCGTTGTTGTGAAGGTAATGTTGAGGTAATATTTATTTTTTTCAGATGAGATCCTGTTCTCGGCGGTGTCGTCGTTGTTGTGAAGGTAATGTTGAGGTAATATTTATTTTTTTCAGATGAGATCCTGTTCTCGGCGGTGTAGTTGTTGTTGTGAAGGTAATGTTGAGGTAATATTTATTTTTTCAGATGAGATCCTGTTCTTGGTGGTGTAGTTGTTGTGAAGGTAATGTTGAGGTAATATGCAGTGGTGTTATCACGGTTATAGAAATGCACAAATAATTAATTTGATCTATAGTATACCCAATCACACCTTTATGACTAAAAAATTAACAACAAAACTAGAGAGTAAATACTCCAGCAGTTTTAAGTCCACCTAATTTTATAATAAAGATAACTCCCGCATCATCAAAAAACAATTTTTAATCGTGATTTACATTATTTGATCGCTGATCCCGAATCCAGGCCGAAGTAACCGGAAATTGCAGCATCGAGTGTAAGAAGAATTCTCCATTCGCTTCTGGGCTTTGCCTATTCCATATTAACTGTCCTTCTATCACATTATCACCTGACATTGTCTTGAATGCCAATTTGTAATTTTATTTTCAAAAATGACAACAGATGTGATTTTTTTTTTTAATTACACCATGTTCTGCTGTCTCGCCATGGATCAAACAAACAGCGGTTTGATCCATCCATCCATCCATACATACATCAGTATAAAACAACCAAAGTGTCAGTGAAAACGATTTTTGGGCTGAGAGGCATCATGGGCCTTGTGAAGATAGGCCTCAGCGATCGAGGCAGCGGTCTGTTGTCCATACACCACCGTAATAGTGATGTGGCATTCTCTCGAGACGGGCTCTCACCACGTTGGTTACACAGGTTCGTGATATTATTTCCCACTCTCTACTCAAAAACAACTCGACCAGGAACCATAAAACCCATGTCTTTGTCCAAGGACTTCCGGTAATCTCGTGACATTGTGAAAGAAAACATCCATCATTATTTATTTTTAACAATGTGTATGTGCATCAAGAAGAAAATTATTGGTTTTGGGTCATTTATTAGCACAATTAGTCTGCTCATGGTCATGTGACAGTTGCCATGCCATGGGGTTTCCACATATCTCGCAGGATTGTGAGTTGGACAGGGAACTGGAACGAGTTTCTTTGAAGTCGGTGATAGCACGACGGGGGGAGGAGAAAGCGTTAAATATTCCGAAGTTTTGATGTGAGAATAACTGTTTGCTTTCATGAGCGGGAGGTGGGTGAGGAGAGTTGGGGTTGGGAGGAGGGTGGAAGAGCAAATATGGGACAGAGCTGGGAGGGAGAGGTTGAGGCTCGGTGGGGGGGTGGTGCAGGGGGTTGAGGACTTATGGTGAGTGTAGGGTGGGGTTGAAAAGTTGTTGTGGGAGTAGTTTGAAGGCTTGAAGTGGGGAGGGGATTGATACCTGCAGCTTGTGAGGGGAGGGTGCGGACTTGTGGTTGGATGGGGAGGAGGGAGATTGGACAGAGGTTAAAGGGGGAAGTCGAGTCTTGGGGGGGGGGTTGAGAAGTTTGCGTGGAGTGAGGAGGGGTTTGAAGGCTTGGAGTGGGGTGGAGATTGATGCCTTACAGTTGGGAGAGGGAGGGTAATGATTTGGGGTTGGGAGGCAGAAGTTGAGGCCTTGGGGTTTTGGAGGGGTTAGGGGAGAGTTGAGGACTTCATGTCACATTTTACATTGTGCAGATGTTCTGCGGGTCACAGCTAGTATTACTAAACGGTGAGGCTTTCATGTTTTTGTAACATGTGTCCTTCTGTCACTATTTATTACAGCGCGGTGACATCGCACTGTTATATAATTGGCGATTCTGTCTTGTGTCTTCTGTCACGTCTTCTGTCACACTTATGGCCGCGTATGTCCCTTTGATCTGAGGGCTATAAATAGAAATTTGTCCAACGTCACAACTCTTCCCATCATGCATGCTAATTCACCGTGTCTACATTTAAATTTTATAACTGCAAAATTGTTTCATCATTCTTAACCTTTTACTGCCCCCAGCCGCGCGATATCGAAGTATTCGCTTCTTGTTTTAAGAATGGGTTCCTGCTGTCCAAGAGTAATAAAAATAGAACTGTTGTGAAGCTTATAATCAATTTACTTGAAACAAAAATTAGAATCCATTTAATCAAAATAATGCCCGTTTCAAAAGCCTGTCTTTCAGGAATGAAAGAAGAAGAAACAGGACCTGGAGCTGTAATGTATTGGTTCCAAAGGTACAACAGCAAGAAACCTTTATAATAAAGCATGATGGACACAAAAGGAACAAACAAAAGAATATATAGTAATACTTCTTGAAGCAAGAGAAGAATACATTGTAGTACACGCAATGAGCCCACAAACAACGACAGCCATGACGACAGCAGCAACAACAACAACTACAAGTTGTAAAAGATCCATTTTCCCATCAGTTTCACTTCATTTTACATCTGAACTGAGAGAGACAAATAGACATGTGATATGTTTGTGGAGTACAATCATGCTGTTTTGCGATTAAACCCGTTGGCGAAGTGATGGGTAGTCATGGTCTTGTGCTTCGATCGGTGGGGGTCAGGAGGAGGGACTTAAATGGGAGGGGTAAAGCTCCTGGGATCTGTGGTATCCATGCTGAACTTCTCAAGGCTGGTGAAAATGCTGCACTCGTGTCGTTGCTTGCAGTTCTGTGCTCTGCATGGAACACAGACATCATCCCAACTGACTGGAAGAGGGGTCTTGTTGTCCTTCTCTGGAAAGGGAAGGGTGATCGCCAGAGCTGCAACAACGACCGAGGGGTGGCGCTGCTCTCAGTGCCGGGCAAGGTCTTTGCTCGGATAATTCTTGATATGGTTCGCCACCATCTGCTTGAGCACCAACATCCAGAGCAGTCAGGCTTCACACCAAATCGGTCAATTACTGACCATATCCTTGCTCTTCGGGTCCTCACCGAACACAGATGAGAGTTTTGGCAGGGGCTGCTTGCAGCCTATGTTGGTCTCTGCAAAGTGTTAAATTCAGTGAATCGGCATGCCCTCTGGAGAATTCTTGGTCTTCGTGGGGTGCCAACAAAACTGATCAATCTGATGTCTGAACTCTACTCTGGTACTGAGAGTGTTGTGAGATGTGGTGATACCATCTTTGACTTATTTCCAGTTGTAACTGGAGTTCATCAGGGGTGTGTACTGGCCCCTATACTTTTCAGCGCTTGAATAGACTAAATTCTGGGGAGGATGTCGAAGACATCAAGCTGCGGTATATCATTTGGGAATGTCAAGATCTCTGACCTTGATATCACAGATGATGCAGTCATCTTTGTGGAGACTCGAGATATCCTTTTCGGGGCGCTCGAGGTGCTGAATGAGGAGTCGGAGCCACGGGGATTACGGCTTTCCTGGGTCAAAACAAAGATGCTGGCTTTCAATGACATCTTGGATGTTGCTATCCTGTCTGTACCTGTTTGTGGTGAGGATGTTGAGGTCACGGAGACATTCACTTTCCTTTGCAGTGATATTCATGTCTCTGCTGGTTGTGAGACAGAGGTCAGTAGACGTCTGGGTCGGGCCTGGGGAGTCATGGATTCACTGGATCATGGAGTGTGGCACTACCGGTACCTGTGCGGGAGGACAAAAGTCTGAGTCTTCAGGTCCTTGGTGCTTCCGGTCTTGCTCTTCAGATGTGACACTTGGACTCTGACCAGGGACCTGAGATGGCGACTTCATTCCTTTTGTACCAGGTCTCTTCGGAGAATCCTTGGGGATCGCTGGTTGGACTTTGTGTCCAATGAGCAGTTGCTGAGAGAGATTCAAATGAGATCTGTTACCTACATAGTCCGTTAGCATCAGCTGCAACTGTATGGACATGTGGCTCGTTTTCCTGACGCTGATCCTGCTCACCAAATTCTCTCAGTGAGGGAGCCTCGTGAGTGGAGGAGGCCAATGGGCCGACCACGTGCTTCGTGGTTGCAGCAAGTTGATCAGCATCTCAAGGAGATGGGGATGGGCCAGGCATTTGACACGGAGCCCCTTGGAGTACCGTCGGAAAGTAGACGCAGCGATGCACTGCTCCTGCGCATGCTCCCATACCGCACCTGACCTGGCGACAGCCTATCGATTGTCCCCCCACCTCCACTTTTTTGGTCAAAAAAAACAACAAGAAAATGTGGATCCTGTACTGTACTCAGACAGGATGACAAATCCGTTTTCCTGACATTTGATGTAATACATTTTATGAAAAGTTTGAATGAGCAATTAATTATTTAGCGAGTAAAGAATAAAATGATTCGATGCTTTTGGGGAACATGGTTTACATCAGTACAGTACGCCCCGAACATAATTAATTATCTTTGGCCGCAACTGCTCCGTCCGTGTTGTGTACCACGCCAGAGCACACGTAAACCGGCACTTGAGGGTGCTAGTTAACAACACTTGAGGCCTTGTCTCGTTAATGTTATCATCATCATCATAATCATCATCATCATCATCATCATCATCCCAAAATACACAATTTTCCTCTTTGGTTGATGTGCCTTGCCAGTTAGATTTAAGGTCTATTATAACTCGTAAGACAAAAGTTGTAGCGACCTTGTTTCCATACCTAACCCCCCCCCCTCCGAGGAGGGGTTCGTAGCAAATTCTCTGTGTATATGCACCATGTTGCGCCGTTCCGGTTGGGAGAGCGTATGACGACAGGCCTTCCATCTCGATTGTCTTCACCTTAATTTTACATTTGCAGAGATTATTTTCAGCTTATTATTCTGCTTTAAACTCATCTGCAAAAGATCCAGTGAAATTCTGATGTTTTCTTTGCTTATTTTGTCTTGAAAATCTTTTGCAATTTGGAACCTCTCTTGTGACATACAGTTGCTGTTCTCACCATTTGCTCACTTATTTGAATTTTTAGGTTATTTGACTGTTCTTCCTATTCCTTTCTTGCTTGCTTCAATTTTTCTGTTTCTATTCCTTTATTTTTTGGACTGCACACATTTTTGGGAATTTTTGGACTCAAGGAGACGGGGATGGCCAGACGGAGGCCCCTGGTGTACCGGTGGAAAGTGGACGCAGCAATGTGCTTCTACGATGCATGCTCCCATACCTGACCTGACACAAAATAATGTTGACCTCCCCCACTCCAAAAAATGCAATTCCCAGAAATGGTAGCACAAGCGGCCATGAAGTGCTCAGAATCTTAAAGGCAGCCCTGGACTCCATCCTGTATTGGCTTCGCGCTATGCACTTGCATGTCCCCTACCCCCCTCCACTTTTTAATCGTGATTGGACAGATTGGTGTCCCATGCCATGCCAGGAAAACAAGTCCCATACCATTATGAAACCGCCAGAACCTTTTACTGTTGCAATCAGGCACTGGGGGCTGTAGAACTCCCTGAGCTATCACCACGTGTCCATTCATCGAGAATATGGTGAAGGATGACTCATCAGACCATATCACATTCCTCCACTGCTCGGCAGTCCATTGCCTTTGCTCCTTGCTCCACTGGACCCGCGAGCACACTTGTGGCCAGGTATATTTTGAAATTGCGTGTACTTCAACCTCCTTGTATTACCAAACAACCAACATTTGTGCTGTGCCACCTCATTTTTGTTTCCCCACTACCCTGCGCATGCCCCCCGTTTTAGACCTTTCTGGATCCCAGTCCAATCAGTTACATTGTCCATTTGCTCATTGTTGGCCTGACCAGTTTCATCCAGAGGTTCTTTTGAGGAGGGGTCTTGGGATGAGGTCTTGTAAAGTGACCGATCTCAAGGAGTTCTCCAGGAATAGTGTTACCTTATATAAATGAAAGGGAACTAGATATGGTACATCTCATTTGGACAAAATTTCTGTTTCGTACCAGTTCAGCTTCCAAATCGTTGTCCAGTTGGTCCATGTACAGAACTAGACAGTCCAATTTTGTCATTATGTACAAGCCTATTCCTCAACACAAAATCACACAAATAATCTCAACTTTTCACCCATAAATCTATTGAATCATATATGTATCAAAAACTTGTTTCTACCAAATATATTCAACAAATGAGGAGTAATTAAACAATTGACAATGTTATCACTCCATTAGGCATATCCATCTTTTTGATTGTGCCCGTATTTGCCTTTGCTTGTCCAATGAGTGTCCATAAACTATAAAAAGTGTGGGAAAAACTAAAGTGAACATTCAATTTTGCACCATTCCTTTTCAGGACACAGATTCAATCAGCATTTGTGTGCCCACGTAGAACAAACATGAGCATTAGCTGTAGTCAGGTCATAAATACAAATCTTGGGCATGAAGGGAAAATGCCAATTAAATTGAAGGAGGAAAACTCCAACGAAACTGAAGGAAAACCCAGCGGCAAATTCACGATGGTTCTTTTTATAACATCTGCCTAGTGGTGCAGGGAATTTGAAGAGGTTGTGTCAGCAAGGCATCGAAAAACCTGTCATTCCACACAAGATTAATGATGCTTTTGTCTCTCCTGGTGCATCTCCCCACACTAACACCATGTCCATCCCAAGTCCTTATTGCAATTTCAGTCAGCTTTTCTAGGGAAACGCCTGTAGGAAAAATGATTCTTCTTCCACCACAGCTCATCTTACAGTAACCTCACTCAACCATCTCATACCCACTTTTATCCATGCCGAAACCCACACATCATCTGACAGGATGATCACAGCTATGCACACTCGCCTCGAAGCTGTCCAGACCGGGTTTGAATCCCGACCCAGCTATAAACTGTCGTCCCAGTGTTTCACAGGCAGGGTGATTCATCATGTGTGTGCCATCTCTTGGATGGATGTTACACTGGATTTCCCATCTGCCGACATGAGTTGGTGGACCTTAAAGATCCCATGATGTCCTTTGCGAAGAGTACGCAAGCTATCTCCAGCACCATGACCAAATTCTTGCCATAGCTACTTTGAAGAGAGGGATGAAATCACCCAGCATGCCTCATGGCCAAGAAACTGCTTCGGCAGAACCAACGCTCTGTAACAGAGTATGGTACAAAAGGGAAACCCACACATCGTGGCCTACAACATCCACAGACGGCCATAACAATTTGATGTGTTAATTCCGGGCTCCTGTCGGCCCTCTGGCCTAAGCTCTCGGACTCCCTAGATCTCGAGGCATGTGGTATCGATCTCCACTTGCTGTCTGTACTTCCAGCTAGACGCATCCAATCGTTTGTGATTTATTACTACAGACGCTTCCACTGACATCCTTGTCCCCATGGAATTAGGTCTGTTGGTGCTAAGAGCTTGACATGAAAAGGAGACAATAAAAGTGCCTGCCTTTATTCTTCACCATGTTCATCATGCTTACAGTCTTCATTTTCAGCATTGTACTCCTCATCATTATCATCACATTCTTTGTTAACTTCCATAATCAGAAGAGGATTTGATGTTTAAAAAATTGGGGGGTGTGTAGAGGATGAGGTCCACTTGTCTGGGAATTGTAGAAATATTTCATTTCCATAATAGTACCATGATAAAACATGTCCTGTTAAAGTAGAAGTTGAATGAAGATATGATGTTTTTTGGCTCATTAAAAAAGGCAAGGGAGGTTCTATTTCCCCTCCCCGCACCCTCTCCCACCTTTTCTCAGATCCACATACGATAATCATTATCAAAAGGAATAACTTGGGGTCAGTAATTATTACCATTGTTATTAAAAACGTTTCATTTGTTTCAAGTTTCCAAGGAAACAAAAACTGTGAAAAGAATGTGGAAGGGGGGGGGGTAATTATAAGCAAGAGATAGGAAAATAGTGAGGGTAGACAAGGATTAAAGTGAATAGTATAAAGAAAGAATGAGACCTCCTTGTGGCAATACCACAGTTGACCATCCACAATTGGCAGGGAACAATTCGTTACATGGATTCTCACATTTTCTTCCATCAGTTCTGGACAACACTGTTTCTATCTTAAGGCCAAAAAAATAGAACAAGCAAAATAACAGGACAAAAAAAATCTTACAGTCGGCCCAAAAAAATATTCATCTGAAGCTTTTGAAAAGAAACCCTGAAACCTAAAGTACATGATGAATGCAAGGATGCTGAAACCACAGAAACCTTTATTTGCAAAGAAAGAATGAATCTAAGACAAAAATTAAACAAGAAAAAGAGTAATCAGAGATTGTAGACCCTCACCAGGACTTCTTTTGTGTGTTATTTTGTGTGGTGTTTGTGTACTGGTGTTAATTAATAAGAGAGATAATTAGAACTGCCACTTTATAACTGCTGGCAGTGATGACCGGGTACCAAGAAGTCCCTCTTTGATCAGACACCTGACCCTGACCCATGACGTTTTTTTTAAAATTATTAATCAATGTAATTCAGAATGGGATTAAAATAAGTTCAATTCAGATCAAATGGAAGACCAAATAGGTACAGTCCTGCATTGGGGTAATCAGAAGGAACCCGAACAAGCAAAAACCAAAAATGAAGTCATCAGGAGGAACCTGGATAGGATTCACATTTCAGCTGCTACTCTTCTACCCTCAAACGCATCCAAGCATAGCCAAGTGAGCCTCATTATAAAAAAAAATAAACCCACATCAAAAAATTGAATAATTCTGGCTGCCAGACCATGTGTTCGATCAAGATGAAATTTAAAGATGTATTCCACATCCCCACAAGATCACAATTGTGAAGTTTCACATCAATTGATTTAGCAGTTCCAGAGAAAACATTATTTAATATTTTTCTTGAATCCAATATGGCTGCCAAACTATGTGACATCAATAATTCCTGAACAACCTTCTCCATGCATGCCTTGGGAACCATTTATGTGAAGTTTCCCCTCGATCTGTTCAGCTGTTCTGGAAAAGATTTTTTTATATGTTTTAGGGTAAATCCAATATGGCTGCCAAACCATGTGACCTTTGATGTCATATTTGTGAACCTTTTGTTCCTCATGGATAGGCGGTTGTATGTGTAAAGTTTCGCCTCAATCTGTTCAGCCATTTCAGAGAAGATTTTTGAAGGTTTTTTTGGAAAAAACACAATATGGTTGCTGAATCACATAACCGATGACATCATCAAAAAAAAATTGTGGACGATTTTATCCCAAGATGACCCTCAATTTTTTCTTACTGATCGGATGTAGCATTCTACCTATGCAATTATGATGTCATAAGGAAGGCACCTATGACATAAAAAACACACTCATTCCCCATGAGGAGTACTTGCTCTGTGCCAAGTTTCAATTTTTTCCTTTGTACAGTTTCAGAGAAACATAGGTCCAAAGTTTTACAGTTTTCCAATATGGCTGCCACACCACGTGACCTATGACATCATAATTATCATTTTAACATTCTACATGAGTAGTCGCACAAATGGTGAAAATTTTGTCTCAATCTGACAAGCAGTTGCGGAGAAAACACGAAAGTACTGTGTGGACAAACAAACAAACAAGAAGAAGACATTGTGCAGAGCACGGTACTTGCAAAATCCATAAAACAAATTTGACCTCAAAAATAAATGGTGGTTGAATTAAATGACCAAACATGCAACTCCTCTTCAAATTTCAAGTGAATCAGATGAAAATTGACGATTTTAGAATTTTGGCCAATGTTGACCTTTTGGCTGATGTTGATCTCAAAAATAATTTGCTCGTTGAATTCAGTAACCTGAAAAATATATCCTCTTAAAATTTCAAGTCAATCGGATAAATATTGAGGATTTTAGAAGTCTCACCTTAGTCGATGACCTTGGGCCCATGTTGACCTATTGGTCGATGGTGACTTCAAAAATAATTGGTGGTTGAATTCAGTGACCTGAAACATATGTCCTTTTCAAATTTCAAGTCAATCAGATGAAAATTGAGGATTTTAGAAATGTCACCTCAGTTGTTGACCTTTGGCCAATGTTGACCTTTTGACCTCAAAAACGATAGTCTTCTTGCTTATGACAAACTCTATCATGTGGTGAAGTTTCGTGAAGATCGGTTCAAAATTGTGACCTGTAGGCAATAAACAGACAGAAAAACAAACAGACAAGCCGGTAGGCAGACATAAGTAGTCGATCAAGTCGAATTTAGTCGTTTTTCAGTCGCTACTAGCCAACAAAAGCGTTCATAGCAACGGTTCTTTCTCACACATGACTAGGACATACCATGAACCTACCATACCAGTTTCATGTATATCTGACCAGGGTATAACCAGGGTATTTCATGTATAACCAGGGTTCATTCAAAGTCTATCTTCTCCGACAGTTTTCATGGGAGCGGGCTGAATTTTTTTTGTCAGGGAGGCTGAATGTGTTGCCCACAAACGATCATAGTTTGATTTTTGAATTTCGATATTTTAATTTTTTTAGATTTTTTAGAAAATTTCAAAGACCCATTGCTAGGCAAACCGAGGGGTCCATAGCAACGGTTCTCAAACGCGTACAACTCGGTCATGGTATGAACCTACCACCAGAGTTTCATCAAAATCGGCCTACGATTAACGGAGTACTGGACAGACAAACAGTCAGACAGACAGACAGACATAATGACAGAAAACCTGACAATAAGGGTAGATAGATCGACTACCCAACAGACAGACACAATGAAAAATCACTCATTGAGTGACAACTTGGCCAAACAGAACGGCACTCTGTAGAGAACATACCTCCGCCAGGCTGAATAGTTTACATTTTGTATCCCACTGATATGTCAGATCTGATTCCGGACCTTAACCAAAATCAAATCGGCTTGTTCTTGTCACCTAACGGTCCTAAAGGCCCTGTCACACCTTGACGTTTTAGCCAGCATATGGCAAGGTCTCAAAATGTATGTAAAACGCTGGCGTACGCTGAACTATTGATGTTTTTAAAACAGTTTTGGGCGTATAATAACGTGTTGGACGTATGCATAACGTATTAGTAACGTACACAGAACGTTTTAATCACATATAGATAACTTATACCAACGAATGCTGAGCGTGTTGTCGGCGTTCACAACCTATGCCCAACGATAGTCTAACTTATGCATAGCGCGGCAGCGTATCGCCGACGATCAAGTTGCGTAGGCTATTCATAGGCTGTGGCTCGATGATTCAAATCATAACCACACTAGACATCGAAGTGTGAAGCCGCTGTCACACCTTGACGTTTCAGCCAGCGTATGCCGACGTATGAAAAATTTGCCGAACCAAGCTGGCACACGTCGAATACGTTATGGGTAAGTTTTGTATATGTTAAGAGCAAGCTGGCATACGTCGTAGTACACTGGCATACGTCGTCATACGCCGAGTACGTCAAGAAATTTTCAGCATGTTGAAAATTTCTCGACGTATGACACACGTTCCGCATACGCTGGCATAAGTTGAAGGCACGTTACGCGATCGTTGACACACGTTACTTGTACGTTACTCGTAAGTCGAAACACGTCGAGGTAATGGTTAGCGTCAGTGTTCCAGGCTCCCTATTTTTTTGTTATTTATTTATTTTTCTTCGGTATGACGGTGATGTTGACACCGATTTCTAGTGCGGTTATGATTTAAATCATTGAGCGGCAGCCTATTAATTATATTATATTATAACCGCACTAGAAATCGAAGTATCAACATCACCGTCATACCGAAGAAAAAATAAAACAGGGAGTCTGGAGCACTGACGCTAACCATTACCGTGACGTGTTTCGACTTATGAGTAACGTACAAGTAACGTGTGTCAACATGTGTCAACGATCGCGTAAGGTGCCTACAACACGTTACTCATAGGTTAGAAATAAGTTTCAGGTACGCTAAACATTACCTTGATGTGTTTCGACTTATGAGTAACTTACAAGTAACGTGTGTCGACGTGTGTCAACGATCGCGTAACGTGTCTACAACTTATGGCCAGCGTTATGCGGAACGTGTGAGTTTCATTTTTCAAGCATGGAAAAATGTGAATTTCAAGCATGGAAAATTTGTCTAACACCTCGGCATACTACGATGTATGCCAGCGTACTACGAAAAAAAGCCAGCCTACTACGACGTATGCCAGCGTGCTCTTAACGTATACAAACTTACCCATAACGTATTCGACGTGTGCCATCGTTTCAGCCAAATTTTGCATACGTCAGGCATACACTGGCTAAATCGTCAGGGTGTGACAGGGCCTTAACCAACGCTTCCACCTCGTTTTGTCACAAGTCATCCACAACTTTTGGAGATAACATGCTATACAAATTTTTTGGCCCCATCTCTCAATGGTGAAGAATCTCCTGAAAAATTCTCTAATCCGGATCTGGATTAGGATCTTCACCATTGAATCCATTAGTCCTTGTCATCCACCCAACCTGACCACAAAGTTTTATCCGATCTGTCCTCAACTTTTGAGATATCATGCAATATCGTTTTTAGCGCCGTCTCTCAATGGTGAAGAATCAATTAAAAATTAAATAATTATTGTATCCAGATCTAGATTCGGATCTTCACCAAAATTGATCCAATCCTTCCGAGTAGCACTCCCAACCAAGTTTCGTGTGAATCAATCCATAATCTTTTGAGATATTGTGTTCTATGTTGTTTTGGCCTGATTTCTTAACGGTGAAGAATCACTTTAAAAATTCTCAGATCCAGATCTGGATTCCTATCTTCACCAAAATTTACCGTTGCAGTCCTTGGCCGGTCACCAACACACAACATTTTTCAAAATGATTGCTTGAAAACTTTGATCAAAAAATCGTGTGACAAACAGACAAACAAACAATACAAAGGTTGTGCAGAAAAAAACGCCAACAGAATGTCAGTTATCAGGGTGTTGGGCAACCACATGAATCCAGGATGGTGTGGGTACGATGTGGAATGGTGCTGACATGGGTCTGGAACTGTTCTACATCAACCATGAGCACCAAGGAGCTTTCAAAAGACCTCTGGGAGAAAGTTGTGGAAAGGCACAGACAGGGGATGGGTATAAAAACATTTCAAATGCCTTGAATATGCAGGATTTGCACTCGGGCCACCATAAAACCTTCATTCTGTAAAACATTCTCAAAGCAGAAAAAAATCTGAAAACCCACTCCGTGGGAGTACCTCCTGTTCAGCTTCCCTTCACAGGCCAGCTCACCGGATGACGGGATTGGGGCGAAGCCTTGGGACCCCCAATCTTTGATGATAGGAGGGAAACCACGGGGTAACATTCTCGGGTCAGATTGCGGGAGAGTGTGTCGGAGTGGTGCTGACGTGTCGTCCACCAGACGGCGGTCTCCTTGGGTTAACCTGAGGCAGTCCCTTCGGGTGGGGGCCTGGAATGTTCTCACCCGAAGAGAGGATGATCACCTGTCTCTGTTATCATAAGAGCTCAAGCATTTGGACATCTGTATTGCAGCTCTCTCTGAGGTTCGGAGACCGGATTGCAGCGAGATCATGATGGGTGGTTACACCTACTATTGGTCTGGTCGCTCTGATGGTTACCATACCCAATGAGTTGCTGTGGCTGTGTCCAATAAGCTGACTCCAATGATAATTGAGGTAACAACGGTCAGCGAGCGTATTGTGAGACGAAGGATTCATCACTCCCTGGTTGTCATTTCCCTGTTCTATGTTTATGCTCCGACTGAGGCCAGTGATCTCACCGTGAAGGACACATTCAATGCCACGCTCGAGTCTGTGGTTGATTTGTGCCCCAGGCGCATTACACTTCTAGTGTTGGGAAATTTCAATGCATCGACTGGAACTGTTAGGGATGGTTTTGAGATGTGTGTTGGTCCCCATGGGTCTGGAACTGTGAACCTGAATACCACTAAGTTCCTTGACTTTGCAAGAAGTCATGGAATTAGGGTGGCCGGTTCATGGTTTCAGCGCCCACAAGCTCATCGCTGGACTTGGTATTCCAATGCTGGTGGTGTGGCAAAGGAGATTGACCATGTGCTTGTTCATCCAGAACTGGAGGGTCGCTGGAGGATGATCCAGAACTGCAGGGTCAACTGGAGTGCTCAGTTCCTCAATACTGACCACCGACTTGCTGTAGCAACTCTTAGGTTGCACCTTAAATCCAGGAGAATGGTACCATTCCAGCCGAGGCTGGATGTTGGCAAGCTCAAGGAGAGGGTAGGTGAGGAGTTTGTGAACAAGCTTAGTGGAGATTTGGGTGGTCTGGGTGCTTTGGAAAATCCTGAAGTGTTGTGGAGTGCCTTCAAGGCCACCATCCTTGATGTTGCTGGTGGATGTCTTGGAACTCACTGGAGGGTGATGAAGAATTTTGTCTCTCCAGGGACACTGGATATCATTGACGAGAGTCGCTGAGCCAGGCTGAATGGCAGAACTGAGTTGTTCAGGGAGCTGAAGCGTAAAACTGAACGTGCGCTAAGTGTGGACAAGGAGGCCTATGTGCGAGGAATCTGTGAGGGGGTAGATGGTAGAGCATCACCTGTAGTCAAGTGATTCTCCTCCTGCTTACAGGGGAATTCATGCATTGTGTTCATCCAAGCCCATCCCTCGGTGTACTGCAGTTAGAGCAGAGGGTGGTGGGTACTTGACAGAGGAGTCCGAAGTGAAGGCCCGTTGAGCTGGTTCCTTTGAGCGGTTGTACCAGGCTGATCCATCAGCTGTCGAGTTTTACGTCAGGGATGTTACAATCACTGTTGCTGACCCTCCAATCAACTGTGGTCCACCTTCGTTTGTAGAAACACAGGCTGCAGTGATCCAGTTGAAATGGAGTAAAGCTCCAGGGATCTGTGGTATCCATGCTGAACTTCTCAAGGCTGGTGGAAATGCTGCACTCGTGCCGTTGCATGCAGTTTTGTGCTCTGCCTGGAACACAGGCATCATCCCAACTGATTGGAAGAGGGGCCTTATTGTCCCTCTCTGGAAAGGAAAGGGTGATCGCTAAGACTGCAGCAACTACCGAGGGGTGACGCTGCTCTCAGTGCCGGGCAACGTCTTTGCTCGGATAATTATTGATTGGATTCGCCACCATCTGCTTGAGCACCAGCGTCCAGAGCAGTCAGGCTTCACACTAAAGAGGTTATCGATTGACCGTATCCTTGCTCTTCGGGTCCTCACCGAACGCAGACGAGAGTTTCAGCAGGGGCTGCTTGCAGCCTATGTTGATCTCTGTAAAGCGTTTGATACACTGAATCGGGATGCCCTCTGGAGGATTCTTGGTCTTCATGGGGTGCCACCAAAACTGATCGATCTGATGTCTGAACTCTACTCTGGTACTGAGAGTGCTGTGAGATGTGGTGGTACCATCTCTGACTTATTTCCAGTTGTTACTGGAGTTCGTCAAGGGTGTGTTCTGGCCCCCACCCTTTTTAGCACTTTAAATGGGCTGGATTTTAGGGAGGATGTCGGAGAGATAAAGCTGCGGTGCATCATTTGGGAATGTCAAGATCTCTGACCTTGATTTCGCAGATGATGCAGTCATCTTTGCAGAGACTTTTGATATCCTTTTTGGGGCCCTCGGGGTGCTGAATGAGGAGTCGGAGCCGCTGAGATTATGGGTTTCCTGGGTCAAAACTAAGATCCAGGCTTTCAATGACATCTTGGATGCTGCTGTCCTGTCTGTGCCTGTTTGTAATGAGGATGTTGACTCGTGGAGAGATTCACTTACCTTGGCAGTGATATTTATGTCTCTACTGGCTGTGAATCAGAAGTCAATAGACGTCTAAATCAGGGCTGGGGAGTCATGGATTCATCATGGGGTGTGGCACTGCCGGTACCTGTGCAGGAGGACGAAAGCCCGAGTCTTCAGGTCCTTGGTGCTGCTAGTCTTGCTCTATGGATGTGAGACTTGGACTCTGACCAGAGATATGAGACGGAAACTTAATTCCTTTGGTACCAGGTCTCTTCGGAGAATCCTTGGCTATCGCTGGTCGGACTTTGTATCCAACGTGCGGTTGCTGAGAGAGACTCGGATGAGATTTGTTACCTGCATAGTCCGTGAGCGTCAGCTGTGGCTGTATGGACATGTGGCTCGTTTTCCTGATGCTGATCCTGCTCACCAGATTCTCTCAGCGAGGGAGTCTCGTGAGTGGAGGAGATCAATGATTTGACCATGTTCCTCGTGGTTGCAGCAGGTTGATTGGCATCTCAAGGAGATGGGGATGGGTCAGGCATCTGCCTGGGTGATGGCCAGACGGCGGCCCCTGGAGTGCCGGTGGAAAGTGGATTCAGCGACGCTGCTCTGGTGCATTCTCCCATACCTGACCTGACCTGAAAATCCCTTGGAGCACAGTCAAGACAATCATTAAGAAGTGGAAGGCATATGATACCTCCAAGACCCTGCCTCGATCAAGCCGTCCCTCCAAACTGGATGACCAAGCAAGGAGGAGGCTGATCAGAGAGGCCACGAAGAGGCCAATGGCAACTTTGAAAGAGCTACATGCCATTATGGCAAAAACTTGTCACTGTGTGCATGTGCCAACAATATCCTAAGCACTCCACAAGTCTGACCTGTATGGTAGGGTGGCAAGAAGGAAGCCATTACTCAAAAAAGCCCACCTTGAGTCCCGTTTGATGTGTGCAGAAAACCACTCCAGAGATTCTGACATCATGTGGCACAAAGTTTTGTGGTCTGACGAAACCAAGATGGAACTTTTTGGCCTAAATGCAAAACGTTACGTTTGGCACAAACCGAACACAGCACATCACCCAAATAACACCATCCCTACTGCGAAGCATGGTCGTGGCAGCATCATGTTATGGGGATGTTTCTCATCAGCAGGGACTGGAGCACTTGTCAGGATGTAAGGGAAAATGGATGGAGCAAAATACAGAAAAATCCGAGGGGAAAACCTGCTGCCCTCTGCAAAAAAGCTGAAATTGGGACAGTTCACCTTTCAGTTTGACAATGACCCGAAGCACACAGCCAAAACTACACTGGAGTGGCTAAGGGACAAAAACATATATGTCCTTGAGTGGGCCCAATCAGAGCCCCGACCTAAATCCAACTGAAAATCTGTGACATGACTTGAAGATTGCTGTCCATCAACACTCCCCACAAAACTTGACTGAGCTTGAACAGATTTTTCCAAAAGAATGGGCAAATATTGCCCAATCAAGGTGTGTAAAGTTGGTAGAGACCTATCCCAACAGACTCACAGCTGTAATTCCTTTCAAAGGAGCTTCCACCAAGTATGAACTCAAGAGGGGTGGACACTTCTCCAACCAAGATATTCTCGTTTTGTATTTTTAAATAATTTAAAGAAATTTGTAGAATTTGTTTTTCATTTGGAAGTTGTGGGTTACGATGTGTAAATAAAGGTGGAAAAAGTCTGATTTGACGCAATTTAATTCCAGGTTATAAGGCAACAAAAAGTGAAAATTTTGAAAGGGGGTGTAGACTTTCTATAGGCACTGAATATGTTGTATGGCCTGTGTACCCTCGTGTTTCCATTTTTTTGTCTGCTATGTGCATATCTTAGTTGACATCTTGTTTTCGAGTATATCTTGGAGTTGGTCTCTTTTGGGTCCACTCGTGATTGAAGAGTCCAATGTCGGATCGGCAATGATGTCAACGCGCACGGTAGATTAAGTTGTCAATGTTGACACGTTTGAGACCTACTTGTGCACTAGTTCTGTTTTTCTGCTGATTTCATCTGATTTCATGAGCCTGATGCAGCTGCTCTTCAAAGTGTTGTGTGCCACCTCTCACAAAACATTTCCCTCCGTTCAGTCCTGTCAACTGTAAGTTACACCAGGAGTATTGGTTGAACATTGGGTTTCAAGCCCTTCTTGAGAGTGTCATTCACATGCAGCACATAGCTGCAGGTTAGCATCAATTCTTGCAGAGGTGCAGCAGTGCCACTGATGCCGTGCCCCTTGTAGATTAGAGCAGAAATTTGGAACTTGGCTACTCTTTGCGAATGATACCACGGGATTTTTTAATGTCGACCAACAAATACTTGTGGATGGGGACACCCAATTTAACATCTGTGGCAGACCCAGGACTCAGCACCATGCAGGTGGATTGTAAGGATGGTGGCATGGTAGATTTTCATTTCGTTTGTTGAAGGAGGTAGATTCGTCTCTGCCATTAAAGGTGAAGGAGGTTATGTTTTCACCCCTTTCTGTCTGTTTGTATGTCTGTTTGTTTGGCTGTTTGTTTGGCTGTTGTCTGTCTGCGTGCAGGACATCTGAAAAAGTTGTGGACGGATCCAGATGAAATTTAGTGGACAGGTTGGGTGTGTGGCAACGACGAACTGATTAGATTTTGGTGAAGATCCGGATCCGGATCTGGATCCGCATCCGGATTCTTCACCATTGAGAGATCGGGCCTAAAAAGATATATAGCACGATATCTCAAAAATGTATTGGGCCCGATATGTTCCCGTGGATCAGGCTAATATTCCTTCATCATATGGCAAATTCATACAATTAAATTTGCGAAGCAATAATGGACCATCCATATATTATGAATGCAAAATGGCATATTCCTAACCTCTCTCTTCCCTTCCCCACCCGATCCTCAATATCCTATGCAATACATCAATCTCCCTCTCTTATCCTTGTTCCTCTCCAACCTCCTTTAAATACTCGTATATGAGCAGATAGATGACTAGGAAGAGAAAACTGGAAAAAGGGGGTCTTTAAGGGTGGAAAAATGAGTTACCGAACAAGATAACAAGGGGACGGGAAGGAATTGTGAGAGAATTCTGCGATGAGAGATTTATATCCATAATGTCCTGCACATTGATGTGGTTGCAAATAAGGATGGGAACCTTCATGCCAATTTACCTTGTTTTCTGAGCCTTGAGATAAGCCTAGACCACAGCACATTAGCATTTAAGTCATCCACTGCAGGTAATTGACACACAGCTCTTCTCTGCACACAAATTGGAAATCCGCATACTCTCTTCATCCATGGAGATAATTAACTTTCCATTGAGTAAACAAAATGAGTACAAAATATACAGTCGAGCACTGGTAAGTGATTATCCATGAACAAAGTATCTTGGCAACCAATTTCAACCTCATGGAACTCAGCACTACGATGAAGTAAAGTTTACAGCGATAACTGTGACGGCTGAAACCGTTGATGAGGACTTGCACGGTTTGCTCTAACTTCACACGAGACGATCATAAAACTGATAAAACACATGGTGGAAGAAGAACCCAACCTGACTCTCAAATTATCTCGTCCTCACATCCCAAGAACGGTGTTTCTTTCTCCACAGCTGCTTTTTGAACCCAAACGTAATGGTCCCATTCATGTGAAACTTGCTCGAATCACACCTCTGGAACCGATCGAGGATTTGATTCCACGATTTGATTTGAAATGGTGCTTGACCGTTGCTGGTGGGGATTAGTGAACAGCAGGCTTTGCCTTTACAAGCCCAAAAATGAGAAAATGTAATCTTCCTAAAGCCGGTTTCACACTGCCAAACGGCGCTGTCAGTCACGCGAGGTGAGACCTATCCCATGGCTTAGGTCTGCTTGGTTGTGCATGACTGCAAGAACGGTGCAGCTGATGTTTTTGTTCAAATTTCTCTCTTCCATGCAAGCAAATTCTTATCACACTCAAATGTTCCCCAAGGTTGGAAGCAAGTGTTTCAGTTTACACACAATTGTTTAAATTTCCAGTTTTTCCTTCCTGAGAGTTTGCTTCTGTATCCATGTTATCCACCCCTACCCCTCATTCCTCCCAACACCCATTATTTGTCCGAGTCTCCCTTAATTTTGTCCCTCAACCCTGCCGTTGGTGTCGCCCTCTCTCTATTTACTCTTCCATTTGTTATTTTACGTCCTGATTCATTCGATGTTCTAACTCCTCCACGGGCCTCGACTTGGTATACAAAATAAAGGAAGGACCTCACCTGGCTGACTGGCATCACCTTAGTTGAGGCTTCTGCAGAATGGCATTGCATACTGCTTTGTTCTACCTACATTGCCGAGCTCTTCTTCACTCTTTGAATGGATCTCTTTAATTTCTTATCATTAACCGGAGCACCCATTCCCTAGCTGTTCTTTGCTCTGATGTTTCTTTAAATGTATAAATTCTCAATTTCCTTGCTCTCCCACAACCTAATTTGGTTCTTTTATACCTCACTCCAAATGTTCTTGTGGTTTATATGTTCAACACCACCGAAACCTTGCTAACATTATGGTCACCACCACTACTGCCCACCCCTAGGTTTGCCTCCATGAGTAAAGATGGCCTCCTTCTCTACAATGGAAGATTCAATGAAAAGCATGACTTCATTGCCCTAGAAATCATTGATGGGCAGGTCCAGCTAACATTCTCAGCAGGTGAGGAACCCACTATGAAGTGGAATTATTTCAATGTGGACAATATTCCTGGAGTTGCCAAGTCCTGTACATGCACAATGGAGACGGCAACGTGGCAATGAGATGAAATGGCCGAAAGACGAGAGTTATTGCTGGTTTTTTTTGCTGCACTGACGGAGAAACGGAGAGTCATGAAATAGCCGTATATCTGCCTCCTTGGGCTTTTGGGTTAGCTCAGCAATCGGAGGTTTTGTGCAGTGACCCGTGCTTTCTTAGTTCAAATCCAGCTCATCTCATCCAAAACATGCCAAGCCAGCCTCCCGCTGGTGCGTTCACACAACTGGGAGAGCTTTTCAGCAGTTAACGCCTTTCTCTTGCTTCAATAAAATGTCGGTTGCTAGATCAGTTTGCGGCCATCCAGACTGGCATCGTGCTGTTTCGATGTAAAACTGAGAAAGTGTAGGAAGGGTGTCAGGCCCATTTTAATCAATCCCAGACAGAATTGTCAAAAAAGGAATAAATCAAAAGGATTTGCTTGTTGTTACTTCATGCCTACATCAACAAATAAACATATTTAGATGGCCTCCTTAATATGCACATTATATTTGCATGAAAACGAAGTCTTGGCCTGAAAGTGCATAAAACCCCAGAATTATTTATTTTATTATCTCAGTTCAGAGCTTGACAAAAGCCTGGTGCTGGCTTAACGGTTAAGGTGGCTGGCTTAAGATCTCAGAGTCTTGAGCTTGAGCCCCTGTCAGTCGTTGAAATGACACCAGGAGGGGTTGACTCAGACTGTCATCCTTCTGAGGTTGGCAAAATGAGTACCAGTGTACTGGTAATAGAGGGCATCAGGGCACTGCATCAGCGGCAAAGCCCCGATAAAATGATGCAACCAGCAGCCACAGGCTGCCCATGATAGCTAGAATTTGACACAAGTTAAAGGGTTGTAAAATACCATGAGGTGGACCTGTTAAGATGAGCAACAAACGAGTTCCATAAGGGTGCTGGAGAAGGGATCCTTTATTTCAGCAGTCTCCGGATCACAATGAAGTACAGATATGCATGTTGAGTCTGGCAGATGACAATATAAATGGGGATAACGAGGGTCTTGAACTTGCAGTGACATCGTGAAGACAGATAGATATGCTCATAGTAAGGGAATAAGACTGGGTCACGGATGATGAAATCTCAAACGCACCACAAAACGGGCTTTTTGAAATTGTTCAGTGGTAGAAATGTGAAGCTATCCCATTCTCAGCTCCAGAAAATTTAAAGGAATTCCACAGGATTTTCATTTGAACCTCAAAGGAATAAATGGGTTTTTCTTTTTACAGTTGTTTGTATTTCCATTTTATGAAAGCAACATAAGTTCATATTTACATGCATTCTCTCACCTCCAAGGATCAATGTTTCTGTCTGTGGTATAGGTGAGGAGGCCACAGCCGTCTCACCGTTTGTTCCGGGTGGAGTGAGCGATGGGCAGTGGCATACGGTTCGTGTACAGTACTACAACAAGGTAAGACTGATGGTGTGCTTGTCTTTGTGTTCTCTCGTGCTGCACCTGATCACTTGTGGTCAGACATGATTGATAGTGCCATTCTAATGTGTTGGCAGAAGTTGATGTGGCATTCGGGATACCCGTGCTCGGTCCTTTGGAAGGAATATTGAAGGAAAAGAGATTTGCTGCATTCCAAATAAAATCCATGAAAATCAAATGAAGTACAGTCAAATCATTAATCAACTACTTCAAGATTAACAGCAGCAGCAGCAGAAGCACAAAGTATAATGAACTATCATTGACATTGCAATGCCAGGAGCACATAATGGAGCACACTTTTCACATGAAGGTGGTGAAACAGCTGTCCCGCCTGCAATTGTATGAATTTGAAATCGTGTTACATTTCATAGGAGGAGACTTTATGGGCATGTATCATCTGTTGAGCTGAATCGTCTCTGCAGTTTGTGTGTTATGTTACATTTGTATGTGAAGGTCACCAAATAATCAGGTGATTTTACTCAAATAATTGTGGAGAGCAAATGCTTCTGAGAATAGATGTTTGCAGTGAAAATATGACACCATGCTCATCCTATGATGATACTTCAATGTTGACGTAGATGTTTTGTTCTCGGTCAAGATCAAGAAGCACGGAGTGGTTGATGAGATTTCACCAGTTCCTCAAAGTATTTCCGTGCTACACGTACACACTTGTCCCATCGATGTGGTAGTACCCATATGCTGTGTGCATATAAATATGTTGTATATATTTAACTCCTCCCATGCTCTTCCAGCCAAAGAATAAAGCAACCATGAAAGAGGGTTAATAAAGCAACCTGGGAAGGGTTTGAAACATAAAAGGGTTTACCTTGGGTAGCTCTTTCATGGTTGCTTTATGCAGCTTCTTCGGCGAAAAGAGCATGGGAGAAGTCTATTTATTTATATAATCCTAGCCACCTGGGCTTAATTGATTGTAGTCCTAGCTGATTGCTTATTCCCTCCATTCACAAGTGAGAGATGCAGGTGGCTCTTTGTTTTCATATATATATATATATATATATATATATATATATATATATATATATATATATATATATATATATATATATATATATATATATATATATATATGTCAGCAATAACAACCCGTTGCTTCGCTGACGATAATATTGGGGGGGGGGTTTGGGGAGAAGAGAGAGAGAGGAGGGAGGGGAAGGCTAAGGGAGGGAGAGAGTAAGGAAAATGGACGGCGGGGAGGGGAGGAGGAGAGGGAGACAGGCCAGAGAGATGGATAGGGGTGGGAGAGAGAGGGATAAGGGTGGGAGAGAGAGGGATAAGGGTGGGAGAGAGAGGGATAAGGGTGGGAGAGAGAGGGATAAGGGTGGGAGAAAGAGGGATTCGGGTGGGAGAAAGAGGGATAAGGGTGGGAGAGAGAGGGATAAGGGTGGGAGAGAGAGGGATAAGGGTGGGAGAGAGAGGGATAAGGGTGGGAGAGAGAGAGATAAAGGTGGGAGAGAGAGGGATAAGGGTGGGAGAGAGAGGGGTAAGGGTGGGAGAGAGAGGGATAAGGGTGGGAGAGAGAGGGATAAGGGTGGGAGCGAGAGGGATAAGGGTGGGAGAGAGAGGGATAAGGGTGGGGGAGAGAGGGATAGGGCTGGGGGGAGAGGGATAGGGGTGAGAGAGGTAGAAGGGTGAGAGAGGGAGTGGGGAGTGAGGGGAGTGAATGTAGGGAGAGGAGGAGGAGGAGGGTGGGGGGGGGGTTCCAGCAGATGTGATGCCCAGCTGAATGTCCTTCTGAGAGACGGCACACACATTGATGAATGACCCAGCCTGTGAAACACTGGGATGACAGTTTATAGCTGAGTTGGGATACAAACCCAGACGAGAGCTTAGAGTACAAGTACATGTGTACTTGTCGGCTATGATACCATGATCTGGCAATTCATTGCTATGTAAAAATTGAAATGATTCGAGCAGCAGTTCCAACTGCTAAGAAAAAAATATAAAAATAAAAACAAAAAAGCTTTAATTTGGCCAATTAGCACATTTATTTGACACTCTTTCCTCTCCTTGACCTCCAGAGAGTTGTATGGTGGAGGAGGGGGGTTGAGACGAGGATTGCATGAAGAGGGAGGGGAAGGCAGTGCAAGGGAGGGGAAGGCAGCATGAAGGGAGGGAATGGGAAGGCAGCGTGAGGGGAGGGAATGGGAAGGCAGCGTGAGGGGAGGGAATGGGAAGGCAGCGTGAGGGGAGGGAATGGGAAGCCAGCGTGAGGGGAAGAAATGGGAAGGCAGCATGAAGGGTGGGAATGGGAAGGCAGCGGGAGGGAATGGGAAGGCAGGGTGAAGGGAGGGAATTGGAAGGTAGCGTGAGGGGAGGGAATGGGAAGGTAGCGTGAGGGGAGGGAATGGGAAGGTAGCGTGAGGGGAGGGAATGGGAGGGTAGCGTGAGGGGAGGGAATGGGAAGGTGGCATGAGGGAAGGGAATGGGAAGGCAGCATGAGGGGAGGGAATTGGAAGGAAGTGTGAGGGCAGGGAATGAGAAGGCAGCATGAGGGGAGGGAATTGGAAGGAAGCGTGAGGAGAGCGAATGGGAAGGCAGCATGAGGGGAGGGAATGGGAAGGCAGTGTGAGGGGAGGGAATGGGAAGGCAGTGTGAGGGGAAAGAATGGGAAGGCAGTGTGAGGGGAAAGAATGGGAAGGCAGTGTGAGGGGAGGGAATGGGAAGGCAGTGTGAGGGAGGGAATGGGAAGGCAGTGTGAGGGGAGGGAATGGGAAGGCAGTGTGAGGGGAGGGAATGGGAAGGAATGATGATAAAACATGCCCAACCAGCAGCATTTTCTTTTTAACCGTCATGTTCGACATAAAACCGGGTGGTAGCATTTAAAAATCAAAACTAATGCTGTTTATTTGGTAATAGCCTCATTGCATGCAGTCCCACACCACAACCCACGCATTCCTCCAACCTTCTCGTGGTCCATGCAAAATGTGCATGCGCACCGGCGATACACTCAACTTTTCACTCGCACACATGCACAGATTTCCCCACACCCGCACTGCATGGTGGTACGTCCCACGTGGCTTCGATGCCGCAGCACGTCTGCTCCCGATGCTTCGTCGCTGCTGAAGTACATGGTTCACGAGACAGTCGCATCACCTCCTCCACAGCGCCATGCACCACAAGCCTGAGTTCGAGTTCAGATCGCACGCCCACGAAACCCACGCATCGCACACATGTTACCAAGAACAGGCACACACACCCCACGGAGAGTCATTTGTTCCCATATCTACTTTGTCCATGTGTGCTGTCTACATAGCTCTTTGTTTGCAGAAACTACCAACTATTAATATATTGAAGTAACTATTAGTATATTTATATTAATATTTTGTAATGAAAGCATGCACATGACGGTGTAAGGCAAAAAAAAAGAAAAAAAAAGCTTTTTCATTTGCAGCAACAAAAAAATGTTCCTCTTCGTTTGCAGAAACGACTGACTATTAATATATTGGCGGAACTATAATAGTATGTTTATATTAATATTTTATAATGTAATCAAATCACTCAAAATGGAAAGAGCAAATTGCACATGTAATTGCCAAAATAAATGACCTCTGTGGACTGTGCCGTCACAGATTGCAAAAGCAGGTTATGAAGCACAGCATTTCACTCAATGAAGTTACAATTTCTGCACATTCCATAATCTTTTCTTCTCTCAATATAATCGTACGAACAGTAGAGAAAGTTAAGTTTAATGTTTTGCTTAAATAAATACACAAAGCTATAAATATCGCTAATTTTTTTTTAACTTTTCAGATTTCACTCAAGATTTCAACACTTATTTTGTCCACCAGATCCGATTCTCAAATCCGACGTAATATTTTGATTATATACTGTAATTAGTCTGTGAGAGTAGACCGTGTTTCCAAATTGAGACATGTTTGAATAGGCCGAACAAAATGGCGAATTAGGACTCCCATTGAGTGTGAGTGAGGTGTCCAAGGATGCACCTGATGAAGGATATAATTAAATAAGGCCGTTAATATCTTCATAAGGGATGTTTCAATTAACCCAAACATCCAATTTTCACTCTCGCACTTCCTTGGAGTTTTGTTAGTCTGCATGCAAAGTTTCAGGCTGCTCAGTTTTATGGTTTTGGAGTAATGGAGGAGACACACAGATACACCCTGACATTATTAGTGTGTATGTGTGTGTGTGTGTGTGTATATATATATATATATATATATATATATATATATATATATATATATATATATATATATGCATTCAAACATACAGATGTCCCAAGAATCAGTTATTCCATTAAGTACATGTGAGACAGGTCCCTTCCTTTTGTCTAGTGGAGAATCAAAGGTGTGCGTTGCGATGTCCTTTTAGGTAGGTTATTACATCCAACGAACCATCCAACAAACCATCTGACAACCATCAAACAAATCATCCAACGAACCATCCAACGATCATCCAACAGACAATCCAACAAACAAACCGACAACACCACTCAACAAGCGCTTCACTCGCCTAACCGGCGACTCGCTGTCTGAGGCAGAATCTCTGACAGTTCCTTCTCGGCTTCCACAAACCTTGTAACTTCTTTTTGACGAGTATGGGTATTCGCGGAGTGGGGGCGGGGTTTTCCCGGCATCGCCGAAACCCTGCCAAGAAAGGGCGGACCCATGGGAGCCCCGTCCAATCAGGGCAGACAGTGACGTCTGTTCCACTGAGCCCCCGCCCCGTTCGGGGAGGTCCATAAAAGGTATGACGCCATCCTCAGCGGAGAGTTCTGAGGGGGTTCGGTCGTTGGTTCTGAGTAAGTCTCTTGGAGGAGGAACGAGAGTTCTTTTGGAGGAGCAAGTTGGTTGGTGTGCGCTCTACATTTTGTTGGCATTCCTGGAGTTTTCCTGGGTTCCGTCGCAACCCTGATCTCCGCCCTGGGACTCCGACTCCCCCGCTTGGTTTACTCCACGGGCACGAGCCCCACGCGTGTGACTGTGGGCCGAGTCGCACGACCAATAGCAGGTGCCGCACCGTGGAGCACTCTCTCCCTTCAACGTGCATGTACCCACGTGAACTGCGACCCCCAGCTCGTCTCTCCCTCTCTGGCTGCGAGGATCTTTCAATAAATCGTCTGAGTGTGCGTATGAGTGTGTGGGCCCGACTTATAAGTAGAACTGTTAAGTGTTTTCCATCATTGTAAATTCTTGCTTGCATATCTGCAATAAGTCTTGCTCTGTGTCTTCTTTATTGTAAATAAATTAGTGTAGAAATGTTCCCAGTTCGTTTCCGTCCTTTCTTGCATTGGTCCAGCATGGTTCGGATCTGAGTTTGAGCCGGGTCTTTATACCCGATAATCGGTTCATCCTCGCCGGCATGGGTTTGGCAGTTCCGCTCGACTGCACCCGAACCAGAGTTGGTAGTCGGTAGTTGGAACTCTATCGCAGTCAGTAGAGTGACCCGGTTTGAGCAAGACGTGCCGAGGGAATGGTTCCCCGAGAGACGACATCGCGGTTAATTAAGTAAATTGGTTCCAGACAAAAAGACCCTATGCTACGCGGTGGAGGTATTGGCATTCAATGGTCAGTTCAGCGACCTGCCGGCTCACAAAATTATCCAGAGCGACGGCCTACAATTCCGGCGAGTCTGGTGGGAGACGATGTAACCTCCCCCACCTCGTGGTCGTTCTCGCCACCGACCCTCCCGCCCACAACAATATATATATATACAAGCTAAGATACCCGTTCTTTACCTGGATAAGCTTAATTTTAAATAGAATAGGGAAGTAAGTTCAAACCTGGTGAAGAGCGGAAAATTGCTTTTATTTTTTGTATCAAAATGCCAATGACTGACTGAACTATAAACTGAGGATGAGGTGCAACTGACTTGGTCTCACTGAAGAACTTCCTGGTAAACATTATCACGAGTTTTCTTTCCACCTTATGGTATAAAGTCCTTTGGGGCATGCCACACTGCTTGCTGCCATGTACAGCCTGGCTATGTGTGAATGCGTGCAATTGAAGACTTAGGCTGACAACCTTGAAGCTTTGTCCTTCGGACTCGTTGATGGTCATGCCGAAGCAGACTCTGACTGGAAACTGAATTAGCTGAAAGTTAAAAGGCAAGTCTGTGTTTGCTGGGAAGATCGGTATCCTTGGAATCATTGCTTGCTTTTCCTTGTTTGGTCCAGTGGCGATGGTGATATTTAGGCAATTCACAGCAACTGTTTGATGATTACTCGAGATCTGTTTCAAAGCTTTGGTGGATCAAGGCTGCATAAGAGTGTGACTGGCACTCCTATTTTCAGAAGGTGGTGGTGAGGTGGCATGCTGAGGGCTCCAGGCTGTCCGGGAACTTTGTGGGGTATGAAACTGCTTCATTGTCACTCATGGCTTTGTCCACTGATTTGTAAGTAGTGGCATCCCCTGGGAAGCTTTGTATAATTTCCCAGTTGATTATTTTTACTGATTCATTGTGTGGAGCAAGGACTTCACAATCACACAGCCACTCCGTGTTTGTAGTGTTGCAGTACGTTTTGGTACACCCTCGATTGGAGATCTTTGGTTGAGGATATGATGGTCCCCAATTTCTATGACATACCGATGAAATATGTCACTATAATGAGGCACTTGGCCATATCCATTCCTCAATAACAGCTTTGCAAATTGACCTGCATCATGATCACCTCAAAGGAAGGATCAAATGTTTGTTGTTTATGTGAGAATGAGGTTTTATAATGAGAAACATCTTCCCTGTGCATCCAGGAAGATCAGTCCTCCTTCCCCACAATTAATGTATGCCCTCCTACCCCAGAACTTCCCATCCCCAGAGATGGACACGGACTGATTTATAAAATTGAGAATTTCATTCCTTTCTCGGTGTTGGCTCCAGAGTACAATCCACACAGAGATTTAGGGGGCTGTCCTTCCCAAAAGTGGAAGAACACAGTACAGTATGTCCAATTTCACGAATTTCACGAGACTGTGTTTTGTTTGTTCAATGCCCACCTCGTACGGAGTTACTGTGTGATTGAGTTCACCTTTCTTGGGAAGGATGCTTCTCTGAGAGCGATGGCTCACATGGAGAGATACAGGAGATACCGTAGATGTGATTTCATGTAAAAGCTGAAATTCGACAAAAATGAATACACTGCACTGTGTTCTTCAATTTTTGAGCAGTGCAGCTCTGCTAAGCTCATGCATAATATATGGAGTCCATGCAACTGTCTAGCCAGAAGAGCCTTTTAATACTTAAATAATTTCTGGCTGCTCCCAGAGCTGTTTCGTGTGTACCACAGTCAGGTTAATATGTGGCAGGCATTTCCTGTTGGTCAGGATTCATGCAACGACAGCAGCTGGTGTGGCACTTGCTTCCTTGTACCCACTGCAATGATCTTGTCTGATCTCGACAAAGCAGGAATTGTGTAAGCCCAACACGTTTCCTTTGTTTTACTTGAATAAACTTGTCAAGTATTTTCTTGCTATAAAAATACAGGAAAATCTTGTCCAAAAAGCTAATTTAGCCTTTGCAAGGAAAATAGTCCAATTTAATGCACCCAACAGAGCTGTATTGAAAGGAGTTCCATGGCTTTGACCAAAGTTCACATTGTTAAAATTGTTTCCTTCTTATACTGGTGTACTGATAAAATGTTGATATTAACAAAATGTTTGTGATGTTGCGGAACTATTTCCCTGGTTGTCATGAAAAAGGCATGCAATGTAACTCTAAAGAAGGTCATCGGAGGAATCATTCAGAGGTCAATGCAATCAACACCACAATAAAATCTCACTTGCGCAGTATCAATATTCCTTCACACTTTATATTTCATTCCCTCTCAAAAGGGCAGACATTTTGTGTGTAAACTGTGAAAATGTGTGTCAATTTCCAAGGTATGGCTAAACAAGGATATAATTGGGAATTCCCAGACAAACATGCTCACGGATCTCGGTCGGAATCACGATCCACACTGCCAAGCTGAGGTTTCCCGATGCCTGGCCTTGAAGTGGTGTTTTTTTTTTGTCCATCCTTCATCTGAACTCAAAAAGACAAAATCCTCACTTTTCTTGGCTTGTTCAATCAACCACAATCCTTTACTTTAGAAGATGAGCAAGTACATGCATGTGATTACCTGCCTTTAATAAAAGGGTCTGTCTGTGGTTTTCTGTCGAATATGAGCAAAGGTTTGGGGATGAAATGATAATTTGGTTGGTGGTGTGCATACATCTGGGCCATTTGTCCCTGTCAGTTAAACACTCAATGATCAAATTAATTTAATTAAACTTCTGTGCTGTTCTGACATATTAACTTGGGTCAAAGCAAAAACGAGGTAAAAAAATAAAATAATCTTCCCTTTTTTACACTTAACATTCATTTGTGTATTGACAGCACCTGCCTGGTGTTATGCATTTTCTTTGTCAGCCCAACACTGCTGGTGATGTAATCCCACTCTGTATTAGGACAGAAATGTAGAACTTGGTTCCCAGCCCACAATGGCTAACTCTTTTTGAAACCTACCACCGAGAGATTAATATGCACCAGTGAATGCAAGCAAAGAGGACAGCTGGTTTGACATTTCCTATGAAGGACGGTATCCTACTTGAATCAAACTCAGACTGGATAGCTTGAAGGCACCTATGTTCCTCTGAGCTGTTGTCAGCCCATCCGAACAAATACAGTAAATGACTTCCAAGTGTTAAATTAAGTAAAGGGATCAGTTATGTTCAATTAAATAAATATGAAATCTCATCTGGGTGTGAAAAATGTATAATGGGCCGAATGACTTCTTCATGTGTCAAAGTTTAGTTGTACTTATTGTTGTGAAGTACCAAAAATATGCAGTTTTGGGGAAATATTAGTGGAGTATTTCATTCAGTCATCATATGATTCGAAGATAATTATATACTTTAAGGACATGGACATTATGGTTTCACAACAATATAATGAAGGACGAGGGATTTAAATCTGTGCTTTACTTAACTTCACTCAGTGCCAAAATAGCTAAATCACACTCACTTGAACCAGGCAAGGGTGTTCAATCCCTTTTCTACATTTATACCAAGCTTTTCCTTATATTTTTCAGACCTTGATAGAATCAAGAGCTTACCAATCACTTGAAATATGTCTTTCAATCCTGACAAAATTAAGTTTCCGTCTCCGTCTCCCGTTCTCTCTCTCTCTCCCTCTCTCTCTCTCTCTTTCTCTCTCTCTCTCTCTCTCTCTCTCTCTCTCTCTCTCTCTCTCTCTCTCTCTCTCTCTGTCTCTGTGTCTCTGTGTCTCTGTGTCTCTCTGTCTCTGTGTCTCTGTTTCTCTGTGTCTCTGTGTCTCTGTGTCTCTGTGTCTCTGTGTCTCTGTGTCTCTGTGTCTCTGTGTCTCTGTGTCTCTGTGTCTCTCTCTCTCTCTCTCTCGTTCTCTCTCTCTCTCTCTCTCTCTCTCTCTCTCTCTCTCTCTCTCTCTCTCGTTCTCTCTCTCTCGTTCTCTCTCTCTCGTTCTCTCTCTCTCGTTCTCTCTCTCTCGTTCTCTCTCTCTCGTTCTCTCTCTCTCGTTCTCTCTCTCTCGTTCTCTCTCTCGTTCTCTCTCTCGTTCTCTCTCTCGTTCTCTCTCTCGTTCTCTCTCTCGTTCTCTCTCTCTCTCTCTGTGTCTCTGTGTCTCTGTGTCTCTGTGTCTCTCTCTCTCTCTCTCTCTCTCTCTCTCTCTCTCTCTCTCTCTCTCTCTCTCTCTCTCTCTCTCTCTCTCTCTCTCTCTCTCTCTCTCTCTCTCTCTCTCTCTCTCTCTCTCTCTCTCTCTCGTTCTCTCTCTCGTTCTCTCTCTCGTTCTCCCTCTCGTTCTCCCTCTCGTTCTCTCTTTCGTTCTCTCTCTCTCTCTCTCTCTCTCTCTCTCTCTCTCTCTCTCTCTCTCTCTCTCTCTCTCTCTCTCTCTCTCTCTCTCTCTCTCTCTCTCTCTCTCTCTCTCCAAAAGGACCGTCTGGCAAACCCTCCTATCTACTTTATATAAACAATCTTCTTGAGGAAGTTCAGTCATTCAAAATCCTGGGCTCATTCTCAACCACCATCTTTCTTGGGCAAACCACATTTCAAAGTTGGCCTCCAAAGCCGAAGTTGCCAACTGGGCATTCTCCATCGTGCAAAGTTATTCCTTGACACACCTGAACTCCTATCCACCTACAAGGCCTTCATTGATAGCTTGATGGAGTGTTGATCTCCCCTCTGGACTGGCACCTCCACCTCACACTTTGCTCAGTTTGATGCCATGGAAACCAAGGCCTTCAACATTATTGGCATGTCCTGTGATGAAGCTCAGTCGATGGGTCGATCACTTTCCCGTCACACAGTTCAGTGGTCTCTGTCTTTCCCACCTCCTTTCTGGTCTTGTACTCTCTCCTCTTTCCATGCTTTGTCTCCCCCAGGTTTCTACAAGTACACGCATTTCAGCAGCAACCCACTTCTGGTGAACCTACCCAAATCCAGGATCACTGCTCACCTCCAATCATTTGTTCCTCTTTTTGTCCTGCCTGTCAACCATCTTGCACAGTCTGTCTTTTTTTAGAAAAAAAAATGTACACAATGTCGAGGCTCATATGATAGCTGACATCCAGAATGTACAACAAGGAGAGCAGGAGATAAGAGGGGTGGGAGAGAGAAGGACAAAACAGTGGGGAACAGAGACATTAGGAGATCTAGGGAAGGGATAGGGATCGGGCAGGGTACACGGGGTAAACAGGATAGACACTACAGGGAGTTTCAGGTCGGTCCTTACATTAAATATATATATATATATATATATATATATATATATATATATATATATATATATATATATATATATATATGAGGTCCTTCAATCTAACTTTTTTCCTCTGGGTCTTCAAGACAGCTGTTCAGTACCATCTCACATCATCCCTTATCCAAAACCATGTTAATTTCTACCCCTGAACACCCCTTCCCCCAGCCCACCTTTTTCCTCAGAGTTTGCTTCGGTATCTATCTTGTCCACCCTGTGCATCCTCCCATAACCTGCCCTACCTCTTATTCCTCCCCACATCACTTATTTGTCCACGTCTCCCTCTATTTTGTCCCTCAACTCAACTGTTGGTGTTCCCCCTTCTCTTTCTACTATTCCTTTTGTTCCGTTGCATCCTGATCAATCTGTGTTCTAGCTCTTCCACAAGCCTTGACTTTGTTTGCAGAAAAACCATTCATCATACAAGGTCCTTCACTGACAAAACTTTTGGACCTGGAAAATGCAATGAAATTAAAGAAAACAAAGCTGAGATGTTGTAAAACTTCAACAAATCTGTTCTGTTGTAAGTGCTCATATTTTATTGGCAGACTGTGGTGGTTTTGACCAGGATGTGTCCCAGATCTGATATACATATATATATATATATATATATATATATATATATACATATATATATATGTATATATATATATATATATATATATATATATATATATATATATATATATATATATATATATATATATATATATATATATATATATATATATATATATATATATATATATATATATATATATATATATATATATATATATATATATATATATATATATATATATATATATATATATATATATATATATATATATATATATATATATATATATATATATATATATATATATATATATATATATATATATATATATATATATATATATATATATATATATATATATATGTATATATATATTTACAGATATATGTATATGTATATATATATATATATATGTATATATATATATATATATATATGTATGTATATATATATATATATATGTATGTATATATATATATATATATATGTATATATATATATATATATATATATATATGTGTATATATATATATATATATATATATATATATATATATATATATGTGTATATATATATATACACAGATGCCAACCCTCCCGATTTCATCGGGAGGCTTCCGAAAATTCACCCAAACTCCCGCCCTTACGATCACTATCCTTATCCTCCCGAAATTTTGATATTTTTGCACTGTTCACTA
Organism: Eptatretus burgeri; assembly: GCF_056783735.1. NCBI lineage: Eukaryota > Metazoa > Chordata > Myxini > Myxiniformes > Myxinidae > Eptatretus > Eptatretus burgeri. Next base: position 102,151,672 of record NC_140962.1, on the reverse strand, counting down.
ATCAGAATGTACTAGTATGAGAATTGAATGAAAAGCATCGTCTGCTACGTATAGCATGTGGTAACTCCATAACGTTCGCTGCTACCAAATTGTACGTAAAAAATTGCAAATTCAAATGAGGAGCAGCGAAACATTGGGTCTGGATCTCGCTTATGCGATCATGCACTGAGATTTAGTGCATGCGGTATGTGTGCAATACAGTGCATGCGGTATGTATGCACAGTGTATATGCATGCGATACGCTCACTGCATGCAGCTGGGCCCCGTACCAGCCCGGCGGTCGCGACCACCGTGCAGTGTTTAACAGCCGCTAGAGTTCTACGAGTCGCGCTGCAGCTGTGGAACATCGACTTCGAAGTTACCGATGCTTCAAGCCCTCGATGTTGATTACGAAATGGCAGAAAAGAAGCTTACGAAGACCAAGAAATGGTCTCAGAAGTACAAGACCGAATACAGTCTCCAATACCCGTGTATTCGAAAGTCTGAAAGAGGAATTCATCATGCGTATTGTACAGTATGCAGCGTTGATATTTCAGTTGAGCACGGAGGTCGCGATGATATTCGGAAGCACGTTGGAAGCAAACGGCACACAGACATTGCAAAGGAGAGATCTTCGAGCACGAGTACCGGTACACTTCTGAATTATTTCACCAAACAAGGGACAAGCGAGGAAGAGGATGTTACCCGAGCGGAACTTCTCTTTAGTGGATTTATTGTGGAACGTAACTTGCCCATATCAGTCTCAGATCATGCTGGACCTCTATTTCAAAAGATGTTTCCAGATTCAAAAGTTGCTTCAAAGTATGGATGTGCAAGAACAAAAACTTCAGCAATAATTGGTGAGTTGTCAAATGTTACTGCTTCATCTATTGCCGATATTGCTGGACTAGCTCCATTTAGCCTAGCTACAGATGGTAGCAATGACAGTGGTGAGGCCCAGCTATATCCTGTCCTGATTTCGTACTATGACAACAGTGCTGGGATTGTGAAGCAAGGTTTGCTAAGTTTGCCTGCGTGCAAACAAGATTCCACTGGAGAAAACATTTTCAAACTGCTTGATCATGAGTTCAGTGACAGGAAAATTCCGTGGGGAAATTGTGTTTCCTTTTGTGCTGATAATGCCTCTGTCATGGTGGGCAAGCACAAAGGAGTCGCTGCTTATATCCACAAACAAAATCCAGAGTGCTACATCATGGGATGCCCTTGCCATATGATGCACAATACGGCCAAGAAGGCGGCTCAGGCCTTACCCATTGAATTAGATGACTTTCTCATCGATATTTACTACTATTTGGACAAAAGTAGTAAACGCGTCAAAGGAGTGAAAGCACTGCAAGAACTCTGTGATGCCCCGACACACAAGATTCTGAAGCATGTCGCAACAAGGTGGCTGTCCCTTGGTCAGTGCCTAGACAGGCTGATTGAACAGTGGGAGCCACTTCGCCTCTTCTTCAAAGAAGAAGTACGAAGAAAAATGCAACCAACTGTAGCCAAGACTCTAACAACGAGCAAGAAGGACGGCACTGTATCTACTGCCAGTACTGGCACTGCAGGATCAAGCACTAGTGGAGCAGCATTCACCACTACCATTGCATGCAGTATCTGCTGCGAAGAAGACAGCAGGGACAGCACCAAAACCAATGCTGAGAGCAGGTAGCATCACCGGCCCTTCATCACGTTCATCTACAAAGCAGATCCCTTCAGAGTCGAGAAAGACTGTGATAGTCCCATCCACAGGCAAAGAAGGACCCAAGTTAAGTTCTGCTTTTGCCAAATCACTTGATAGAAGCTCAGCAAAACCTTCGAATCAGAGGTCTTCTTCCTTGGCTGCACCTACCTCAAGCTCTCTCCTCAAACGTAAAATTGGATCTGGTACTACGAGTCTGACCTCTTCTGCTGGCAGTAAACGCAAGTGTGATCGCCCTGCGGCTAAGTGTACTACGAGTTCTACAACTAAAAGCGCATCTTCCTCAAACACTGTGCAGGAATCTAGAGAAAAACGTGTCAACAGGATGTTCTTGTCTCCACAAACAAAACTCTATTGTTTCTTCCTTCGATATGCTAACAAGCTTTTTGAGAAGGGGAATCTTCTGCTCCAAAGAGACGAACCCTGTATTCATCTCCTGCACGGAGAATTGAATGGTCTTCTGAAAGATATCTTCGTACGGTTTTTGAAACCATGGGTGTCATCGGTTGCTCTGGTAAATGTACCCTTCTCTGACAGAAATCATCAGAAGAATGATGAGGACCTCATGATTGGGAACGATGCCAAACTGTATATAAGGGAACAAAGGAGTCTCAAGAAATCCACCTTCACTCTGAGTGAGTCAGACATCCAAGGTTTCTTCAGTGCAGTTCGCTCATATTATGTGAAAGCCTGCAATTACATCTTCAAAACCTGGCCGCTAGATGATGAATTAGCCAAGCATGCTCAGGTGCTGGATGTTAAGCTACACCAAGAAGTGGGGTTTGACTGTGTGGAGTTTTTCATCAAGAAATTCCCCTGTCTGTTCAGTGGCGGTGATAGTGACATAGACAGTCTTGAGAGTGAATTCACTCACTACCAGGCAGACGCCTCCATAGCTACAATTGCTACTGAGACAGTGAGAGTGGATGAGCAGTGGCATCGGATTTCACAGCTCACAGATCCCTGCACTGGTGCCAAGAAGTATCCTAATTTGAGCAAAGTGATGAAGGGAATCTTGGTCATTCCTCATTCGAACGCATCATGTGAGCGGGCACTCAGTCTTGTACGGAAGAATCATACTGAATTTCGTCCCAATTTGAGTGTCAAAACCCTGGAAGCTCTCTTAATTGAAAAACTAGCTCATAGCACCCCTTGCTACCAGAGAGAACACAGCAAAGACATAATCAGAAGGGCTAAAAGAGCCACACAGCTGTCACTCAGCAAAGCTGCCATGGAAAAAGCAAGCAGCAGTAGTACCAGCCAGTAAGGTAAGAAAAATATTGCTTCTTTTGTGCTTTTTGTTAATCTTTGATTGTCCCCTAACTTACTAATATTAACATACATGTAACATTAAAAAGTGCACAATTTTCCCCTTTTTTTGTTCAAAAAGTGGGAATTCTTAACATGTTAAATGCTCCAAAATAGGGCTCAGAGGGCACTAGAGAGCGTCGAGAACCCCAGAGCTTCCAGGGCCCTAAGGCGGGCCCTGGACCCCGCCGCAAGGGTCGAGCGCTCCGCGCTCGAGATGTGCGCTTCGCGCACATTATTTGGTGTCGGTTGCAAATCCTCCCTAATTCTGATTTCCAAAAGTTGGCATCTCTGTATATATATATTTTTGTGTGTATATATATATATATATATATATATATATATATATATATATATATATATATATATATATATATATATATATATATATATATATATATATATATATATATATATATATATATATATATATATATATATATATATATATATATATATATATATATATATATATATATATATATATATATATATATATATATATATATATATATATATATATATATATATATATATATATATATATATATATATATATATATATATATATATATATATATATATATATATATATATATATATATATATATATATATATATATATATATATATATATATATATATATATATATATATATATATATATATATATATATATATATATATATATATATATATATATATATATATATATATATATATATATATATATATATATATATATATATATATATATCTTCTTCTTTCGGCTGCTCCCTTTAGGGGTCGCCACAGCGAATCATCCGCATGATCCGCATTGTGATTTGGCACATGTTTTACGCCGGATGCCCTTCCTGACGCAACCCTGGTCGCCTCTGACAACACAGGGATATGGTACACCTATTTTAACCAGGGTATACACCGGCCCAGTACACTGGTACTCATTTCGCCGACCTCGGAAGGATGACAGGCTGAGTCAACCCCCTGGTGTATAAATTCAGTGGCCTAACGGGGTTTGAACTCAGGACCTTTTGGATCCCAAGCCGCTGCCCTAACCACTGCGCCAACACCAGGCTCATATGTATGTATGTATGTATGTATGTATGTATGTATGTATGTATGTATGTATGTATGTATGTATGTATGTATGTATGTATGTATGTATGTATGTATATATATATATATATATATATATATATATATATATATATATATATATATATATATATATATGTATATTGTTGCGGATTCGCGCCCGCCGGCGTGCGGACGGCCACGTAACTCGAATCGCGGCACGTCGCCCACCGGACGGACAATCCAGTCGTGACCCTCTCGGACTA
>NC_140962.1:102139837-102142337 GCF_056783735.1 Eptatretus burgeri | reverse complement strand
ATATCAGAGTCCTTTCAAGGTCCCTTTCAGCGCATACAATTTTCAAGCTCAAGGTCAAAGGTCAAGGTCACTTTGTCGCAAATCAGGGGAGTCGATGAAACTCTTATTTTTTGAGTAATTTTGATCAGATCGTCTTCAAACTTCATGGGAATATAGTTCATGGGCTGGCGCTCAGCTGATTAATTTTTGGTGGTGATCAGCCTTGACCTTCATGGTTTGCGCTGGAGGTCGAAAGTTTTTGACCCCAAGGTCAAATTTTGAAATCTTAGATACCATATCGAGTAATACCTCATATGAAAGCACTTGATAAGTGCTTTCCAGATGTGGCAAAAGTTTAACGCTATGACGTCATTTGATGACGTCATGACGAAAAAAAAACGGATTTTTCATGAAAATTTTATTTCCTCAGTTCTCATCAAAATCTCTTGATATTTCATGTACAACGGTCCTGGAGAGATACCATTAACCGTACGAAAATATAAAGGTCAAGGTCAAAGGTCAAGGTCACAAAAAGGTCAAGCATCAAGGTCGACGAAACCCTTATTTTTTGAGTAACTTTAATCGAATAAATAAATCACTCATGTTCACATTTTGGCAAGATACTGGTCACCCTGGTGGTGACATTGGTTTTTTTTCCTTATTAATAAATTTCCTTGTTGACATTCCAACCTGTCCGTGCTTGTTTCTTTCCATTGATCGAGCATTGTCCGAACCTAGATAGACTAGGAGGTAATTACCAAGCTAATTGACCTGTAATAGTCAGCACGCACCAGCGGTTAAATGCTCGACCGCCCGAATTAAGATCTAATCAAGATAAGATTGGTGCTTTGTCGAGGGTGCGCTCCCCATTCAGGAAGTCATGTGACCTCGAGTTAAACGGCCAAATTAGACGGTGGACACTGGAACTCATAGACTGATTGGCGTTCGTGGTTCTAAAGCAACCCACCGTACCACGAAGCTAATTGTGAGCGGCGGCCCCAGGTCCGGCTCTTCCGAAGAGAAATGGGGATAAACCCCCTCATAATACACTCGGTACCCGTGGCCATAACAATATATGGATAGATATATGCACATATACATATATGCATATATGTATATATATATATATATATATATATATATATATATATATATATATATATATATATATATATATATATATATATATATATATATATATATATTACACACACACACACACACACACACACACACACACACACACACACACACACACACACACTGGATGTGGAGTTTGGCCAGGGTACACCACTAAAACGACTACTTTTTCAAAAGGTGCCATGGGATGTTTGAAATTCACATGATCTCAGACTGAACAGCCAACATTATGTCTTCTCCAAAGCACCGTACACCCAGAATGCAGTGCTTGAAATGTCATGTAAATTTTTTTTTCAGCTCATTTTGCATGAAATATAATGGACATGAATATTTGGCTTAACATGTATCATTCCATCCTTGGTAACCTCCATAAGTAAAAGTGTTTCAAGTGATGAAAAGTATGCAGCACCTACTCAGTCACTCACCGACAGCTTTGAGTATGTAGTATTGTTACAGTTGTCAGGCCAACCCAGTTGCCTGGTCCATATCCTGACAACCCACAATCAAAGTGGTCACACCGGCCCACCAGTTCAAACGCTCCATGCATGTTCGCGGGTTTATTTGCCACACTACTGTACTTCAGTGGAGTGTCTGATACGGCGAAGCGACATGCTGGTACTTCCTTATGCCTGACACTCGAATGGTGGTTGAGCGGTCACTGTACCCGACACGGGGTTACTTTGTGTGTGGACGTGAACGATGGATGTTGATGAAGAGAGATTGCAGGAAGATGGCGCTCACATCTGGAGTGGTCCTTTGCGAGCCCTCAGCTGAATTTCCACGCCTGCTCATGGTGCAATCAAAGCGACCATTAAGTCCTGTAAATCACATTGAGAGCAATACTCCAGTGCCTTTTTGTGGCTGCAAGTCTTCTACCTGGCCTCACCTGTTAAAGGAGGTTTTACACAATATAACCTTACCCTATTCTGCTTTAAGGTTTACATGTACTGCCTTCTCAGCGCATGTTTTGCAACACAAGTTACCTCTGGCAATTTTTCTGATACAGGCATAAATCTAAGCAACTCGATTCACATGGTGCATACAATTCCAAGCACAATCTATCTATGGATCCTACCCCCTACACATAACAATACGTACCCTTCCAAGGAATTTCAACACAGGAGGATGCCATGAGGCCGATTAAAGTCTGCAATGCTAGTATTGCCAACCTATGGTTGTATCTCTGTACTCTATCCTTTTTAGATCCTGAGCAAGGATTTCAGTCTTTGATATGACTTGGCTGGGGTTCAAACCATTGACCTCCCAGACTCAAAGCAGACCTAACCATTACACCACCAAGTCTGGTCAACGTTTTGATCGCCATTTCATATTTTCGGCAACATGTTATTTCGTGTCGGCAACAGCGGCACATTTTATTTTG
>NC_140962.1:102127337-102134837 GCF_056783735.1 Eptatretus burgeri | reverse complement strand
CGGGCACGCACCTACGGGCACGCACATACGGGCCCGCACCTACTCGCCCGCACGTATGGGCACGCACCTACGGACCCGCACGTATGCGCATGTACAAGTATGAATAAATGAACACCTCCCAAGCTCCTCCAGCCGAAACTCATGCGAAAAGCAACCAAGAAGGCCTTGGATATATATATATATATATATATATATATATATATATATATATATATATATATATATATATATATATATATATATATATATATATATATATATATATATATATATATATATACACACAGTAATCCCCCACAATATCGCGGTTCACCTATCGCGCCTCCGGTTCATCGCGGGTTTTCCCTTGGGACCTAACTAATTTATTCTGCGGATTCCCCCGGTATATCGCGGTAATAATATATAAAATATAAATGATTTAAGCAATAAATTATAACGCGTGGCACTCGACCAGTCACACAACGCACGAGAACAAAGTTTCGCTTGTGAATTTCGAATATTTTCAACGTTTTTTATCCAAGCCCTACGATGCCGCCCAAATGCCCTGCACCTTCTAAGACTTCTGGCAAGGAACCGAAGCGCCAGAGGAAGATCCTGATGCTCCAGGAGAAGGTTAAGGTGCTCGATATGCTTCGGGAAGGAAAAAGGTTTGCCGCAGTTGGACGAGCACTGCCAAACCGACCAGACCAGACGAGTCGATCTCCGGCACCTCAAACCCGATCACTGCCAAACCGACCAGACCAGACAAGACGATCTCCGGCACCTCAAACCTGATCATTGCCAAACCGACCAGACCAGACGAGTCAATCTCCAGCACCTTGAACCCGATCATTGCCAAGGCGACCAGACCAGATGGGTCGATCTTCGGCACCTCGAACCCGATCACTGCCAAGCCGACCAGACCAGACGAGTCGATTTTTTTGGGAGGCATTCATTCATCGCGGATTTTCACTTCTCGCGGGGGGGGGGGGGTTTGGAACGTCACCCCCGCAATAAACGGGGGATGACTGTGTGTGTATTTATATATATATATATATATATATATATATATATATATATATATATATATATATATATATATATATATATATATATATCCATCCATCCATCCCTTGGGACCATACTCTGTGCAGAGTGTTGGTGCTGCCTAGGCAGTTTCCTTGGCAAATAGGCACAATCCTGGACGGGTCGCCACTCCGACACAGGATACCAGCATGCTGGCACTCATTTTGCCAACCTCAGAAGGATGACAGCTCGAGTTAACCCCAACTGGTATTAATTTAACAGCTGAGGGAGATTTGAACTCAGGACGCAAGGGTCCCAAGCCCGCCGCCCCAACCATGAAGCCAACACCAGACATATACATGTACATATCCATAGACATAAATCAATACATATATATATATATGTACAGGAGATATGCATATATATGTATATATATATATATATATATATATATATATATATATATATATATATATATATATATATATATGTGCAGTATATATGTATGTATACATATTGTTGTGGTTGACGAAATTCACAAACCACCATTCAGGTCCCTTAGGTGAGATATCTCTGTAAGTATATGTGTAGTTAGGCCCAAACCCGTTGTTTAGAGGGAATAAATGTCATTCATGCGGGCTGCGACCCTTTTGGATAGCCGTTTTTCTTTTACTATCTTTATTTTGGACCAGCCGCCATTACTACCACCACCAACCACGTCTCAACAGCCATCACACAACAACCACCAACCACAACGCCGCTTCACGACAACAGCCACGACCTTTACCGTCACAACTCGCCACCATCGCATCACCACCATTCTTGCGCCACTTGTGGGCACCGATACTGGACTCGTGCAGGACGCGCACCGAGCAGCGTGTTCAGAAACATCACAGAATTTCCGAGGAAAACGGATCAAAAACGACTCACGCCCACTTCTGTTCCGTCCTATCGGTGAGCGTGGGGCGATTTAGCCCCGCCTCCAGGGCGTTGGAGTGCGGTCGCTATATGCAAATTCATGGATCAAAAAGCATTCACGCCCACTTTTCCTCGGTCCAATGGGGAGCCAGTTAGAGGTGAAGGGTCGGAGGTAAGGGGTCAAAGGTGAAGGAGCGAGGCCACGGGGGATATAAACGGCTGCGTTCGTCAGTCAAGGCAGTAAGAGTTCGCAGTTGGGAGTTCGCAGTTGGGAGTTCACGGAGCCAGTGAAGAGTTGGGACGAGTCAAGAGAGGAGACGGAGAGGGCGATCGGACGAAGCTGTGGAGAGGCGGTGGCGGCGAAGGCGGTTGAGGGGGTGCTCGCGTTGGATTCGGGGAGCTGCGGAGGGAGAGGCCGGCGGCGCGAACGAGGTCGTGGTGGAGACGCTCGTCGCGGGACCCGAGACAGGAAGATATCCTCCTTTCCCCCGAGCATCAACAACCCCCTCCTGTTTCCCCCCGCGCTGAGATAGTGCGACAAGGGGGCCCCTTTCCCACCCCCCACCAGACACTGTCCGCGAGGCCCGCGGAGTTGGGGCGCCACCGCCACTTTGCGTCTCATCATCAGACGGGTAGGCCCGACGCGGTCTCGGCCCCAGGCCCGCCTCATCCTTGAGGGTGGTCCTTTTCTTTTGCTTTGGGTATATGTGTTGTCGGCGCCGTCTGTGAAGTAAAGTTGTATAAGTGTTGCCGTGTGCTCGGTAGTCCGATAGCTCTGCATTGTCTTCTTCTTTTATATTTGCTTTTTGTGTAATATTGTGTGTTTCTTCTCCTTTTACATTTGCTTTTGGTGTAATTGTATATGTGTGCTTTCCGTTCATCGCGAAATAAATGTGCTTATTGTTGAACTGTTTTCCCGTTTCGCTTCGTCTTTTCCTTTATTGAATCTCCATCTTACTTCACGTAAAGGGTTGGTCGTGGGCTAAAACGCCCGATAATTAATCGAACCGTCGGGGCCGACGATAACACCGCTCGGTTATCCCGATAGTACAGAACGGGTCGCTTAAAGTGGCCCGTGTCCGAAGTCGACCTGCGGCGAGGTGCGATCGCCCGGTCTACCCTCCGTGTGGGTACTTAGGTAGGTCGAATTTGGCGAGCAACCCTATCCCACGCGGGGGGCCGATTGGCACGATCGTGGTGAGGCCGAAAGGCCCACCCGTGACTAGTTCCCGGCGTTAGTCCGAGAGGGTCACGACTGGATTGTCCGTCCGGTGGGCGACGTGCCGCGATTCGAGTTACGTGGCCGTTCGCACGCCGGCGGGCGCGAATCCGCAACAATATATACACACACATATATGTTGAAAAATGGATATAGATATGTGTATATATACAAATGTATATATGTATGTATATATACGTATGTGTATATACGAATGTATATATATATATATATATATATATATATATATATATATATATATATATATATATATATATATATATATATATATATATAGTTGCATACGTATATGCATATATATAAATAATTATATATATATATATATATATATATATATATATATATATATATATATATATATATATATATATATATAGTTGCATACGTATATGCATATATATAAATAATTATATATATATATATATATATATATCCCTGTGTCGTAAGAGACGACCAGGGTTGCGTCAGGAAGGGCATCCGGTGTAAAAACTAAGCCAAATCTATGCGGATCATAGGGATGATCCGCTGTGGCGACCCCGAACGGGAGCAGCCGAAATATGAAGATATGTGTATGTATGTATATATATATATATATATATATATATATATATATATATATATATATATATATATATATATATATGTATATATATATATATATATATATATATATATATATATATATATATATATATATATATATATATATATATATATATAGATATGTATATATATATATAGATATGTATATATATATGTATATATATATATATATATATATATATATATATATATATATATATATATATATATATATATACAGTCATGCGCCGCTTAACGTCGTTCCGGGCAACGATGGATCGCATATACGACGGGGATCTGCCAGCTCTGAAAAAAAAGAAAAATGTAACTGAAAAACTCCTATCGCGAGTGATGTAGCCTCGTATAAAAATAGCACATACAATTAGGTACACTGTACAGTACATAATACCTCAGAATGATAATAAACGACAGTGTGGCCCTGTTATAATGCGATCATTGAGGTCCACAAAATGTCATCGCGAAAAAAACAGGATCGTGCTCAATCGTGATTCAAGGAAATCGGCTTTCAAACTGAACCAATGTTTGCACTTTTATCTTCTCGCAAGTAAATTACCTTTGATTTGAAGAATTCCGCGAATAAATCGTTGTTCTTAGTCGATATTAAAACACAAATTATTTTTAGTGAAGCTTTTTATGTTGTGAAAACAATCGCACTGTTCCGAAAATATATATTACAATTGACAGGACGTCGTTTCTTCATTTGTAAATTATAACATCGATGCAATGATTACGTATTTATAAAATCCAAACGCTAATTATTCACCTTTCTATCATCGATGCGAGAGGAGATTGTAAGCTGCTGCAAACAACACCCATGGCCGTCATGAACAGCACAAAGGTAAAACTAACGTGTCTTCCGTCTCTCTTGGATGTGTGTTACAATTGCCGACAGTATTCAGTACAGTAACATGCCGTACAGGTTTGTATCCCAGGAGCAATAGGCTACACCATATAGCCTTGGTGTCTGGGTTTGTGTAAGTACAATGTTCGAAAACGAAAACGAAAAAAAAGAAAAATGATGTTCGCACAACGACAATGTCGCTTAACGACACGTTTCTCAGAACGTAACCCCGTCGTTAAGTGGTGCATGACTGTATATATATATATATATATATATATATATATATATATATATATATATATATATATATATATATATATATATATATATATATATATATATATATATATATATATATATATATATATATATATATGAAGACCACAAGGGGAAAACTAGAGATGTCACTTTTTATAAATTTCAGGGTTATTGCACCTGCCAATAGTTGGCAACATAAGGTTTCCTCTCACAATATAATTTAACAAATAACCAGGGGTGTCACATAATTTATATGGTATAAACTTTAGCCGTGCAATGAAAAAACTGTTGTCAAAGCTGAACAAGTAGAAACCCAGAGTTGTCAGTACTTTACTCCTGGTTATCTCCCTTTCATTCATGTTAACTGTTCCACCATAATATTCAGAGTTGAGAAACTAAAAATTGAAAGGTTGTAAAACTTTCACAGCAAAAACTCTGAGCACGACAATAGCCTATTTGGTTACATCATGGGCTCCGTAGTTGGTGCATATCGTGGTTTAAGCCTGGTCAAACCTTTATTGTGACTTTTATGGGACCCACGCCGTGGCTTAATGGTTAGCGCGTCTGAGTACCCATCCTCATTTTATGTCCCCACTGCCCAATCAACCTGCTTAGGTATATGAGGGAGTCACATGAGGTGACTTCGGCTATCGCGGGGGTGGTTTATCCTTGGTTTCCTCCCAGTTTTCCATCATATTAAGTAGTACGGAGTAAGAAATGGAGAATCCGTCATCATATTTGCGAAATACCCTTGAGTATGGCATTGAACACCAATCAAACAAAAAAACAATGACCGTTTAATGTTGAAAAAAATAATCTGTGATCACCAAAGTCATGTAATGTATGCTAATAACCAACAAGCATGAATTTGCTACACATCCTGGGTTAAAATTGCATGGCAATTATTAAACAAGGGAATAACCAGTGATGTCAGTTTGCAACATTGATTCGTTCTTTGCTCTTAAATTAAATAACACAGAAGCTTGGCAAATGCTACATGCTTAATTTGATCGGCCAATGATCACTCTTCCTTTTACTGGAAAAGAAATCTATATGACAGTTATTAAACAGTCCACCAAAGTCTTGAAACTTTGTTTTTCAGTTTATTCAAAATGGACTTATCCTGACATCTCTGGTTTTCCCCTTGTGGTCTTCATATGTAAATATATGGATATATGTATGTATCTTCTTCTTCTTCTTCTTCTTCTTTCGGCTGCTCCCGTTAGGGGTCGCCACAGCGGATCATCCGTTATGATCCGCATACCGATTTGGCACAGGTTTTACGCCGGATGCCCTTCCTGACGCAACCCTGGTCGCCTCTTATGACACAGGGATATGGTACACTTATTCCAACCGGGGTATACACCAGCCCAGTACACTGGTACTCACTTCGCCGACCTCGGAAGGATGACAGGCTGAGTCAACCCCCTGGTGTATTAATTCAGTGGCCCAACGGGGCTTGAACTCAGGACCTTTTAGATCCCAAGCCGCTGCCCTAACCACTGCGCCAACACCAGGCATGGATACATGTATGTATGAATGTATGTATGTATATATATATATATATATATATATATATATATATATATATATATATATATATATATATATATATATATATATATATATATATATATATGCGTGTGTGTGTGTGTGTGTGTGTGTGTGTGTGTGTGTGTGTGTGTGTGTCTACAATATATATATATATATATATATATATATATATATATATATGTATATGTGTGTGTGTGTACAGTATATATATATATGTGTGTGTGTGTGTGTGTGTACAGCATATATATATATATATATATATATATATATATATATATATGTATATATATATATATATATATATATATATATATATATATATATGCTGGATGTATATATATATTGTTGCGGATCCGCGCCCGCCGGCGTGCGAACGGCCACATAACTCGAATCGCGGCACGTCGGCCACCGGACGGACAATCCCGTCGTGACCCTCTCGGACTAACGCCGGGAACGAGTCACGGGTGGACCTTTCGGCCTCACCACGATCGTGCCAATCGGCCCCCCGCGTGGGATAGGGTTGCTCGCCAAATTCGACCTACCTAAGTACCCACACGGAGGGTAGACCGGGCGATCGCACCTCGCCGCAGGTCGACTTCGGACACGGGCCACTTTAAGCGACCCGTTCCGTATTATCGGGATAACCGAGCGGTGTTATTCGTCGGCCTCGACGGTTCGATTAATTACCGGGCGTTTTAGCCCACGACCAACCCTTTACGTGAAGTAAGATGGAGATTCAATAGAGGAAAGACGAAGCGAAGCGGGAAAACAGTTGAACATAAAGCACATTTATTTCACGATGAACGGAAAGCACACATATACAATTACACCAAAAGCAAATGTAAAAGAAGAAGAAACACAATATTACACAAAAAGCAAATATAAAAGAGAAACACAATGCAGATCTATTACCGACTACGCGAGCATACGGCAACACTTATGCAGTTTTACTTCACAGACGGCGCCGACAACACATATACCCAAAGCAAAAGAAAAGGACCACCCTCAAGGATGAGGCGGGCCTGGGGCCGAGACCGCGTCGGGCCTACCCGTCTTGTGATGAGCCGCAAAATGGCGCTGG
>NC_140962.1:102074837-102122337 GCF_056783735.1 Eptatretus burgeri | reverse complement strand
CTTCCCGGAGGGGAATAAGGGAGAGCTAACGTCCTGTGTCAAGGCCCAACGAAGCCTCAGGATGGCCTCCCCAGACTTCAGCGATCTATGACCAAAGTGGGTCCAGCGGCCCACAACGAGAGCGAGGGGATGGATGGTGCGGAGGGGTACACTTCCTAATCTACCCTTTCCATTTAACTGTTAAACTACCCCGGGGCTTTCAACAAGCGCCTCTCGCTTAAACTATTGGTTGTAACAACCCAGATTCCCGTCGCCTGTGTTGGTGTCCTCACAATTTCGGGCCTCGCCCCCCAATTTTCTCTCCGTGCCCTCACACGGTCTCATGGCTGGGACACGTGGCCCCCTTTGGCAGGCACGACCCTCTGCCGAATCTCCCGCTATGGCACCCCCGGGCACTACACTGCCTCCGAGCCTACCAGCTCCCTAAACACCGGGGAGTGCCCCCCATGGCACCTCCCCTGAAACGCACACGTGGCAGGCTGGCTTCCCAGGCCCCTTTCCGAGGGTCACCCGTGCCCACAACACTGCCCACGCGGCTAATGGCGCCCCGGGCCCCCGCACCAAGCAGGCGCACCCGTGCCCACTACGCTATCCCGGCCCCCCATGGGCCCTTGGCCTACCACGGCCGACTAGCCTGGTGCCCGGGGTACCCACTCAGCGATACTCACCCTTCGCAGCCACGCTCCCAGCCCGTCAACAGGGCTCCTGCACCCCTCCAAACGGGTTTCGAGCCTACACTCCCACCAACAACAAAACGACCTCCATTTTGTAAATTTGACTAACCCCCTAACTCACTCTACACTGACCCTGGGGTTCCTTGGGCGGGAGTCACTCCTCCCCCCAATCACTCATCACACCATGCATTCCCCATTTGCTCCACTCACACAGACCCGCTGGCCTCACTCACTCACCAAGCACATGCTTCCACTTCACTCACCAACAACTCTTCAACACACTCACCGCTGAACCCTGCCATCCTTCTAACTACATCCCCTAACTAACTCGTGCTCCCACGTCGTCCCTTAAACTATAGCACGTTCCATTTAACACTACGTAGCTAAGCTACGTCCCCACTACACATCCAAAGTCTGTCTCTGTCTCCAAAATAATCCCATTAATCAATTTCCCAACCTAAATCTCGCTACAATCCCTCTAACTGATCCATTCCACGGACTCCATGAGGACTTTCCCCTGCCCCATGAAGTCGGTCTAACTAAGCTAACCCTTCCCCCTAACTAGTTTCCATCCTGTGCCCAGGTCAAGGGGGTCTTCCACCCCTTGCCCAGGAATCCTGTGCACCCGAAAGTGAGGCTTGCTTTTCTTTTCTTTTTTTTCCACATGCGCAGCACCAGCGCGGCAACTCACAGCTCGCGCACTTTGCACCTGCCCGTGACGTCATGCAGCAGCACGTGTACCTCGTCCCTCCTTGGACGGTACCATCCGGCAGGGATACCCCTCCTGCCGGATTCCAACCCCACGTGCAGCCATGACGTCACCGTGCGCATAAAAAAAAAACACAAGCCCCACGTCTCGAGGGGTTCCCCACGCGAACACATGTGCTTTGCCCGTTGGAGCTTAACACATACGATCGCGTGGAGAACCCGTCCGGTCCAAATCCATAATCCTGCCTAAACTTTGTCCGTCCGCGGGATCGGCAAATCCACCGCGTGCGTTTCCGGACCGGGACTTCACTCTCGCAAGCGAGCATGTGGGGGCCTCGTGCGTTGCACAGCACGGACCCCGTGCACCTGTCCACAGCACTCCTCCCCTCGACCTCGCAAAGCACGACCGAACTCACCTGGTCGTGACTCGCCTCAAGGGGGCATACTCCCTCCCCTCGTTCCTGGAGGAGGCCATCCAGCTGCTCGCACCGGGCCTCCACCCAGTCCGCGAGCTCACCCCCATTATCCTCCACTACCTCCGTGTGTGTGTGTGCGTCTCTAACCCCGTCATTATCATGCAGTCTCTCCTCTATCGTTCCCATCTCCCGTGTCTCTGCCAACTCAGTCACCTCTTCACCCTTTACCTCCCTTGTCTCAACTATTATTTCGGTCTCTTCCCTTGTTATCTCCCTCGTGCACGTCTCCGTCACCCCAATTAGTTTGTCCCTCTCGGTTACCGTCACTTTTTCCGTCACGACCCTCGCCCAACACGCCCCCCGAATTATTTTGTCACCCGCCTCCACCGCGGGCCCGACAGCCGTTGCACCCCCTCCCAGCTCGTTCGCTCCCACACGTGGAGTCGCCATTTTAAACTCCCTGGTCACTGCCTTCATGCCCGCCTGCAGGCTTCGGCCCATGTTCTGCGTCTCACCCCGCAGCTTTTTAGTTTCTTCCCTCATGTTTGTTTCCATTCCGTTCATTTGCTTGTTCATTCCGTTCATTTGCTTGTTCATGCCTTTTATTTCGTTTGTGTTTGTATCCATCTTTTCGTTCATTTGTTGTGTATTCGCATCCATCCTCGTTTTCATTTCCGCATTCATTTGTTGCGCATCTGCATTCATCTTTGCCAGCATGGTGAATAGCTGGGCCATGTCGGGTGCGCTTGGGTGAGCCGTTTCGGCAAGGGTCGGGGGGTTTTGGTGGGGAGGGGGAGGGGAGGTGTCATACACCGCGGCCGCTGCCGCACCTATTTCGGGCTCTGGGTTCAGTTGGGCGAGTTCGTTTTCCTGTACAACCAACATTTCCTGCACGGGGATTTCGTCCTGAGCCATGGATTCTACACATTCTACATCCATTTCTAATACCCCCGGCTCCCGGGGTTATTACACATTCTCCCTTGAGACGCCATCTTGCTTCTCGCAAAGGGTTAATTTAGCTTGCTCGTAATTTGGAGGGAATCGGGGGTCGCTCCTCTCACCCCTGGACCGATTCCCGTGAATTTAGTTGGAGACAGGAGAGCCCATTTTCCCGTTCTCCGATACCAGTGCCGCGAGGAGGGCGATGAGTTTATATCCCACTCCTGACACCAGTGTTGCGGATTCGCGCCCGCCGGCGTGCGAACGGCCACGTAACTCCAATCGCGGCACGTCGCCCACCGGACGGACAATCCCGTCGTGACCCTCTCGGACTAACGCCGGGAACTAGTCACGGGTGGACCTTTCGGCCTCACCACGATCGTGCCAACCGGCCCCCCGCGTGGGATAGGGTTGCTCGCCAAATTCGACCTACCTAAGTACCCACACGAAGGGTAGACCGGGCGATCGCACCTCGCCGCAGGTCGACTTCGGACACGGGCCACTTTAAGCGACCCGTTCCGTACTATCGGGATAACCGAGCGGTGTTATCGTCGGCCTCGACGGTTCGATTAATTATCGGGCGTTTTAGCCCACGACCAACCCTTTACGTGAAGTAAGATGGAGATTCAATAGAGGAAAAGACGAAGCGAAGCGGGAAAACAGTTCAACATAAAGCACATTTATTTCACGATGAACGGAAAGCACACATATACAATTACACCAAAAGCAAATGTAAAAGAAGAAGAAACACAATATTACACAAAAAGCAAATATAAAAGAGAAACACAATGCAGATCTATTACCGACTACGCGAGCACACGGCAACACTTATGCAGTTTTACTTCACAGACGGCGCCGACAACACATATACCCAAAGCAAAAGAAAAGGACCACCCTCAAGGATGAGGCGGGCCTGGGGCCGAGACCGCGTCGGGCCTACCCGTCTGGTGATGAGCCGCGAAATGGCGCTGGCGCCCCGACTCCGCGGGCCTCGCTGGGATTGCCTGGTATGGGGTGGGGACGGGGCCCCCTTCTCGCACTATCTCAGCGTGGGGGGAAACAGGAGGGGGTTGTTGATGCTCGAGGGATGGAGGATATCTCCCTGTCTCGGGTCCCGCGACGAGCGTCTCCACCACGACCTCGGTCGCGCCGCCGGCCTCTCCCTCCGCAGCTCCCCGACTCCGACACGAGCACCCCCTCGACCGCCTTCGCCGCCGCCACCTCTCCACAGCTCTGTCCTCTTCACTCTGACTACTACCACTTCTTCCCAGCTCCACCGACAACTCCTAACTCTGGCTACTACCACTTCTTCCCAGCTCCACCGACAACTCCCAACTGCGAACTGCCTTGACTGACGAACGCAGCCGTTTATATCCCCATCCCCTTCACCTTTAACCCTTTACCTCCGACCCTTCACCTCTAACTGGCTCCCCATTGGACCGAGGAAAAGTGGACGTGAATGCTTTTTGATCCATGAATTTGCATATAGCGACCACACTCCAACGTACCTGGAGGCGGGGCCAAATCGCCCCAGCTCGCCGATAGGACGGAACAGAAGTGGGCGTGAGTCATTTTTGATCCGTTTTCTTCGGAAAGGCCGGCGCTTTTGCACCCCTGCTCGGTGCGCGCCCTGCACGAGTCCAGTATCGGTGCCCACAAGCGGCGTGGGAATAGTGGTGATGCGATGGTTGCGAGGGCGAGTTGTGACGGTAAAGGTCGTGGCTGTTGTTGTGAAGCGGCGTTGCGGTTGGTGGTTGTTGTGTGATGGCTGTTGAGACGTGGTTGGTGGTGGTAGTAATGGCGGCTGGTCCAAAATAAAGATAGTAAAAGAAAAACGGCTATCCTGAAGGGTCGCAGCCCGAGTGAATGACATTTATTCCCTCTAAACAACGGGTTTGGGCCTAACTACACATATACTTACAGAGATATCTCACCTAAGGGACCTGAATGGTGGTTTGCGAATTTCGTCAACCACAACAATATAATATATATATATAAATATATATATATATATATATATATATATATATATATATATATATATATATATATATATATATATATATATATATATATATACAGTAGACTCGGCGTAAGTCGTCACCATCGGGCCCGAGAAAAAAGTGACGACTGAGAAATGTGACGACTTACGCGTTTGCGAACATTCATGATGACTGTGGGGTGAAGGATGAAGTCGCACGTGGCCTGGACATGTATGTGTGAGAGCCGGCTATTGTACCAAAAGGAAAACACAATCCTCAGGGCATAGGTGGGGGTTCATTGGTGAGTTGGAAAGTGATCAAGAAAAGATGGAATTCATGAATCAGTTTATCAAAAGTAAAGATAATGAACAACTGTAAGACAACAAGTTCGCCTGCTTATCACCATGCTGGGATTGACCAACGAACCCCAGAGACTTTTCTGGCAGCATCTGCCAGAAAAGCCCAGTCTCATCGGCATTGTACACGTCCCGAGGCTGATACCTTTCCAAGATGTCCTTCAATTTGCCATCCTTCCAGTCGTGCACCACTGCCAAATCCACGCTGCCTGATTCGCCGCAGTTCTTGACCTTGCCGATTCCCCACCTCACTTTGAATCTGTCTATCCAGTGCATCGGCAAGGTCTCGGCATCATCATGCCCGAGGTCCGCAGCGAATTTACGTGCCTTTAGCAGCAACATTTCACCGTCCAACTGAATATTTGGCTGAGCCGACATTTGCCGAAACCAAATGATGAGCGCGTCATCGACATGTTCAAAGGTCACACATTTCACGCGTTTCACACTGACCACCGGCCTCGCGATCTTCTCCACTTGTCCAAACATTGTGCCCTTATTCTTCAAGATATCGTTCAATGTCTGCCGTTTGATGTCCAACTTCTCAGCTATGGCTGTTTTCTTCATCAGTGGGTTTGCCTCGCAAAACTGGATAATGTCGTATTTTTCTTGGTAGGTTTTAGTTGTAAGCTTACGCTTAGTCGCCATTGTCCTGCCTGTAGTGCGATCAACATGTGTACGCAGTTAGAAATAGCCTATCACTGGCGGTGTAAACCAATGAGCGAGCATCACGATTCCATGAAATCGGGATTCTCACGAGGCAGCAGTTCCATGTGACGAGTTAGGAGTGGTAATTTACTTGAGTTTCCATTACGTGGGAACGGACAACATCTGACGACTTAGACGAAGTGACGACTTACAGAGGGATGACCCTTTATTCATAGAGACTTAACATGAGATAAATTCGGGACTTTTTGACGCTGCCGACTTAGGCGAAGTGACGAGTTACATGCTGCCGACTTACGCCTAGTCTACTGTAGTTATATATGTATATATATATATATATATATATATATATATATATATATATATATATATATATATATATATATATATATATTTAAGCATATACATATATATTTAAGCATATACATATATATTTAAGCATATACATATATATTTAAGCATATACATATATATTTAAGCATATATATAGATATATGTGTAGATATATATATATATATCTATATTTATGTATGTATGTATATATATATATATATATATATATATATATATATACTTTTTTTAATGTCCATATATATGTACATATATATGTACATATATATATATATATATATATATATATATATATATATATATATTTATGCAGATATATGTATGTATATATATTTATGTAGATATATATATATTATATTTATATATATATATATATATATATATATATATATATGTATTATATATATTATATATATATATATATATATATATATATTTATGTATATATATATATATATATATATATATATATATATATATATATATATATATATATATATATATATATATATATATGTATATATATATATATATATATATATATATATATATATATATATATATATATGTATATATATATATATATATATATATATATATATATATATATATACGTATGTATGTATATATATATATGTATGTATATATATATATGTATGTATATATATATATATATATATATATATATATATATATATATATATATATATATATATATATATATCTGTTGATATATATTGATATTTAGGTATTTTTATTTCTGTATATATATATATATATATATATATATATATATATATATATATATATATATATCTGTTGATATATATTGATATTTAGGTATTTTTATTTCTGTATATATATATATATATATATATATATATGTATATGTATATATTTATGCATATATATATATATGTATATAATTATACAGTATATGTATATTGTATATATATATGTTTGATTATATATGAATATATGTATATGTATATGTATATATATATATATATATATATATATATATATATATATATATATATATATATATATATGTAAATATATTTATGATTACATATGAATATATGTATATATATATATATGTATATACTGAACAAAAATATAAACGCACCAAACGCAAAAATATAAACGCACCAAGCGATTGTTACTATTTTACCTCGAACTCATAAATACTAAATCTTCACAACAATTTGGTTATAGAATCCATGACAATTGAGCATTAAATTTCAAAGAGTTCCTTGAGAATTCTGGCGACAGTCTTTGCGCTACAACAGCCGACACAACCGAGGTGTCACTGTCAGAGTTCACACAGTCAGTAGCGGGTGTGTCCACCGTTGGCGTCGCGCAGAGCGGTGCATCTCCGGCGCATGAACATCACCAGATTATCGATGGTGGCCTGAGGGATGTTTTCCCATTCCTCCTGGAGAGCCACACGGAGCTGGCGGACGTTCTCTGGAACTGCGTAACGTTGTCGTACGCGTCGATCAAGAACGTCCCAAAGGTGCTCGAAGGGCGACATGTCGGGAGAATATGGAGGCCAGTCGAGGACATCAATGTCCTCCTCACCGAGGAAGTCCATGCAAATCCTGGCAACATGGGGGCGAGCATTGTCGTGCTGAAACGTCACATGGTGAAGGCGCACAAATGGCACGACGATGGGTCTGAGTATCTCGTCCCTGTACCGCTGCCCGTTCAAGTTGCCTTCAATGAAATGAAGCCGAGTGCGCTCTCCATGGCGTATGCCTGCCCACACCATAACACTGGCACCACCGTGTGACACCCGACGAAGGACATTGGCGTCAGTGTAGCGCTCCCCAGCCCGACGCCAGACGCGGAGTCCGCCATCAGCCCAATACAGCTGGAACCGCGACTCATCGGTGAACAGCACTCTCCTCCATCGTGCGAGGGTCCAGCGCAAGTGAACATTGGCCCAGTTCAGTCGGGTCTGACGCCGGACTGCAGTGAGGTCGAGTCCCCGGTGTGGTCGGCGGGCTCGGAGGTTGGCCTCCCTCAAGCGGTTACGCACCGTCTGGGCTGAAATGCGCCTGTTATGCAGCCCGACAGTCTCATCGGCAGTCGTCATGGCCGGTCGGAGTCGATCCCGGAGATGTTGCAGCCTCATGTGATGATCCTGACCGGCGGTGGTCACACGTGGTCGCCGGGCATGTGGGCGGTTCACGGTGCTTCCAGTCTCTCTGGGGCGCGTTCTCAGGCGGCTAATGGTGGAGTCGTGGACATTGAAGTGTGCTGCAACGGCCCTTACTGACGTCCCAGCATTCAGCATGCCAATGGCGCGCTCCCTCAAGATTTGTGACATCTGTGGCATGTTGACATTTGGCACCAGTCCACATTTTGGGGAGGCCTTTTATAGGGCAAGCTATAGGGAGTGTTTGTGTCCTGGTTACGCTCACTGACCATCACTCTGTCAAGCCCCATGGTGCTCATGGGAAGGATTACTCAACGTGTGAGTCCACAGACTCAGAGTGGTCAATTTCAATGGGAACATCTGTCTTGAGCAAAACAAAGGAACCATTGCTCAAACATATCATCGGTTTGACCATTTTCCCATAATGGCAATCTTGACTTAGATATTTAGGTTGGTGCGTTTATATTTTTGTTCAGTATATATGTATATATATATATATATATATATATATATATATATATATATATATATATATATATATATATATATATGATTTTATATAAACAAGAGTTACATTAAGCTGCTTTGGAGATACTTCACCAACTGTAACATTCATGAATTATACCAAATCATGTACAATAACGATGGACTCAGTAATATCAACAGAGAATGCACATTTATCAATCGAGGGTCAAAGGCTTTCATTTTGGCTCCTGGTGGTTTTCATTTTCCCACCATCCCCAGAGAACTGCAAGTTTTCAATGCTTCCCCTTATAACCTCCCCTTATCTCCCGTTCTTCTCATTGTCCCATCTCCTCCCTCGCATCCGGCTCTATAAAACCACGGCTTTTCCTTAGCCAGCTTTGACTGTCTGTGGTTGATGGGCATGATGGTGACAAGGACCACCCTCAGGGGCCATCTTGAGTCGTAGACAGTGCAGATTGATCCGGATTTTTGGAGAACCTTTCCAGAGGGGGTTGAGATGAAATTTCGGACATGACCATTTCGAGCGTACGACTTACCTTTTGGGCTCACTTTCATCCTATCTTTTTGCAAAATTGGCTACATAGCTTATATTTGCTTCACTTAAACTGCTAAGTGTCACAGAAATCTGCACATATCGTGTATGAACACATGAATATGAAGCAAGTCTTTTTGCTCAGTTCAGCTTGACCAGAATGTACACTAAGGTATTATTCACATTTATTGCAAAGAATTCAGAAATTCCAATGCGGTAACATGAGGAGAATCAAATGTTTCTCCCTGGAGCACCGTTGATTGGATGAAGAGTTAACGGTGCCTTGGTTTGGAGAAAGGCATCGTGGACTGTGTTGTTTTGATCAGAGCGCTAATGATACGAAATTCTGCTAATAAGTTTGACGGGTCATTTGTGTGATGTGCACGTGTTATGTAACCTGAGACATGTCTCCAACACACTTGCACACAGGTAGAGGTTTGAGACCGGACTGGGAGTGTTTGACAAATTGGAAAAACTGGCCTCCATTAATTTGTGAAGCAATTAACACTGCCCTTTCTTTGTACATTCTTTTGAAGTGCAAAATCATAGTGGGTGGTCTCACCCTTTGACTAAACATGTCCTGTATGTCCTTCTTCAGATCTACCAGGATCAAACAGGACATGACCATGAGATTCGAGTTATGGGGTTCTTTTTTTAGACAGTCCTTCTCTTCTGGGTCGTAGAAATTGTTTGTGACATTCATGGAAGAATGGTGGCATGTTGAAGCTGGACAGTGAGGGCTGGTCAAAGAAACCATGTAAGGTGGGAAATGGGAGGGTGGAGGTAGGGTGGAGGTGGGGTGGGGAGGGGGGTCGGGTGGGAGGGAGGGAGTTCTCTTCAGTAGAGAGAGCAAGTATTGAGGAAAAAGACTTCTGGATTGGTTCAAAAGACTGAGTTGCGGTGTTCTCATGGCTCGTTCAACATTGGCGTTTTGCACCGGATCCTTCTTGGTTTTGGCTGGCTCATCAATGTATGACTACTTATCTATTGTACTTATAATTTGGGCTCCTCCAAAGCATTGAAAACAATACTCAAAATTGTGATGTCTTTAAACACTGCCATATTTTAATTGGTGGTTTATTGAAGGCTTGTCTGGGGTGAAGGAAGTAGTGAAGAAACTGAGACAACCCGGTAGCCTGCAATATAATATTTTCGTGGTTTGATTCATGGCACCAATTAAATGGGAATAGGAGGAATGTTTCCCTCAAAATGAGATATCCATGTTCTTTTCCCTTTCTTGCTCTACTTGCTTTCGAAGGACATTGTGAACTTCTGGATATTAAAGATTACACGGTAGCTTTCGCGAAAAGTAGCTGAGTTATCGCTGGCACCGTGAACAAATTCCAGTTGAATGTCAGGCCTGGCCAGTTGGTTCATTAATAGTTGTGCAAAAACTTTCTCAATTACACAAGAAAGTGGGAATAATTTGGGGCAATTAAAGAGTAGTCGTAGTAGTAGTTTGTTTTGAGGCAAAAACACAATAGTAACCAGAAAGCATCTGAAAATGCAAAGCCCGTTCTCGTCCGCTTTGCATTCAGACGACTTCTTCTTCCATACGCTAAACATGATGAAGACAGCTTAAAAAAAAAATACAAAAAAAAAATTGACGATCTTAGGTGACTGGGACCTTTTGGCCTCAAAAGCAATGGGCTTCAGTGACCCAATCTGCAAACCCTCCTCAAATTTCAAATCATTTGGATGAAAATTGATGATTTTATGTGACATTGACCTTTGATCTTTTGATCTTTCAAAAAAAAACAGGCTTTTAGGCTTTGATTGGTGAACCAATTCAGTGACCCAATCTGCAAATTCTGAAAATTTCACTCCATTTGTATGAAGATTGATGATTTTGTGTGACATTGACCTTTGATCTTTTGAGCAAATGATTAATTCGTTTCCTCCATATTCTCATGTGCCTGGTGTTGGCTTAATGGTTAGGGTGGCGGGCTTGGGATCCGAGGGTCCTGAGTTCAAATCCCGCTCAGCTGTTGATTTAATACCAGGTGGGGTTAACTCAACTTGTCATCCTTCCGAAGTCAGCATAATGAGTACCAGCATGCTAGTATACTGTGTCGGAGTGGCGACCCATCCAGGATTGTGCCCAATAGCCGAGGAAACTTCTTAGGCAGCACCAACGCTCTGCACAGAGTATGGTCCCAATTGATGGATGGTGGGTTTGGGATCCTGGGGTCCTGAGTTCAAATCCTGCTCGGCTGTTGAATTAAAACCAGGTGGGGCTAACTCGACCTGTCATCCTTCCGAGGTCGGTAAAATGAATGCTTGCTTGCTGGTGTCCTGTGTCGGAGTGGCGACCCGTCCAGGATTGTGCCCAATCGCCAAGGAGACTGCTTCGGCAGCACCAACGCTCTTCACAGAGTATGGTCCCAATGGATGGATGGAGGGAACGCTCTGCACAGAGTATGGTCCTGATGGATGGATATTCTCATCATGAAGCTTTGTTGAAAATTTGATGACAAAAGCTCAAATGGTAAAAAAAAGTTACAGCCCGGACAGACGCACACACCTACACACACAAACACACAGAAGTGATTGTAAAACCCCCTCTTTCACTGCAATAATAGTATCTCTTGGTACATGAGATGAAGATAAAACAATGTAACACGATGGACTCAAAGTCTTTCTAATCACAAGGTATTATGAAGTCATTAAGATGCAAATATCGGCTGGCCATTTTTCCCACCATGCCTGTCATATATGCACCATGTCACTCTTACCTACTGCAGGTAGTGCTATTTATTTGGATAACTGGAGTGGATGACTGATACAATGATCAAATGTATTTGAAAGGTACTTTGGGATATTTAACCACCACCAGCTAAATGCAGTCCTGATACCTGGTTTCTTATCACCATTTAAAAGGTGTGCTTTGATATGTAACACCCCTGCAAGCACTGAATCCAAGCAAAAGACTGGTGATTCATCAAGGGGAGAGTAAACTAGTAAACACTCGTAAGCAAATGAGCTATCCTGCCTGTGTTTCAATCCAGTTTTTTATTTAGATGCTGACTTTAAATTTCCCTCAGAGCATTACATAATGTATCATCTCGTTCATGATGTGTGCCGCAGCCTAATGTGGGAAAGGAGGGGCTCGTGCGAGGACCTTCGGAGGAGAAGGTGGCAGTGGTTTCGGTGGACGACTGCGACACGGCCATTGCCATTAAATTTGGACACACCATCGGCAATTACTCCTGTGCAGCACAGGGGCACCAGACTGGCTCCAAAAAGTATGGATGACATGATGCATGGTCCTCACACAATGTTGCTTACGGTGCACATATTTTCACCTCACACGATGTTGCTTTGTCACGTGTATAACGAGCACCTGATTGACACATGATACACAACTCACAAATAAACGGTCCATCATGCAAAAGCACATCACCGACCACTCAGACCACATAAGCTTTCTGCATTATAGCCCCTGCTGTGCATTATCTGTCTTAGCAAAGTTGAGTATGCACATCTAAATTGTTACAAAAACACTACATGTTCAACACTTGGCTGTAGTATCCTGGGAATGGTAGAAGACACTGGACTTGCAGGCCAAATGTGTGGGTTCAAACCTGACTGAAGTAGCATTAGGAATTAAAAAAAAAATTATTCTCCAAAGCTATCTCGTCTCAGGAGGATTACCACGTCACTATCTGATTGTCAATGAAAACCCAGCTGGCTCATTAATAACCTTCAGAAAGGTGTTAGCCCTCCTGCATTGTCTGGTGTGGTTAACCTGCCACAGCAGTCCACCCAATGTGGGTGACTCACTGCTCTGGGTGCAGCTTGGGGTGGGCACTAAAATGCTCCCTCTGGGGGAATTGCATGTGCACATGGCATCCTATTCTACTCTGTCAAATATGGCAATGCTCTGTACGTGTGTGTTTGTGTACGTCTGAAAATAATATAAAGAAACAGCGCTGGAACCATCTTCACCAAATTTTGCATACATGTTGGTAGTATCCAAGGTCAGGTCATTGGCACAACCAACCCCTTTGCGAGATTGTGGTGGAGGGGGGGGGGGCAGGAGACAACTTGCAATTTTGCCTGTACATGTGCTACAGTGCAAGTGGTTTACTGACACCTGCTGCAGACAGGGGGGGATTATTAGCCACTGCACAAAATATATTTGCCCCACGATCCCCCCACGCTACCCCTTACCCAAGCTGCTCCCGAAGAGAGCGGGTCTTTCTAGTCACTTAAATATTGCACAGACATTCCAGGGAAGAATGCAGCGAGTACGATCTTTAATGTACCGCGCCATCTGTACAAGAAGCATCGCAAGCACCGCACCATATGCGAATGTGAGTGGGCTTTCAAGCAACACTGCCTCAAGGCTGCACGTAAGAATCGTATTTGAAGTGCCCAAAAGGAGCAGATACGAGCCTTGCCCAGGCATCCGTGGGCAGTTGGACATGCTGCTTCACAAGCTCTGTTTGCAAAATAGAATTCCTTTGCCATGCGTGACCAGTCAGTCGGCCATCGTCCGCAATAGTGAAAGTAAAAAATAACAGGCCGAACTCTGGCGCTGTGTGAATGCCAGGGATGAGAGGAATGTGTTTTTAACCGCCGTTCATGGCTAAACGAGAAAAGCACAGACGAGTGTGGTTCGAGATTGTGCAATCGAGCGGAAAATGGGGCATCGCGAAAGTGGATTCCCACATCGGCTTTGTTACAAATGACTGCGTTTGTTGGGCACTGATACACATACTGAAGGCACATCTTGTGCTCACTTGGTATTCCATGGTATACCTGAACACACACGCAATGTATGCTCGTGGTGGATGTGTGCACAGCATCGGTTGGACTGATCACTGAATCAGGACGTTTGTGGTTGAGAAAATTTGTTGAATCCACTTTATGAATCTCATATAATTTGTTGCAATAAAACACATCATGTAAAAAATGTCATCAGAGGGGATTATTCGAGGGGACGTTTGGTAAATTGTGGACATGAGAGATGTATGACAACCACTTTTGGAAGATTAATCTCAATGATTTCTCTAAATTTGTTATTACAGTACTGTACTTGATTTAAGTTGCTTTCCCTCTGCACCACCAATGAAACATTTGTTTGGATGGGATTTTTGTTTTCATGTTTTCAAGCTTATGGAATATCAAAATGACAGGTGATGAAGTTTTTCAACTGGCAGGGTAACGGGTCGATCTTGGCTGAGGATCATAAAATGATATCACAGAAAAAGGTAGGTTACACGGCAGGGTTAAGGGAAGTTATAAATGAATGAATGCATCGGAATTGGAGATGACAGGGGATGGCGGTGGGCTCCGATTTTGAACCGATGGACGGAAGACCCTGATGAATGGGATGCATGATTTTTCTTGGTGGGATAAAAGATTGGCAAAGGAGTGCAGAACACCCAGAGGCCTTGTTTGGATTGTTAAGAAGGAATGGATTCCTGGATGAATTTGTTCTTTGTGGTGGTGCTCATGAAGAGAGATGGAGCTTTAAAAGGGCAATGCGTGCGAGAGAGAGAGGGTATAAGATCATGAGCAGTAATGCCTCTGCACTACCTCTGCCTCTTGATGGATGATGCCAATGGTGATCAGAACCTTGGCTCCACAGCATCCAGGAGAGAGGGTATAAGATCATGAGCAGTAATGCCTCTGCACTACCTCTGCCCCTTGATGGATGATGCCAATGGTGATCAGAACCTTGGCTCCACAGTATCCAGGAGAGAGCGAGTTGGGTTGCAGGAGTGGTGTTCCTCCAACCTCTTTCAATATGCCTCACCTCTTCCATCTGATAATGCTAATGTCCTTACTGTTTTGCCTTTTTCTGCTCACACTACCCCTAAACTCCCTTTTTTCGTATCCACTGCTCTCCTTTTATTTCCTCAGAGTAATTTCTCTCAAGTTATTATCCCACATCATATTGAAATGGAACGGCAAAAATATGTAATCTCTTGTTCTTCTTCTTTTGTACAATGCTCGACACAAGCCGTCGGTTCTGCTTAAGCAGTTTCTTGGCGAGGGGGTTTACAATCCTGGACGGGTCGCCATTTATCCATGGTGACAAAAATAGCTCTCCTACTATCCATGAAAGGAACTGCGGGATCTTTAAATTGGATGAACTAATGCTGGTATGTTAAACTAATGCTAGTTTAATGTCCTGCACACACGTTGATGCCTCGCTCTGCCTGCGAAACACCAGGATGACAGTTTATAGCTGGGTCAAGATTCATACCCAGGCAATACAGCTTAAAGGTGAGTGTGCACACCTCCATCCCATCCTGCCAGCACCAAAAATATGTAGTTAAACTTACAAGTCTGGTGTTGGCTTAGTGGTTTGGGTGGCTGGCTTGTGATCTTAGGGTCCTGAGTTTGAGCCCTGTTGGCTGCTGAATTAACACCAGGTGGGGTTGACTCGGCTTGTCATCCTTCCAAGGTCAGTGAAATGGGTACCAATGCACTGGTATAGGGGCACAGCATCACCGGCATAGTCATGCCCGAACAAAATGATAGCGACCCAGCAGCCAAGCTGCCATACACAAAGAAGAAGATTAAACTTATAATGTTCTTCCAAAAAAAAGTGATGTGCTGAAATTAATGAAACCTGATCTCATTTTATTGAGATAATTTATGCTGTTTCAACTCTCTCAGGATGAAACTTCTCTTCTGATGCCACTAACTCATAGGCATACTTTTGTGACTGATCATGCAGGGCCTTGTACTACGCCGTAAGTTCCTTGTCTCCGATATGATTGGTTTTGTTTATTTCTTGTGTGAGCGAGCTTGCTTCTTTTATTTTCTTTTCTTGTGCAATTCAATAATTATTGTTGCATGGAGTAATGATTCACATTCTTCTGGGTTGCGGTTGGATAGCCAATCTGTCCTGAAGGAAGATTTATCATCCTTTCGGATGCCTAATCATGTGTTCATTTCCTACAGAATGAATGCCATCGGCGGAAGAAATCCAATTGCCTGTTTTTCTTTGTTAATTGTGTTTCCCCAGCTTCTGCAAAATTGTCCCTCCCTGTGTTGGTAAGAACAAAGCAAATCGGCGAAATATTGTTCCACACCACGAGCACCGGGCAGAGGTGTGAAGGACGTTCAAGAAGTTACATAAGTGAGATACTCACAATAGTCCAAGACACACCATTGTTGTTTTATTTTTCAATATATGCCAAATTGTTTAGTTTATTTTTAATCGATAATGATATTAATCTTGTATTATTAAATATGAGGCTGGTGTGTCTTCAACGATTGTGGTGTATCTCATTGGTGTAACTTCTTAAATGCATCATGCGCAGGAGCAGGACACGCGTCATTGATGTTGTGGCCTCTCCCGGGTGTTTCTGTCGTGCGAAGAAACTTTTGTATCGAGCCCCGTCATCGGATCGTTCCATTCAACTGATTGTGTAGGGAGGACAGACAACTTTATATTCTCTCTTCAGACTACGTGCTGGTGGTAGTTTCTAGTCCAAGTTGCATTCCCTCAATAATTAAGCTTAAAGTAGATGGCTTGCAGGCAAAATGCTCTTCCAAATGAGCTCTCCTGTGTACAATATTAACTGTAACCAATAACTTTGTACGACAACGGATCATACTTTTCTCCTTTTGGATGTCTTGGGGGTTCAAGTATCTTTTCTCAGCATATTAATCCTTTCATTCTCTCAACTCACCTGGATAATTCATTCAGGTGACTCACTGATGTCAGTTTGTAGCTGCTCTTCACTTCATGGTCTCCTCCAAATAAACCAAAAAGCTGAGTCCATTTGGATGAAGTCAACAGAACATTGATCAAGGTATATGCTAACTGTTAGGGGGAGAAAAAGATGGCCTGTCTTGGACTATTACACCACGTGTTCCATTCACGTGTGCAGTTTAACTACACCAATGCATTTGGGTTGTGGAAGGGGTAGGGAGCTTCGTACAAAGGATATGAGCGACTAAATGTGATTAAAACACAAATTTTAGTTGGTTACTATGGCTGGCAGGATGGCGTAGAGGTACGCACACTCACCTGCAGGATGGCTTAGCTCGAGGTACGCACACTCGCATCTGAGCTGTCCAGCCTTGGTTCAAATCTCGGTCCAACTATTAACTGTCATCCTGGTGTTTCACATGCAGGGTGATTCATCAATGTTTGTGTCATCCCTCGGATGGACCTTGTACTGGGTGTCCCATCTGTCGACATTAGTTGGTGGCCGTTGAAGATCCCACGGTGTCTTTCGCAAAGAGTAGGCAAGCTATCGTCGGCACCATGAATCCATCCATCCATTGGGACCATACTCTGCATAGAGCGTTGGTGCTGCCTAAGCAGTCCCCTTGGCCATTGGGCACAATCCTGGACGGGTCGCCACTCCGACGCAGGAGCACCATGAAAAACTTTCAAAATCCTGCCCTAACTTGCAGGGGGAACATCAGTGGCACAGCCGCACCTTCAGCCAATGATGCTACCTCACAGCCTTGTGTTGCATATGAAAGAAGACTAGGTTGTTAACTTGGAATGTATTATTGGTTGCTCGTCGATAGGTAATTACCTTCGCCACCGAAGGTGAAGCAGGTTATGTTTTCACCCCTTTCTGTCTGTTTGTTTGACTGTGTACAGGATATCTCAAAAAGTTGTTGACGGATCCAGATGAAATTTTGTGGACAGGTTGGGTGTGTGACAAGAACGAACTGATTCGATTTTGGTGAAGATCCGGATCCGGGCCGACATATGCGTTCCCCAGAGTGCCCTTCTGGTTTGATTTTAGTAATGAGAATGGTGGCACAGTCTTTTCTGTGCTGAACAAGAAAGAACTTCCCTCAAACTCGTCAGACCACATTTCTGTACAGCCATCATTCTCTTGTGGTCTTTTACTCCCAGTATAGTACATTGCATCGTGGTTTAGTTGTTTGATTTGATGACCAGCTGTGCTCCTTCTGCCGTCCTGGCATGTTGTTCTTTGGCACAGAATACTCGTTTGCTCAGTTGGAATATTAAGCAAGCTGTCTGTCATCGTTCATGCTTACGGCGACTCGAGGATTTTGTACATTTGTTTTGTTACTCCCTTTTATAAATCAAAGTGATTTCTGTGTCTATTTGGGAACATATATTTATTCGGAAGCAAAATTGGCAATACTTTTGAGCCCCTCTGATATTCGTCGTGTGGATGAGTAGTTGAATGTTTTGACTCAATTTGACTGTTTAGTGAGCATTCTGATTGGGAATAACTTGACTGCGAACAATACAGGATTGAATAGTTTGTCGTGTTTGAGAATTCAAGCTGGTCAGTTTACCAAGACAAGCAACGCATATCAAATCCAGTTGGTCTGTACACATTCAAGGAGATGTACTTACTATACCATCTCATTGAGATGCAACATCATCCCTTTTAGTTTACAATTGAATTCGTTTAATTTTCTTGGCAAATGATTTAAGAGGTTTTCCAAACCATAAAATCATCATCTGTTGTGTGTAGATTAAGGTGGGGGAAAGAAGCCTCTGTCAAGAAAAGGTGGACAGGAATTGACTGCCTTTTCAAATGAACCCTTTGACTGTTTGTGTTGACTCGGACATTGCGTTTGCATGGTAGTTGACACGTGGTTGTTAATAGTTGCGCTGCAGTAGCCATGTTGGGGCAAGAGTTTGTGTCTCAGATAGTGATAATTAAATAGTGCATCAGATGAGATTCCCTGTCCTACCAATGAGGTTGGAGGAAGAGTTGGGAGGGGGATTGCCTTCAACATAAATTCATGTTTTGGTCGCTCCTCCCCTCTGGACTTGGTGCTGCCTTGGCATGTTGCTATTTAAGCCAAATCATTGATGATGCAGACATCCATCCCTGGGTGGAGGCCACGTATGAAGTGATGTTCACCCCTATGGTGTGGCACAAACAAGTCAGTGTTAAATTAGCATCACTATTTTATTACTGCCATTCCAATTTCAAACTTTGGCTGTTTGTGTTGTGATAGGCAATTGTGTTTGTGTGGCAGGTGATGGCACATGCTTGCGAGAACCTGCGCAGCAATAACCATAATAGGGTACAATTTTGTGATCACACCGGTTAAATGTAGTGCGTGTGTGTGTGTGTGTTTTGCTGTTGTTTCCTGCTATCTTCACATGTGGTGGGTGGGTTTCATGAGGTGAAACAGCAACCTACCAGATCTCAAAGTGTGTTTCCCCCCCCCCCACAAAATTTTAGGAGACCCTTGCCCTTTCCCCTTCCTCCACCACTTCCTTCCACATGCATGATATATTATGGTGGACCATAAAAGGGCATCATTTGTTCATGCCAAGATTTTCTTCGAAACGTGGGTGCGAATACATTTCAAACTTTCTTCGATTATGTGTGACACCAAATTTTTATTTTATGCAGGTATTAAAAATGATGGAGCAATTTAACATTAAGCGGCGCATCTTTATTTATTACACGTACATTGAAACAAAGTCGCTGAAGAGTGCAGAGAGCATTTCAGAGAAGATTCCCAGCATCTCATGTACCAGCTGACAAAACAATATGGACATGAGTATGAAAGATGAAGGATACGGATCATTAGTGTGGAAGATGAAAGAATGTTCAGGATGGCATGTTAGTGCTCGCGTCCCAGAGACTATTGGAGCTGTCAGGCAACGCGTGGAGAGAAATACACACAAATAAACAAGATGACTCTCAGCTGAAATGGAAATCAGTCACACATCAGTGTGACGAATACTGAAAGAAGACATTTAGCTTTTCTTTACAAATTTTCAAATTTTCCAATCACTTAATGAAAATGATCACAGAAAACGGTGTGGATTTTGCAACAGCATTTGTGAAGCACAGGAAAATAAAGACTTCAGTATCGACGACATCATTTTCTCTGATGAATGCCGTATTTACAATAGTGGGATGATATACAAAATTGCAGAGTTGGGGGATTGTAAAGGCCACGAGAACATGAAGAAACATCCTGTCTGTCTGTCTGTCTCTGTGTCTCTCTCTCTCTCTCTCTCTCTCTCTCTCTCTCTCTCTCTCTCTCTCTCTCTCTCTCTCTCTCTCTCTCTCTCTCTCTCTCTCTCTCTCTCTATCTCTCTCTCTCTCTCTCTCTCTCTCTCTCTCTCTCTCACTCTCACTCTCTCTCTCTCACTCTCTGTCTCTGTCTCTGTCTCTGTCTCTGTATGTGTCACTCTCTCCTCTGTCACTCTCTCCTCTCTGTGTCTGTCTCTCTCTCCTTTGATTTGGTTCGGCCAGCTCACAGGGCTCTTTTAATCTGCCCTTCCAAAGGCAAAATCTGTGATTAAAATAATCTTTTAAACATATTTCAGCATTTATACGAAAGAGCGGCAATTTCAAGATGGTTGACCATCATTGCTCCATTTCGGAATTAAAATAGGACTCGCAGAAATGGAGGAAATACGACAAATATCCATGGGATGAGGCAGGTGTTGATTTCCCATCGTTTCCTGTTAATACAATTAGCGGCCGCAGTGAATATATGAAAAAACACACATGGATGCTTCAACTTTTAGCAATCTTTGATTGCTAACCTTATCTTTGAGATATCCCCATAAAAAGAAGTCCATTGGAGTGAGGTCTGGGGAACGCGCAGGGAATTCAACACTACCTCTTCGCCCAATCCATCTTTTCGGAAAAGTTGCTTCGAGATAGGCCCTTACATCACGGTGGTAGTGGGGAGGTGCTCCCTCTTGCTGAAAGTAAATCTCTTCGTCACCAAATATCTCTTCGACACGTGGACCGACGGATTCCTGCAGCAAGTTTAAGTAAACATCCCCAGTGACAGTTTTGTCAAAAAAGAATGGCCCTAGGATGCCTAATGCTGATATCCCACACCACACAGTAACCCCTGGTAAGTTTAAATGGTGTTCCATATTAACATGCTGATTTTCAGGAGCCCAGTAGGTGCAATTGTTTTGGTTAATTGAGCCATTTAACTTGAAGCTGGCCTCATCGCTCCAAACAATTTTGGATGGAAATGCTGCATCTTCTTCGCATTTTCCCAGGTACCACTCACAAAATTCAGCTCTCCGGTCAGGATCGTCTTCATTTAGAGCGTGGATTAATTTTGGAATGTAACTTTTCCAATTAATTCACTTCAAAATGCGATGGGCGCTTGGTTTTGGGATTCCTGTCTCACGAGACATTTTCCGTACAGATTTCCGTGGGGATCGGTGGAGGTTTTCCAGCAATTGATTTTGAGTTATGAGGTTATGAAATTGTGAGTACATTTTTTTGGAACTCCCTGTATGTACGTACACACACACACACATACACACACACACACACACACACACACACACACACACACACACACATACACACACACACACCTAATAAAATGCAAAAGTCTCTCTCTCTCTCTCTCTCTCTCTCTCTCTCTCTCTCTCTCTCTCTCTCTCTCTCTCTCTCTCTCTCTCTCTCTCTCTGTCTCTCTCTCTCTCTCTCTCTCTCTCTCTCTCTCTCTCTCTCTCTCTCTCTCTCTCTCTCTCTCTCTCTCTCTCTCTCTCTCTCTCTCTCTCTCTCTCTCTCTCTCTCTCTCTCTCTCTCTCTCTCTCTCTCTCTCTCTCTCTCTCTCTCTCTCTGTCTCTTTCCCCCCCCCCCTTCCCCCCAAAAATAAATAGAGGGACCTGTCAAAGCCTGTCATTATGTCTGAGACATTTCTCGCAGGAAGGGACATCAGGATGAAAGGGGGTGGGGGGTGGGAGTGAGATGTGATGAGGGGGTTCAAGCACTCTATACAGGGGTAAATTTGTCTTCTTTTCATTTTCTCTCTCTCCAAAAATAGAGGGGCTTGTCAAAGTCAGAAAAAATAACAACCAGAGGGAGCGGGGGACATCGTGTGAGGGAAACATTTCCAGCAGCAAGGGACGTGCGGCTGGGATGAGGGGTGTGGGAGACAAGATGGAAGCTGCAAACTCCAAACTTAGGGTATAGATACAACTTTGTGAGGGAAGTAAAGGCCCGGTCACACCTTGACGTTTTAGCCAGCGATGGCAACGTATTAAAATTTATGTAAAACGCTGGCTTACGTTGAACTTTTGATGTTTTTTTTTAAAGATTCGGACGTATTCATAGCGACTTGGTCTTATGTATAACGCATTGGTAATGGACACAGAACGTTTCATTGTGTTATAGATAACTTATACCAATGAATGCTGAACCTGTTGTCGGCCTACACAACCGATGCCCAACGATAGTCTAACTTAGGCATAGCGCGTTGCACGCATCGCCGACGATGTCGTGACGTAGCCTATTAAAAGGCTGACGCACAACGATTCAAATCATAACTGCCGTAGAAATGGAAGTGACAACATCGCGGTCACACCTTGGCGATCTTGCCAGAGTATGCCGACCTAAGAAAAATGTGTCTAAAACGTTGGGGCACGTCAAATACGGTATGAGTAAGTTTGGTATACGTGAGTACAACGCTAAAGTACGCTATCATACGTCGTAGTAAGTAGAGTACGTCAAGAAATTTTAAACATGTTCAAAATTTTACGACGTACTCGGCGTATGACACACGTTCGCATGCGATGAGGGTAAGTTTTACACACGATATGTGGACGCTTACACACGTCCACAAAGGCTACTTATAAGCTACTCATAAGTCGAAACACGTCGCGGTAATGTCTTTTTTACGCGAAACTTATTTCTAACTTATGTTTCACGTGCTTTGAACCAATTCTTTACGTAATCCCAACACACATCGCCGTATGTAGACATATTCCAATGACGTCTTCCGGTCGACAAAAAAAAGTAAATTAACGTGTTTCTAGCTTACAACTGCCATATAAAGACGTGTTCCCAGCGGTTTTGGGAATTGGTATATAAAAATGCTGCTCATAAAAGGGGAACCCAACAGTGTTTTCGAGTCCTTTTTGAGTCGATGTCCATGTCAGCAGTAACAGTATCAGTATCAGTATCAGTATTAGTATTAGTATTAGTCGTAGTTTGTTCATGTTGGCAGTAGTAGGTGAGTGTGAGGGGGA
This sequence comes from Eptatretus burgeri, assembly GCF_056783735.1. Lineage (NCBI taxonomy): Eukaryota > Metazoa > Chordata > Myxini > Myxiniformes > Myxinidae > Eptatretus > Eptatretus burgeri. The sequence continues at coordinate 102,099,118 of NC_140962.1, read as the reverse complement.
GGGTGTGGGTTATGATGGATCGTCCTTGCGTTTAACGATTTAAATGATAAACTCAACGATTTAAATGGCTGCATCTCCACTATTGAAAGTAGACGCTTGCGCTCAACAATTGGATTTTTTTTACACTCAACGACTTTGAAACGGTACCACTCTGCTAGTTTCATTGTTTACAATGAACGATTTAAATTGCTGTCACTCGCCTTTGTTTTTTGACGCTGGGGTTTGGAAATTTGAAGCATTTCTTCTGAACATGTTAAACGCTCAAACTCGACTATTTTAAATAGACGCTGCCGATGGACAATTGGAATCATTGCCAAGCTAGACATCGAAGTGTGAACATCCTCGTCATGCCGAAGAAAAGTTTGAAGAATGCTGCAAATAAGTGTCCTGGCCGTGGCCGTGGACGCTGACGCAAGGACGATCCATTATACCGACGTCTTTCAGCCTCTGAGTAACTTAAAAGTAACGTCTGTCGACGTGTGGCAACGATCGCATAACGTGCCAACAACACGTTAATCATAGGTTAGAAATAAGTTTCGGGTACGCTAAACATTACCTCGGCGTGTCTCAACTTATGATTAACTTACAAGTAGCATGTGTTGACGTCTGTCAACGATCGCAGACCGTGCATACAACTTGTGGCCAGCGTAGCGGAACGTGTGAGTCATACGCCGGCATACGTCGTGAAATTTCAAGCATGAAAAAATTTGAGGACAACCGAAAAGTACAACGTTTAAAGCCAACGTACAACGACGTATGGCAGTGTTTTTCAGCGTGCTCTCAATGTTATCAAAACTTACCCATAACGTATTCAACGTGTGCCAGCGTTTTAGAAAAAAAATTCAAAAATCGGCATACGTTGGCTAAAACGTCAAGGTGTGACCGGGCCTTAACATGGGCTATGTGGCCCTGGCCTCAGAGGCTGTTTTGAGTCCGCAAAGTGATGCCAAAGTGACCAATGTAGCAATTTTTGGCAAACAGGATGACCAATGTCCGTCCGTGAAGCGATGGGTGGGCTCTGCTAAGAAATATATACTTTATATGTATGTATGGATTGTATGTGTATGTATAATATATTATATATTATATATAATGTGTGTATACATATATATATATATATATATATATATATATATATATATATATATATATATATATATACATACATACATATATATATATATATATATATATATATATATATATATATATATATATATATATACATACATACATACATACATACATACATATATATATATATATATATATATATATATATATATATATATATATATATATATGGAATTATTGAAATTCTCTGACCTGGACAAATGCCGTGATGATACCATCGTTACAACTGTCACTTTTTGTCAAAGTAAAAAGCTGTCACTCAGTTGATGAACAGCGAAGTTACCGACCAGTTTCGCCATTATTCAGGCTCATCAGGGTAACACATCACTGTTTCATCCACCTGGTGACATTGAAGCCTTTCGCCCTACACACTGGTTAATGATGCACCTTTAACTGTGATTGTTGAGGCCAGATTGTATTTGGAACCCGCAAGTGCCATCTGTCACATGGACACATTGCCACATTGTGCTTTGCCCACCAATCACAACGAGGAAGCATCACCGTTGTTTTCAAGCAGTTGGGAGTTTTACGAATGCAATCGCAGTCTGTCTTGGACAAATGCCGTGATGATGCCATCATGATACCGCCATGAGTTGTACGAATGCATTGGTATGACTCCTGACCACTTATAAACAATGGTGATGGCTCGGTGCTTTTTTTCGATGATACTCAGTTATGACTTTGTTATTGCAGTATTAATGTGGTATTGATCTTCTTTCATTTGTTTTTGAAGGTATTTTGTTGTTGTTTTCTTTTTTTTCATCCCTTCATGTTATTCTTGGATATTCCTCATTGACTTCCTCCTCATTCTTCTCGTTACATTCTTTTTGTTCCTCGTTTTTTTTTGGCCTGGCAGGATGGCCTACATGGACGCACAATCGCCTCGAAGCCATCCCGCCTGGCTTTGAATCTCGGCCGAGCTATAAATTGTCATCCCAGTGTTTCACGGGCAGGGTATTTCATCAATGTGTGTACCTTCGCTCGGATGGATAGTAAACTGATTGACCTATCTGCCAGAATTAGTTGGTGGATGATATCCCTCACGAAGAGTTGGGAGCTATCGCCAGCACCATGAACAAATTCCTGCCCTGACTACTGTTGGGAAGGCAAAGGCAAACCACCCATTTATAACCCTTGTCAAGAAACTGCTTCGGCAGCACCGACACCCTGTAACATCAGAATCAGAATTTATAACTTATCTTTCTCTGTAACTTCAAAAAATAGGCTGCATGTTTTGATTAACATTTGCTTCCTACTATATGACTTTACGTAATAATTTTAGTAACAAGCTATTGGTGGTAGAAAGATGACAGAAAAAGGACAGTCATGGCCAGTGGTACAGTCGACTTGTGAAGAGATAAATAAATAAATGATCAGGGTAATACAAATGACAATGGGTGTGGGTCTGTGGTTATGTGAGGTTACAACAATCCGATCGCTCGAGGCTCGGTGCCCTGTTCAATCGGCCATGTCGGATGTATGGCATGCGAGTGGCTGTGCTCATCCTCCTCATTATACTAATAAGATGTTTGGATGAAAAGCTCCTCAAATTGACTGTGCACTGATTCACTTTTTGAGGTTTTTGATGAGCGGTAGTGGACTGAATCATTTTCATCAACTTACTTTTCCCCATTTTGTTAGGAACCGCTTTTAGCTCGTTCTATGAACCTTGTCCATCTTCCTCCGTACCAACCAATCCATCTGCCAGCATGATGTCCAACAATCGGTCTGATGGACTGTCTTTAAGTTAGACTGCCTAAAATATGTGGTAATGGCTCGTAAACAACAATCATTTGCCAAAACGTTTTCAATCTGTTCAAGTTGTCAACGCAGTGTTTGAATGACGAACGTACAACATGCTGGCTAGCAATTTGTCACCCTCTGCTTGTATACAGATTTGAGAATGTGTTTGAGAGGGCCTCCAAATCTGGGGTTTTTCTTAATTAATAAAAATCTTTGAATGCAAAGTCGAGGCTTATGGAAGATCTAAAACACAGAATGGACCAGAACATAACAAAACTCGAAGGGCACTCGGAAGAGCGCATACCTCCGCCACACAATGCCTGATCCATGAGAACATATCGGGCCCAATACATTTTTGAAATATCCTGCTATGTATCGTTTTTGGCCCTCTCTCTCAATGGTGAAGAATCACTTTAGAAATTAAATAATTCTCGTGTCCAGATCCGGATCTTCACCAAAATCCAATCAATTCGTCCTTGTCGCACACCCAACTTGTCCACAAAATTTCATCTGAATCCGTCCACAACTTTTTGAGATATCGTGCACACAAACAGACAGAAAGGGGTGAAAACATAACCTCCTTCACCTTCGGTGGCGGAGGTAACAAAGAAAATAATGGTGGGGGGGGGGAGACACCCCAATATCAGGGTGGAGGATGACAACTTTATCTTTATTTCAGTTTTTTAAAAATCTTAAATGAAGGCAGTTGAGTGTTATTGCTTTGTCTAAGTTGTATATTCCTCCTTAGAAAACGATGGTATGCCCAATACCTTGTGAAATTTGAGCAATAATGTCGATAAAGCAGTTTTATAGATTACTGTCCTGTAATTAAAATTTCTTCACCCAACTGTTGGCAGGATAGCTTCGAGGAAGGTGAGCTATCACTGGCACCTTGAACAAAATCCCAATTTTCTGTTCTTAACTTAAGGGGCTGTCACACCTTGACGATTTAGCCAGCGTATGCCGATTTATGAAAAATTTGTCTAAAACGCTGGCACACGTCGAATACGTTATGGGTAAGTTGTGTATACGTTAAGAGCACGCTGAAAAACACTGCCATACGTCGTAGTACGCTGGCTTTAATCGTTGTACTTTGCGGTTGTCCGCAAATTTTAGCATGATTGAAATTTTAGGACGTATGTCGGCGTATGGCTCACACGTTCCGCATACGCTGGGAATAAGTTGTAGGCACGTTATGCGATCGTTGACACATGTCGAGGCACGTTATGCAATCGTTGGCACACGTCGACACACGTTACTTGTAAGTTACTCATAAGTCGAAACTCGTCGAGGTAATGCTTAGCGTACCCAAAACTTATTTCTAACCTGAGTAACATGCTTTGAACCGATGTGTAACGTACCTCCAACGCATATTGACGTATGTAGACGTATTTGATTGATGTGTTGCGGACGACGACAGAACTTACTGAACATGTTTCTAATTTACAGCTACCGTATAATGGCGTATTGGCAGCGTTTAAAAAAAAAAACAAAAAAAACCAACACCAACTTCCGATATTTCGTCACGTGCCGTTATGTCCCGTCCGATTGCCTCTTCAGTTTGCTCATGTCTTATTCTTCGTTCCTCCTCTGTGAATATTTTCTGTTTGAGGATATTGTCACGTCGACGTCGAAACTTAAAAGCAAATGTCCGAATATATTTTAAAATTCGTGATAGACTGAAAAAAAAAATCAAAAAAACCACAACAACAACAACAACTTCAGATATTTCATCACGTGCCTTCACGGAGCCAAGGAGTAAAAAAGAAAATGTGCCTTGACGGAGAAAATAAGTTTCGGGTACGCTAAACATTACCTCGACGTGTTTCGACTTATGAGTAACTTACAAGGAACTTGTGTCGACGTGTGTCACCGATCGCATATCGTGCCTACAACTTATTCCCAGCGTAACGGAACGTGTGAGCCATACGGCGAGTACCTCGTAAAATTTTCAGCATGCTTGAAATTTCACGACGTACAAGGCGTATTACGACGTATGGCAGTGTTTTTCAGCGTGCTCTCAACGTATACACAACTTACCCATAACGCATTCGACGTGTGCCAGCGTTTTCGACAAATTTTTCAGAGGTCGGCATACGCTGGCTAAATCGTCAAGGTGTGACTGCGATGTTGACACTTCCAATTCTCAGGCGGTTATGATTTAAATCGGCGAGCGGCAGCTTTTTAATAGGCTACGCCACGTGATCGTCGGCGATATGTGCAGCGCGCTATGCATACGTTAGACTATCGTTGGGCATAGGTTGTGAACACCGACAACACGCTAATCATTCGTTGGTCTAAGTTATCTATATGTGATTAAAACGTTCTGTGTACGTTACTAATACGTTATGCATACGTCCTACTCGTGATGAATACGTCCAAAACTTTTAAAAAAAACATCAAAGTTTCAGCATACGCCAACGTTTTACATACATTTTTATACGTTGCCATCGCTGGCTAAAACGTCAAGGTATGACAGGGCCTTTACAGGGGGCACTACATCAGTTGCATAGCCGCACTCCCTGCAAGAACTGATGCAATGCCGCAGCCACATGCCACATATGAATGAATGAACGAACAAACAAACTGAACTCTCATACAGCACATCCAGTACATCAGAAAAAGCCAGTGTGTGCTCTTAAATAGGTCTTTAACTACAGGCCCGGTCACACCTTGACGTTTTAGCCAGCGATGGCAACGTATTAAAATGTATGTAAAACGCTGGCTGACGTTGAACTTTTGATGTTTTTTTTTAAAGATTCGGACGTATTCATAACGACTTGGTCGTATGCATAACATATTAGTAATGGACACAGAACGTTTCGTTGTCTTATAGATAACTTATACCAACGAATGCTGAACCTGTTGTCGGCCTGCACAACCGATGCCCAACGATAGTCTAACTTAGGCATAGCGCGTTGCACGCATCGCCGACGATGTCGTGACGTAGCCTATTAAAAGGCTGACGCACAACGATTCGAATCATAACTGCCGTAGAAATGGAAGTGACAACATCGCGGTCACACCTTGGCGATCTTGCCAGCGTATGCCGACCTAAGAAAAATGTGTCTAAAACGTTGGGGCACGTCAAATACGGTGTGAGTAAGTTTGGTATACGTGAGTACAACGCTAAAGTACGCTATCATACGTCGTAGTAAGTAGAGTACGTCAAGAAATTTTAAACGTGTTCAAAATTTTACGACGTACTCGGCGTATGACACACGTTCCGCATGTGATGGGGATAAGTTTTACACACGATATGTGGACGCTTACACACGTCCACAAAGGCTACTTATAAGCTACTCACAAGTCGAAACACGTCGCGGTAATGTCTTTTTTACGCGAAACTTATTTCTAACTTGTGTTTGACGTGCTTTGAACCAATTCTTTACGTAGTCCCAACACACATCGACGTCTGTAGACGTATTCTAATGACGTCTTCCGGTCGACAAAAAAAAAAATAAATGAACGTGTTTCTAGCTTACAACTGCCATATAAAGACGTGTTCCCAGCGGTTTTGGGAATTGGTATATAAAAATGCTGCTCATAAAAGGGAACCCAACAGTGTTTTCGAGTTCCTTTTTGAGTCGATGTCCATGTCAGCAGTAACAGTATCAGTATTAGTATTAGTATCAGTATTAGTATTAGTATTAGTAGTAGTTTGTTCATGTTGGCAGTAGTAGGTGAGTGTGAGGGGGAGGGTGTGGGTTATGATGGATCGTCCTTGCGTCCGCGTGTCCACGGGTAGGTTCATAGGTTGCCACTCAACGATTTAAATGGCTACATCTCCACTATTGAAAGTAGACGCTTGCGCTCAACAATTGGATTTTTTTTACACTCAACGACTTTTAAACGGTACCACTCAGCCATTTTCATTGTTTACAATGAACGATTTAAATTGCTGTCACTCGCCTTTGTTTTTTGACGCTGGGGTTTTGAAATTTGAAGCGTTTCTTCTGAACGTGTTAAAACGCTCAAACTCGACTATTTTAAATAGACGCTGCCGATGGACAATTGGAATCATAGCCAAGCTTGACATCGAAGTGTGAACATCCTCGTCATGCCGAAGAAAAGTTTGAAGAATGCTGCAAATAAGTGTCCTGGCCGTGGCCGTGGACGCTGACGTAAGGACGATCCATTATACCGACGTCTTTCAGCCTATGAGTAACTTAAAAGTAACGTCTGTCGACGTGTGGCAAGGATCGCGTAACGTGCCAACAACACGTTAATCATAGGTTAGAAATAAGTTTCGGGTACGCTAAACATTACCTCGGCGTGTCTCAACTTATGATTAACTTACAAGTAGCATGTGTTGACGTCTGTCAACGATCGCAGACCGTGCATACAACCTGTGGCCAGCGTAGCGGAACGTGTGAGTCATACGCCGGCATACGTCGTGAAATTTCAAGCATGAAAATATTTGAGGACAACCGAAAAGTACAACGTTTAAAGCCAACGTACAACGTTTAAAGCCAACGTACAACGACGTATGGCAGTGTTTTTCAGCGTGCTCTCAATGTTATCAAAACGTACCCATAACGTATTCAACGTGTGCCAGCGTTTTAGAAAAAAAATTCAAAAATCGGCATACGTTGGCTAAAACGTCAAGGTGTGACCGGGCCTTACCCCAGAGCAAAACACAATGTTTTATGTACAGAACTCTTTAATATCTGTTGAAGGCCTTATATTATCCCTCCCCTCAACCTGTTTCCAAATTTTTTTTTTCTGAATTTCTACGTCAAAAGTGTTCGTATTACATTATGTAGGCAAATAAGTGAAGACCTATCATGTAGACTTGTAGTTTTTCATAAAATTTGTTGTTTAAAACCATGATCATGCGAGTAACAATCTCCGTCAACAGAATGATTACTTGCACAGTCTCGAGACCAACAGGTGAAGATGGTGCATCTAATTTATTGGGGAAGTGAATGACGAGAGCCGAACCACGGGCTTGGCGTGAAAAGCCAGGCTGCCTTGCCCTGAGTTGAAATGTAAAAAGCTAGAAAGTGTAACTTAATGATTCCGAATTGAAAGATGACGCTGGGGTAGAAGTAAAAGCAATGCTTGGTGCCACCGAGCAGGCCTCCAGGAAAACAGCCTAACCAATCCCCAGAAAAGGAGTCTTAACACGGTCCCGTGGGTTATAAAGGTGTAAGTTTTGATGTGATGATTATATTGGAAACTGTGAAGTTAAGGAATCAGGTTAAATTTTTTTCAAAGCATTGTGAGGTTTTTAGCCAGGAAGTGTGTCCATTAATTAATTATGCAACGTGATGGAAGGTGGTATCAATATGGCAAGAGCTATGTGAATTTTCATAATCGGGTGCCTCATCCTGACCTTCCACAGATCCCTCGATCTAACGGGTCCACTCCTCCTGGGCGGGGTGCCAGATCTACCAGAGACATTTCCAGTCCGAAGCCATGGCTTCACCGGTTGCCTGAGGGATCTGCTTATCGATGGGCGGAGAGTTGACCTTACGAGTTACATCGCCAATAATGGCACACTTCCAGGTGATTATGTTTCTCCCGCATCGTGATGCAGACTTCTCATTTCCTACATTTTCTAGTTTGTAATTTCTGAACATAATGGATCCTACAGAACAGCTCTGAGTGCTTCTTTGTTCAAGCAGTACTTCCTGACAGATACATTCCGATCCAACTAATGATGCTTTCTCACCTTGTCCCACTGTCAGTTTCTGTTTTAAAACTTGTTCTGGTTTCTGTGCCAGGAGTGCTGTCATCGTGTCCAAACATTTCTGACGAGAACATAAAACAAGTTCTTTTAACAAGATTTTTCTTGGGAACCCATTTTGGCTCTGTAGTTGGTAAGCTCGATTATAATGATCTTCAGCAAGTGATTTTTATTTATTATTTATTTAGCACTAACAGAGAGAGGCTCACAGAGATGTTCCTCAACACGAGTTCCAAATTGCATGACCCCTCTCAGTCCTTCTCTTCACTGTGATAATCAAAGCCTTCTCCTGTACTGTGACAGGATGTGCTGCAAGGAGGGATTTCTGCCACCAGTCTCCCTGTGTCCATGGGGGAACGTGCATCAACCAGTGGAGGTCGTACAGATGTTTGTGCCCACTGGGATATGGTGGCAAAAACTGCAGTCTCGGTATGCCTTCACCTCTTTTCCTTTACTTTCTTCTTTGCCAATCTTGATATGATTTGACCGACTGTTGGCAGATGCGTTTCATGGAATGTGGCGGTACCATAGCAATAATTACTTAGCGGAGGAGGGTCTTTCATTGTGTTGTTAGTAAAGTAACCATACTTTGACATGAATTACAAAGTTTTTTTTTTTTCTTCTTGGAAATGGGTAAATAAATACAGTACTGTGTATCGAATTTGAACCTGGATTCCTAGGGTTCCTAGATTTCTGAGCCATAGGTTCAAATGGGAACATTAAACAGCTGTCGATCCAATATTACCAAAAGAAGTTGAACATGAAACCCCAAACAGCCTGAGTTTATCTCAGAGAACAGTACCTGCCAAAAGGCTGAGCCTTTGTTAACGATCCTGTCTGATTTTAAAGCACACAAGAAAGTGGAAGCAAACTGGGTAGCTGGCTGAACTTCTCAAAAGGATGGCATTATCCAAATGTAGTGCTCCCTTACTGGTACTGCACAAGATAGCAGTTAGAGTCAATCTAATTTCATCAGCCACCAAACCTCAGACTACACAGCTCAGAGATGGGCCATTCCACTGATTGCTGGGCTATCCGACCAGTCCTACTTCAATTATCATCCCGAAAAAACAGCAAACGCTCAATGTTTTTAGGATCACGCAGCTTTTCCACAATCAATACACATGAAGTGTTGAAATGAAGGAAAAAAAGGCTGAATTGCTTTCATTTTATCTCTGGTGCTTATACCAAGTACCAACATTTGCATGTTTGCCTGCCAGCTAACACAAATTAATAAATACAAGTTCCCTCACAAGGAACTTCAACAAAGGAAACTTGGCCATTTGGCCCATCACGTCTGAGGAACGGTTGCCAATCTGTGGTTATTTGTTCATGCTCTATCCTTTTTAAGTGCTGAGCGTTGAGCGAGGAAGCAGTATGTACCCTTTTTAAAGACTTATGGAATGACTAACCATGACGCCAGTCTGTCGGTGATATGTTGCATCACTTGGTATACAACTTCGCCATTAAAGTAAATGTATAAGTAGGCTGCTTTGGGAGGGGGGAGGTGGGGGGTAAGAGTCTTATAAAGTCCAAAATATATTCTATCTTCGTAAAATCTGAGTTTTCCATTTAATTTCTTCAATGGTTTCCTGCACAAGGTTCTCCAGGAAGATTCTTGCGTAAAGCATTATCTTCCATCGGACTGAAGTCCAGACGAGCGCCTTTGGAAAAAGTTCTCACAACACGATCCAAGGCTGTTTGTGCAATGTTTGTGCAAGATGTTGTCCAGGGGTCTGCCATAATGCCTGGTGTTGGCTTAATGGTTAGGGTGGTCGGCTTGGGATCCTTGGATCCTGAGGTCAAATCCCACTCGGCTGTTGAATTAATATCAGGTGGGGTTGACTCTGCCTGTCATCCTTCCGACGTCGGGAAAATGAGTGCCAGCTTGCTGGTGTCCTGTGTCGGAGTGGTGACCCGTCCAGGATTGTGCCCAAGAGCCAAGGAGACTGCTTAGGCAGCACCAATGCTCTGCACAGAGTATGGTCCCAATGGATGGAGGGTCTGCCATACTTGAACACATTGATTAGTGTTGAACAGACAAATAGGAACTCATCAATGAACATGACAGGTGCCCAATGTCAGTGCCCATTTCTGCTGATCACGGCTGGATTCCAGCCAGGCTGTGCTGTGTCATGCGGTCAGTTGTGTAACTGTTACTTACTGTCTGGACTTCAAACCAAATTGAAGTAACCTGTTCTTCACTGTCTGAACACTTACGGTGACTCCAATCGCTTCCCTGAAGTCGATGTTTTGCAGGCATGTAAAGTAGACTGACGATTCCTCGACATCATGTTTCGAAGATATCGATCATCTTATGGAGTCGTTCACTTCCCACGATCTCGACCATGTCCTCATTTGTACAAACTTGCACTTTGACATCATGTCCATTGCCTGGAAATTACAGAAGAGGACATACCAAAATGGTCAGCTACACATCTTTATGTAACTTCCAGATTTTACTTTTTAACAGCTATGACTATCTATAAGCCAGAATTTTCTATTATTCTTTAATGTCTATAAGCCAGAATTAGACTATAAGTGAAGGATCATAAGCCATCCCTGGCATTTTCAGATGTCCACTATTGTCAAGCAATTGCAACAATCAATGTTAATGTTACAGCAGTCATCCTGTAAATGATTCATTGTGATGTTAAATTGAGGTTACGTGCCTTTAGGAAGCGGGCAGCATGTGCAGAATGTGCGCAAACATCAGTCACATGTCACCGAAGAAATCCTCAAATACGTACACCTGTAATTACTCCACTCGTCATGAACTGAGCTGCGAAATTTGCCTTTATCACAAATTTTATATCTACTCCTTTAATTGTTTGTGGGTTTCTTAATTCTTTTCTTTTCTTTACAGGATCAAGGCTCATGAAAGAGCAAGGTAGACCTGACAGCAGGACAGAGCATCAAGCAAATGAAGGAAGGAAGGGAGTAAATAATTGTTCCATAATTCTAATAGTCACACCGAACATAACTGCTAACATGTGGCTTCGTTTATTTTATTGGATACTAGCGGGGGGGGGGGTATCCGGCGCTGCCCGGTGCTGTTCTAATCCTGTTGGCATTTTAAAGAAAGTAATTTTTACATCCGCTACTGAAGGTGGATGAAGGTTATGTTTTTCACCCCTGTCTATCTGTTTGTTTGGCACTTGCAAAATCCAAGATTTTTAAAGTATATTTGTCGGTCGATTTTGTTATTCTGTCTGTCTGTCTGTCAATCGCCTACAGGTCACAATTTTAAACCGATCTTCACGAAACTTCATCACATGGTGGAATTTGTCATAAGGAAGAAGCCTATTGTTTTTGAGGTCAAAAGGTCAACTTAAGCCAAAGGTCATCAACTTGGGTGGTATTTCTAAAATCGTCAATTTTCATCTGATTGACTTGAAATTTGAAGAGGAGTTGCATATTTGGTCATTGAATTCAACCAGCAATTATTTCTGAGGTCATTTTTGTTTTATGGACTTTGCAAGTATCGTGCTCTGCACGACGTCTTCTTCTTTGTTTGTTTTTTTGTTTGTGAACAAAATATCTCAAAAAGTTGTGGGCAGATTTGGATGAAATTTTGTGGAGAGCTTGGGATGTGACAAGGATGAAATGATTCGATTTTGGCGAAGATCCGAATTAAATCCGGATCTGGATCTGAGAATTTTAAAAGTGATTCTTCACCATTGTTGGGAGATTGGGCTAAAAACGACATGGAGCAGGATATCTCAAAAAGTTGTGGATGGATTCGGACAAAACTTGGTGGGCAGATGGGGTATGAAACGAGGAAGAATTGATTCCACTTTGGTGAAGATCCGAATCCAGATGCAATAATTTTAAAAGTGATTTTTCACCATTGAGTGACGGGGCTAAAACGATATAGAGCAGGATATTTCAAAAAGGGTGGGTGAGTTGGTTAGGTGACAAGAACAAGTCAATTAAATTTTAGTTCAGATCCAAGTCCAAATCCAGCCTATCAGTGGGATACAAAACAAACTAATCAGCCTGGCAGAGGTATGTGCTCCACCGAGTGCCCTTCTCGTTTTCTATTTGTTGTTGGGGACCAAAAATTGGGATTTGTTGTTGGGGACCACTAAGGAATGGGGTCAGGGATCATTTAATTTTACCTTTCACATAGCTGCAAAGGCTTCGGCATGCACTATTGAACGATTTTTAAATAGATCAAACTTTTATTATTCATTTATTTATTTTTTATTTTTTTATTTTCTTATTTAAGAAGACCAAATACTGCATTGGAGTAATCAGAACTCATAAAACACTACCCGGCACTCACTGTTGAACTTCTGGAAGTTGGACGAAGATCTGTTTGGCCATCTCTGAGAAAAATGGTGACAGACAGACAGACAGACACACACAAACGGCTCTCTTTTAGCATAGATTATTGGTTCACGAGCGCCAGCCAGAGTAACCACTATATTTGTTATGTCTGTGTGTCTGTCTGTCTGTCTGTCTGTCTGTCTGTTGGGTAGTCGATCTTATCGAGAAAAAAAAATCTCAAAAAAAAAAAATGTTTGAGATTTATTTTTTCTTTCTACCCTTATTATCAGTATTTCCGTCTATGTTTGTTGGGTAGTCGATCGAATCGAAAAAAAAATAATTCGAAAAATTTTTTTTCGAAAATTTTTTTTGTATCTACCCTTATTATCAGTATTTCCGTTGATATGTTGGGTAGTCGATCAAGTCGAAAAAAAAAATTTTTTTCAAAAAAAACATTTTGAAATTTGTTCTACCCTAATTATCACTTTTTCCGTCTATATGTTTGTCTGTTGGGTAGTCGATCTAGTCGGAAAAAAAAAAATTTTCAAAAAAATTTTTGGGAATTTGTTCTACCCTTATTATCACTTTTTCCATCGATATGCTTGTCTGTCTGTCTGTTCGATCCAGTGCTCCGTTAATACAATGGCGATTTCGATGAAACTTGGTTGGTAGGTTCATACCATGACCGAGTTGTGTGCAAATGAGAACCGTTGCTATGGACACCACCGTTGCCTAGCAATGGGACTTTGAAATTTTTGAAAAATCATAAAAAAATTATTTTGTTCCAAAATCAAAAATCGGGCCACGAGGGACTGTGGGCAGTACATTCAGCCATGTTGTGAAAAATTTCCAGCCGGATCCTATGAAAACTGTCGGAGAAGATCGACTTTGAATGAACCCTGGTCGAAAACAATAAAAAACACGAAGTTTGTTATATCTCAGAGACTATGAGTCAGATATACATGAAACTGGTATGGTAGGTTCATGGTATGTCCTAGTTATGTGTGAGAAAGAACCGCTGCTACAAACCCCTCCGTTGCCTAGCAACGGCTGAAAAACCTCTAAATGTGGGGGTATTTTAACGAAAAAACAATCTGCAGCATTAACCCTTGAAGCTAGAATCATGAATTTTCCTGTGCTTAATCCTCAGGTCATTCCCCATCGAAGGAGCCCATCGCGTCAGGTTCTATTGGGAATTCGACTACCCATGTCCGCCTACCGGCTTGTCTGTCTGTCTGTCTCTCTGTTCGGTCCAGTGCTCCGTTAATACAATGGCGATTTCGATGAAACTTGGTTGGTAGGTGCATACCATGACCTAGTTGTATGCAAAGGAGAACCGTTGCTATGGACACCACCGTTGCCTAGCAACGGGACATTGAAATTTTTGAAAAATCATAAAAAAATTATTTTATTAAAAATCGGGCCACGAGCGACTTTGGGCAGTACATTCAGCCATATTGTCAAAAATTTCCAGCCGGATCCTGTGAAAACTGTCGGAGAAGATAGACTTTGAATGAACCCTGGTCGAAAACAATAAAAAAAACGAAGTTCGTTATATCTCAGAGACTATGAGTCAGATATACTTGAAACTGGTATGGTAGGTTCATGGTGTGTCCTAGTTATGCGTGAGAAAGAACCGTTGCTATGGACCCCTCCGTTGCCTTGCAACGGCCGAAAAACCTCCAAATGTGGGGGTATTTTAACGAAAAAACAATCTGCAGCATTAACCCTTGAAGCTAGAATCATGAATTTTCTTGTGCTTAATCCTCAGGTCATTCCCCATCGAGCGGGCCCATCGCGTCAGGTTATATTGGGTAATCGACTACCCATGTCCGCCTACCGGCTTGTTGGGTAGTCGATCTAGTCGAAAAAAAAAATAATTTGAGATTTGTTCTACCCTTATTATCAGTATTTAAAATGGCGATTTCAGTTAATACAATGGCAATTTCAATGAAACTTGGTTGGTAGGTTCATACCATGACCTCGTTTTGTGCAAATGAGAACGGTTGCTATGGACACCACCGTTGCCAAGCAACGGGACTTTGAAATTTTTGAAAAATCATAAAAAAATTATTTTTTCCAAAATCAAAAATCCGTCCACGAGCGACTGTGGGCAGTACATTCAGCCATATTGTCAAAATTTCCAGCCGGATCCTATGAAAACTGTCGGAGAAGATCGACTTTGAATGAACCCTGGTCGAAAACAATAAAAAAAAAAACACGAAGTTTGTTATATCTCAGAGACTATGAGTCATATATACATGAAACTGTTATGGTAGGTTCATGGTATGTCCTAGTTATGTGTGAGAAAGAACCGTTGCTACGAACCCCTCCGTTGCCTAGCAACGGCCGAAAAACCTCAAAATGTGGGGCTATTTTAACGAAAAAACAATCTGCAGCATTAACCCTTGAAGCTAGAATCATGAATTTTCCTGTGCTTAATCCTCAGGTCATTCCCCATCGAAGGAGCCCATCACGTCAGGTTCTATTGGGAATTCAACTACCCATGTCCGCCTACCGGCTTGTCTGTCTGTCTGTCTCTCTGTTCGGTCCAGTGCTCCGTTAATACAATGGCGATTTCGATGAAACTTGGTTGGTAGGTGCATACCATGACCTAGTTGTGTGCAAAGGAGAACCGTTGCTATGGACACCACCGTTGCCTAGCAACGGGACATTGAAATTTTTGAAAAATCATAAAAAAAATTATTTTATTAAAAATCGGGCCACGAGCGACTGTGGGCAGTACATTCAGCCATATTGTCAAAAATTTCCAGCCGGATCCTGTGAAAACTGTCGGAGAAGATAGACTTTGAATGAACCCTGGTCGAAAACAATAAAAAAACGAAGTTCGTTATATCTCAGAGACTATGAGTCAGATATACACGAAACTGGTATGGTAGGTTCATGGTGTGTCCTAGTTATGTGTGAGAAAGAACCGTTGCTATGGACCCCTCCGTTGCCTTGCAACGGCCGAAAAACCTCCAAATGTGGGGGTATTTTAACGAAAAAACAATCTGCAGCATTAACCCTTGAAGCTAGAATCATGAATTTTCTTGTGCTTAATCCTCAGGTCATTCCCCATTGAGCGGGCCCATCGCGTCAGGTTATATTGGGTAATCGACTACTCATGTCCGCCTACCGGCTTGTTGGGTAGTCGATCTAGTCGAAAAAAAAAAATTTGAGATTTGTTCTACCCTTATTATCAGTATTTAAAATGGCGATTTCAGTTAATACAATGGCAATTTCAATGAAACTTGGTTGGTAGGTTCATACCATGACCTCGTTTTGTGCAAATGAGAACGGTTGCTATGGACACCACCGTTGCCAAGCAACGGGACTTTGAAATTTTTGAAAAATCATAAAAAAATTATTTTTTCCAAAATCAAAAATCAGGCCACGAGCGACTGTGGGCAGTACATTCAGCCATATTGTCAAAATTTTCCAGCCGGATCCGATGAAAACTGTCGGAGAAGATAGACTTTGAATGAACCCTGGTCGAAAACAATAAAAAAACGAAGTTCGTTATATCTCAGAGACTATGAGTCAGATATACATGAAACTGGTATGGTAGGTTAATGGTAGTTATGTGTGAGAAAAAAACCGTTGGTATGGACCCCCCGTTGCCTAGCAACGGCCGAAAAACCTCTAAATGTGGGGGTAATTTAACGAAAAAACAATCTGCAGCATTAACCCTTGAAGCGAAAATCATGAATTTTCTTGTGCTTAATCCTCAGGTCATTCCCCATCGAATGGGCCCATCGTGCCAGGTTCTATTGGGTAGGCGACTACCCATCTCTGCCTACCGGCTTGTCTGTCTGTTCGGTCCAGTGCTCCGTTAATACAATGGCGGTTTTGATGAAACTTGGTTGGTAGGTTCAAACCATGACCTAGTTGTGTGCAAATGAGAACCGTTGCTATGGACACCATCATTGCCGAGCAACGGGACTTTGAAATTTTAGAAAAATCATATAAAAATTTTTATTTCGAAAATCAAAAATCGGGCCATGAGCGACTGTGGACAGGCAGTACATTCAGCCATATTGTCAAAAATTTCCAGCCGGATCCTATGAAAACTGTCGGAGGAGATAGACTTTGAATGAACCCTGGTCGAAACCAATAAAAAAAACGAAGTTCATTATATCTCAGAGACTATGAGTCAGATATACATGAAACCGGTATGATAGGTTCATGGTATGTCCTAGTCATGTGTGAGAAAGAACCGTTGCTATGGACCCCTCCGTTGCCTAGCAACAGCCAAAAAAACCTCTAAATGTGGGGGTATTTTAACGAAACAACAATTTGCAGCATTAACCCTTGAAGCTAGAATCATGAATTTTCCTGTGCTTAATCCTCAGGTCATTCCCCATTGAACGGGCCCATCGCGTCAGGTTATATTGGGTAGTCGACTACCCATGTCCGCCTACCGGCTTGTCTGTGTGTCTGTCTGTCCAGAGCATAAGGCCAAAAAAAAAAAATGTTGCATTGGCGTAACCCGCCCGACCCTAAAAATTCCGCCAACCCTACGTTTTTTTTTTGTTTTTTTGCTATCGATTTCAAGTATCTTGTTGATTGCGATCGCGATCGCAAAAACCCGGAAGTGTTTCGGACAGAACCCGCCGACAAAAAGGGTGGTACTCGAGCCGGGGGAGATTTTGGGAGGGATTTATTAGGATTTATTAAATTTTGGGATTTATTAGGGAAAAAAAAAAAAAAAAAAGATCCCGACCGACCTACCCTATTTTTCAGTGACCCGTTACGCCAATGCAACATTTTTTTTTTTTGGCCTAACTCTGTGGACTTTGATCCAATCTTGATGAAACTTGGTTATGTGTTCGATATCAATGTCTAGTTGTGTTTTCCTGGATGAGGGCGTGCTACACCCATTGTGGGCGTAGCCACGCCCAAAAAAATAGCCATTTTTACGGGGTAGTCGGATTAAAAATCTATCTTCTCCTCGGGAATTGACTGAATGGAATGGGTTCTTCAGTATTTGAATAGCAAAATGAATTATGTAAAACTCGTCGTTGTCCGGTTTTTCATTTTCATCCCAAGGTCACGGTCACAAGGTAAAAAACCTGGAAAATTGCAAATTTTGACATAAAAATCATACGGCCGCCCAAACTTTGAGAGCTAGGATGACAATATTTTTTATGCATAATCTTGAGGTCATTCCCCACCTAAAGTCTTGAAACCATTTTGCTCTATCTCGAACACCTTGCCCGTGGCGCCCCCTTCAAGTTTGTTTTCATGCTGATTTCATCAAAGTATGGATAATCCGAGGAGTGCGAAATGCCATATAGCCTATAATGACCGTTTTTACAGCCATTTTTCCCTGCTGTGCAGGGGTTAGGCTTTTTCTTGAGGCAATGTTTTTTTATGGCCGGATGCCCTTCCTGACGCCAAGCCTGGTCGCCTCTTACGACACACAGGGATATGGTACACCTATTCTAACCGGGGCATACACCGGGACCAGTACACTGGTACTCACTTCGCCGACCTCAGATGTATGACAGGCTGAGTCAACCCCCTGGTGTTAATTCAGCAGCCAATGGGGCTTGAACTCAGGATCCTGGGATCCCAAGCCGCCACCCTAACCACTAAGCCAACACCAGGCTTCCATATAGCCTATATGAGGTTATATTGTTCCTGGAATGTTCCAGAGGAGGTTTTGCACCAAAGGTCATAATCCTTGACCTTTGACCTTCAAAGGCCACAAAGGTCAAATTTTCAAAGTTGTGGGAATCGAACCGGGTTTTCAACCTTCTTCGACGAACTAACTCCAATAAGCTATAGCACGTATCCTGTTTCCTTATTTTAATGTCCACAGCATCGTTTTGTGACCTTTAAAGGTTATGCAAGGGTCAAATTTTGAAAGTGGTTGAACGAAACTGGGTTTTCGACATTTTGCAGGTAATAACCTGTCACCCGTACCACATCATGTTGATCATTTTTATAACTTGGTCAAAAATTATCACATTGTCTCATCCTTGACTTCTGAAACAATCTACATCGTCAAATACCGCTCGTGAACCATCGTCGTCTTCAGACTTGTTGCAATTACATTTATTTACTTCATTTTTTAAGGCATGTTTTGTTTAAAAAACAAAGTTTTGATAATCTTACTGCTGTGTTTTATAATATCCAAATGTATGAGGGTTAATCCGTTTACTACTCAGTCGTAAAGAAATATATCTTGGGTTTAATCGCTGTTCAGTTACAATGTAACCAGACTGTGGCATAATGCTTGGACCGTTCACTCTGAGTCTGGGAAGTTGGTGGTTTGAGCCTCGTTCGAGTCATACCAAAGACTTTTTTTTTAAATGGTATGTGCTGCTTCCTTGCTTGATACTCAGCATTTAAAAGGATAGAGTATGGACAAAAAAAACCCCCACAAGTATGCAGTGCGAGCACAGGTTTTGATTGGTCTCATGGCCTCCTCCTGTGTGTCAGCTCCTTTCAAGGGAACACATCTTATTATATTGTTGCAAAATCCACTGTAAAATTGTTCTAAAAATATATTAATTAAATGTTTCGTTAATTTTACATATAATCTACTGACTGATCATCCTTCATATCGTTGCTCAATGAATTGCTTTCCAAGTTCCTGTCTTTGCACCGACCTCACATCCTGCAGCAATGGTTCAACCTCTCCACTTCATGGGCTCCACCACTGCTGCTTGGGATCTCAGCAAGGAGGTAATGCTCCTACCGTGGCGTGTGGGCCTCATGTTTCGTACACGGCAGGCTCGCGGATCACTCTTCCAAGCTCGCATTGGCGCTCATGGAGAGTTGACCCTGGAGGTAAGGGCAAGGCATGGGATGGGAAACGAAGCACGGTTTGAATGGGGTCAGAAAGGGAGAAGAGGTAAAGAGTGTGTGAGATTTTAAAAACTTCAAAACAAGGACAAACCTTAAAGCACATGTACTACAGTCCGAAGACCAAAGTACACGGTCGTGTTACACTTGTCAAACTAATACACATGCACATTGGCTGTGCTAATGCCAAAATGCATGATGTCGCGAGTCATGATGTCGCGAGTCATGCTTGCTGTTTCTTCTTCCAAGCATATCCAGCAAGACAAAAACGAGCATCATATGCAAAGATAGCTGTTTAACATAACATTACATGAAGGATGCTTCGAAGAAATGTTTCATTTGCTTGTATTACCCAACACCACATCAGTTATGTCATACTGGATTGACTAATCAAGGGAAAGGGAACCAGATGGGAGGAAATCCTCAACCAATTCAAATTTCTTAATTCCTCATTAGAAATAAATCGATACAAGCCAGTTTCACGTATGTTCAACCAAAAGGGCATTGCAGGTTACAAAAGTTCAAACCAACGTGATCATTTTAATAATAAATTCACTGGGTTTTTTTTCTTCTTTTTAGCCATTTTTAGCCATCTTGAAGCTTTTATATTCTCGGGCCAGCTATAAACTATCGTCCCGGTGTCTCACAGGCAGGGTGATTCATCAATGTGTGCGTCGTCCCTCGGATAGACGTTAAACTGGGCGTCCTATCTGCTGGCATTAGTTGGTTGACATGATAGATCCCATAGTGCCCTTCGCGAAGAGGCCGCGAGCTATCGCCAGCACCCTGAACAAATTCCAAATTCCTGCCCGAGCTACTTAGTCCAACATCAGGCATGGCCAGCCGATTCGTGAAAGACTTGGGCCAAAAACTCCCAAAAAAGACATTCCGGACACTGAACACATCATCAGGATTGAGGAGTTTTATACAGGTTTGGGGAGGGGGTATCTTTTCCCACCTTTCTATCAATAAAGTGCTGGAAATAGTGAAGGGTGATTCCTAAGCATGGGATGGAATAAAAGGAAAAATCATCATCGTCGTCGTCTTAAAGCCATTTCCATGCTTTCATGTGTAAGACAAATAAATTAATTGTAGAAATACAAAATAAAATACATTTTTGGAGAAAAAGGTTAAACATTTCAAAATCTAACGGAGAACTTGAAAATACTATGAGCATATCAGGGGGGCTTACTGAGTATGCAACGGACACATGTGACGCATGAAAGTTTAATTGCATGTGTGTCCATTGGTCCATGCTTCCATGAGTGCAAATTAACATGCGTGAGTGTGTGTGTGTGTGTGTGTGTGTGTGTGTGTGTGTGTGTGTGTGTGTGTGTGTGTGTGTGTGTGTGTGTGTGTGTGTGTGTGTGTGTGTGTGTGTGTGTGTGTGTGTGTGTGTGTGTGCAGTTGTCCGCAGGTGCGGTTTCCGTCCGACTGAATGCTGGCCAAGGAGCAGTGTGGGACGTTCAGTTGACAGGACACACGGGCGACGGTGCTTGGCACAGCATTGAGCTTGAGATGAATGCGAGGAATGGTGGAAAAGGCACGTCTCTCCTCACCTCGCTAGACTATGGCTTAAAGAAGGTGTGTCCGTCTTACTACAGCACCGTCCTTGGTGGAAGATAAGGAGTCGTGCCCCCTTTTTTTATTGTACAACAAGCAACCTCGAATTGAATTTAAGGACAGGATGGCTCAGTTGGTCCTGTGCTCGTGTGCTTTGCATGAATAAATCCAATATACATACATGTAATTTTTACAAGGGGAAATCTGGTCCTTATTAGTTTCCATGTTTAACATTTGGGTAGATTTTCCAGCCACTTGTGTTCAGGGGGTGAATGTCAAAAACGAATGATAACCTTGACGAATGGATATACAAAGTTAATAGAAGAGGTCAAGGGATGTGGATATGGGAGGGAAAACTGACCGGGACTGGTGGGAACACAGGTCATAGAGAAATGTTTTGTGATTGTCTAGTTGTTTGTTTGATGAGACAAAAGAGTTGTGGAAAATTATTGACAAGGAAAGGCCTTGCCACCATTTTGCTTTATGACAGCAGAGAGAGAGAGAGAGAGAGAGAGAGAGAGAGAGAGAGAGAGAGAGAGAGAGAGAGAGAGAGAGAGAGAGAGAGAGAGAGAGAGAGAGAGAGAGAGAACGAGAGAGAGAGAGAGAGAACGAGAGAGAGAGAGAGAGAACGAGAGAGAGAGAGAGAGAGAGAGAGAGAGAGAGAGAGAGAGAGAGAGAGAGAGAGAGAGAGAGAGAGAGAGAGAACGAGAGAGAGAACGAGAGAGAGAACGAGAGAGAGAACGAGAGAGAGAACGAGAGAGAGAGAACGAGAGAGAGAACGAGAGAACGAGAGCGAGAGAGAGAACGAGAGAACGAGAGAGAGAACGAGAGAACGAGAGAGAGAGAGAACGAGAGAACGAGAGAGAGAGAGAGAACGAGAGAACGAGAGAAAACGAGAGAGAGAGAGAGAGAGAGAGAAAACGAGAGAGAGAGAGAGAGAGAGAGAAAACGAGAGAGAGAGAGAGAGAGAGAGAGAAAACGAGAGAGAGAGAGAGAGAGAGAGAAAAAGAGAGAGAGAGAGAGAGAGAGAGAAAACGAGAGAGAGAGAGAGAGAGAGAGAAAACGAGAGAGAGAGAGAGAGAGAGAGAAAACGAAAGAGAGAGAGAGAGAGAGAAAACGAGAGAGAGAGAGAGAGAGAGAGAGAGAGAAAACGAGAGAGAGAGAGAGAGAGAAAACGAGAGAGAGAGAGAGAGAAAACGAGAGATAGAGAGAGAGAGAGAAAACGAGAGAGAGAGAGAAAACGAGAGAGAGAGAGAGAGAGAGAGAAAACGAGAGAGAGAGAGAGAGAGAGAGAAAACGAGAGAGAGAGAGAGAGAGAGAGAAAACGAGAGAGAAAACGAGAGAGAGAGAGAGAGAGAGAAAACGAGAGAGAGAGAGAGAGAGAGAAAACGAGAGAGAGAGAGAGAGAGAGAGAGAAAAGAGAGAGAGAGAGAGAGAGAGAGAGAGAGAGAAAACGAGAGAGAGAGAGAGAGAGAGAGAGAAAACGAGAGAGAGAGAGAGAGAGAGAGAGAGAAAACGAGAGAGAGAGAGAGAGAGAGAGAAAACGAGAGAGAGAGAGAGAGAGAGAAAACGAGAGAGAGAGAGAGAGAGAGAAAACGAGAGAGAGAGAGAAAACGAGAGAGAGAGAGAGAGAGAGAAAACGAGAGAGAGAGAGAGAGAGAGAAAACGAGAGAGAGAGAGAGAGAGAGAAAACGAGAGAGAGAAAACGAGAGAGAGAAAACGAGAGAGAGAAAACGAGAGAGAGAAAACGAGAGAGAGAAAACGAGAGAGAGAAAACGAGAGAGAGAAAACGAGAGAGAGAAAACGAGAGAGAGAAAACGAGAGAGAGAAAACGAGAGAGAGAAAACGAGAGAGAGAAAACGAGAGAGAGAAAACGAGAGAGAGAAAAAAAGAGAGAGAAAACGAGAGAGAGAAAACGAGAGAGAGAAAACGAGAGAGAGAAAACGAGAGAGAGAAAACGAGAGAGAGAAAACGAGAGAGAGAAAACGAGAGAGAGAAAACGAGAGAGAGAAAACGAGAGAGAGAAAACGAGAGAGAGAAAACGAGAGAGAGAAAACGAGAGAGAGAAAACCAGAGAGAGAAAAAGAGAGAGAGAAAACGAGAGAGAGAAAACGAGAGAGAGAAAACGAGAGAGAGAAAACGAGAGAGAGAAAACGAGAGAGAGAAAACGAGAGAGAGAAAACGAGAGAGAGAAAACGAGAGAGAGAAAACGAGAGAGAGAAAAAGAGAGAGAGAAAAAGAGAGAGAGAAAACGAGAGAGAGAAAAAGAGAGAGAGAAAAAGAGAGAGAGAAAACGAGAGAGAGAAAACGAGAGAGAGAAAACGAGAGAGAGAAAACGAGAGAGAGAAAACGAGAGAGAGAAAACGAGAGAGAGAAAACGAGAGAGAGAAAACGAGAGAGAGAAAACGAGAGAGAGAAAACGAGAGAGAGAAAACGAGAGAGAGAAAACGAGAGAGAGAAAACGAGAGAGAGAAAACGAGAGAGAGAAAACGAGAGAGAGAAAACGAGAGAGAGAAAACGAGAGAGAGAAAACGAGAGAGAGAAAACGAGAGAGAGAAAACGAGAGAGAAAGAACGAGAGAGAGAAAACGAGAGAGAGAAGTCGCGAGAGAGAAAACGAGAGAGAGAAAACGAGAGAGAGAAAACGAGAGAGAGAAAAGAGAGAGAGAAACGAGGGAGAGAGAAAACGAGAGAGAGAAAACGAGAGAGAGAAAACGAGAGAGAGAAAACGAGAGAGAGAAAACGAGAGAGAGAAAACGAGAGAGAGAAAACGAGAGAGAGAAAACGAGAGAGAGAAAACGAGAGAGAGAAAACGAGAGAGAGAAAACGAGAGAGAGAAAACGAGAGAGAGAAAACGAGAGAGAGAAAAAGAGAGAAGAAAACGGGAGAGGAAAACGAGAGAGAGAAAAACGAGAGAGAGGAAAACGAGAGAGGAAATCGAGAGAGATAAAAACGAGGGAGAGGAAAGCGAGAGAGAAAACGAGAGAGAGAAAACGAGAGAGAGAAACGAGAGAGAGAAAACGAGAGAGAGAAAACGAGAGAGAGAGAAAACGAGAGAGAGA
>NC_140962.1:101989837-102069837 GCF_056783735.1 Eptatretus burgeri | reverse complement strand
GTTTTCGTGTCTCATGCCTGAGTTTTACATTTAATATATTCTTATTTCGTAAGTGTGCTTGTCTGCTCCGCAATCTACCTCTCATGCTTCACTCGTTTTGGAACATTTGGCTTCTCCCTGGGAGATCTAAATGTCTCCCACCCCTTCCACCAAGGTCAGAGATGGAGGACCATTAAAATGAGCTCCGTCCGACCGACTGACCGACCGATCAATCGATCATCCGTCCACGTACTTTTTGTGTATGCGATATTTCAAAAACCATCGAAATTGCAGATATCTATTCTTCGTGACATTATCTCACCCTGATTAGATCACGGCGGTGATTGGCTGAATTGTGTTGCCATGGCAACCATCTCGGCAACCATCTCAGTAACTTGGCTTGTGCACGTGGGATATTTCAACAACCGTTCAAGATGTAGCTTTCATATTACACAGATCTATTCCTCATACCACCCAAAATGCGGGTGACCTCGAGTATCAGCTTCTTGTTTCGGTTAAAATCCGAAGAGGCATCGTGCGGTTCGCTCACATTCAGACTGAGATTGCTCATCTCCGCTCGTGCAAGCGATTGCCTCCAAATTGTCATTAAGTTGGACATCAGCGAAGCGAATGCTTCAGCGTTTTGACCCACTTGACTCGTTGCAACTAAAAGTTGCGGTGGGGGTGGTAAACACAACAGTACTTTACCCTCGATTTACTTACCATGCACTAATACACAATGACTTACTCTTTTTGAGAGATGCTTTGGGATATTTAACTTCCACAACTTCTAATCATTGATGCACACGAGATTGCCGGCCTTAGGTACCCATTTAAAGGGGCTGTCACACCTTGACGTTTTAGCCAGCGTATGCCGACGTATGAAAAATTTGGTGAATACGCTGGCACACGTCGAATACGTTATGGATAAGTTTTGTATACGTTAAGAGCACGCTGGCATGCGTCGTAGTATGCCGTAGTACGTATGCCAGCCTATGACTCACACCTTCCGCATGCGCCGGCCATAAGTTGTAGGCACGTTTCGCGATCGTTGACACACGTCGACACACGTTACTTGTAAGTTACTCATAAGTCGAAACACGTCGAGGTAATGTTTGGTGTACCCGAAACTTATTTCTAACCTATGAGTAACGTGCTTTGAACCTATGTGTAACGTATCCAACGCATTTTGACGTATGTAGACGTATTTGACGTCTTCCGGACGACCACACAACTTACTGAACGTGTTTCTAACTTACAGCTACCGTATAATGGCGTATTGGCAGCGTTTAGGGGAATTGGTATTTATAAATGGGGTTCACAGGAGGAACCCATCAGTGTTCCAGACTCCATGGTGAGTAGATGTCCATGCCATCCGAGAGATGGAGGATCCAGCAAGGCTGAGACGACAATACCTACGAGCTGTCCTCCAACATCAACATGACCTCATCGATTTGACACTGTACCAGTTGCGTGCCAATAGAGCCAGGAGAAGAAGAGGTGTACGGGGGAGAAGGAACTGGGTGAGACCATGGATCGGGAGGCGACGGCATTTTGGCATGTATGACCAGCTCATGGTAGAACTCATGGTGTGGTGGAACCAGCATCCTCTCCGTCAGAGGGTGAGCGTGATGGGGAGGGTGTGGGTGATGATGGATCCTCCTTGCGTCCGCGTCCATGGCCACGGCCAGGAGACTTCTTTGCAGCATTCTTCGAGGTTTTCTTCGGCATGACGGTGATGTTGACACATCGATGTCGAGTGCGGTTATGATTTGAATCGTCGAGCGGAAGCCTTTTAATAGGCTACGCCACGTGATCGTCGGCGATACGCTGCCGCGCTATGCATAAGTTAGACTATCGTTGGGCATAAGTTGTGAACGCCGACAACACGCTAAGCATTCATTGGTATAAGTTATCTATAAGTTATCGAAACGTTCTGTGTACGTTACTAATACGTTATGCATACGTCCAACACGTTATTATACGCCCAAAACTGAAAAAATATCAATCGTTCAGCGTACGCCAGCATTTTACATCCATTTTTATACGTTGCCATACACTGGCTAAATCGTCAAGGTGTGACAGGGGCTTAAGGCTTAACATGCTTTGAGATGCAGCAGCGCCTGCTGGCACTACATGAGCACAGTAGTTTGTAGTTCACTCAATCCAGTCAAGGATAGAATGCATATTGGACCACTGAATGGGAAGCATATTACCGATTGAGCTGTCATTCCATCTTTCCATATATTGATATGTTTCACTTTCCTCCAAACTAGATTGAGAAATGCAGGCAAAAACTTTGTAATGTAAGCACGAACAATTGAAGCATGACGAAAAATTATTATTGAGAATATTTTAAAACATTACTTCGTCTTGTTGAACCCACTTATTCTGTTGGTTATAATTATAAAAAGTCTCCTCTGAGAATCATTGTTCTGCATTTATATCTCTGTTATGGCGTACCATTTTGTAATTTCAGGAGAAAGCTGAGGTGGAGTGGGAGCTCGTAGGACAACCGTTAGGCGAAGTCCACCTGGGAGGCATCCTGGGACATGGGAATGTAGTTAAGAAAGGCTTCCACGGCTGTATGCAGGTACAATAGAGTTACACGACATCTTGGGGGTTTAAAAAAAAGTAAACCTGAACATGGACTGTCCAGGAAAAAGATTGCTTTATGGCTTCCAAAAAGCTCACTGTGGTTGTGGAGTCCTTGGCAGATTGCACCCAGTTGCTTCTCAATGAAGGTGATGTGCATGAGCCCAGCCCAAATGGTCTGTCAAATGATCATCCATCGTCCACACGTTCCCTCTGAAATTTACGCCAGTTGTACTCAACATGTGTGTGGTTCTAGGGTGCACGGATGGGCACGGGGAAGAACTCACCGGGTCTGCTACCTTTGAAGAAGGAGTTACTGAAGATGGTGCAGAATGGCTGCGTCCTTCCCGATCCCTGTGAAAGTAACCCTTGCCCAAGCAACAGCTACTGCAGTGATGACTGGGGTCGTCATTCATGCATCTGCGAGGCTGGTAATTGTCCACAAGGTGCTGGGACAAATGACAGAATAGACACAAGTGATTCTATGAGAAGGATTTAAAGTGATTTAATGAATGTGTTACTTGCTGTGGTTTAGGCTGGATTAGCTCAAAGAAGTGGGAATGTGATTGAATTAAAACGGTTTCTACACAGTGTAAGACTTATTATACCTCCGCCACCGAAGGTGAAGGAGGTTATGTATTCACCCCTTTCTGTCTGTCTGTCTGTCTGTCTGTTTGTTTGTTTGTTTGTTTGTTTGTCTGTGTACAGGATATCTCAAAAAGTTGTGCACGGATCCAGATGAAATTTCGTGGACATGTTGGTTGTGTGACAAGAACGAACTGATCAGATTTTGGTGAAGATCCGTCTCCGGATCCGACTACTATAATTTTAAAAGTGATTCTTCCCCATTGAGAGATAGGGCCAAAAACGATAGTCCACCTGGGACTATCGCATGATATCTCAAAATGATGATATCTCAAATATCATGATATCTCAAAATAGCATGATATCTCAAAAAGTTGTGGACGGATTCGGCAGAAACTTGGTGGACATGTTGGGTGTGTGACAAGGAAGAAGTGATTCATTTTTGATGAAGATCCGAATCCGGATCCGACTACCAGAAATTTTAAAGTGATTCTTCACCATTGAGAGATCGGGCTCAAAAACGATATTTCAAAAATATATTGGGCCCGATATGTTTTCGTAGATCAGGCATTTTGGGGCGGAGGTATGCGCTCGACCGAGTGCCCTTGCTAGTTATACCTGTGATGCCGTGTCCTTTGTGGGTTATGGCAGGAATTTGGAATTTCATCAGGGTACTGGCAATAGCTCACTTATTCTTTGCCGAAACACACCGTGGGGTCGTTTATGCCCACCAACTAATCCTAACAGATGGATATCCAGTTTCACAGTCATCTGAAGGACGGCACACTTTGTTACGTACCGCCCTGACTGTGGACAAACAATCTGGCATTAACTAGTCAGCTCTGGTATCAAACCCAGACTAGATATCTCAGAGGTTAGTATACTACCTCTGCATTATCCTTTACTGAGATACAATGGAGTGACAACCTGCCCAGAGTTTGTTTATAGCCGAAGAAACGCTTACAACTCGTCATGGGTGCTCTGTTATTCCTTCAAAGAGTTTGGGACTAACAACATGACAGTAAATATAGCAAAAACATCTTTCCATCGTCAAGAGGAGGGTCAAATGACACATGATCATGATGCAATAGTATGTGCTGATTGGCAGACAAAATTATGGATCAATGGAAGTTTTAGGGATTCGCTGGGGAGGAAGATGAGTCGTTGGTGTTATGTTGACTCTCGGCCTAACTTCATCTGGTGTTATGTGGACAAGGTTACTACGGACATGGATGCCAGGATGCCTGCCAGCTGAACCCTTGCGAGAACCATTCGACCTGCCGCAGAAAACCGAGCTCTTCTCACGGCTACATCTGTGAGTGCAGTGAGAGTCACTACGGACAATACTGTGAGAATCGGTGAGTGTCGTTCAGGATGTGCAATTGCAACCTCTGACTTTTTTTTAAATATAAGTGTTCGATTTCATAAATAATGCTCTATTTGCCTATCCCTGCTGACCCTCTGGTACACAGAGCCGATCAGCCGTGTCCCAGTGGCTGGTGGGGTAAGCCCATGTGTGGTCCTTGTCATTGCAACACAAGCCAAGGGTTCGACCCCAACTGCAACAAGATGACTGGGCAATGCAAGTGCAAGGTATCATCATCATGGCCTCTTCAACATGGCGTTCACTGTGATTAAAACTGCTAATCAGAATAACGTGTAAACACTTTGGTTACCATGATAATTAATCAATGCCTTATAATCACCTCTTCATCTTTTTCATCATATATTGTCAACTAAATTATCATCTTTCAT
Source organism: Eptatretus burgeri (assembly GCF_056783735.1). Classification (NCBI taxonomy): domain Eukaryota; kingdom Metazoa; phylum Chordata; class Myxini; order Myxiniformes; family Myxinidae; genus Eptatretus; species Eptatretus burgeri. Next base: position 102,064,923 of record NC_140962.1, on the reverse strand, counting down.
TCATTATTATTGTTTAGTTTGACGATCGACACAACAGTCAGTGATCAATGAAATGGCATCCGCCATCGTAATTATAACATTAATCTTCATCACTATCGGTTTTTGTCATTATCATTACATTTTTTTAAAACTATTTCGCAGTCAAGACTTATGGAAGAGCAAAGCTATGGAGGATGTAAAGATTACAAATACTCGTACGTGCCCGTAAAAATGAATAAATAAATAAATACATAAAAATTTAATAAATTAATATTCAAACCGCGAGCAAGAAACAACAACCACACAGGCCGTTTCTTCGCTCTCACGTGCCCGCACGTGCGTAGCCTGAAAGTTCGCATATCGCAGTTACGAATATTCACAATTTAATTTTAATGGCCAATTATTCAATTAGCGCCAACCTATTTTGTCTTTTCGCAATGTCATCTAAAGGAAAAACAAAAAGAGAAGAGAAGAGAGAGAAAAAAATTACTTCCTGGTTCGGAGCATACTAGCTCACTCTGATGTTACCGAAATTTATGCACCGTCTAATATGAAAACGATCATAACTTGGGGCATTGTGTTTATCTATAAATGCTCATAAGAAATCGAGAAATTATTCGAATACACGAAGTCATCATTATCCGGAAGCCCGTACGTTGTAACCCGTAATGGGGAGCGTGGCTGAGGTTCCCTTCCCCCATCGGCCACGCCCACGCAACAACGTGTCATGTCATTGGTTGGTAAATAAATGGCCATAACTTGGGAAGCACTTGTCCGATTAATATCAAACCTTGAAAAGGCACATCCTCAGGTCCCCAGCAATATACCTGGCAAGTTTCAATTAGATCGGACCAGCGGTTGTCGAGAAACAGCGGTCACAGACACACACACACACACACACACACACACACACACACACACAGATTGCTGGAATTATGGATAGATTATGGTGGGACAGTGTGAAACACATGGGCATCAGAGACATAATCAGACAGGCTCTGCAAGGAAGAGGTGCATAAAGGGAGGAGGGTTTGTGAGAGTGAAAGACACCTGGGTAGAAATAGCGGTGAGCTGCAAGCAATTCACCGTCACCATAAATATTTCCATTACAATCTCTGGCATCATTGTTGTTATTATACGGCGTCTTCTTCATTTATATGATGATAAATCCATGATCACTGAATTTGTTGTTTTCAATTCGTGACTATTATATCATTACAACATCTAGCATCCATTGTATGTCATTGGTTATTGTCATAATCATTACCATTATCGGCGATTGGGATCGGGTGTGTCCTTGCACACCTTGCAAAGTGTCATGTTTTGTGTTGTCATCTGAATCGATGGGTCATTGTTCTGGGAACCAAAGTTCAACTTCCATATGTACGACTTGTATGTACCTTTGTCCATTGTCTATTTTGGCCAGGGTTAGGGTTGGACCATTGTCGAAACTTGACAATGCTTCCATGTTACATCTGCTCCAGGATCAGTGATTATAGTAATTCATGGAGAGGTACACTGATGTCTACTTGTCATTTTCCGGCTAACTTTCAAAATCCAGGCTTGCTGCCTACTTCCACACTTTTGTTCCACTTTTCTCCCATTTGTGGACGTGCCTTCCTGAGGCTGTTCAATCATACTCTTCCCCCAAAGTTTTCAAACAGGTGGTGCACCACTATCTCATGTCACTCCACCCCACCCCTCATCCCTTCCTCTGATAATTTTTTTTATTATTAAACCTACCTAACTCTTACTTGCAGGTTACTATGTTTACTCGTTTCCTGTTTGTTCATTCCCTTGCTCGTTTTGTCCAACTGTAGCCCCACTTCCCCACTGTCAGCACAATTGCCTTTTCACCCTGTGTCACCTCAATCTTGTATGAGCCTTGATTTTATTGATGGAAAAAAGGACTTGGGGACAACCAACTTTACATAATCTATTTATGTGAAATGATAATGATGTCATTATTTATAACTCGTACGTGCCCGTACGTGCATGGCCGTACGTGCAAAAAAATATATATATATATATATTAAAAAAAACTTTCAAACCACATACCAGAAACAACCACACAGGCCGTTCCTTCGCTCTCGCGTGCCCGTACTTGCGTGGCTGTACATGCAAACCAAAAAAAAAACTTTCAAACAACCACACAGGCCATTCCTTCGCTCTCGTAAACGACGACTGGATTGGGGCATTGTGTTTATCTATAAATGCGCATAAGAAATCGAGAAATTATTAGAATACAGTAAGTCATCACTATCCAGAAGTGGTGCGTGCCCGTACGGAATGTTCACATGCATTCCACGAATTATCGTTTGCATTGAAGTAACAACTCACGCCAGTTGGCTAGGTGTGGGTACCTCTCTCACCTGCCATGGGACATCAGCAAAAGCTTTCTGCGACTCATTGGGACTGACTCAATCGGTCAACTTCCCGACCCGGATCTCAACCAATGGTACTCCATCTCTTCTGGATCTGATTTTGACAAATTTCCCTGACAATATCTGCTGCTCTTCCTTCGCTCCAATCGGTTCTTCTGACCACGTCCTTGTTAAAGTGGACATCTCTCTGGCTGTCATCAGAGAACCACCTCACCGCCGTCGAGTCTGGCATTTCACTCAAGCCGACTGGCAGGGTCTCCGAGCAGCCATCAAACTTACAGACTGGTCTCCTATCACTACTTTCTCAAACATCAACTCATCCTGGGAATTCTTTCAAAGAAACTTGCTCTCCCTCATGCACAGATTTATCCCCTCTCGTGTTCAGTTGTCTTACCCTTCCTCCCGCCCTTGGTTTACTGAAGCTTGTGGCGAGGCAGTTGTCCTGAAACAACTTGCCTTTGCCTCATGGAAAGCAAACCCAACTGAGGGCAATCTCAGTTCTTTCCACAAAGCTCGGAACAAGTGTGTAGCTACCCTCAGGAGAGCCAGAAAACAACATCTTTCTCATCTCAAGTCTGAACTCTCAAACCTCTCTCCCTCCTCAAAATCCTGGTGGCGTTTAATCGAATCTGTTACTGGTGTATGTTCCCCCTCCATCCCCTCCCTTACCTCAAATGGCCGCACTGCTGATTCCACACGTGATAAAGCTGAATGTCTAAACTCGGTGTTTGCAGCTAAATCTTGTGTCCCAAACCCATCACTATCTCTACCCACTTTACCCAGTCGCACCCAACTGTCCCTGGACTCTGTATCCTTTTCTCCTGACAAGGTGGAGAGCTTGCTTTCAAACCTCGAGTCAGATTCTGCAACCGGGCCAGACGGCATCAGCCCACGTGTCCTCAAAGCCTGCTCTTCTGCTCTTGCTCACCCTCTCTCTGTTCTATTCACCCTCTCATTTTCCCAAGGTCATCTGCCATCTGCTTGGAAATCTGCTAACATCACTGCCCTGCATAAAAAAGGTGCAAAAACAGATCCCTGTAACTACAGACCAATCAGCCTTCTCCCAATCATCAGCAAGGTTATGGAATCCATCATCGCTTCAGACATGAAATCCTTCCTCTTCTCCAATGGCTTGATTTCCAATCATCAATTTGGTTTCAGACCAGGTCACTCTACCCTGGATATGCTGCTACTGCTCTCCCATCAATGGATGGAGGTCCTCAATGCCAGAGAGGAAATCCGAGCCGTATCCCTGGACATATCACGTGCTTTTGACACAGTCTGGCACCCTGCCCTACTCACCAAACTCTCTTCCCATGGTATTCAAGGCCATCTCCACTCATGGCTCGCAGACTTCCTCTCCTGTCGCAGTCAACGTGTGGCCCTAAATGGAGTTCTTTCATCCCCTCTTCCTGTGCAGGCTGGAGTTCCTCAAGGTAGCGTTCTGGGCCCTGTTCTTTTTCTGGTTTTCATCAATGATCTCTCGGACTCTCTGGAAAATCCTCTATTTCTCTTTGCCGATGACTCCACCCTCTGCCGTACCATCTGTCATCCCTCAGACCGGCAAGCAGCAGCTTCTTCACTCACTGCAGATCTGGATAAAATCACAAACTGGTCCAACACGTGGAACATGTCTTTCAATCCAGACAAATCTCACACTCTCACTATGTCTCTTCGAAAGGACCGTTTACAAAACCCCCCCATCCACTTTCTCAACAATCCTCTGGAAGAAGTCTTTTCTTTCAAGCTTCTGGGTCTCACTATCTGCCATGACCTTTCCTGGGAAAGTCACATTTCCAACCTTGCCTCAAAAGCCAGTCGCCGACTGGGAATCCTCCGTCGTGCAAAGTCCTTCCTCGGCCCTCTTGAGCTCCTGACCACTTACAAAGCTTTTGTCCGTAGCCTGATGGAGTACTGCTCTCCCCTCTGGGCTGGTGCTCCTGCCTCCCACCTTTCTCGACTTCACGCTGTCGAAACCAGGGCTTTTAAGATCATTGGCATCTCCCGCAATGAAGCTGAGTCTTTGGGCCTCTCACTCAATCACCGCAGGTTGGTCGGTGGTCTTTCTGTCTTCTACCGTCTCCTCTCCAGCCTTGCCCCCCCCTGCTCTCTCTGCGATTTGTCCCAACCACATTTCCACAGGGCGCTCAAGGTCCGCCAACAACCCCCTTCTGGTAAAACTACCAAAATCACGAATCACTGCTCATCTTCACTCTTTCATTCCTCTTTTTTCCCACCTTTGGAATAAACTTCCTCACTCTATTCTTTCCCATTCTTCCCTCCAGGCTTTCAAAACAGCTGTTCACCACCACCTCTTATCTTCCCCCATCCAAATCCTCGATCTTTTCTACCCCCGATAATCCACCCAAGCCCACTTCCTTCAATTCTCCTGCTTTCCTTCCTGAAAGTCCCTTTAATGTCCATCTTCCCCTCGCCATGTTCCCCGTCCCATCCCCATCCCTCTCCCTTCCACAGTTCACCTGTGTCTGTTCCCCAATGTTTTGTCCCTTCCACTCCCGCCCCTCTTGTCTCATGCCTCCTTGCTGTGAGTTGTGTGTTAGCTCTCATACGAGCCTCGACCAAGGTATACAAAAAAAAAAAAAAAAAAACTGCTGTGATACACACAGAGTTAATTAAAATCCAAATTAAAATCAAGTTTACCTCCCTGTCTTTGCTTGCCATGACATTCGCTGCCATTGACCATTGCCACTCCTACGCCACGGTAACTAAATGGCGCCCTTTCCCCATCGGCCACTCCTACGCAGCAACGTGTCCTGTCATTGGTTTGGTAAATAAATGGCCATAACTTGGGAAGCACTTGTCTGATTAATATCAAACCTTGAAAAGGCACATCCTCAGGTCCCCAGCAATATAGCTGGCAAGGTTTGAATTAGATCAAACCAGTGGTTGTCGAGAAACAGCGGTCACAGACACACACACACACACACACACACACACACACACACACACACACACACACACACACACACACACACACACACACACACACTGCTGGAATTATAGATAGATATCACAGTCTTCTTCATTTGGATGCAGCACAAGGCATTAGGCGTAGTATCATTGCCTGAGGGTGCAGCTGTGCCCTCTGCTTGCTCGGGCAGGAAATTATTTAATTTTTAACTGATTCTTCACCATTGATAGATGGGCTCAAAACGAGATTGCGTGATATCTCCAAAAGTTGAGGACAGATTCAGATGAAACTTGGTGGACAGGTTGGGTGTGTGACAAGGACTAATTGTTCCAACTTTGGTGAAGATCTGAATCCGGATCCGGATTCGAGAATTTTTCAGGTGATTCTTCACCATTGAGAGATGGGGCCAAAACTATGCATAGCATGTTATCTCTTTTGTAGCATGTTATGTATAGCATGTTCTCAAGTTGTGGATGGCTTGTGACAAAACCAAGTGGAAGAGTTGGTTTGGTGACAAGAACAAGCCGGTTTGATTTTGATTGAGATCCGGAATCAGATCCGACCTATCAGTGGCATACAATATGGAAACTATTCAGCCTGGCGGAGGTATGTTCTCTACGGAATGCCGTTCCGTTTCACCAAGTTGTCGCTCTTGGAGTGTTTTTTTTTTTTTTTAGCTCACCTGGACGTTAGTCAGGTGAACTTATACGATCGAGCAGTGTCCGTAGGTGAGTGAGTCAGTGAGTCAGTCAGTCCGCAAACACTTCAGTCATTATTGCTTGAACCAAACACATGATTTTGATGAAACTTGGCCACAAGCTTCATACGTGATGCCTAACGAAGATATATTGACCGCATCAAAATCTGCACTCATTAAGGGGTCCATGGGAGTGTTTTTTTTTTACCCCCCCCCCCCCAAAATGTATTTGCTCTATTCTCCAAAACTACACGTACGATTTTGACGAAACTTGACCACAACCTTCATCACCCGTAATGTACCAAAGTTTATTGACTACATCAAAATTTGCACTCCTTAAGGAGTCTATGTGGGAGGTGGGGTTGAACCCCCCAAAATAGGTATTTTCTCTCTTCTCCGAAACTGTACACATGATTTTGATGAAACTTGACCACAACTTTCATCACCAGTGATGTATTAACGTTTATCAACCGCATCAAAATCTGCACTTGTTAAGGGGGTCTGCGGGAGGTTTTTTTTGACAACCCCCACCACAAAAAAAGAAGTTATTTGCTCTCTTCTAAGAAACAACACACACAACTTTGACGAAAGTTGACCACAAGCTTCATCACCTGTGACGCATGAAAGTTTGTTCACGACATAAAAAAATAATCAAGGTCTCAGTCAGTCTGTGGGGGTTTAAGCCCCCCAAAATAGGTATTTGCTTTCTTCTGCGAAACTACACACACAATTTGAATGAAACTTGACCACAACCTTCATCACTGGTGATGCACCAAAGTTTTTTCACGGCATAAAAATCAGGGTCTAAGGGGTCTGCATGGAATTTGAGTGACTGTTGTTCCTGATCCAGGTGAGCTTCAGGATGGGCGGTCCTATGTTTTTTTTATTCAGGTCGGGACATCTGAGTTTTGATTCTTGACAGACTATGTCATTATGTACAACACTTGTTCATGCTGTACTCATCATGAAGGTGGTCAACATTGTGCCAATCACAGCATTAATGGTTGTCATTCATCTCATTATGACGATCAATACAGCGTACCAATTCAGTCATCTGAATGAACTCTTCATGTCCCTTGTGGTCATAGGAGCATCATTATCACCCTAACGGCAGCGCGGAGTGCCTGCCGTGTGCGTGCTATCCTTTGGGCTCTCTGGCACGCACTTGCGACAATGAGACCGGACAGTGCCCCTGCAAGCCGGGCGTCATCGGGCGCCAGTGCAACCTGTGTGATAACCCCTTTGCTGAGGTCACGCAGAGCGGCTGTGAGAGTGAGCATGCGAGAAGCATTTCACACTTGCGACTTTGTTTTTGGCAGTTTTGGACACGAGTTCATTTGATCCCATTTGACTTGAAATGCCTACATAGGTTTAATTCATTCATCTTCCAAGCAGGCGATTGGTAAGCTTTTCTTTCATTTTGTCAAGTGATAACTTTCCTTCGTTTATTTCCGCTTACCCTTTGGTCCCTGCTTGCAGTCATGTACAATGAATGTCCACTTACGATGGCTTCTGACATCTGGTGGCCAAAGACAGAGTTTGGAAAACCGGCCGCTGTACATTGTCCGAAATCTTCCTTCGGTAAGTTCAGGCTAGGTTCAGATCCCAAATGCATTGCACTTTTTCATCAATGTTTTCCATTTTGCTTCCTTGTAAACTTCCTTTTTGAAGGTCACGCACACATCCTTTGTCTCAATGTTTTTTTTCTCCATTGCTTTTCTTAAAATTTAATTTTAATTTTCAGTCTCATATTCTTGCCAATGTTTTTGCTTCTATCCCCCACTTTAATTTACTTCCTCCATCTTCCACCTTAATTTCTTTCCCTTTATTTTTGGAAGGTAATCTCTTGCCATCATGTTTTGATTTGAATACATCTGTTTTCTCTCTTGTTCTTATCTTCTGGATTCATCACTTGCTTTAATTCCTTAGTAAATACCCAAAATACCCCAAATACAGACATTTTATCTTCTTGCCTTTATCTATTTTAATTACTTCGACTGATTGCTTCCATGTTATATCTGCTCCAGCTTCAATAACTGCCTCTTTTTCATCGATCATGTCTCCACTTCCATCTCTATCTCAATCATCTCCTTCATCATCTTAATCTCATTTACCATCTTAGTCATATCCAATATGCATCTCCATTTCATTCATCTTTATCTCCATGTCCATCATTACCTCCACTCCACCTCCATATATTCCTCCACCTCCACCTATGCCTCAGCAGTAATCCCTTTTTCTTCTGTTTCTTGCCTTTGCTGCCGGCAGGCGTGAGGCCCCAGGGTAAGCCGTGTGGCCTTGTCTGCCCACCTGTTGTGGTTTTGATTGGATTTGGGATGAACAATTTCTCACAAAGGTGAAATTGCTGACCTTTCCCACATCTCTTGCCATTTCACACAGGAATGGCTCTTCGGCACTGCGATGAGAAAAGAGGTTGGCTTTCTCCGGACCTCTTCAACTGCACCTCTGTTTCCTTCACTAGTCTTAAGGAGATTGTGAGTTTTAAGCGGGGACATTATTGTAAACCAAGATTAAGAAGTGCATTAAAAAAATCGAGAAAAACATCTTTTTTATGCCTCTGATGAAGAAGAGGCATTATGTTTTTGGGTTGTCCGTCCCTCCGTCCATCAATGCATCTACCCGTCCGTGATAGGTTTTCATTCCCTCGATAACTTAAGAATGGCTGAAGAGATCTACGTCAAACTTGGTACAAGTATGTATAACGATGGAAAGATTAACTGATTCGATTTTGGAGTTAAGAGGTCAAGGGTCAAAAGGTCAGAGGTCATGTTCGGTAAAAATTCTGTTTCCATGCTAACTTGTGAACCAGTGATTGGATTTTGACTATATTTGATACAAGTATGCATCATGATGTAAAGATGACATGATTCGATTTTGGAGTTGAGGTCAAAGATCAAAAGGTCAGAGGTCATATTAGGTAAAAAAAAATTCTGTTACCACGCGAACTTGTGAACCAGTGATTGGATTTTGACCAAACTTGATACAAGTATGTATCATGATATAAAGACGAACTGATTAGCTTTTGGCATCAAGAGGTCAGAGGTCATGTCAAATACAAATGTGAGACCTGAGAACAGTCGAAGCGATTTAAATCAACCTTGGTTACAAGTATTACAACGATGTAATAATGTGGAAGGAGGCATATCGGTTGACGTCGCGACTCCAAAGAGTGCCTTTCTCATTTCTTCTATCCTCTCGGTTGCCCTGTTTGGTGTTCTCATCTGAGCAGTGAGCTCATGATGTTGGAACCCAGGGTTCCAACCCCATAGACTGTTCTGATTTGTCTACTGTCTCCAAATGCTTAAATTGTAATTCATGTAAACATACACTAACCTCTTTTCATGTATTTGGCCTACGGGCTCTTCTACGAGCCTTGGATAACTGCTGATGTGCTTTAATATACTTGGTGTGCTTTCATAATTAACATTGTTTTGCTCAATCAGTGATTTTACTTTCATGAATTAACACCACCAAATGGTATAAACCCCCCGCTCTCTGACAATCTTTTATCCTACATTCCTCTGCCAGATATTTTCCATTTACATTCAAGTACAGGGGATATATAGGGATTCTAACATCCCAACACCCAGCGAACAAATGCAGATTCAATCTAATGTTTACTCAGCCCTTTAAATACCAGTGATAAAATTCAATAAAAAGCAAATAAACACAAATTACTGAAGGACTCAACACGGTTAACCTATCAGTTCATTACTTCATGATAGCTAAGATGGAACTTTCGAAATGACGTATTTCTGCCCCAGATTGCTTGGCACGTATGCACAGAAACACTTAGGAATAAAGTAAATCGGTGTGGCCTGGACATCTATCATGCCTCCCAGATAAGGAATGTAGAATGCAATGACTAAAAAATACTTTCGAAAAAGCCGAAAGTACTTGTATGCATACCTGTGAGAATGGGGTGTGCCTCTGCACAACAAAACAGTTGGGGGAATTTCCTGATCAACTGGTCCAAGAGCTGATATGTTACAGTCCGTATTGCAAAAACTCCCGATGATGTGGGCCCGTAAAAGGCCGAAGATGTTGCGTTCTAACCAAACCTTCGTGCTTCTTAATACCAATGGAGAGGTCATATCTGGGGCTTGTCGATGCACAGGTTAAGTTGAAAATGATTGATATTTGCCATTCATCATGTTTCAGACAATTGACGGGGGTGGGGACGAGGGGAGTGGATGTAAGGTGTATGGGCTGCAAGTGTCGTTATAAATATATAGTATCTTGTTTGTTTGGTTCTGGGTGAAAAGTACTTGATTTTTGCATCTCTTGGTGAAAGGTGAAGTGTCTATTTGTGTATGTGTGTACATTATAACCATGACCACCGCTGGCTAATTGTATTGACCAGAAATGTTACAAACCAACTCTTCTCTCTCACGGATATTTCATGTGTTCCAATATTTCTGTGTGTCCGATTTTCATTCGGGCACATTGAAATTATGGTTAAACATCCTTAAATAACCACGTTTTCATCTAAATGCTGAAAATTATGTTTAAAAGATGATTTGAATCGCGGATTTGCCACTATCAATGGCAGGTTAAAAGTGCCCTGCGAGCTGAACCGAGTTGGTGTAAACACACATACAGCACATTTGCAAAAAGGCCTCGTTTTGTATCCGTACGTCATTTTGAAAGTCCCGTATTGCATGGTAACCTGGAAAAAAAAAAAACCTTTATCCTTTTACCTGTTCCCACCCTTCCCCCTCCCACCTCACCCCCTACCTATTGCAATCATAAACCTCTCAACACTATTCGTTTCACCTTCCAGGACAAGGCCAATATAATTTTGAGGAGATGGTTCATTGCTGACATTTCCCTACATTTCAAAACTTATGATCCCTCAGCAGAAGAAATTATAATTTTTAAAATGTATGTGATTAAAGTTCCACTATAACATACATTTTCTCTGTAATTTTACCTTGCTAATGCGTACTGTGAGCTTCCACGCAATGTAAGTTGCTCCAGCAGATCCACAACTCCATGAGGAATTTTACGGCACATTCTGTAAAAAAAAATTGGACATCCGCCAATGTTATGTGCATTAATGCTTGTCGACTTCATCGTTTTTCTTCCGTTTCCAACTCAGCTAGACAAACTGGAGAAAAATGAAACCCAGATGACCTCGAGGCTTGCTCGCACAGTGGCAGCCATGTTGCAGAATGCCACGCACCACACCACACGTCTCTTTGGCAACGACGTGAAAGTGGCGTACCGCCTCAGCCTGCACATCCTGACGTACGAGGCAGCACGAGATGGCTTTGGCCTCGCTGCCACTCAGGACGTCCGTTTCACCGAGGTAACTGAGCACCTGTAAGAGTGGTGTGCGGTTGGATTAATGGGAAAAGAGACCACCACCACTACTACTACTACTGTAGACTTAAGGCCTGTAGGCCTCTGCTGGTTATACGTTACCCAGGTTTGTTGCGTTAGATTTCCTCAGGCTTTGTTTGGGTCTCGTGTTACTCACGATGAGGGACTCCATAAGATATATCGTATGTATGTCGAATAAAAATTATTAGCAAGGTTTCATCAAACCCATCAACATGCACGGTATGCGCCTCCCTAAAGGAATCACATTACGTAATTTTTGAACAGCTCCATATTGGGAGTTAAATATAATCCATGACCGTGTGATGAATCAGCTTGTTCTTATATAACCGTGGCAGAGGCTGACATGGATGAGAGGTGTCGAGTTAAACTTTTAATAGCACATTAAATGTGTTTCTCAATTGCACCGTTCATCTTTTTATGAATGCTTTAAATGCATGTTTCCCAATCGGCCCATTACCGAATTTTGTCGCAGGTTGTGACCACAGTGTGGTCATTCTTCTTTGTATACATAGTCGAGGCTCGTGGAAAAGTTAGTACGAGTACACTGAACGGGTCAGGACGCAACAGGCCAAAAGGAACAGCAGAGAGAAGGGGAAACACCAACATAGAGACAGACTTGGACAAACAATGGGTGTGGGGAGGAATGAAGGGGAGGGGGGGGGCAGGAGAGGATGCATAGGGTGGACAAGATGGATAGAGAGGTAAACTCTCAAGAGGGAAAACTGGAAATTTGGAAGGAGGAGCGATTGGGGTGGGGATGGTGGGGGGGGGGGGTGGTGGTAACGAGGATAGAATAAGATCGTGGTTTTCGATTGGGGACGATCTGCAGATGGTGGTGAACAGCTGTCTTGAAGACTTAGAGGGAGGAATGAGATTGAAAAGAATGTGGAAGTTGGTTTCACAGATGGGAAATAAGAGGAACACTTGAGTGGAAGTGAGCAGTGATCCTGGATTTAGGTCGTTTCACCAGAAGGGAGTTAACGGTGGATCAAGTGTGCCCTGCAGAAACCTGGGGGGGGACAAAGCACCGAAAGAGTAGAGGGTGCAAGGCCAGAAAGTACGCAGTACAAGACGGAAAGACCACCATCCTGTCTGTGATGGCAAAGTGATCGGCCCTTAAATTCAGCTTTATTGTAGGAGATTCCAATCATCTTGAAGGCCTCGGTTTCCACAGCATCAAGCTGAGAAAGATGTGAGGCAGGGGAGCCAGCCCAGATTGGAGAGCAATACTCCATCAAGCTGCAGATGAAGGCCTTGAAGGTGGATAGGCGTTCAGGTGTGCCAAGGAAGGACTTTGTATGACTGAGGATGACCAGTCGGTGGCTGGCTTTGGAGGCCAACTTTGAAATGTGATTTGCCCAAGAAAGATTATGGCTGATCGAGAGACCCAGGAGTTTGAATGACTGAACTTCCTCAAGAGGATTGTTGAGAAAGTAAAGGTGAAGGTGGAGGGGGGAGGGGGTTGCCACACAAACCTTTTGGAAAGAGATAGTAAAAGTGTGAGATTTGTCAGAATTGAAAGGCATATTCCAAGTGTTTGACCAGCTTGTGATTTTGTCAATAAGGTCTGAAGAGAGGGAAGAGGCTGTGGCCTGCCTGGATGAAGGATGAGGGATGTCACGGCACAGGGTGGAGTCATCAGCAAATGGATAAAGAGGATTTTCCAGTCAGAGAGAGATCATTTGTGAAGATTAGGAATAGGACTGGGCTCAGAACACTGCCTTTAGGAACTCCAGCCTTGACAGGGAGAGAAGATGAAAGGATTCCGTTGAGAGCCACATGTTGGCTATGAGAGTCGAGGAAGTCAGCAAGCCATGTGTGGAGTTTCCCTGGATGCAATAGGCAGAGAGTTTGGAGAGCACGGCAGGATGCCAGACTGTTTCAAGAGCATGAGATATGTCCAGAGAGACGGCCCTGATATCATATCTGACATTGAGGGCTTCCACCCATTGTTGCTTGAGTAGAAGCAGCATGTCCAAGGTGGAGTGACCTGGTCTGAAACCAAAGTGGTGATCTGAGATGAGGATGTTGGAGAAAAGGAAGGATTTCATATTAACTGTGATGATGGATTCCTGACCTTGCTGATGATTGAAAGTAAGCTGGTAGATCTGTTGTTACATCTGCTATGATTGATTGTTAGAAATGGTAAAAATACATACAAGAAACAACAAATCCTGGAAGAAAACATATGGCAAAGACATTTATAAATTTTGATTATACAGAACACTGAAAGTTACACTTTCTATTGGAAATCATCGTGGCGACTGTGAACGAACTGAAATGCATTTCCTTGCGATGGGAAGTTTGTTTTGTTTATTGTGCATTTTATGGTAAATGACAAATTTAACAGTTTGATGGCTCCGGATTGATTGATCTATGCATATAAAACCGAGTTTGTTTGCTTACATGCTTTATGCCTCTACTCAGCAGGAGGTCAGTATGTCTATTGAGAACATAATAGAAAGTAGTTTTAGCTGTGAAGGATAAAATGCATGTGGCGAACCACCTTAGGTGTCCAAATTACATCTGTGTCAATTGAGTTGGTTATTTAGCTTCATCAGAGATTGTAGTGCACTTAAAATTTACATTCTACATCCATCCTTAGGGTTGGTAAACAGCTAGTTATTGATAAATAAACCAATTTTGTCTTGAGGTAGTGTGTGTTTGTATATATATATATATATATATATATATATATATATATATATATATATATATATATATATATATATATATATATATATATATATATATATATATATATTTTTTTTTTTTTTTTTAAACATATCTATATATATTGTTGCGAATTCTGTCCCGCCTGGCGTGCGATCGGCCGCGTAACTCGAATCGTGACCGCGTCGCCCACCGGTCGGACAATTCAGTCGTTGGAACTACCGCCAGGAGATAGTCATGGGTGGGGGTTTAACCTCACCGCGATCGTGCCAATTGCCCAGCCGCACAGGATAGGGTTGCTCGCCAAATTCGACCTACCTAAGTACCTGCGCGAGTAGTCGACCGGGCGATCGTACCTCGCCGCAGGTCGGCCTAGGACACGAACCGCTTAAGTGGTCCGTTCCGTGCTACAGTGATAACCGAGCAGTGTTATCGCCGGCCTCGACGGATGTGATTCTGTTTACCGGGTGCTTACACCCCTCTACCAATTTCTTCCGTGATGCAAGATGGCACTTTCAAAACAGGGAATAGGACGCAACGAACGGGGAACAGTTCAATAAGCACATTTATTAGACATTGCACGTATTTACAGTCACAGCAATGAATCATTCACGTATGTACAGTCAAAGCAAGCAGATAAAAGAAGTCTTACCTGCGCCCTCATGGCGCGACGGTGGGCAGGTCGCGACGTCTACTCTCCCACGGCCTGGCATGGCCGCGCCTGTCCTCGGGCACCCGGCTTGGTCGGTAAGCTCTCGCCGGCGTTCTCCACCCGGATGCGCAGGCTCGCACCACACAGCCGGCACCACGGAACGGACGGGGTGACCGGCGCTCTCTCAGCGCGGATGCTCGGTATGGGGGGAATTGCTGGTGCTCTCTAAGCACGTCTATGCTCTCTCAGCGAGACAGGGTTACCGGCGCTCTCTCTCTCTCTCTCTCTCTCTGCGTGGGTGCTCGGTATGGGGGGAATTGCTGGTGCTCTCTAAGCACGTCTATGCTCTCTCAGCGAGACAGGGTTACCGGCGCTCTCTCTCTCTCTCTCTGCGTGGGTGCTCGGTATGGGGGAATTGCTGATGCTCTCTCAGCCAGTCGATGCTCTTTTAGCGAGTTGACGCTCTCTTAGCGAGTTGACGCTCGAACGAGCACCCTGGACCGCCTTGGCTCCGGCAAACTCTCACTGGCTGTGGTCTCCACCTCGCCCCTTTTCCCGGGGGTGGTCTCCACGTAGCCCTCTGGTTTGCCTCCGAGCCCCTCTCCGCGTCCCTGCTCCGTTCACCAACTCTCGCTCTGACACCACGACCATCTCCCCACAACTGACTGACTTGAGCTCCGTCTCTCAAAAACTGAACCCAGACTGACTTGTAACTGATCGCGAGCTCGTCTTCCCCACCACTGACTGCGAGCTCCGTTCACCAACACTGGCAACCGACCCACCGACACTTCTCTCGACACTGCCTCAAGCTCCGTAAAACCGACTGGCCCTGAGATCCGTTCTGCTCGCCCTTTTATAGGGCTGGGGAAGCGAGAATCGACCCCTGACCCTCGACCTCCAACCCCGGCAAAGCCGACATGGTAGAAATCACCAAAACACTCGCTCGACAGCTTGACCCCTGACCCCGGCAGAGCCGATGTGTGTAATTCACCAAGGCTTCGCCTTGACAGCGCGGCTTCGTCCCGGCCGAGCCGATGTGTGTAATTCACCGAGGCTTCGCCTCGACAGCGCGGCTTCGACCCCGCCGAGCCGATGTGTGTAAATTCACCGAGGCTTCGCCTCGACAGCACGGCTTCGTCCCGGCCGAGCCGATGTGTGTAATTCACCGAGGCTTCGCCTCGACAGAGCGGCTTCTGACCCCGGCTAAGCGGACGTAGTAGAAATCATCGGAGCACTCGTCCTGACAGCGTGAACTCCGACCCCGGCAAAACGGACATGGTAGAAATCATCGGAGCGCTCGTGCTGACAGCGTGAACTCCGACCCCGGCAAAGCGGACGTGGTAGAAATCATCGGAGCGCTCGTCCTGACAGCGTGAAGATGGCGTTGTCTCCGGGATGGAGGTGAAGCGATGTTTGCGGGGTGGCGTTGTTGATGGTAGTGAAGGGAAAAGGGTGAAGGTGGTGGTGGTTTGCTTGTTTGGAAACGATGTTGGTGGTGGCGATTTGGTTGTTGTGGGCATCGTTTGAGAATGGCGGTGAAGCGATGTTTGCGGGGTGGAGTTGTGGAGGTAAAGAGGCGAAGGTGGTGGTGTTTCAGTTGTAGTTGTTTGGGAATGATGTTGGTGGTGGCAATTTGGTTGTTGGGGGATGATTGGTCCAAAATAATGTTTGAGAAAAGAAAAACGGCTATCTCAAAGCGTCGCAGCCCGGTGAACACGAATCATACCCTCTAAACAACGGTGGGGAACTATCTGCACATAAACTTACAGGCATAACTGATCTAAGGACCTTTCTGGTGTTGTGCAAATTTCCACAGCCGTAACAATATATACAGTGGGGAGAACAAGTATTTGATACGCTGCCGATTTTGCAGGTTTTCCCACTTACAAAGCACGTAGAGGTCTGTAATTTTTATCATAGGTACACTTCAACTGTGAAAGACGGAATCTAAAACAAAAATCCTGAAAATCACATTGTATGATTTTTAAATAATTAATTTGCATTTTATTGCATGAAATAAGTATTTGATACATCAGAAAAACAGAACTTAATATTTGGTACAGAAACCTTTGTTTGCAATTTCAGAGATCAGACGTTTCCTGTAGTTCTTAACCAGGTTTGCACAGACTGCAGCAGGGATTTTGGCCCACTCCTCCACACAGATCTTCTCCAGATCCTTCAGGTTTCGGGGCTGTCGCTGGGCAACACAGACTTTCAGCTCCCTCCAAAGATTTTCCATTGGGTTCAGGTCTGGAGACTGGCTGGGCCACTCCAGGATCTTGAGATGCTTCTTACGAAGCCACTCCTTAGTTGCCCTGGCTGTGTGTTTCGGGTCGTTGTCATGCTGGAAGACCAAGTCACGCCCCATCTTCAATGCTCTTGTTGAGGGAAGGAGGTTGTTTGCCAAGATCTCGCGATACATGGCCCATCCATCCTCCCCTCAATACGGTGCAGTCGTCCTGTCCCCTTTGCAGAAAAGCATCCCCAAGGAATGATGTTTCCACCTCCATGCTTCACGTTTGGGATGGTGTTCTTGGGGTTGTACTCATCCTTCTTCTTCCTCCAAACACGGCGAGTGGAGTTTAAACCAAAAAGCTCTATTTTGGTCTCATCAGACCACATGACCTTCTCGCATTCCTCCTCTGGATCATCCAGATGGTCATTGGCAAACTTCAGACGGGCCTGGACATGCGCTGGCTTGAGCAGAGGGACCTTGCGTGCGCTGCAGGATTTTAATCCATGACGGCGTAGTGTGTTACTTCTGGTTTTCTTTGAGATTGTGGTCCCAGCTCTCTTCAGGTCATTGATCAGGTCCTGCCGTGTAGTTCTGGCCTGATCCCTCACCTTTCTCATGATCATTGAGGCTCCACGAGGTGAGATCTTGCTTGGAGCCCCAGACCGAGGGAGATTGACTGTTATCTTGAACTTCTACCATTTTCTAATAATTGCGCCAACAGTTGTTGCCTTCTCACCAAGCTGCTTGCCTATTGTCCTGTAGCCCATCCCGGCCTTGTGAAAGTCTACAATTTTGTCCCTGATGTCCTTAGACAGCTCTCTGGTCTTGCCCATTGTGCAGAGGTTGGAGTCTGATTGATTGAGTGTGGACAGCTGTCTTTTATGCAGATAACGAGTTCAAACAGGTGCAGTTAATACAGGTAATGAGTGGAGAATGGGAGGGCTTCTTAAAGACAAAACTAACAGGTCTGTGAGAACCGGAATTCTTACTGGTTGGTAGGTGATCAAATACTTATTTCATGCAATAAAATGCAAATTAATTATTTTAAAAATCATACAATGTGATTTTCAGGATTTTTGTTTTGGATTCCGTCTTTCACAGTTGAAGTGTACCTATGATAAAAATTACAGACCTCTACGTGCTTTGTTAGTGGGAAAACCTGCAAAATTGGCAGTGTATCAAATACTTGTTCTCCCCACTGTATATACACGTTTTTTTTCTTTTCATACAAATGTTTTCATAAGAGTAATGGGTTTGTCTGTGAAATATAGTTTCATATTTAATATACGATGCGCTATCGAGATACGCAAGATGTAAGCTCAGGGGTAACTGCAATGTAATAATTAGATAGAGTATGCACGAGTAATATCTACAGATGCGAGATGTGATCAGCTCAAGGGTATCTTCAATGTAATATCTTTAACAGGGTTGGAAACACATGGCCACAACACCCCAGGCTCAATTTGAAGCCTTTTCCTGAGAAGGAAGTGCTGGAGGGAGTTCAGAAGTTTTTTTTGAGAAAAAGGAAGTGGGCGATGATAATTTAAAGCTTTGTTATTACAAAGAAAGAGCAAAAGAAAGGAGACCTGAAGAAGGCAGTTAAAAGGGTAGAGGGTGGAGGTTCTGGAGCGAAATGGCCATTAATACTGGTACGGCAATTTCACTGACCTAGGCACAGGTGTGTATCCAGTTGGAGGTGCTCCGTTTAAAAAAAAAGACATAAATCACTGGTCTGTCAATCCAACTATCATCCCAGGAATGTTGGAAATTTTCATTGAATTTAAATATAATACTTTTCACACTCAGAATCTCCTTGAAGCTGGCAGTGCTCTGTTGGATCCCATAAACAAGGCTCATTGGGATGTTATCCAGCAAGTGGATGGCGGTACGTTGCTGCTGCATCACCACCTGGCACGCTATGCCGACAATCTGGCTCGGAACATGCGTGCCACCTATCTGCCACCATTCGCTGTCAGCACTCCCAACATCGGTGGGTCTTTCTCAATCTTAGTTGTTTATATGGCAAGGTACATGTATAACCTTCTGGAAGTCCCTAACTGTTTAAATAAATCAAATTAAGGCAATGATAAACAACAAACATCATTCAGCCTTCAAAGTGAGCTTACATCTATCCATTCTTCACACTTTCTGTCCATTTTGCATTTTCCCTGAATTCATTTTTGCAAGACATTCTCAGTGATGTGTTTGAACGTATCATCCAATGTTTTATTCATCTTATCATGACGATGGATCTACCACCTAGTTTAGCAGACATTTTTGCAACATCAACCTGGTTAAAAGCTGAAACATCACCGAATAGTGCAGCAGCAGAGGGCCCAAAAGTGCTGTATTTTTGGAGTTACACAAACCCAAGGTAAAACATTTGTCCTCATTGATAAAATCAAAGCCGAGGGTCTCAGGACGTAGAATATTCATGCGTGATGACATTGCCAGAAACCTGTGCGAGCTGATAATTTTGTGTTTCCATAGCAAGCTACATAGGGACAGCCATGCCAGTGTTGTTAATGAACCGAGAACTCCCCTCTTGGACATAGAATCATGAAACTTGGCATAATGTTGTTACACAATACATTGTGGCACAAATTTATGAAATTGTGATTTGTTGTCCACATTGGTTTCCATAGCGACACATAAATATAACAAAATACCGCAGCAACCGCACAACTAAAACCCATCATATGTGTTTTATTTTCCTCTTGTCTTTATAATTCCTCAATATTATATCCGACTATCCCAAAAACAAGGATCGAAACAGTGTGTACATGGCATTAAGTAGATATACACCAGTTATATTGGAAACCACTGTGACAGAGTACCATGCATGACAATCCCCCTAATAGTTATGATAAAAAGTCACTCACTGATGGATTCAGGAGTCTATTGTAGGAGTTACCCGAACTCGTGGAAAAACATTTGTTCTCAAGGATAAAATCAAAACCAAGGGTCTTAGGATATCGAATGTGCCTCGTGATATTGCAGGAAACCTGTGCGAGCTGTGAATTTTACATTTTTGTGGACCTACCCTCAATCCAGCAAACAGCATTTTCGAAAATTTGTTTCTGAGCATGTTCACACGTAAATTGTAAGATGAAAATCCACCTATTAGATGGTGTTTTTTTTGTTCATGAATAGTTAATGCATCCTTCT
This sequence comes from Eptatretus burgeri, assembly GCF_056783735.1. Taxonomy (NCBI): domain Eukaryota; kingdom Metazoa; phylum Chordata; class Myxini; order Myxiniformes; family Myxinidae; genus Eptatretus; species Eptatretus burgeri. Next base: position 102,044,835 of record NC_140962.1, on the reverse strand, counting down.
GAATGATTACTTAGTCACTATCCGAGTCAGTGTCACCGCGGTGATCAAAAAAGTCATAAGCTTCCTGAATGAGAGAATTTAAGCAGACGACTTCAGAGTCATGATGAACAGCCTCACATGAACATGCTGTGCATCAGGTGCGTGGGAAGTGGGGGTGCTGAGGGTGCTGCAGCACCCCCTAGCTGCAGGCAGGAGGAGCACAGAACCTCCTGCCTGCAAAAAAAATAAGTATTTTTTTTATATAAAATATATATTAAAACGATATAATAAATAATTTTGCTTTGGGGAAGAAAATATAAGTTTAAAAAAATTTGTTTGTTAGTTTTTAGTGATCACAGACATGGAGATCTTGCTACGGGGTTGGGGTTCACGACGACTCCAACACCATCGCTAAAATAGACAGCACCTCAGCACCCCGACTCAAAATACCTTCCCGCGCGCCTGCTGTGCATGGTCGGTTGTGTTTGTAACAGGAGCAATTGGCAATGTCGGAGTCTGCAGAACAGTCACACACAATGTCATTGAACAGTTCCGGTGCAGCTGCTTCCAATGTCATCATTTTTGATCTCAATAGCCCATCCTCTCCCTTCTCATAGCCATACGGTGTTGGTGGTGGAATGTCATGATCGCCCAAATGTGCATGCTTCCATATGTACACCTGGAATGCACACCTTAGCAAATGAATTACAAATCTGTCTTCTCTTGGTGGGAGATTCTTGGCAGCAATTCTCTTGTCAGCCTTTTTCACATCTGAGTTCATTCTAGATTCACTTTTGCCGTCTCCATACAGGCAGCAGACGAAGTGTGTGGCTGCTACTTGCTGACCTCTGTCCATTGGTAATATATCTCCCAGGTTTGCCATGGGCTTCAATTTATCTCCACCATTCATCATTATCCTGAGGGCTTTCTTCTTCCCATGCCCAAATAAGTCACTTACAGTGTCACATCCTGCAAGACCATACACTGGCAACAGAAGACCATGCTGAACTCTTGTGAGGCTGTTGAAGATGATATGGATGGGGATGAACCATGTGAGCTTTGCATACTTTCCTTGCCTTCCAGTCATGAAGTAGATCTCCTCAGCTTTGATGGATGAGCATTGATGTAGGAGCAAGCCAAGGACGTCAGTGTCTGGACTACAAACCACAATGACATCTGCACCTGCCTCTGCTGCTGTAATGGCATGCAGGATGAGCCTTGTGTCAGCTTCCTCTTGTTTGGAATGCAAGTCTGGGCAGTCTGACACAGAGATGCATCTGATGACAATCCCTTCCTCTTCTTTCCCACCGCTGACAAACAACTGTTGGTTTTCAACAAGTTCTTCCCCATTTTCTATGAGGTGGTCTGTGTTGTAGCTTGCAAGATTTGACTTGTTCTCTGCCACACTCAGAAACTGTTTCCAGTTCGGTAGCACCCTAGCTTGATCACATACTTTGCATGTCCGACTGGATTTTCCCATATTGTGCATCTCTCTTATCTGTGACTTGATACTGTCCTGCAGGTATCTGCCAAATGCAATATGCACCTGGGAGACCATTGCAGTGCTGATGGCTTTGGTTGAGCTCCAAATACGAGACACAAAACCCTTAACCGTATCCTGAAAGATTATTATCTGTAGTGGTGTGGATGGAGCAGCCAAGGCTTGAATCACAGCATGGCCATCCAATACAATGGCATCCATGTTGGCTTCCAACTGGCTCATCCTGTCCTCTGTAACTGTTTCTTCAAGTTTGTGCATCAAGTCTGATTTGGTACTAGCTGTCATGGTGCCATCTTCGGTGAATAGGTCAAGTAGGACAGGGGCATTTTCAAATGCCAGGAACAACAGGAACAGTGCAGAGGAACTTTATTGATGGAAATAACAGCCAAAAGGTGTAGATACGTGACTTCCCCATTTATTGAGATGTTATTTGCCTTTATCTTCACTTTTCTGTGCATCTCAGTCATAGTCTTGATATTAGATCGGGGTATTATGATCAAACAGGCTCCTGGGAGTGCCTGATTCCAGACACTGTGAGATAAAAGTATCAGCCATCACTTCTCCCTTTTCCAGTGCACGGCAAAGGCTTCTTGTACTGCATCTGGAGCAACTGCCTCCATAGCAACTTGAAAATTGGTTTGAGTTACTTGAAAAATGAGACCTTTGATCTGCTGCAGCCCTAATACTTCATAAGTAAGTGCTAACTTTGTACAGAGAGCTGAACTCATGTACATCTCAGAAAGTAAAACACTTATATTACAACTGCACCAAGTCTTGAATTGAGGTAAAAAGCTCACATTTATTACCGATATAAGTTTGTTGCTGAGGTGGTTGCCATGGTGAGTGTCTGGGTTTTTAAATAAAATCTCTATCCATTTTTCGAATATGTGTCAAAATTGACCTTCTCTCGACATTCCATCATAAAGGGTCACTCCATGTTTTCAATGTTCATGACAATACAAAATACAATCCGAGTTTTGTCTGGCTTAGAATGAAGTCAGTCAGTTACTCACTGTAATAACTATCATGGGGAATTGTCTGTCATGTGTGGTACTCTGTTGCAGTGGTTTCCAATGTAACTAGTACATGTAATTAGTACATATAGTAACGAGTACATTTATATGTAACTAGTACATATATGTAATATATATGCAACAATGTAACTAGTACATATATATATATATATATATATATATATATATATATATATATATATATATATATATATATATATATATATTTACTGTAATTTACAAAACTAGTGCGGGCCCGTAGGTGCAGCTTCGTGCCTGCAGTATCAGGTCCCCAGCATCAATTGTCACGTCATATCAAACGAAGAAGAATAATTGTGACGCCCCCTCTCTCTCTCGCCCCCCCCACTCTGCTCCCCCTCTCTACCCCCTCCTTTGTTCCCCCTCCTCTCTCCCTTCTCTTGCCCCCCTCTCACCCCCCTCTCTTGCCCTTCTCTCTCCCCCTCCTCTGTCCCCCCTCCTCTCTCCCTCCCCTCTCTTGCTCCCCTCTCACCCCCTCTCTCACCCTTCTCTCTCCCCCCTCCTCTCTCCCTTCTCTCTCCCCCTCCTCTCCCCCTCTCTTTTGCCCCCCTCTCTCGCCCTTCTCTCTCCCTTCTCTCTCCCCCTCCTCTCGCCCTTCTCTCTCCCCCCTCCTCTCTCCCTCCCCTCTCTTGCCACCCCCTCTCACCCCCTCTCTCGCCCTTCTCTCTCGCCCCCTCTCTCCCCTCTCCTCTCTCTCCCCCTCCTCTCTCCCTCCCCTCTCTTGCCACCCCTCTCACCCCTCCTCTGTCCCCCCTCCTCTCTCTCCCCCTCCTCTGTCCCCCCTCCTCTCTCCCTCCCCTCTCTTGACCCCCCTCTCACCCCCTCTCTTGCCCTTCTCTCTCGCCCTCTCTCCCCCTCTTCTGTTCCCCCTCCTTTGTCCCCCCTCCTCTGTCCCCCCTCCTTTGTCCCCCCTCCTCTCTCCCCCTCCTCTCCCCCTCTCTTGACCCCCTCTCTCGCCCTTCTCTCCTGCCCCCTCTCTCCCCTCTCCTCTCTCCCCCCTCCTCTCTCGTCCCTCTCTCTATAAATGTATTCACAAATGTCTACCAAGCACAACGATTAATTACAACCTTGGGAAAAAAACAGCTTTCAAATCCTTGGGAAACAGCTGCTTCCCTTAGGAAAATTCAATCCTTGGGATTAATTAATAATTTGAACAATAATCAAACCTTGGGATGAAATAATTAAATAAATTAATAATTAAATAATAATCAAACCTTGGGATTAATTAATTAATTCAAACCTTGGGATAAAACAGCTTTCAAACCTTGGGAGACACTTGGGAAACAGCTGAAATGGATGAGGAAGAACGATATAAAACTTTGAAAAGGCACATACTCAGGTCCCCAGTGTCGATTGTGACGTCATACCAAACTAAGAAAAAGAATTGTGACGTCAATTGTGCCAAAAAATTTTTTTTTTTAAAAACATTAATTGTGATGTCATTTGTGATGTCATAGCACCGTGTCCTGTCATTGGTTGACAGATAAATGGCCGTAACTTGGGAACCTCTTGTCCGATTGATATCAAACCTTGGAAAGGCACATCCGGGGGGTCCCCGGCAATATTCCTGGCAAGTTTCAATCCGATCGGACCAGTGGTCGTCTGGTTATTAATAATTTGGGGGAAAATGCCATGAGAAGGTGAGAAGGTGGAACGACACTTTCAGCTGCCTTATATACACCTTTTCAACACTGAAAAAGCAATAAAATGGCCGTAACTTGGGAACCGCTCGTCCGATCGATATCAAACCTCGAAAAGGCACATCCGGGGGTCCCCGGCAATATTCCTGGCAAGTTTCAATGAGATCGGACCGGCGGTCGTCGAGAAACGGCGGTCACAGACAAACAAACAGACAGACACACACAGAGAGATTGCTGGAATTATAGATAGATGATTATGTCCTTGTTTGAAACAGTCATATTTAATATATTTTAAAATAAATGATCAAGATAAGAGGACAATAAAACACATATCACAGGCGTTAGGTGTGTGGTTGCTTGGGTATTTTGTTATATCTACATGTTGTTGCGATGGCACCAACGTGTGCATGACATTGCTGCTTCATAAATTTGTGCCACAATGTATTATGTAATATTATGCCAAGTTTCAAAATTCTATGTCCAAGGGGGGAGTGCTGGGTTTGATAAAAAAATCACTGGCAAGGCTGTTACTATGTTGGTTGCTATGAAAACGCGAAGTTCTCAGTTCGCTTCGGTTTCCGGCAATGTCATCATGCATATTTTATATCCTGAGACCCGAGGCTTTGATTTAATCCATGAGGACAAATGTTTTACCTCGGGTTGGGGTACCCCTCGTTTTTGGTGAGGTCTGCTGCTGCACTATCAAGATTAAAAAAAAACTAATGAGAGTTGTCATTCATGCTTGAGCTCCAAAAGTGTGTAACATCTCTACAAGTATCGAGCATTTTTACCTCCGGCCAATGAAGGTGGATGGAGGTTATGTTTTCACCCCTGTCTGACTGTTTGTTTGTTTGTCTGTGAGCAGGATATCTCAAAAAGTTATGGACGGATTCGGACTAAACTTGTTGGACTGGATGGATTTACGACGAGGACGAATTGATTACATTTTGGTGTAGATCTCAATCTGCATCCAGAGAGGAGAATTTTTAATTTTCAAAATGATTCTTCACCATTGAGAGATTGGACCAAAAACGACATACATATAGCATGATATCTCAAAAAGTTGTGGATGAATTATGACAAAACTTGTTGGATGAGTTGGGTAGGTGGCAAGAACAAGAAAATTCAATTTTGGTTCAGGTCTGGATGCAGCTCCAGCCGATCAGTGGGATACAAAAAGTAAACTGTTCAGCCTGGCAGAGGTATGTGCTCTGCAGAGTGCTGTTTTAGTTACCTCTGCCACCGAAGGTGGACGGAGGTTATGTTTTCACCCCTGTCTGTTTGTTTGTCAGTGAACAGGATAGCTCAAAAAGTTGTGGATGGATTTGGACGAAACTCGATGGACAGGTCAGATGTGTGACAAGGTCGCATTGATTCAATTTTGGTGATGATCCGGATACGATAATTTTCTTAAGTGATTCTTCACCATTGAGAGATGGGCCAAAAAACAATATATAGGATGATATTTCAAAAAGTTGTGAATGAGTTATGACAAAACTAGATGGATGAGTTGGTTAGGTGACAAAAACAAGCCAATTTGATTCTGGTTCAGGTCCGGAGTCAGTTCCAGCCTATCAGTGGGATACCAAATGTAGATTGTTCAGCCTGGCAGAGATACTCGCTCAATTGAGTGCCATTCTAGTTCCAAATGCAACCCTGTCCTCTAAGTCCCATAACATATTGATTACTCCTCATATTCAGTACCATTCCAATGAACCAATATCCGATTTTGTAAGTACCCTGAATAAAAGTAGTTCTATGATGATGTACATTTCGTGAAGATTATAAAATTTATTCCTAATCTCTAAGAACGAGTTATTTTTTTTCTAGGAATCCTAATTTTTGAGTGCTGGGAATTTTTATGCATTTGTCTCGGTTGATTGATCCACAGAATTGCTGCCATTGCCCTGAAATTCGCATCTTCTCTAATTTTTTCTTCTTTCTTTGCAGTTCTTAGTATTGAGCATATCAATCGGCACAATGCAACCTCACCACAGTTTCCACGCTATGATGGGCCTCTCTTCCGTGGGCACAAGTTCGGGGACACAGAGACATCAGTCCTTGTCACAGATGCCATTTTCCAACCACCTCTGAACCCTTGTACGATACAGTGACTGCTTCAGCTTTTTTATTTCTCTAAAATTCTGTAATTCATAGTTTGTTTATTTATCTGTTTATTTATCTACAAAACTTGGTTTGAGCAACTGTCCATCTATAAATATAAAGACATGCAAACTAGATGGTATTCATTCAATACATACCCTGCTCAGTCTTGAGAAGGATATGGAGCGAGCCCACTCTTGTTTTTTGAGGGTTTTTAAAAAATTTGATTCAATATGACTGCCAGACCATGTGACCAATACAATGACGTCATCTTTATCAAACCTTATTTCCCATCGGTAGTTGATCAGTTAATTAAATTTTGCGTTGATCGGTTAAGCGGTTTCTCCGATAAAGATTTTCAAAGATTTTCCCTTAGATCCAATATGGTTACCAGACCATGTGACACAGGATGATCATTTTAATGAAAATCCTGTTAAAATTTCAAGTCAATCGGATTAAAATTGACAATTTAAGAAATTAGGTCTATGTTGACCTTTTGGCCTGTGTTGACCTCAAAAATAATTGGTGGTTGAATTCAGTGACCTGATATGCAAATCCTCTTCAAATTTCTAGTCAATCGGATGAAAATTGAGAATTTTAAACAATTGGCCTATGTTGACCTCAAAAGAGTGACCGCTACATCACATGGTTATGAAACATGTGGTAAGTTTCAATTTCCTCCGCTGAACGGTTTTTCGATGTACGCTCTTAACAAAATGCAGACACGTACGTACACTACCAATCGCTTAACCCTGCTCTTCACTTCGCGCATGGTAATTATTAAATACCTTACTCCTTATCAGAACAACTATGATGCAGAAGGTAATACACTGCATGGTTTGTCATTGCCTTTACAGTGGTAATTATTGTAAGAATTTGGAAATTTGTCGCCATTCTGAACCCACTCAGAGACTGTCAAGCAAGGGAACAGTCTGCTGAAAACTAATTTTACATAATATATGAATTTGCAACTTTTATTGTGGTTTCTTGTATTTCGCACCAATGTAACTGACATTGATTACTTCAACAATTTATTATTTACTGTACAAAATCTACAAACTGTTTCCTGCATATTTTCCTTGTGGTAAGTGTATATTATTTGCAAATGATAATATGGTATGTACATTGTAGTGAAAATACAACTTTTTCAATTTCCTAATTTATTTTATACAGGCAAATACAACGCATCACTTCGCTGATGGGAATATTAAGAGAGGGTGGAGAGAGAAAAAGAGGCTGGAAAGAGAAAGAGGATAGGAGAGAGAGGGGGGAGAAGGAGGGGAATAGAGGAGGGAGCGATGAGTGGTTGGAGGGACAGAGGGGAAGGGATGTTCGGAGGGTGGTGGGGAAGTTTGGAGAGGAAGGGGGTGTTCTGCACTTGTACTTGGTCGGAAGACTTGATGGGGAAAGGGGGGAAGGGTTTCTTGACTTGCATTTGGTAGTGGAACTTTATGGTGATATGGGGAGGAGAGGGGGGGAGGGGGCGGGGGTTATACTTGCATGTGGTCAGGGACTTGAGGGGAAATTAGGGGGGGGTGGAGGGGGATGGTCCCATCTGCCGGCATAAGTACAAGATTGAACGAAATGGGGTACGTTAAACAACACGTTCAAAGAGGATAGCAATACCACCCATCGCTTTCAAACAGGTTGCACCATTTTCAAACATGATTACATGGGCTTCCTTTGAGGAATGCGACTCGAACTGCGGCTGCCCCTCTGTGTAATATACTTACTCTACAACTGGAAGTTATCTCCAAGGTGAAGATTACATTTTAAACGTCTGTCAAATTTAACTCAGACAATGGAAAACACATTTCTATGTGGACTTTGTTTACCTTATAACCATAACATTGTCTATTTTAAAAAATGACAACCGCTGTTAAAAAAACAAAAGTGAACTACACCGCTGTCGGCTGTAACAGCATGTCTTACAAACATAGGTAGAAAAGGAACAGCTGGCATGGCAAGCGAGCGATGTGAACAGCGATTCGTAGATATGAAGATCAGCGATGTATGCAGCGTTTCGTTGGTATGAAACTCTCTCATACAGAAACCATTACGGCCTGTTCCAAGGCAAGGCATTTTTGATTAAGCCAAAACAAAATGGTGGATTAAGACCCCTGCGAGGTTAACGTGGGCTGACCAAGGATAAGCCTGTTTGTGGTTTTAATTTAATAAGCCCGTTAATTATCTTCAAAAGGGATGTTTTAACTTACCGAAACACCCAGTTTTCATTCATACACTCCCTTGAAGTTCCTTTGTATGCTTCCAAAGTTTTGGGTTGCTTGGTTTTGTAGTTGAGGAGACACACTGACTGATTGACATACACTCTCTTATTATTATTATAGACTAGTGCATGCCCGTACGTGCAAAAAATAAAAAAACGCGTGCCAGAAACAACAGCCACACAGGCCGTTCCTTCATTCTTGCGTGCCCGTACGTGCAAAAAAAACAAAAAACTTTCAAACAACCACACAGGCCGTTCCTTCGCTCTCGTAAATGACTGGATTGGGGCATTGTGTTTATCTATAAATGCGCATAAGAAATCGAGAAATTATTATAATACAGTAAGTCATCACTATCCGGAAGTCTGTACGTTGTAACTCGTAATGGGGAACGCGCTCTAACTTGGGAACCACTTGTCCGATTAATTTCAAACCTTTTGAAAGGCAAACAAACAGAGATTGCTGGAATTATAGATAGAATAGAAGATAGATACTGTGGGTGCAAAACGCCAAGCAACGTGTCCTATCATTGGTAACTAAGGCACCCTTTCCCCATCGGCCATGCCTACGCAGCAACGTGTCCTGTCATTGGTTTGGTAAATATATGGCCATAACTTGGGAACCACTTGTCCGATTAATATCAAACCTTGAAAAGGCACATCCACAGGGCCCCAGCAATATACCTGGCAAGTTTCAATTAAATCGGACCAGTGGTTGGCGAGAAACAGCGGTCACACACACACACACACACACACACACACACACACACACACACACACACACACACACACACACACACACACACACACACACACACACACACACACACACACATACACACACACACACACACACACACATTGCTGGAATTATAGATATATACTTAAAGGTAACTGTGATATTAAATGGACTTTCATGGAAATTTGAATTACGATCAACCTATATTGCACACACTTCTGACTTCCCACAAATGTTTAATCTGGAACAGCAACACAAAAGTGGAAATAGCACAAACTTTTGCACAATACAGCACTGTGTATGTATCGATGTATGTATGTCAGTTAAAAAGCTAGACATGATGGCCAGTAAGCATTGGTTGTGGTATTTATGGATAAGTATTCGTAAATACCTATAAATGAACAATTAAAATTGACGGTTCCATGTTATAAGTTTGTTGTAGCACAAATCTGTGAAAGGTATTACAAACTACCTGATGTAATGAGCTAATTTCGACTGTGGATGGCAGTATTGTATTGTACTGTAAACTACCTGGTGAGATTTGTGAAGATGCTGGAACATTCTGAGACGAAACTTCCAGTGCAGATGAGAATCCTATTTGCTGGAAGACACAGGATCATTCTGTGTTGCTGAATAAACCCGCAAGAGGGAAGTGTAGAGAGACGGGTGACGTGATGAGACGTGTGTATCAATAGTTTCCGTGCTCGATTTAACTCTGATGAGTGAATGAGGTGTTAATGTCCGGAGTGGCTGTTAATGCGTGGAGCCGATTATAATCAGGTTACGTAAAACTCATCGAGATTGTGTATCGGGAAAGAATTCCTTTGAGCTCTTCAATCATCCTGAACGGGCAAGCGCATGAGAGAGAACGACGTGACTTGAGCTAGTCGTTGGGCAGCCTCAGAGGACGAGGTGAACATGCGTGAGTTGAGCCAGCAGGACAGGGACACGGAACAAAAACAACTCAACGAGGGAATTGGAGTTGGACATTGTCTGTAATGGTGTACTTCCTCATTTGACTTTTTATCTGTTTCGTTGAAATACGAGTTTCAAAAATGATACGCTATTGATGTGGTGACTGTAACGTCACTCAGAAGTCACAGACACCAACTGACAAAGATCCATTTGCTTGGTGGCTAACCTGCACGATTGTTCATACTCGTGAAGCGCATATCTTTGGTTGCAGCCATTAGAGAACAAGCTGGGTTTGACACCATGAACAACATATGTACACTAAAGGAAAGGAAACCCCAAGGTGTATACGGACAAGGTTTGTGTGTGTGTGTGTGTGTGTGTGTGTGTGTGTGTGTGTGTGTGTGTGTGTGTGTGTGTGTGTGTGTGTGTGTAAAATCTCTGACTGTTTGACATGAGTCGCTGGGCTGAAGCGTCTGGGTCGGAGGTGACGCTTTGATGTGCGCTTGCATTGGACTTTACATCCATTGGAGAACGGGGGAGCACTCGTCATGCCCCACACATTTGATTTATCCGGTCGATTGCACCACGTGCCTTTTGGTTGATTGGTTTGCATTAGCGGGGACAATCGTCTGGGTGGCAGATAGGCTGTTGTTCTATGCGAATTATGCGGTGTTCCCGTGGGAGACATAATCCGTGCCGTGGCTGATGCTCACCACTTGAGCCAGGAGGTGCGACTGAAATATATACACACACACAACACACTAGTAGGGGTGACCGGGTGGGGTGAGGTGGGTGTGAGAATACCTGTCAGCAGTTTCAGGACATGTTGGACATTGAAAAGCTTTCGAGTTATTGGCCTCAGGTGGTTCCCTTTTGCCTGCTGGCCAGCGGCAATTCTGCCTGACCCTACATCCCAATATTCACTTTATAGCAGCCTTTGGTGGCCTCAAAATGTATGTCAAGGCAAACGTGCAATAGCTTAAAACCTTGTTCAGATTCTGAAGTACCAACACCCAAAATTTGAGCCCTCCAAGTGCTACAGTTCAGCCATGATAGAATAATGTACAAACAAACACACAAACATTTGAAATGAAAAATCACTCATAGAGTGACAACTTGGCAAAACAGAATGGCACTCAGTAGAGCTCATACCTCCACCAGGCTGAAAAGTTTACAATTCGTATGCCACTGATAGGTCGGATCTGAATCCAGACCTTAACCAAAATCAATTTGGCTTGATCTTGTCACCTAACCAACTCTTCCCCCGAGTTTTGTCATAACTCGTCCACAACTTTTTGACATATCATGCGATACATAGTTTTTGGTCCCATCTCTCAATGGTGAAGAAACACTTAAAAATTTCTCACATCCGGATTCGGATCTTCACCAAAATCGAATCAATTAGTCCTTGTCACACACCCAACCTGTCCACTAAGTTTCACCGGAATCCAGAGAGCCAATCATTCTACCCAGGAATTTCTAACCTTTTGAGATATTGTGCTATATATCGTTTTTGGCCCTGTCTTTCAATGGTGAGGAATCACTTTTAAAAATTCTCAGATCTGGATCCAGATTCGGATCTTTCCCAAAAGTGAGCGTTGCTGTCCTTGGCCAGTCACCGACACACACAAAAAAATTCAGAACGATTGCTTGAAAACTGTGGCCAAAAATAATTTGACAAACAGACAGATGAATGAAAAATCACTCAAAGAGTGACAACTTGGCGAAACGGAATGGCACTCGGTAGAGCAAGCTGAATACCTCCTCCAGGCTGAATACACCCAGCCTGTCCACCAAGTTTCATCCAAATCCTTCCACAACTTTTTAAGATATCATGCAATATTGTTTTAGCCTGATCTCTCAACGGTGAAGAATCAGTTAAAAAATAAATAATTCTTGTATCCAGACCTAGATTCGGATCTTCACTGAAATTGAATCAATTCTTCGTAGTGGCACTCCCAACCTGTCCACCAAGTTTTGTGTGAATCCATCCATAACCTTTTGAGATATTGTGCTATGTATCATTTTTGGCCCCATCTCTCAATGGTGAAGAATCACTAAAAAACTTCTCAGATCCTGATCTGGATTCGGATGTTCGCCAAAATTTAGCAATGCCGTCCTTGGCCAGTCATCTACACACAAAAAAATTTTTCAACACAATTGCTTGAAAACTGTAGCCAAAAATCGTGTGACAAACAGACAAATAAACAGACAAGCCGGTAGGTGGCGATGGGTCACCGAGCATGGAAACTATAAGAAATAGAGCAAAATGGATGTCATATAGCGGATAGGGAATCACCTTAAGATTATGCATATCAAATCTCATCCAGTTCCATCTACTGATAACTACTCGGTATCCATTTGAATGAAAAGTACCGAAAATGCAGTTTGAAATGCAGGAAATGCGAAAATGCAGGAAATCCCCAAAGTTCGGGGGAGTGCTGTGGGTGAACAAAGATCTAAATCGAAAATCCGGCTTGAGCGTTTGTGCAAAATGTTTTCCAGACGATTAATGTGAATTTTCATGACCATCCGACCATGACCCAAGGAGGAGTAGCATTTGGCGCGAAGGCACCTCCAGCTCTCGCATATTATTGATTTTTGCACGAATTGACCTTTGACGCCTGACCAAAGCGAAATCGGTTAATATGTCCTGAGGCAAAGTTGTAGCACTCATTGAGTACCATGAACCTGCAAAGTTTCATTCGTATCGATGCACTCACCTGGTCGCTTGGGGGCCTTCAATTTTCGCGCATACCCTAATTGTAGGGGGCGCTGCGGGTAGTGTAAAGTATTCCATATGTCACAAAAACCGGAATATATTTGATAGAGCATCACCTGTAGATCATTCCTGCCAAATTTCATAACCCTACGTGGAATAATGGCTTTCGGAATTGATTTTGCGTGAACGGTACCGATTTTGAAGGGTTTTCGGTTGTTGCTAGGGAACCAAAGCGTCCCTAGCAACCATCATAATTTCCAAAGCACTTGGTCATAAGATGTACTAACCACCCGAGTTTGGTCAAAATCCACCCACGTTTACTACCAATTATGCTGATGACAAACGAACAAACATCCAAACAAACAGACAGAATTACTCACAATAAGGGTCACCTATTTCGGCGACCCAACACCTATTTCGGGGACCCAACACCTATTTCGGCGACCCAACACCTATTTCGGCGACCTAACACCTATTTCAGTGACCCAACACCTATTTCGGCGACCTAACACCTATTTCAGCGACCCAACACCTATTTCGGGGACCCAACACCTATTTCAGCGACCCAACACCTCTTTCGGCGACCCAACACCTATTTCGGCGACCCAACACCAATTTCGGCGACCCAACACCTATTTCGGCGACCCAACACCTATTTCGGGGACCCAACACCTATTTCGGCGACCCAACACCTATTTCGGCGACCCAACACCTATTTCGGCGACCTAACACCTATTTCAGCGACCCAACACCTATTTCGGGGACCCAACACCTATTTCAGCGACCCAACACCTATTTCGGCGACCCAACACCTATTTCGGGGACCCAACACCTATTTCGGGGACCCAACACCTATTTCGGCGACCCAACACCTATTTCGGGGACCCAACACCTATTTCGGCGACCCAACACCTATTTCGGCGACCCAACACCTATTTCGGCGACCCAACACCTATTTCGGCGACCCAACACCTATTTCGGCGACCCAACACCTATTTCGGCGACCCAACACCTATTTCGGCGACCCAACAGACAGACAAACACTACAGACCAACCAACATACTTGGCAAGTTTTATTTTCACCAAGTAACAAACACGACAGACCAACATACTTGATGAAAAAAACAATTTCACCAAGTAAATAAATGCATATATATATATATATATATATATATATATATATATATATATATATATAAATATAATATAGTTTATTATGATTATTATTTATTGCGATTTCAATCCTATTATTTATTTGTTTACTTCTGAAAGCTTAGGTGATGGACAATTGCGGTCCCATGGTATCTGTCAAAATGAGTTAGCCATTCTGTGTGAAAAATCTGATTAACTACCTGCCTTGAGATTAAATAGTGTGGGCCAAAATACATAATGTGGGTGTTAAGTTGGATTAAGTTAATGATAATGAATGGTGTATATTGATGGGACAGATAGTCTCCTCTTGTCTCTTACTTTACTTGCACATATTTGTGCATCAGAAATGCCATTGCATTGAAGATAATCGAGATAACTTGTATAATAAATAATTTATAATAATATTTGTTCGACATATTAATAGTAATCATGACAGTAACATTTCCTATACCTCAACTTTTACCGACGACAGTCTCACCAGATGGATCATGGGGAGACCAGTCCCTAGACTACGACCTAAGAGCTGCTGGTGAGCAAATGGGTGTGGACTCCAGCAGGAAGAAGAGGCACCATGATGTTGATCCTGCACAAGCTGTAGCAACAGTGCTTGTGTACCGCTCCCTGGGGCAACTGCTTCCACCACACTATGACTCTGACCGCAGAAACCTCAGGTATTAAAATAGAGGTAGAAAATGTATGAGATGAATTATGCACTCAATATAGGGGGAATGAGAGGTAAGTAGACAGATACATATTTAAACCCTTGCTACTATTTTCCTGCAGGCTCCCCAAGCGGCCAGTGATAAACAGTGCGGTGTTGAGTGTGTCTGCACATAGCGAAGAACCATTGACGTTGCGCCACCTTGCAACACCCATCATCATTCATTTTCGCCTGCTGCAGACCCGCAACCGCAGCAAGCCCATTTGCGTGTCCTGGAACCAGTCATTGCTGTATGAGACGCAGGGAAAGGGACACACAAAAATTAACAAGGAGTTTGCTTAAATGGAAACTAAAGTCGAGTTTAAAAAGTAAGAATTACGAAGTAGGGTAATTATCAAAGTTTACAATTTACCTCCTGACATGTAAAAATTCATCATTTGACAATTCATGAAACTTAGCGAATTTCCAAATAATTTCTGTCGAGACAACCAATTCTTGCCTTTATGGGGCCCATGATTGGCAATAAAAAGCATTTGATGTAACACAACCAATAAGAGACGTCTTATGACAAGATGTGACTGATTCTATGGAATATAGTTGGAATTGGTGAGATATCATAGACGTATGTGCACTCACTTCTGAGTTGTTTAACCTTGGTTTAAATCCTGGCTCAGCTCTAAACAGTCAGCCTCGAGTCCATCCGAAGGATGTTAAGATGGATGATCCTTCTACCAGCTTTGGTTGCTGGTGGATGGTGTCTTTCTTGGACAGGAGACAAGTTATTGTCAGCACCCTGAACAAATTACACATTATTGACTAAACTCTCTCACCAATTGGCAAGCAATGTGAGTACATGCCAATTCCCCAACGTGAGTTTCTTATTCTTTTTTTTTTTTTTACAGGATCTAAGGCTTGTAGTGCTGTCACACACACATCACCCACGTGGACGTACAGACGAATACATGAGACATAACACAAAACTGTTCGATGAGACAAACACAGCCACTGAGCTTGAGGAAAGTGCTTTCACTTCCCAGGGCACTCTGGGTACCAGCAATGCCACAATTCCTTTCTCACCGCACTCAGTTGAATGTTTCCTTAGGAGGAATTTGCTCCTCCATATGGATGCCAGCACATAGGGATTCACCATGCTCTTATCCTTTTTTATTGCTGAACATCAAGCAAGGAAGCAGCATGTAGCATTTTTATCGTGTTTGGCATGACTCGGCCGGGGCTTGATCCGCCGACCTCACAGATTCGGAGCGGACGCTCTGACTATTACACCGCCAAGTTGAAAAATGCCTTTGTCCTGCAGTGGATTGAAAAAGAGCTGATGTTGATATGATGGCGATCAAAGTTGGAAAGAGACTTGCTTGGGTAATTGGGGAAATGGATAACAAATGAATCGATTAGAGAAATTGAAACAGAAGGAAGAATCCGAATGCAAGTTGAAAGAGATCTAAAAGAGAGGAAAAACAGACCAACGGAGATGCAAGCTGATTGAAGAAAATGAAATATCATTTGAGATTGCTAACTGCGCACATCAATACATATCTTACTCTCCATTAATTTCATTTGTCAGTAAGAGCTATTTTTGGTTTATTGCAATTACATATCTCTTGGTTTTTCTCATAAGATTACGAGCTTGATTGCAGCCATCATTAATCACATTTTCAGGCCAAACGATTTCTATTAAAGGCTCGAGGGAGAAGCATAGTTTTCAATTATATTTATTTTTCTATTATTTCATTATCTCTGCTATGACAAACTGCCTGGTGTATTTAAACTACTTTCTTTCAATCATAATGTGAACGTTATTTTCAAGGTTTTCTTTGGCATTCTTTGGACAAATTATCACAATGAACAATGTCCACGATGATAATTGTAATTAGTGATATGATTATTAATTATGCCAATAATATTCTCATTTGATCCATTTTCTTTTCTCTGGAAAAGTCACGGCAGCTGGTCAGCCCGAGGTTGTGAGGTGCTTGAGCGAAATGGCTCCCATCTCAGCTGCCGCTGCTCACAGCTATCCACCTTCGCTGTTCTCATGGACATGTCTAATCGGGAGGTGAGGCGCAGATCTGCCAGTGATTGGTTTTTCGTCTAAGTCGTTGACCGGATTTGGTAGATGTTGCATTATAATATAATAAATATCATCCAAAGTTCTTTTTATTAATGACTTCCTCCACTGTTTTTTTGAATACTTGAGTCAAAGCGAATGGATTAAGCCTGGTGTTGGCTTAAGGGTTAAAGTGGCTGGCTTAAATCTTAAGGTCTTGAGTTTGAGCCCCTGCCGTGCCATTAAATAGCACCAGGTGGGTTGACTCAGCCTGTCATGCTTCCGAGGTCGGCAAAATTATTGCCATCTTACTGGAAACAGGGGACAGTGCATCAGCGGCACAGCTGCGCTTCCAGAAATGATGCAAGCAGCAGCCACAGGCTGCATACAAAATGAGCTAATGGATCGTGATTGCCTTTTAAGAACATCTATATAATGCATACATATGGATGAGGGGGTACATTAAGAAAAAAATAGATTTTTGAGAAAAACATGGGAATAAAAGTTAGGTTGAGGGTTGAATAGGAGGGGGAAAAATGAGTTAAACCAGTAGCGGTACATTCAAAGTATACCACACCCATGCCAAATAAATAATTAACAATCCTCCAGCGCGCGACATCGGCGATGCCCCCTTGTTGCGGCACATGGAGTCGGAATTGGGAGGGAGCAATGTACAATAATTGACTGATTAATTGATTAATTGCATAATTAAAATCAACAAATAATAATCATAAAATAATTAATTTCTTAATCAATTGGCTAAGAGGAATACTCAAACCACCACTGTTTCATCCGAATCTGTAACTTTTAGAAAATTTAGTAATCAATCAAAAAATTTTTTTAAATAATTGATTAATCAATAAATCAAAAGTACCCTTTATAGCCAAATCACTTGTTCACTGTCGTGTCAAAATATCAGCTTCCAAGCTCAAAAGGTGCCTGAGATATTGCCCTGATGAGAAACAAAATAAATAAATAAATAAATAATCGATAATAATTTCGTAATTAATTGATAAATAAAAAATAAAATTTTTCCCAAACATATCTTTACTTTTGTCCCCAAATTTCAGCTTCCTAGCTCAAAGGATGGCTGAGATATCGCCCTGACAAACAAGAAAGAAAATAATTAATCGATTTAATTGATCAATCAATAAATCAAAAATACTCTTTATAGCCAAATCACTTTGTTATTGTCAAGTCCAAATATCACCTTCTGAGCTCAAAAGGTGCTTGAGATGTTGCCAGGATGAGAAATAAAATAAATAAGTAGTTAATAAATCGATAATAATAAAGTAATTAATCAATTAATTGATTAATAATAAAACATACATTTTCTGCCAAAGCGCATCTTCAGTTCTGTCTCCAAATTTCAGCTTTCGAGCTCAAAGGATGGCTGAGATATCACCCGGACAAACAAACAAACAAACAAGCAAGACAAGCCAGTAGGCGGCAATGGGTAACTGAGCATGGAAACTATAAGATATAGAGCAAAATGGATGTCATATAGCGGATAGGGAATCACCTTAAGATTATGCATACCAAATCTCATCCAGTTCCATCTTCTGATAACTACTCGGTATCCATTTGAATGAAAAGTACTGAAAATGCGGATTGAAATCGGAAATCCCCAAAGTTCGAGGTGGTGCTGTGGGTGAACAAAGATCTAAATCGAAAATCCGGCTCGATCGTTTGTGCACAATGTATTCCAGACGATTAGTGTGAATTCTCATGACCATCCGGCCATAACCCTAGGAGGAGTAGCGTTTGGCATGAAGGCACCTCCAGCTCTCGCATATTATCGATTTTTGCACTAATTGACCTTTGACCCCTGACCTAAGCGAAATCGGTCAATATGTCCTGAGGCAAAGTTGTAGCACTCATTGAGTACCATGAACCTGCAAAGTTTCATTCGTATCGATGCACTCACCTGGTCGCTAGGGGGCCTTCAATTTTCGCCAATTTTCATGCATACCCTAATTGTAGGGGACGCTGCGGGTAAAGTATTCCATATATCACAAAAACCGGAATATATTTGATAGAGCATCACCTGTAGATCATTCGTGCCAAATTTCATAATCCTAGGTGGGATAATGGCTTTCGAAATTGATTTCGCGTGAACGGTACCGATTTTGAAGGTTTTTCGGTTGTTGCGAGGGAACCAAAGCGTCCCTAGCAACCATCACAATTTCCAAAGCACGAGGTCATAAGATGTACCTACCACCCGAGTTTGGTCAAAACCCGCCCACGTTTACTACCAATTATGCTGATGACAAACAGACAGAATTACTGACAATAAGGGTCACCTATTTCGGCGACCCAAAAAACATGGCGTCATGTATCACGTGGATATGGAATTGGGAAGGAGCGGTGTACAATGAGTGTAAAGGGAGAAAGGGAAGGAAATTTGTAAGAGTCAAAGGGGAAGGTAGTTGGCAGTAGATCGAAGAGTGGCAGGATAATTTAGAGGTATATGCACTCGCCTTTATGCTGTGTCTAACCTGTGTTTGAATCTTGATCCAGCGATAAATTGCAATGACAATTGTCATCCCGGTGTTTCCAGTGTTGGGCGAGGCATCATGTGTTTGTCATCCCTCGGCTGGACGTCAAACTGGGTGTCCCATTTGTTAGTACTGGTCGTTGGTGGATGTGAAAGAACCGACTGTGTCTTTCACAAATAGCAGGCTAATTATCACCGGAACCCTGAACAAATTCCAAATTCCATCACCTCCAGTCGAAAGTCAGATCTTGGCCATCCTTTTCGTGAAAGACTCGGGCAAAAACCTTGCCATCCGATTTCACAAGAAGGATGGGAATAATTGGATCCTTTAAATGAGTAGTATTCTCTGGTTGTTGTAGTTGTGGTGCATCAAGGATGTCATCAGTTTTATGTGCTCTGCGTGTAGATTGCCCTTTGTGTGTTACTTTGTCCACCGTTAACTGTGTACAAACTCTGGCATGAATGCCTGTCTCCCCAGCTTGAAAATGAGGTGACGCTCATGATTGTAATGTATGCCGCTCTTGGAACATCTCTGGTCTTCCTCGTCGCAACATTTCTCATAACATCTGCCTTACGATCGCTTCGCTCCAACCGCAGTTCCATTCACAAGAACCTCCTCCTCGCCACCTTCCTTACGGAGCTCGTTTTCCTGCTTGGAATTCACCAAACGGACAGCCAGGTTTGGGGAAAAAAAACGTTTCCCTGCAACTCATTCAGTTTCTGGTGTATCAAACAATCCTTGGTTTGATATTGGTGTGTGTGTGTGTGTGTTTGTGTGTGTGTGTGTGTGTGTGTGTGTGTGTGTGTGTGTGTGTGTGTGTGTTTTCACCACATTTTCAGTTTGCCTGCACTGTAATTGCCATATTGCTGCACTACTTCTTCATGTGCTGCTTCACATGGCTGCTTGTTGAAGGGCTACATATATACAGGATGCTCGCTGAGTTACGGAACATCAACCACGGCCACATGCGATTCTACTACGCCATCGGCTGGGGCTTTCCAGCCATCATTACCGGTCAGGCCTCTTCTCGTACACACACATGCTTTTGCATTTCCATGCTTGGCCACTCTATTTCATTGTTCTTCCGGCAGAAGCTTGTAACTACATCACATGTAGAATAAGGACAATGGTAGATATCAGCGTACTTTTAAATAACTATTTGGACATAAGAATAGACAATGGACAAATGCATGTGCCACACAGGATTCTAAAATTAAGGCACTTCCAACTTGTAGCATTAGACCCGGTCTTCATCCGCGACGCAGACGCAGCGATACCAGTTGGTGTGTCTGTTTTTTTTTTGAAGATGGATTTTTGAAACTACAAATTTTTTTTTTCTCTTGTATGGGATTTGAACCTGGATTCCAACATCGAGAGCCATAATTTCAGATGGAAACAGTAAACAGACTGTTTCAGTGCTTTCAGTAAACCCAAAGTTCTTCAGTCCATGTTTCCACTCACTTACCATCATTCTCTATTCACTTCATTATTCGCCTTGTTTACATGTTCACTGATTGAATCGCTTTCAGGCTAATTCAAATCATTATTTCCCTTACTCCAGATTAATCTTCCTACGTCCTCTTCCTTATGCTTCTTTAAGCCTGTTGTATGCAATGTCTTGTTGCTTTTGATACGAAGACCAGATACTCGAAAGTCTAACCATTACAGCACAAGGAATCAGTGACGTAATGGTTGGAATGCCTGCTCTGAATCTGTGAGGTCGGTGCTTTGAACCCTGGCTGAGTCAAACCAATGTTCATGAAAATGATACATGCTGCTTCCCTTGCTTGATGCTCAGCAGTATGAAATAGCCTTAGGTTGGCAACCATTCCAGAGGCTCGATGGGCCAAATGGCTTCCTACTGTGTTGAATTTCCTTGTAAGAGAACTGGTATTATTTGTGAGATTTATCACTACATAATATTCTTTCACTCCATTTCTAGAAACAGTTATTGCTTGCTTTCATCGACCTTTTACTCTTTATTCAATCAGATTTTCTGGTATTATAACACCTGCCAGTTCATTTACTCACCTTCGGGAGCTGGCACTGATTGACATCGTTAAATGCAGTCATCAGAGTAAAAAAATTAGTGCAAATAATATTGACGTTGAAACATGCCTTACTCAGTAGCTCACCTGGACTTTAGTCAGGTGAGCGGATGCGATCGAGCAGTGTCCGTAGGTGTGCGAGTCTGTCAGTCCGGAAACGCTTCAGTCGTTATCGCTTGAACCAAACACGACTTTAATGAAACTTGGCCACAAGCTTCATATCTGATGCCTAACGAAGGTCAATCTACCGCATTAACATCTTTGCTCATTAAGGGGGTTTCCAGGGAATTTTTGACCACCCCCAAAATATGTATTTGCTCTCTTCTCCAATACTACACACATACTTTTGCTGAAACGTGGCCCCAACCTTCATCACCCTTAATGTACTAAAGTGTATCGACCGCATCAAAATCTGCACTTATCGTCGGGGTCTATGGGAGGGGGGGGTGGGTTTACCACTCCCCAAATATGTATTTGGTCTCTTCTCCGAAACAACACATACAATTTCGATGAAACGTGAGCACAACTTTCATCACCCATGATGTACCAAAGTTTGTTCACGGCATTAAAAAAAATCAAGGTCTAAGGGGGTCTGTGGGCAGTTAAATGACTGTTGCTCCTGATCCAGGTGAGCTTCAAGACACACGGTTCTGTTTTTTTTATGGATGGATTAATCCCATACTCTCTCCACATGGGGTTGGAGACTGCCGAAGAAGCTTCCAAGACACAGAAAGACACTGGCTGATTCATAATGGCCGATGTTGTGGAAGTAGTTAGGGCAGTAATTTGGAATTTGGCCATTGTGCAGATGACACTTGTCTACTCTTTGTGAATGACTGTGAGATCTTTGTCCACCAGCAACAAATGCTGGCAGACATGTCTCCAGCATAACAATTTAACATCCCATCCATCAGATGATACACTGCATTGCCCTATCTGTGAAGCACCAGAGTGACAGTTTATCGTTGGTTTGAGAAACGAACCCAGACGAGACAGCGCAAACAGTATGTTACCTCTGAGCTACCCTAACAAAGCTTCCTGCTTTCTATTCAAACACGAGTCAAAAAATGAAGGACACAGAATGGGTTTGTTTGTTTTTTTCCGATATGTAACTGTGAGAAACAATAATTTTGTGACAATACTCACCCGGATAGAGATGATAAAACAATGAGTGTGGTTAAAATAGTAACGGAAACTGTTTTATATTCTGCAGGTTGTAAATGAAAACTATTCCATTGATGACAAGAGAGTCCATAGAACATGATACCCCACACAGTGTTCACGTATAGACTTCAAAAAAATTAAAAAATATATTTAAAAGATCTTAAAAAAAAAACAATCTCGAAGTTTAGTGCTATTAAAATAGCACTAAACCAACGATAATACATCATCATTATACACTGTCATAACCCGACGATGAGTCACAGTTTAGGAGATGGAGACTTCATTTGATCACCATCAAACGCAGCTTCAATCTGCACCCTCGTGGTGCAGATTCAATCGGCATCGTACGTAGCCATATCGGCGGCCTCTTCTTCACAACGATACTGCACCTGATCACATGCCACACCCTGTCATGCTCTATATTGATATATACAGCACCTTCAGAAAGTATTCACACTCCTCGACTTTTGTCACATTTTGTTGTGTTACGGCCTGAATTTAAAATGGATTAAATTTAAATTATTTGACACTGATCTTCACAAAATACCTCATAATGACAAAAGTGAAAACATGTTTTTAGAAATTTTTACAAATTAATTAAAAATGAAAAGCTGAAATGTCTTGGATCAATCAATAAGTATTCAGCCCCCTGAGTCAATACTTTGTAGAAGCGCTTTTGGCAGCGATTACAGCTTCGAGTCTTCTTGGGTATGTCTGTCTGTATCAGCTTTGTACATCTGGATTTGGGGATTTCCTCCCATTCTTCCTTGTAGATTTGCTCAAGCTCTGTCAAGTTGTATGGTGAGCGTCGGTGAACAGCAATCTTCAAGTCTTTCCACAGATTCTCAATGGGATTCAAGTCTGGGCTTTGGACCACTCAAGGACTTTCATGTTCTTGTTCTGAAGTCAATCCAGTGTTGCTGTGGCTTTATGTTTGGGGTTATTGTCCTGCTGAAACATTAGTCATTGCCACGGTCTGAGATCTTTTGCACTCTGAGGTAGGTTCTCCTCAAGAATTTGCCTGTATTGGCTCCATTCTTTGTTTCTTCCATCCTAACACGTTTTCCTGTCCCTGCCACTGAAAAGCATCCCCATATCATGATGCTGCCACCACCATACTTCACGGTAGGGACGGTGTTACATGGGTGATGAGCTGTGCTCGGTTTCCATCAGACGTAGTGCTTTACATTCATGCCAAAGAGTTCAATTTTCGTCTCATCACTCCACAGAATCTTTTGCCTTTTGCTCTCAGAGTCTTTCACGTGCCTTTTTGCAAACTCCAGGTGTATTGTCATGTGCCCTCCCTTTGGTCACTCCCACACAGCCTAGATTTGTGAATTGCTGCAGAGATTGTTGTCCTTCTGGCAGGTTGTCCCATCTCAACCAAGGAACTCTGTTGTTCTGTCAGAGTGATCATTCAGTTCTTGGTCACCTCCCTGACCAAGGTCCTTCTTGACAAGGTGCTCAGTTTGGTCGGACGGCCAGCTCTAGGAAGAGTCTGGGTAGTTCCATATTCTCTCCATGCCTTATTGATGGAGCTCATTGTGCTCTTGCAAACTTTCAACACTCTAGAAATTGTTTTATACCCTTCCCCAAATCTATGCCTCCTCACATTTCTATCTTGGAGTTCTGCAGACAGTTCCTTGGACTTCATGGTGGAGTTTTTGCTATGACATGCACTCAACTGTCGGACCTTACATAGAAAGGTGCGTTTCTTTCTAAATCACGTCCAATGAATTGAATTGGCCACAGGTGAACTCCAATCAAGTTGTAGAGACATCTCAATGGTTATTAAAGGAAATTGGATGAACCTGAGCTCAATTTGGAGTGTCGTAGAAAAGGGGTTGAACACTCACTGCATCGATGCAAGACATTTCAGCTTTTCATTTTTAATTAATTTGTGTAAATTTCTAAAAACATATTTTCACTTTGTCATTGTGGGGTATTTTGTGTAGATCAGTCACAAAAAAAATTAAAATTTAATCCATTTTAAATTCAGGCTGTAACACTAGAATGACTCAGTACGACGTGCGTAAGCATTTCCTAAAAGAGGAAATACAGTGAACAATGCCCTGCCTTGTCATGTCCGGACAAATATGGTGAAACCAAATTAATGTTCTCAAAAAAATTAAGCGGAGGCCTGCAATCCAAAGGGATTTTGTTGTGACATGACAATGCTCACCCACACACTAACAAACTGACAGTTTCAATCATATGTTGCACCTGCAGCTGGTTTCCATCATTACTGAGGAGTGTCGATGCTGCTGATGCAGTTCCCTCGTAGATCAGTGTCAGGAATTTTGAACTTAGCTGGAGTACCGGCACACAATAACGTAGTATTCAAGAGGTACCATGGATCTTTAACATTCACCAGGGAATGCTATCAGATGGGACAGCTGGCTTCATGTCTCCTCCGAAGAACAGCACACTCTTTCTTTAACTTTCTTTTTTCCAGAAAAGTACAATGATGACCATTTGTAGTTGGGCCAATAGTTATCAAAGCAAGCTTAAATTGGTCAAAGGTAAGAACACTCCCACTTAGATAGCTGTCCACCCTAACTTACATTTGGGAGTGGTGAGAATATAAGGCTGGGAGGTTATCCCGTACCCTATTTGCATCCTCGATCTCACACCGTCAGATTTTAACCTGTTTGGGTTCCTTACATGGGAACTCGAATGCTCAGACCACCTCAATACCAATCTATCCCTTGATACCCTGCAAACCAGATATGATGCGTCTTTTTCCGATATATAAAGTTGGCAAATTCGCGATTAAAAGTCGAAATCATCATCTTCTTCAGATTGGCCATGACGTCACACATGGAAGTAGACCACCGGATCCGTACTGTGTACGGGTTACATCATGCTGTGATTTCACTCAAATGGTGAATAATTTTCGATTTTCCACCAAATACGCCGAGTTGATGCGTCCTTGGTGCTTGTATCGTAATACAAACCGAGATGGTTTAATGCTACACCAATCACCGAAACACCCAAAGTTTGCCAGAAATTGGACGAGGTTTGTCCAAAATACCCGAGCGTGGATCGGGCCGAGAAAATGTTCACCTTTGTGCTCAGAACATTTCATGGAGAACTCTTATGAAACAATAGAGATGGCCAGATCTTGTGGTTATCCACCACGATGGAGAGAGAATGCCATCCCCATGATGAAGCGGAAGAAACAGCCGTCGCTCAAAACTGTAACACCATCTCTACCCAGCTACCGGCACATGTACCAGTATATTTGAGTGGTGAATGAAACACCTGTTGCCATTGCCCAGTAGTTACCACAAGAGTACCTGAAATAATTATCCATTATCAACACAAATTCCTACAAAGCAAATGAACCACCATCTATTTAGAGTGGAGAGAAAGTATGTATGTATCACTGACACCTCTAAGAGGATTTGTCCGAGGACACAATCGTTCAGGCTCACTTGGCTGCACCTCCCCCCCC
Organism: Eptatretus burgeri; assembly: GCF_056783735.1. Taxonomy (NCBI): domain Eukaryota; kingdom Metazoa; phylum Chordata; class Myxini; order Myxiniformes; family Myxinidae; genus Eptatretus; species Eptatretus burgeri. The sequence continues at coordinate 102,018,915 of NC_140962.1, read as the reverse complement.
TCCAGCATCCCCCCACAATCCCCCATCAATCAACACCCCCACAACAGTTTACGTTTTGTATTCCATTGACAGGCTGGATCTTTATCTGGATCCGGCCTTTAACCAAAATATAATCGGCTTGTTCTTGTCCCATCCAACTCATCCACCAAGTTTCATCCGAATCCATCCATAACTTTTTGAAATATCACGTTATACTGTATGTCGTTTTTGGCCCCATCTCTCAATGGTGAAGAATCACTTGAAAAATTCAAACATTCTCACATCCAAAACCAAATATTCATCTTTCGAATCTTAACCAAAGTCAAATTAATTCGCCCTTGTCATACCCCCAACCTGTCCACCAAGTTTCGTCCAAATTCGTCCATACCTTTTTGAGATATCCTGTTCATAGACAAACAGACAGACAAACAGGGGTGAAAACATAACCTACATCCACCTTCGATGGCGGAGGTAAACACGCAATAATACATGGTCTCTGCAGTAATCAAATGGAACACCAAGAAGGAACCCAAAGTAAAGAGTAAAGATGGAGTCATCAAGAGGAACCTGGATAGGATTCTAGTTTCAGCCGCTACTCCACCCCACTCAAACCCATCCAGGTGCAGCCAAGTGAGCGTTACAGAAAAATTTCTGCAAGAATTCACTTCTCCTTCGAGAGATAGATAAATAAATTATAACTTGTCAAACATTAACCTCATTGTCCTCTTCCTCGATGAGGCCAATGCACAAGGTCTGTTGCTCTAACATCATAGACAGGTTGTTGGCCCCTGTAACTGTTGGCCACTTCTGTAATACGTAGGTTAAGGAGAATAATCAATTATATTGATCTATTACTTTCTTGTACATTTTGATGCATGTCCACCTGTGGCTTGCTGATTCATAATACTTGCTTTAAACCCTTACTTCTGCAGGCCTTGCAGTGGGACTGGATCCCGAGGGATACGGTAATCCTGATTTCTGCTGGCTATCCATCCATGACACTCTGATCTGGAGTTTTGCTGGACCCATCGGCTGTGCTGTGTTGGTAAGATGGCGTTCCATTATGTGTAGCTTGAGTAAAGAATCGTATTAGTTTTGCCTTGTCAATATATCACCGATGGCCGAGTTTCCAATGACATCACTTCCTTTTGTGAGTCTTTGCCCCACAGATGTGACGTCACAGAAACTCATCAATTGTTGATGAACCGTTGAGTACCCTGAATTGTTTAATTTGCACAAGTCAAATCAATTCGTGATTTTTAGCTCACCTGGACTTTAGTCCGGTGAGCTTATGCGATCGAGCGGTATCCGTAGGTGAGTGAGTGAGTGAGTCAGTCAGTCCGTAAACACTTCAGTCATTATCGCTTGAACCAAACACACAATTTTGATGAAACTTGGCCATGAGCTTCATATCTGATGCCAACCAACGGTGTTCTGACCGCATCAAAATCTGTGCTCATGAAGGGAGTTTATAGCGGGGGGGGGTGAGGTTTGACTCCCCCAAAATAGTTATTTGCTCTCTTCTCCAAACCTACACTCACAATTCTGATGAAGCTTGACCACAACCTTCATCACCCATGACGTACCAAAGTATATCGACTGCATAAAAATCTGCGCTCATTAAAGGGGTATACCGGGGTTTTTTTGCCCCCCCCCCAAAAAATTAATAAACTGGTGTTTGCTGTCTTCTCCAAAACTACCCACACAAATTTGATGAAACTTGACCACAACCTTCATCATCCGTAATGTACTAAAGTCTGTTCATGGCATTAAAATAAAACCTGGGTCTAAAGGGGTTTGCGGTGGGTTTGAACCCCCAAAATAGGTATTTGCTCTCTTCTGTTAAACTACCCACACAATTTCAATGAAACTTGACCACAACCTTCATCACCCGTGATGTACTGAAGTTTGTTCACGGCATTAGAAAAAATCTGGGTCTAAGGGGGTTTGCGGGGGGTTTGAGTGACTGTTGCTCCTGATCCAGGTGAGCTTTCTTATGCGTGGTCCTATCTTTTCTTCTGTCTTTATCACCTCTTGGACATGTATCGCGTATCAATTATTTTCTTTTTTCCAATTTATATTTCACCATATATTTCCGTTACACCTTTGCTCGGTTCCACACTACTCGACATCGCTGTCTCTTTCTCCCTCAAAAATAAAACTAAGAGCTATTTTATTTTTGGCTGTCAAAGATAAAACTATCAGACCAAAAAGAAGGAAACATCTATTGTGCTTAACGAGGAAAGTATTGACATTAACTGGTGCTTTGATGTGTGACCAATCAAGAAGACAAACTTATTTTGACCCAAAAACTTGCTGGATCCTCAGAAACTTGTCGAACGAGTCTTTTAAACCTCAGTAACACCACAATGACCCGAGACTACCATTTGGTGACCGAAAGCTAATTTTTCTCGTTTGACATCATCACCCACAAATTAAATGTTTGGCAGTGCTTTGAATAACAAGGGTTCATATTAAACTCAAGATAGCCTACATTTATTTAGATTGGTAGCATGTGAAAAGTCCTTATCTTGAAATTTAAAGCGAGTGAAATTACTGAAACTTGTTTTTCTACATCTTTATACAACAAGTTTTTGAACTGAATTTTTAAACAAATGAAAGTTTTTGCACTTAAACTGAAAAGGAAGCACAGTTCATTATTTATTGAATGTACTTCTGCACTCGGTCAGTAATCTTCATGTACCCTTCGTATCAATTACTATTTCATTAGACACCAGCCTGATGTTGGCTTAATTGTTAAGGCGGCTGGTTTAAGATCTTAGGGTCTTGAGTCCGAGCCCCTGTTTGTGGGCTGTTGAATTAACACCAGGTGGGATTGACCCAGCCTGTCATCCTTCCAAGGTCAGCAAAATGAGTACCAGTGTACTGGTAATAGAGGACACTGCATCAGTGGCACAGCCACTGCGCACAGAAAATGATGCAACCAGCAGCCACAGGCCACACACGATAGCTTGCTAAAACTGTTTACACAGCTCTGGAGTTTATCACGACATGTTTCGAGACTGGATGAGTCGCCACTCCATCACAGAATACTTGATCGGAAGTGGAACAAATTTTCACTTTATTTAGGGTGACGGTGATAACTCGCCTACTTTTCACGAAAGACACTGTAGAATATTTAACATCCACCAACTAATACCAGGACACAGGATGCCCAGTTTAGCTTTTAGCTGTTGTCAGGTTTGCTTCTGCAGGTAGTGCCCCAAGTTTTTAATCGTACCTCCTCTTTAGACCCCCCTCTCTCTCTCTCTCTCTCTTTCGAGTGCAGCCTGTGGCTGCTGGTTGCATCATTGGTTGGGACGCGGCTATGCCGCTGATGCAGTGTCCCCCTTACCAGTGTACTGGTGCTCATTTTGCCGACCTCAGAAGGATGACAGGCTGAGTCAACCTCCTGGTGTATTTTAATTCAGCGGACAACGGGGCTTGAACTCAGGACCCACGGATCCCAAGCCGCCACCCGAACCACTAAGCCAACACCAGGCTCTTTTGACCCCTAGGAGTACTAAATCACCATTTGGGAGGAAGGTGGTGGTTCCTTCTTTTTTTCTGCCAATGTCCGAGCTGTATCTTGGAGCCAGTTGGGGCTTTTAGAATGAAATTTTGTATCAATAATGAGAATAAAATATATGCGGGTTGGACTTTTTGACCTTAACATCATTTTGAGGTCATGACCGATTTCAGACAATTTAACATTTTCCATCATAATTCAACTAATTTTTGTCTGATCAGAACGAAATTGCCCTCTCGAGGTAGCCTAGCGTATGGTGCATCTACGCTTAATTCACATCATACCCCTCCGGGTGAAAGGTTGTGCATCTGATATTTTATGAGTGACCTTGACCTACTTTTTTTCAGATTGTGACGTCATTAACTAAAAACAGCTTTTTTATCGTAACTTGAATAATTTTCCTTCGATGTTCATGATGTTGAGTTTTTTTGGATAAATTGCAGATGGGGACACATTTTCTTAATTGATACTCTATTCCTAAATGTGGAATGTCAAGGTCATAGGACGGTCCAAAAAGAATATGGCCATTATTGGATCGCGGGCAAGACAGCTTGGGATTTGTGATTGCAGATATCTAGTTTGATTTGATTTGATGTGCTTTTCACTCTCCAGAGCATTAGTACTGTCAGAACAGTTTCTTGGCAAGGGTTATGCTTGGTGGTTTGCCATTGCCTTCCCAGCCCCTTATCTAAACAGAGAAATTGTAAAAAAAACTGTCAGGGTCCCTCTTGAAATCATTTTATCTCGTTTTCCTTTTTCACATGTGTTTGTCATTGTTTTGAAATTATTTCACTCAGATTTACTGCTTTTTTGCCTGTCAGGTGTTTCTGAGAAAAACACGCACACACACAAACATCCGTGAATGCACAGACTTATTGACCTCACCATGTCACACCACACCTGGTGATTTTTGTGTGCTGTAGGCAAACCTGGTGCTTATCGGACTCTCCACAAGACAGTTCTGTGCAGCGTCACGGAGAGGCATGAAAACCTTTGTCGCTGTGTAAGTTGCCGTGCCAACGAAAATCCAAAAAACAAACTGTAATGTTAATCCAAGATATTCAGCGCTATGTGTCCAATGGTCCAGCGACGTTGAAATGTTGTGTTGAAATGTGACGTAAACATGAATGGTGCACCTGCATGTTTGTGTGCATGAAATTAAAGCACGGAGATACGTGTGGCCTTCTTCTTACTGCTGCTGCTGACTGTAACGTGGATCACGGGTCTTTTGGCGGTCAACAACCACATCCTGCTGCTCCACTACCTCTTTGTGATCTGTGCTGCACTGCTGGTAAAGACAGTTTGGGCTTTATTTTCATTGTTATTTTTCATTACATATTATGTTGTATTGATTGTCATTATATAATAATTATTTTTATTACCCTGTAACCCCGTGCAATGGGAGATGAGGTCATGCAAGCGTGCGTGCGTGCGTGCGTGTCTGTCCAGGCCATAACTTTTTTAAAAATTTTTTACCATTGGTGCCTTTGTCATCGAATTTTCAACAAACCTTTATTTTGAGAATATGGAAATAATTAAACATAGGAGCAATACCCCTGGGAGCTCACCTGGTAGCGGCTGGAGAAGATAACGAGGGAACCACTATAATGACCCACACTATAATGGATGACCCACAAAATATGTGACAGAGAAGAAAGTAAATACCTATGGATTTTTTTTTAATGTCATGAACAAACTTTAGTATATTACAGGTGACAAAGGTTGTCGCCAAGTTTCATCGGAATTGTGTGTGTATTTTCTGAGAAGAAAGCAAATACCTCTTTTGTGGGGGCACCAACCCCATAGACACCCTTAGACACGCAATCTCCTAAACAGTTGTGCAGAAATTCCCCAAACTTGGTAGTTATGCTCACCACATGGCTCGAAGGTGCACGAGCAGTTTCAATTTTGCCCAGCCCCCGTGGCAAGCTCCCTGTAAAGGTCAAATTCCAAAAAATGCAATTACATGCACATTTTAAATATTTTTTTATGAAACTTTGTGTATGCAATCAACATTGAGGGACACATGAAATATGTAACGACTTTTTTTTAGATTTGACCTTTGATTCATATCCCAGGGGGTAGGGACTCAAGGTCACAGGGGTCAAAAGCGGAAAAAAAAATATTTAACTCAAAATTTGATGTTGGATTAATCCTGGTGGGACTTTTTTCCATCTTTACACTTTGCTTTTGGTGGGAAACATGAGGATTTGCGTTGGCGTGCCATCGACTTTACTCTAGTTATAATTACAAGCAAATACAGCCCGTTGCTTCGCTGCCAGGGATATTAAGGAGGGGAGGGGGGGAGGGAGAGGAGAGAGGAAAGGGAGAGAGAGGAGGGAGGAAGGGGAGAGAGAGGAGGGAGGAAGGGGAGAGACAGGAGGGAGGAAGGGGAGAGACAGGAGGGAGGAATGGGAGAGAAAGGAGGGAGGAAGGGGAGAGAGAGGAGGGAGGAAGGGGAGAGACAGGAGGGAGGAATGGGAGAGAGAGGAGGGAGGAAGGGGAGAGAGAGGAGGGAGGAATGGGAGAGAGAGGAGGGAGGAAGGGGAGAGACAGGAGGGAGGAATGGGAGAGAAAGGAGGGAGGAAGGGGAGAGAGAGAGAGAAGGGTGGAAGGGGAGACAGAGGATGGAGGGAGTGGAGGAAGGGAGGGAAGGAAAGGAGAGAAGAAAGAGGAAGGGAGGGAAGAGAGAGAGAGAGAAGAAGAAGGGAGGGAAGAGAGAGGAGGAAGGGAGGGAAGAGAGAGGAGGAAGGGAAGGAAGAGAGAGGAGGAAGGGAGGGGAGAGAGAGGACGGAGGGAGGGGGGAGAGAGAGAGGCCGGAGGAAGAGGAGAGGACGGAGGAAGAGGAGAGGACGGAGGAAGAAGAGAGGATGGAGGGGTGAGGAGAGGAGGGAAAGGACGGAGGGAGAGGAGAGGACAGAGGGAAGGGAGATGAGAGGATGTAGGGAGGGGAAAAGAGAGGATGGATGGAGGAGAGAACGGAGGGAGGGGAAAGGAGAGGATGGAGGGAGAGGAAAGGAGAGGACAGAGGGAGAGGAGAGGAGGGAAAGGATGGAGGGAGATGAGAGGATGTAGGGAGGGGAAAAGAGAGGATGGATGGAGGGGAGAAGAGAGGAGGGAGGGAGGGGAGAGGACGGAGGGAGAGGAGAGGACGGAGGGAGAGGAGAGGACGGATGGAGAGGGGAGGAGGAGAGGACAGAGGGAGGGGGAAAGAGCGAAGAAAGGGTGGGGGGAGAGCAACGCCTCACCAAATGTTGCTTTGCACTATAGGAGTGAGGGATGTGAGAGAACGAGAGAGGGAGATGGAGTGAGTGAGAGTGAAGGGGGGGGGGAGATAGAAAGGTGAGGAGTGGGGGTGGGGTTAGCAAAGAGAATGATATGTTATGCTTAATGACTGAAACACAAAAACTCATGTCAGAACAGATGGACACACAAAGACACAACAGAGTTTGTAAAGTTTAGCACAGGCATATCTGCAAAAACTTTGATATCCCAGTTCCAGAGAATTTGTGGGAACATGAACCAAAAGCAATGGATGAAAACATTGAAGTAGCTACCGCTCACATACGACTTTATGATCCCATCGAGTGTGAACATCAAAAACAAAGCATTGTGACCAGATATCATACTTAGGTACAAAATGAGAAGAAGGCATTGCTAATTGAGGTGTTAAGCCAGTGATTTTGGACAAAACAATGCAGAAATCAAGTTCTCTGTTCTTGCATATGGCAGCTTTGGTTGCCAGATAGCCATCATTTCTTGGAGCACAGCTGTGTCACTGATGCTGTGCCCCTCCACCAGTACACTGGTACACATTTCACCAACTTCAGAAGGATGACAGGCTGAGTTCACCCCACTTGGTGTTAATTCAGCAGCCAACAGGGCTCAAACTCAAGATCTTAGGATCCCAAGCCAGCCACCCTAACCAGTAAGCCAACACCAGGCTGAAAGAAATTAAGAAAATGACCAAATACCAAGACCTCACGAATGAAGTGAAAAGATCCTGGAAGCTGAAGAATGCCAAAGTTGTACCAGTGAAAGATGGAGCTCCGGGAATGATGATGAAGAACCTCACAGAGGTATTAAACATGATCCCTGGGAATATCACCACAAACAAACGACAGTTGGAAGCCGTCCAGGGTTCAGTCATGATCCTGAAGAGGAATGTAGGTAATTTGGTCACAGGAAACTTGGTCACGGTAAAACGGTCACAAGGTAATTTGGTCACAGTAATTCGGTCACGAGGACCTCGTGACCGAATTACTGTGACCAAATTACCCCGTGACCAAATTACTGTGACCAAATTACCTTGTGAGCATTTTACCATGACCAAGTTTCCGGTGACCAAATTTCCTGTGACCAAATTACCATGCCCCCTGAAGAGAGCCCTCGGCACAAAACTTTGAGAACAGAAAACTTCACAGCTTGATCCATGAATCATGACCCCTTACTGAAATGAAGGTGGATACTTTGAGCCCACCCTGGGAGGACTCCATTCCACATTCTGAAACTCACATATGAAGATACCAATCAACGACACACACACACACACACACACACACACACACACACACACACACACACACACACACACACACAGACACACACACACACACACACACTTTGAGACCTCCTAGGTCTCTGTTTCACCTCCTGATGAAATCCACTCACACGTGGAGATAGCAGGCAAACAACAGCAACTTGCACGCACGCACGCACACACACACACACACACACACACACACACACACACACACACACACACACACACACACACACACACACATTGAGACCTTGGGTGTGAGCATTTAAAACCCACGTTATCTTCCTGGCAAAAGTCTGCCTACATGCATGCATGCTCGTCCATGCAGCGACCTTTGCACCCCACCGGTTGGCTCACTCCAAATCTGATTCATACATGCTAGTCCCCTCAACAGAGGGGAAAGGTGAGGGAGCAGGGGTAGGTTTGGAGTCAGAGGGAGGGAGGGAAGAGGAAACGGGGGGGGGGGTTGGGGAGGGGTCAGAGAGGGAGGGATAAGTCAGGGTTGGAAAGAGGGAGAGGGGTGGGAGAGAGGATGGTAGAATTGGGAGGAAGGGTGAGGAGGGATAGGGGATCGTGAGGAGGCTCGCCAAGTGGCTTAAGCACTCCAATGAAACGGTTGATAGGAAATGGCTCACTTGGCACGCGATTAGCAATCATCGATCCGTCATATTTAACACACACTTCACGGAGACACCCGAAATGCCAAGCCACGAACACTGACGTCTCCGGATCAGGTCAGGTCAGGTCAGGTATGGGAGCACGTGCCAGAACAGCGCGTCGCTGCGTCCACTTTCCGCCGGTACTCCAGGGGCCTCCGTCTGGCCATCCCCCAGGCAGATGCCAGGCCCATCCCCATCTCCTTGAGATGATGGTCAACCTGCTGCAACCACGAGGCATGTGGTCGGCCCACTGGCCTCCTCCACTCATGAGACTCCCTCGCTGAGAGAATCTGGTGAGCAGGATCAGTGTCAGGAAAACGAGCCACATGTCCATACAGCCGCAACTGACGCTCACGGACTATGCAGGTAACAAATCTCATCCGAGTCTCTCTCAGCAACCGCTTGTTGGACACAAAATCCGACCAGCGATAGCCAAGGATTTTCCGAAGAGACCTGGTACCAAAGGAATTAAGTCTCCGTCTCAGATCCTTGGTCAGAGTCCAAGTCTCGCATCCATAGAGCAAGACTGGAAGTACCAAGGACCTGAAGACTCGGACTTTCGTCCTCCCGCACAGGTACCGGCAGCGCCACACCCCATGATCCAGTGAATCCATGACTCCCCAGGCCCGACCCAGACGTCCATTGACCTCTGACTCACAGCCAGCAGAGACATGAATATCACTGCCAAGGTAAGTGAATCTCTCCACGACCTCAACATCCTCACCACAAACAGACACAGACAGGACAGCAGCATCCAAGATGTCACCGAAAGCCTGGATCTTAGTTTTGACCCAAGAAACCCGTAATCCCAGTGGCTCCGACTCCTCATTCAGCACCTCGAGGGCCCCCAAAAGGATATCTAAAGTCTCCGCAAAGATGACTGCATCATCTGCAAAATCAAGGTCCGAGATCTTGACATTCCCAAACAATGCACCGCAGCTTGATCTCTCCGACATCCTCCCTAAAATCCAGTCCATACAAGTGCTGAATAGTGTGGGGGCCAGTACACACCCCTGACGAACTCCAGTAACAACTGGAAATAAGTCAGAGATGGTACCACCACACTTTACACACTCTCAGTACCAGAGTAGAGTTCAGACATCAGATCGATCAGTTTCGGTGGCACCCCACGAAGACCAAGAATCCTCCAGAGGACGTCCCGATTCACTGAATCAAACGCTTTACAGAGATCAACATAGGCTGCAAGCAGCCCCTGCCGAAACTCTCGTCTGCGTTCGGTGAGGACACGAAGAGCAAGGATATGGTCAATCGTTGACCTCTTTGGTGTAAAGCCTGACTGCTCTGGATGCTGGTGCTCAAGCAGATGGTGGCGAACCCTATCAAGAATTATCCGAGCAAAGACCTTGCCCGGCACTGAGAGCAGCGTCACCCCTCGGTAGTTGTTGCAGTCTTGGTGATCACCCTTCCCTTTCCAGAGAGGAATAACAAGGCCCCTCTTCCAATCAGTTGGGATGATGCCTGTGTTCCAGGTAGAGCACAAAACTGCATGCAACGACACGAGTGCAGCATTTCCACCAGCCTTGAGAAGTTCGGCATGGATGCCACAGATCCCTGGAGCTTTGCCCCGTTTCAACTGGTTCACCGCAGCCCATGTTTCCACAAGCGAAGGTGGACCACAGTTGATTCGAGGGTCAACAACAGGGATTGTAACACCCTTGACGTCCAACTCAACAGCTGGGGGATCAGCTTGGTACAACCGCTCAAAGTAACCGGCCCAGCGGGCCTTCACTTCAGATTCCTCTGTCAAGAGCCTACCACTCTCTGCTCGAACTGCAGTGCTCTGAGCAATGGGCTTGGATGAACGCAATGCGCGAATTCCCCTGTAAGCGGGACGAGAATCACCTGTCCACAGGTGATGCTCTACCCCCTCACAGATTCATCGCACATAGGCCTCCTTGTCCACCCTCAGTGCACGTACAGTTTTACGCCTCAGATCCCTGAACAGCTCCGCTCTGTGGGCGCTGAAACCATGAACCAGCCACCCTAAGTCCATGACTTCTTGCAAAGTCAAGGAACTTAGTCCTATTCTGGTTCATAGTTCCTGACCCATGGGGACCAACACACACCTCATAACCATCCCTATCAGTTCCAGTCGATGCATTGAAATCCCCCAAGACTAGAAGTGTATCTCGTCTGGGGCACTGATCAACCACAGACTCGAGTGTGGCGTAGAATGCATCCTTCACGGTGAGATCACTCGCCTCAGTCGGAGCATAAACAGAGACCAGGGAAATGACACCTAAGGAGTGACGAATCCTTAATCTCATAATACGCTCGTTGACCGGTGTTACCTCAATTATCATTGGGGTCAGCTTATCGGACACAGCTACAGCAATTCCTTGGGTATGGTAACCATCAGAGCGACCAGACAAATAGTAGGTGTAACCACCCACCATTATCTCGCCGCAATCCGGTCTCCGAACCTCAGAGAGAGCTGCAATCCCGATGTAAAAACGCTTGAGCTCAGATGGTAACAGAGACAGGTGATCATCCTCTCTTAGGGATAGGACATTCCAGGCACCCACCTGGAGGGACCGCCTCAGGTTAACCCAAGGAGACCGCCGTCTGGTGGACGACACCTCAGCACCACTCCGACACACTCTCCCGCAATCTGACCCAGGGATGTTACCCCGTGGTTTCCCTCCTATCATCAAAGATTGGGGGTCCCGAAGGCTTTGCCCCAATCCGGTCATCCGGTGAGCTGCCCTGCGAAGGGAAGCTGCACAGGAGGTACTCCCACGGAGTGGGTTTTCAGATTTTTTTGTGTTTTTGTGTTTTGCGGAATGAAGGGTTTTACGGTGGCCGCAGTGCAAATCCTGCCACCAACCTCCTGATAAAAAAGTAACCCAACTGCAGGAGGACGTCCGCAGACACAGTTGGGCACTAGATATGGATGGCCGTTGGCTCACAAGGAGCTCCTCCGCCCTTTGACAGGTTTTGTTTTTAATCCTGCTGGGTGTCCATATCCAAACACCCTCCTCACCAGAAAACCTGGTGGGGGAGACGGTTTAGTCGCCGACAACCCGACCATGGAACAGGTTAGTACAGGTTTACATGGTACCTGTAGCAGGTCACAGATCTAACCTGACCTGACTCCTATGTCTCCGGATGTTTATCAGAATTGCAATGTACTCACAGCAATGCCAACCCTCCCGATTTCATCGGGAGGCTTCCGAAAATTCACCCAAACTCCCGCCCTTACGATCACTATCCTTATCCTCCCGAAATTTTGATATTTTTGCACTGTTCACTAATCAGAATGTACTAGTATGAGAATTGAATGAAAAGCATCGTCTGCTACGTATAGCATGTGGTAACTCCATAACGTTCGCTGCTTCCAAATTGTACGTAAAAAATTGCAAATTCAAATGAGGAGCAGCGAAACATTGGGTCTGGATCTCGCTTATGCGATCATGCACTGAGATTTAGTGCATGCGGTATGTGTGCAATACAGTGCATGCGGTATGTATGCACAGTGTATATGCATGCGGTATGTGTGCAATACAGTGCATGCGGTATGTATGCACAGTGTATATGCATGCGATACGCTCACTGTATGCAGCTGGGCCCCGTACCAGCCCGGCGGTCGCGACCACCGTGCGGTGTTTAATTTAACAGCCGCTAGAGTTCTACGAGTCGCGCTGCAGCTGTGGAACATCGACTTCGAAGTTACCGATGCTTCAAGCCCTCGATGTTGATTACGAAATGGCAGAAAAGAAGCTTACGAAGACCAAGAAATGGTCTCAGAAGTACAAGACCGAATACATTCTCCAATACCCGTGTATTCGAAAGTCTGAAAGAGGAATTCATCATGCGTATTGTACAGTATGCAGCGTTGATATTTCAGTTGAGCACGGAGGTCGCGATGATATTCGGAAGCACGTTGGAAGCAAACGGCACACAGACATTGCAAAGGAGAGATCTTCGAGCACGAGTACCGGTACACTTCTGAATTATTTCACCAAACAAGGGACAAGCGAGGAAGAGGATGTTACCCGAGCGGAACTTCTCTTTCGTGGATTTATTGTGGGACATAACTTGCCCATATCAGTCTCAGATCATGCTGGACCTCTATTTCAAAAGATGTTTCCAGATTCAAAAGTTGCTTCAAAGTATGGATGTGCAAGAACAAAAACTTGCAAGATGTGCAAGATGTGCAAGAACAAAAAACATAAAGAATTAAAAAAAAAAAAAAAACAAGAACAAAAAGCAAGAAAAAAAAAGAAAAGAAAAAAAAAAAAAAGAACAAGAACAAAGAAGAAAAAAAGAACACTGGTCAACAATTTTTTACTTTCTGAATGTTGTCTAGATTTCTACAAGTGAATTAGGGTATTCGGGCACTGCTGAATCAGGAAATGGCATCCGTTTCTCTCCATCAGGTCAGGTTTTTGTGCTAAGTTGATTTGAAAAAATCAGATCTTGTGACAAAATCAATTACATTTTTGTGGCATTATCAGCTGATTTTTGTCAACACATATCATCCTAAACATGTTTTTAAGAAAAAAAAAATGTTTTGCCAACAACATCTATTGATTACATGATAGAAACATCGATTACTGTCATCTGAATGGTGGGCATTGATAAAGGTAAGTACAAGTAAATTGCATGTTGCGTCACCACTGTTCAAACTTCAGGGCTTGAACTTCCGTTTCTTCGAACTCCTGGAATGTTCAGCGGCAGGGAGGTCTCTCTTCAGATTCCAACAGTAGTCAGCCATCATGACTGCGTCCCAGCGACCCTGATACCTGGTCTCCATCTCCTTCATGTCCTGATGGAATCTCTCCCCCTGCTCGTCACTCATTGAACCCAGGTTCTCAGGAAACCGGTTCATATGTGAAAATAGGTAGTGCATCTTGATGCTCATGTTGCAGCCCAGGTTTCTGAAAGCAGTCAGCATGTTGTTGACAAGTTCTGCGTAGTTTCTGGCCTTATTGTTGCCAAGAAAGTTCTTCACTACCAAAACAAATGTCTTCCACGCTTCCAGTTTCCCTTCGTTCATTGAGTTTTTGAACTCTGGATCTCTGATGAGCTGACGGATCTGAGAACCATCAAAGATGCCAACTTTCAACTTCTCCATGGTCAATCCTGGAAAAGCCTGGCACAAGTAAGTGAAGCAGTCACCATCTTTGTCCAGAGCCTTGGTGAACTGCTTGATAAAGCCGAGCTTGATGTGCAGCGGTGGGAAGAGTATTCTGTCTCTGTCCACCAGAGGGTCGTTGATGACGTTCCTTTCTTTGCATGGCACCAATTCCTCCCGCACAGGCCAGTCCTTCTTCGTGTAATGCTGAGCACGGTCCCTACTATCCCACATGCACAGAAAACATGGGTACTTGGTGAAGCCAGACTGTTGTCCCAACAAAAAGTTCACCATCTTCAGGTCAACACAAATAAACCACTTATGCTGATCATAACCATTTTTCTCCAGCACGTACTTCACCGCTTCATACTTCTCCTTCAGTGTAGTCGAGTGAGCGATGGGTACAGAGGCAAACTGGTTGCCGTTGTGTAGCAGAACACATTTCAGTGATCGCTTGCTGCTGTCAATGAACAGTCTCCAATCTTTGGGGTCGTACTGTGGCACTCCAAGCTTGAGCAGAAGCGCATGTCATAAATTGGCGCATGTAGGTATTGTACATTCTTCAGAGTTCGTTATTTCAAGAAATACAACTTTTTTGTATCACATTATTACAAAATCTGCCCCATTAACTTTAGTTTTGATCCACGAACTTTATGCTTTGCCTCACCAATTTTTGGAAGATTTTGAGGTTTTATGACTTCAAACTGATCCCTTTTCGACATAATCACCTAGAACTATCGTACCTGAATACTTCTTGTCATTAAAATAATTATTTCCAATTAAAACAATTATTTGACATGACATTTTACCCCCACCAACTTCTTCTAAAATGCTCCACACATGCGTACATGTGAACAAAAATGTAAAAAACGACATGTGGCCATATCTCAAAAACTTGACCTGATTGAACAAAACTAATGTGAGTTTTGGATTCAGCGCATCAGATTCGTCCTAAATCAGCTTAAAAATGCAGACAACAAATTTGTTGTTGACCAGTGTAATTGGTGAGTTGTCAAATGTTACTGCTTCATCTATTGCCGATATTGCTAGGCACGCTCCATTTAGCCTAGCTACAGACGGTAGCAATGACAGTGGTGAGGCCCAGCTATATCCTGTCCTGATTTCGTACTATGACAACAGTGCTGGGATTGTGAAGCAAGGTTTGCGAAGTTTGCCTGCGTGCAAACAAGATTCCACTGGAGAAAACATTTTCAAACTGCTTGATCATGAGTTCAGTGACAGGAAAATTCCGTGGGGAAATTGTGTTTCCTTTTGTGCTGATAATGCCTCTGTCATGGTGGGCAAGCACAAAGGAGTCGCTGCTTATATCCACAAACAAAATCCAGAGTGCTACATCATGGGATGCCCTTGCCATATGATGCACAATACGGCCAAGAAGGCGGCTCAGGCCTTCCCCATTGAATTAGATGACTTTTTCATCGATATTTACTACTACTTGGACAAAAGTAGTAAACGCGTCAAAGGAGTGAAAGCACTGCAAGAACTCTGTGATGCCCCGACACACAAGATTCTGAAGCATGTCGCAACAAGGTGGCTGTCCCTTGGTCAGTGCCTAGACAGGCTGATTGAACAGTGGGAGCCACTTCGCCTCTTCTTCAAAGAAGAAGTACGAAGAAAAATGCAACCAACTGTAGCCAAGACTCTAACAACGAGCAAGAAGGACGGCACTGTATCTACTGCCAGTACTGGCACTGCAGGATCAAGCACTAGTGGAGCAGCATTCACCACTACCACTGCAGTATCTGCTGCGAAGAAGACAGCAGGGACAGCACCAAAACCAATGCTGAGAGCAGGTAGCATCACCGGCCCTTCATCACGTTCATCTACAAAGCAGATCCCTTCAGAGTCGAGAAAGACTGTGATAGTCCCATCTGCAGGCAAAGAAGGACCCAAGTTAAGTTCTGCTTTTGCCAAATCACTTGATAGAAGCTCAGCAAAACCTTCGAATCAGAGGTCTTCTTCCTTGGCTGCACCTACCTCAAGCTCTCTCCTCAAACGTAAAATTGGATCTGGTACTACGAGTCTGACCTCTTCTGCTGGCAGTAAACGCAAGTGTGATCGCCCTGCGGCTAAGTGTACTACGAGTTCTACAACTAAAGCGCATCTTCCTCAAACACTGTGCAGGAATCTAGAGAAAAACGTGTCAACAGGATGTTCTTGTCTCCACAAACAAAACTCTATCGTTTCTTCCTTCGATATGCTAACAAGCTTTTTGAGAAGGGGAATCTTCTGCTCCAAAGAGACGAATCCCTGTATTCATCTCCTGCACGGAGAGTGAATGGTCTTCTGAAAGATATCTTCGTACGGTTTTTGAAACCATCGGTGTCATCGGTTGCTCTGGTAAATGTACCCTTCTCTGACAGAAATCATCAGAAGAATGATGAGGACCTCATGATTGGGAACGATGCCAAACTGTATATAAGGGAACAAAGGAGTCTCAAGAAATCCACCTTCACTCTGAGTGAGTCAGACATCCAAAGTTTCTTCAGTGCAGTTCGCTCATATTATGTGAAAGCCTGCAATTATATCTTCAAAACCTGGCCGCTAGATGATGAATTAGCCAAGCATGCTCAGGTGCTGGATGTTAAGCTACACCAAGAAGTGGGGTTTGACTGTGTGGAGTTTTTCATCAAGAAATGTCCGTGTCTGTTCAGTGGCGGTGATAGTGACATCGACAGTCTTGAGAGTGAATTAAGCTCACTACCAGGCAGACGCCTCCATAGCTACAATTGCTACTGAGACAGTGAGAGTGGATGAGCAGTGGCATCGGATTTCACAGCTCACAGATCCCTGCACTGGTGCCAAGAAGTATCCTAATTTGAGCAAAGTGATGAAGGGAATCTTGGTCATTCCTCATTCGAACGCATCATGTGAGCGGGCACTCAGTCTTGTACGGAAGAATCATACTGAATTTCGTCCCAATTTGAGTGTCAAAACCCTGGAAGCTCTCTTAATTGAAAAACTAGCTCATAGCACCCCTTGCTACCAGAGAGAATACAGCAAAGACATAATCAGAAGGGCTAAAAGAGCCACACAGCTGTCACTCAGCAAAGCTGCCATGGAAAAAGCAAGCAGCAGTAGTACCAGCCAGTAAGGTAAGAAAAATATTGCTTCTTTTGTGCTTTTTGTTAATCTTTGATTGTCCCCTAACTTACTAATATTAACATACATGTAACATTAAAAAGTGCACAATTTTCCCTTTTTTTTTGTTCAAAAAGTGGGAATTCTTAACATGTTAAATGCTCCAAAATAGGGCTCAGAGGGCACTAGAGAGCGTCTAGAACCCCAGAGCTTCCAGGGCCCTAAGGCGGGCCATGGACCCCGGCGCAAGGGTCGAGCGCTCCGCGCTCGAGATGTGCGCTTGGCGCACATAATTTGGTGTCGGTTGAAAATCCTCCCTAATTCTGATTTCCAAAAGTTGGCATCTCTGTACTCAGCGATTCGTCACTATGATGAGCAGGCATTCGATAATATGAGTGAGGAAAGTGAAAAAAAAACTTTATCATTAAGAAATCGTTGTGGCCTGTTCTAAGTCGAGGTATGGTTGAGCAGTCCAAAAAACATGGCGGCTTCAGACCTCAGCGAGGTTACCTAGGATATGCCTGAAGACTCCATTGAGTGAGGTGACCGAGGATCGCCTGATGAAGGATATAATTAAATAAGGCCGTTAATTATCTTCAAAAGGGGTGTTTTTATGAACCCAAACACCCAATTTTCACTCTTGTACTTCTTGGAGTTTTCTTCGTCTGCATGCAAAGTTTTAAGCTGCAAAGTTTCATGGTTTTGGAGTGATGGAGGAGACACACTTACACATTGACACACATACTGACACACACACACACACACACACACACACACAGACACAGACACACACACACACACACGCACACACACTCACACACACATTTATTTGTATAGATTATTATTATCATTATTTTTATTGTTACAACCACCATTACACTGATATAATAACATTCTAACCATTGTACAAAAGTAAGGAAGTGATGTGCTTTAAGCTCGCACGCCAATCTTCATTCTCTCCTTTCCCACAGGGGATCTGCATGTTCATTGCTTTCAGCCTTCTTGAGCGGGAAGTACGTGAGGCATGGCACACCTGTTGCCACAGGAAAAAGCGACAGATGGAGGATACTGGTGTCACCACTAAAACCTCTCTTCTTTCGGTGAGGCTCCAAGCAGTGACACCTCTGCTGTGTTTGTGTGGAGTTGCATGTCAACTCCTTCCTGATTTGAGTGTGCTAACCACCGTGGGAGGCAAGAAGAAGCTGAACCTTCGGGTGTTAACCCAATCGTCGGAGCAAGATGGCTCTTTCTCCGATGAAGAGTGAATGCCCAAAACATCAGCTTATCCTTGCTTCTCACAGTGGTTAATATATGATAATCAACATTCTATTCATTTTTACCCTGCGTGCGAAGCTCACAGCGGGGTTAAACAATTTGTTTACTCTGTCTGTCTTTCCACATACATCGTAAACAATTTGTTTACTCTGTCTGTCTGTCTGTCCACAGACATCAGTTTGTGATCGAGGAATTACTTCATTTCAATTTAACGTCATATTTTGAATACTGTAGAACACGAATTAGAACATAAATCGTAGCATGAACCTGCAGTTTCGCGGTACTTTGGTTCTGAAGTTGGCAAATCGGACGGAATCTCATCCTGATCGTGCATGCATACAGAGTAAGGTGATTTTTTTTAAAGTCTGTCTGTCTGTCTGGTAGTCAAACAAAATTGAAAATCATTCCAAACAGGAAACTTACTGTTTTTAACAGTCATAAAGGACACAAACAGCAAGCACAAAAAAACTAATGTAACCTGTTAAATAAGGTGGCGTGAAAGACGGTGCATCAATGGCAGTAAACTTCTGAAAAAAGTTTCTTTTTTTGTCCTTCAGGCCTTAAAATCATTTATTTAAATTGAATTATATACTTGAACACCGTAGAACACAAATCGCCTTGTTGACATTTTCAAAAACCTCCAGTTCAGCTGTACTTAGACAAAAAAAATTACTCCATTTTACACCATATCCGCCAATCAAATTTGCCGCTCGTACTCTCAACGTTGGGGAATATTGACATTCAGACGAAATCGCGATTCGTCGGAAATATCTCGATCGTGCTCAGAAACACAAAGCAAGAGTTGAAAAGACTTTTCCCATGTCCTTGTTTCTCTGTGTGGGCTAAGGTGTTCTATGAACTCTCAAGGGTTCATTATATTCGACCTCTCCCCAACACAGACTAGCCTTCACCAGCAAGACCAGTTCTGCATTCTTCCTGATTTTCTTTTTTTCTCCTTCCTCATGTTATTTTATACGAGGTAAACCTGAAAGCCCCACTGTAACATTATGCTGAATTTTTCATACTTGTAATGCACAATTTGTTCCATGAATCTGAAGTCCTGCTGCATCTTTATTTGTCCACCATTATCAATAGCATGTGCAATCTGCAATTTGTGGATCAGATTTTGGTCAGAACCAATGAATCAGATTTTGCTTTTCAAAATATTTGGTTTGAGATTAGAGATTGCAAGGTGTATTATAGATTTTATTGGGTTTCTATCTTCAGCCATGATACAGTTAAGTAAAACGAGTGATTGCGCATGCCGTGCGGCTATATTTTAATAAATTATGAACACAGTGAACTTGATATATGTTCTCATTGACAATCGTTTTGAGATGTACAATGCCTGCAGCAATGACATTATCTTCGGGTGATCCGATATTTCTATTATCCACAGTCAATCAACATTAGCCTTGTTGATAATAACTCCTCAGCAATGGGTGGCTGTGTATTTACTCAGATCCAACCAAATCCTTCATACCCACCTCTGGCTCCCCTTTTTCCTTGTTTCCTACTTCAGCGCTCATTACCCTACAGTGGTGGAGCACTGTTTGAGGATGGTGCTCCTCAGCGTGTCAATATCGGCACCTCCACCCTCTCTTCCGTCAGCACAGCCAGGTCTGCTAAAAGCCGCAATAGCCATGCAGACCATCTCAGGTGATAAGGTGGTGGGTTGTATTCCTATCCCATTTGTCATTCTGACCATCTTCATTCCAACTTACTTTCCTTTTCCCCTTCGAGCTTTTAATCCTCTCATCACCATTGCATGCACTTGCGGCCATCTCTTCATCGTGATTGCTTGGGTGTTTTTTGTAGTATTCTGGATAAAGTTGTGCCAAGTTATATGCATTCTATGGCTTGTGTGTACATTTTTTGCTCACGATATGCCACATGCAGGGATGACGGATGCCTGAAGCACAATGTGGTGTCACATGTTGGACCCACAGACCTTGATGGTTCTGCCTTCAATAGCCTCAAGGGAAACCCTAATGGTGAGCGAGGCAACTACATTACTGGCTGGATGTCAGACAACCACAAATCTGAAAAAAACCCAGAAATCAGGGACATTGTTGTATTCCTAAGTGGTAGAGAGAGAGTGCGTTGATGGATGCTTTGCTGCAGGAGGTGGAAGGAATTTTTTTATACACTTCAATATGGCTTATATGGAGGAGTTTGTACTTGCAATACGTGCAGGACTTGCATGAATTGCTCGTACAAGGACATCCGAAAGGAATGGCAAAAGGAAGTGTGCAGAAAATCTCAGAAAAAATTGTTACTAAATAGTTTTTTTTATGGATGTATTTGACTGACGAGAATCATAAGAATCGTGAAAGAGATCATTTAAAGACTCGATAGCATCCATTTACTACTTAGGTTGCAGGCCCACAATCATTCCCACCCCCAGCAGATCAGGACTCGGAGACTGATTCGGATCTGTCTCTGGATGAGGAGCGCAGTCTATCCCTTGCATCGACCCATTCGTCGGATAGTGATGAAGATGGGCCTTTTCCTCTGGATTCATGTTGGGACCCACCAGGGTCGAGACGAGATCCTCCCAATCTTCTTCACAGTACACCCAAAGGTGTGGTATACACCGGTACACCCAAACTAATTTTATGCTGGGTGATGATTAACCAAATTTGGTAAGTTTTGTGAACTCAGGATTCTAATTTATGTCATCCTGACCTCGACCCATGTCCCAAGGAGCAGAATATGAACTTGGCCACGTAAAGCCATACTGGCCGGGCGAGTTCACGACGACGGCCAGTGATAGTGAAGGCCGTGCCTCAGCAGATAGACTGCAGGTTGAGACCAGGGTCAACATCGAGCATCATCGAGAGGTGGTGGGAAGCCGGGAAGATGTGACACCAACTGGAGGAGTCCGTCTCAATGGCGATGACCTCTCCACAAGGGAAATGGGCAGCGCATCTCAGCCGCCGGTCACACAGGGGGAGATACGGAAAGGTGCACCAGACCGCGGTGTTTTGGATTGGGTGGAACTTGGGGGGGGGGTGAAACAATCAAGAAATTTGAATGCAAGTTTCTTCTACAAATGTTCCACAAGACATTCAGTCTGGAAAAGACAATATTGTCAAATTGTGTGAGAAATGTTGCATAGTGCAGATAAGCAACAACTAGTGCACTACAAACCTTTTGTTCAATCGCTTTTTGTGGCTTTACATTCTTTTTATAAATCGATTTATAAATGATGCATGAATGTGCATGCATCGTCTGGCCACTTTATAAAGATTTCTACCCAATTAAGTTGGACTAATGTGTGCCCAAATTTCAACCCTCATATTTGTAACGGGACAGCACAAGGTGCAGAAAAATGTCTTAAAAAATAGTAATCAAAATAATGAATAGTATTTTGATGCAAGATTTTGCTTTTATCTTACCTCCCACCACTCACCAACAGGAATCCTGAAAAACAGGATCCCATATCCGCCGACCATTCCAGAGGGTGATGAAGCGAGGAGTTCCTTGAATCAGCTTAGCAGAGAGACATCTGGCATAAAACCCCCAGGAAGTGCATCTCGTGCTCCGTCTGCAGGTTCGAGTGAAGGCAGTCGAACAGGCACCGGGCGCTCCTCCAAGTTTTCCAGTCGCAGCAATTCCCGTGAGAGACGCAATGGCATCAGTCGGATTCCCCTGGCGCTTACAACTTCTCCTGCTCACGAAGATTCATCTGATTCTGAGTGAGTATTACAAACACTTAACCATCCCTCTGCGTGTCTTAACCCTTACCTGCTTTGCTTATTTTTTTTGCCTCATCATGCAACACCTTCCAATGCTCAACATCATGGTCAGCCTTATCATGCTCTTCCATTTTACGTGGAAGATGCTTAACTCAGCACTCCATTCTGCCTCAGGCTCATGGGTAAGGTTGCACATAGTCTACTTGCAGGACAACGAAATATTCTGAACAGAGTGTTTATTTTTTCAGCTTTTTTTAAACATGCACACAACATATACTCCATGGCATCGACACTTGTTCTTGGCATATCTGCTCGGTATATTAAAAATGGGTTACAAAGATAAGAGATATACATTGAAGGTCTCACATTGCAACACTTTACCTCTCTCCATCATCACAGTAGATATGAGCAGACTGTAGAGGCCAAACTCCTTAATTTGCTACACTCGAGTAAAGTAAAGGTTTCATGTTCCAATAACTGTTCATCGTGGCGAGCTAAGCCTGGTGTTGGCTTAGCGGCAAGGACAGCTGGCTTGGGATCCCAGGGTCCTGAGTTCGAGCCCTGTTGGCTGCTGAATTAACACCAGGTGGGGTTGACTGCCTGTCATCCTTCCGAGGTCGGCAAATGAGTGCCAGCTTGCTGGTATCCTGTGTCGGAGTGGCGACTTGTCCAGGATTGTGCCCAATAGCCAAGGAGACTGCTTCGGCAGCACCAACGCTCTGCACCGAGAATGGTCCCAATGGATGGATGGATTGTTCTCTGGAGTGATGAATCACGGTTCACCACCTGACAGTCCGACGGGTGAATCTGGGTTTGGCGGATACCAAGAGAACGCTTCCTGCCCGAATGCAGAGTGCCAACTATCAAGTTTGTTGGAGGGGGAATCATGGTCTGGGTCTGTTTTTCATGGTTCGGGCTGGGCCCCTAAGTTCCAGTGAACTGAAATCATCACGCGACAGCATACAATGACATTCTAGACGATTTTGTGCTTCCAACTTTGTGGCAACAGTTTGGAGAAGGCCCTCTCCTGTTTCAGCATGACAATGCCCCCATGCACAAAGTGAGATCCATACAGAAATGGTTTGTTGAGATCGGTGTGGAAGAACTTGACTGGCCTGCACAGAGCCCTGACCTCAACCCCATCGAACACCTTTGGGATGAATTGGAACGCCGACTGTGAGCTATACCTCATTGCCCAACATCAGTGCCTGACCTCACCAATGCTCTTGTGGCTGAATGGAAGAAAATCCTCAAAGTAACGTTACAACATTTAGTGTAAAGCCTTCTCCAAAGAGTGGAGGTTGTTACAGCAGCAAAGGGGGGACCAACTCCATATTAATGTCCATGATTTTGCAATGACTTGTTGGACGAGCAGGTGTCCACATACTTTTGGCCATGTCATGTATATATGTATATATATATATATATATATATATATATATATATATATATATATATATATATATATATATATATATATATATATATATATATATATATATATATATATATATGTACACATACTTATACATGTACACATTCACAAGTAGCACATACACGAGAACCCCAATGCTATACATCCCCCTCAACCACTGGACCGGTTTCATCACTTGTTGGTGAGTCATCAGCGACAGCATAGACAGAAACGTGCACCACCATATATGTATAAAATCACACACAACTGTCATGTAGTACAGACATACAAGGATGTCAGCATAGCTTTGAGCTATGCGTCGCCTTTCAGCTGTCTCGCCGGGGTTCAAACATCCACTGTATAATCTTTAAACTGGAGGGTTTGTTTTGTCATTGGTGGACGATAAATATCACCAGTGTGTTTCGCGAAAAGTAGACAAGTTATTGAACAAATTACAAATTTCTGCCACCTTTAGTCATCAAATGTCAGGCCTGGACATGGGCTAAAAACATTCCCTGATCGACCCACAAGGGAGGAATAGTTTTAGTCATTGATGTAGTCGTAGTAGTAGTGGTAGTCTGAATTAACAAAGTTATATATCAAACAAAGTGGGAAGTTTGTGTCATAAATATAATCAATTTGGATGGGTGTTGCAAAACCAAGTGAACAATCACAGATGGCAGTCAATTGGATTTTCAATCAATCATTCAGATCTACAACCACACTTTTTGGCCCCCACAGTGGCAGCAACGAGACTTCCATCTGAATGCGCCTCATGCTTTCATCCAGCCTGTGCCGCCCTTGCCTGCCATCTCCCTGCCCCTGGAAACCATCACCAGGCCCACACGTCGCATAACACATGCTTCCAGGCCACAGTGGACGGACTTCCCTTTGCAGCCGGTTGGAATTACTTGAGAATCGAGCCGAGACATGGCAGAGGGCAAAAACAGGCTTGGTTGGATACGATCTACCTAGCAAAGAGCGTGTTACAGTACTTTGCCCACGAGAGGGTAGAGAGTGCCAAAATAGCTTGAACATGTGATGCGTGGGTGCTGCATCTGTGTACAGAGTGCCAAGAGCAAGTGTTGCAGCACAATCAATGAAAGGGAGCTGACGACAGATGCCTCAATTGATGGTGAGGCCATGGCATTCTGAGCCTGTTGCCCAAGAATGAGGTGTGCCTCACCTGCTTCGCTCTTCCACAGACCTGCACACTTGGAATGGCGCACAAGCTGGTCCTCGGTACAAGTTTTGCCGGTTGTTTTATTTTCTTTTTTAAAGAGTGCCGCGTGGGTTACAAATGAACTTATATTCTCTCTGTTGCACCGATTGGACCTCAGCCTCAATTCAGAGGCAGCAGGGAACATATTGTATGATACTGCTGGGAAAAGTAAGAAAATTGCCACCTTTTCATCACTGGCCGATCAAACTTTCCCGGCTATTGTCTTATATGGATGCGACCTTTTTATACGGGGGTAAAAGTTGTATTTGTAGATAATTTATATAATCTTCTTTTCTTATGCTCAGAAACATTATTTGTACATGGTTTCATTTTGTACCGATTTTACGTTTCAATAACGCTGTCCCCCCCGTTAGTCGGGCCAACAGCTTTGTCCTCGGTGAGAATTTCTAAAGAACTAATTTAAACTGCACACACTAAGACTTGAATGTTGCTACGAGCAGACTTTTTGTTAAAGAAACCAACCTCCTGCGTTTTACGTTAACTACTGAATTTTATAGCCGTATCTACTTGGTTGTGTTTCAGGTGAATATTTTGTAACAAATTGGCTTCAAACCAGGCCACGAGTTGCAAGCATTGCTTGTGAATGAGAGCACAGGGTACAGGGCAGGGAAGCTCAACTATTATTGGCTAATTCAGCAAATCACATGCCAAGTCCTTCGTTTTTTGAGCCCAAATCTGAATAAATCATTACTCTGCTTAAAACTTTCAGGTTGTACTGCTTGGTGGTTTGCAGGCAGGAGGTAGGTGTAGATGTTTATATACATGTTCTCACATTTTTTTTTCTTTTTCCTTGTTTGGAAAACATCTGACAGTCTGTCTCTTGGAGTTGAGGCCTGCTTTCTCCATTCATGTATTTATTGTTGTGTAGAATAGGTTGGGTCCCCTGTGAACTAATAAAATAACACAAAAAATAAAGTTTGGTCAAGTTTCACTCCATGTTTGGTTTGTGTTGTATTAAATACACAGAACCCAATTTTTTTTATGTACACAGTTCTGATTTTGGTGACATGGCACTTGCTGCCGTATCGAGAACATTTCATGACCAGATGATTCGCCTCTGCTATTTAACGGGCTATTTGGAGCAAACGACAAAATGTAGACTGTTCCGCCTCCAGTTAAGCAGGCAGAACAAATCCTTCCTTCTGAAGGGCATTAGTGAGCCTGCTGGGTTTTTATTGGCAATTAAATTGGAACATGCTTATTTCCCCCGAGACCAGCTCAGCTTTCGGAAGCGACCTTGTCCCACTGAGGAACTGGTGCCGAGAGTGAAGGAATCCGACTCAGGAACTTTCCAGACTTTATATGTTATTTCGACTTCCTTTTGTGACTTGCACTTTCTTGTCTTCAACTTCTCCCTACACTTGCTCCACGTGACTGCTAACAATCAACATTTCACAAAAAGCCACACAGATTGTATTGGTCTTATGGAAGAGTATGGAAATGACTATTGAGATATTTGTAGGACTTGTAAGTACAGTAAATATAAATCCTTTAAAATTCTGCCTTAAGTCATATTTGAATTGACAACCAGTGGGACCAATTTCAGCAATCGCAACTGGAGCTCCAAAGCAATATCTCAACTCCTCTTCATAACAATAACTGAAACATTTATTTACACTGAGACAACTCAAACTCGTTTTACTTTATTTTTGGTACAAATGTGACATTAAAAAAAAAAAAACATCCAATGAAACTCATAAACAAAATTGCCTTGCTGCCAAGTGAAGCGAAATATCTTTGTTCCTTCATGAGGTTCAATTTTGTGTTGAAAAAAAAAAAGTTAACAAAATATCTGAATCAAGTGGAGCCAATATAGACAACTAATCGCTTGCTTGCTCTTGAAGACGAAATCATGACTGAAATCAAGCAAAATGTGGCACTTCCTGTCTTATAGCGAACATCCTCATTTACGATGTATATATGGGTGTTTCAAAAAGAGTGATGCAACTTAAAATGTTTATTTACAAAGAAACAGAAACCTCAGGAACGTGAACCAAACGTTTCTTGAAAGTGTATGACATGGTATCTTCTACCACAGATTGCTATTGCAGTAAATCACTGCTAGAGTTGACTGTCTGAGCCCAATGTCTGAAATTGGCATTTACGCAAAATCCTTGTAATTGACGTTCAAGATGTGTGCCCCTCCGCGGTTCAGACAGGCATTGATCCTGACTCCAAAGTTCTGTCCAACTTTTCTGGAAGTCTCACGTGGCACTGCCTGGAGGTAGTCTGAGACTTCCTGCTTCAGATTATTGAGTGTCGCAGGACGGTTGGCATAGGCAGTGCCCTTGGCAGCCTCCCAGAACCAGTAGTCCAGAGGGTTCAAGTCTGGGCTACAGGGTGCCCAGTCATGAGCGGTACCCATGGCAACGATGCGGTTTCTGAAGAGCTGCCACAGGAAAGTGATGGTGTCACCAGCTGTGTGAGGGGGTGCAACATCCTGCATAAACTAGATCATGCTGAGCTGGTTTGGGGTGACCTTGGGCTAGATCATGATGGAACTTCTGGAGCACGGCCCGGTAGTGCTCACTGTTGATCGTCACCATCCTGCTGTTGTCATTCTCAAACCAATAAGACCCTAGCGTCCTCCATCTGGCATTGAAGGTGCAGAAGCTTGTGACATTAGGCCCTTTAGGGTACCTCTCAGTGATCTCAGGTGGTTCTGCCCCCCAGAAAATGTTGTTGTGGTTGCTGATGGCATTGGTGAAGTGGAAATGGGTTTCATCACTGAACCAGATCAGGATGATCCAGTTTGGGTACCGCTCCATCCTGTGACTGAGCCAATTGCACATATCAAGTCTCCTTCTCATGACATCTTGACCCAGTTTATGCCGAATAGAGATGATGTATGGGAAAAGCTTCAGTTCCTTGATGAGGATACACCAGACTGATGTTGGTTTGATGCCTAGCTCCCGGGAGCACCTGCGGTGGGACTTCTTGGGATTGTCCACTGCAGAATCCCGCACGGTGTCAATGTTGGCTTGGCTCTTGGTTACTGATGCTGGCCTGCCACTGTTACCTTCCTTTGGCTGTGCACTGTATACTTGTGCTCAAAATGTTTCACAATATGTTGAATGGCACAATTTGTGGGTCCATCACATGTTCTGTGGTCCTATTCCCAGCAGAACCTCTGGCAGGTATCTACATATGATTTAGTCTCATACCACGGAGCCACCACCTTTGTCTTCTGCTTCACTGTCAATGGCATAGTTGAGTGATGGAGCGAGAAATCCCAGGAAACAAATACCACAATAACACCACCAAACCCTGAAAAGGAAAACTATATTGGTCAAAAAACAAAGAAATGGCAGGAAGTCAAAGTTGTATCAATATTTTTGAAACACCCTGGATGTATATATTAGCTGATGTACCCGGAGTTGCCCTGGAAATTCAATGAAATATGTATTTAAATCTTTCCTGCATGACAAATTGGGGAATGTTGGCCTTATGGTTTCATATGAATCACCAGTCTTGGGCATTACAAAATGTGCTTGGACTGCTTTCCCATCTTTTAACCTCATTGTATTAATTTTATTTTTAAATACAACAAATCACGACAACTTCAACATGCAATCTTCACAAAACATATTCCTCGATCGTTCCCGGGAAAACCCCAGGCAGTGTATAAGAACATACTCACTTGAGGCCTGAACACAGAGGTGTTATAATAAACCTGTGTGAAGTAATAATTTTTAATAACAGACACATGTAAACACTGCAATAATTAAGTTTGTGTTGTTGACAACAAATCACTTCAAACAATCTCAACATCTGATCATCACAATACATATTACTCAATCGCTCCTGGGAAAAAAAAACGCAGGCAGTATTTTAGCACAAGACCCGATTGAGGCCTGAAGGCCAATTATCTGATTTTAATTTTTTGTTTGTTTGTTTTATCCAAACATAGCCCTCAACCTTCCTCTGGATGAAAGAGGAGGGCATGCAAAGTTTGGTTACACTGTTTCCTGCAGGGTCTGTATGTATAAACGAACAAACACAAACTTTCATGGACATATATAGGGGGCTGCAAAAGTAGGTATTGTTTTTTGCATGTTTTGTTTTTCATTACTGTATACCTACTTTTGCTGTCCCATATATATATATATATATATATATATATATATATATATATATATATATATATATATATATATATATATATATATATATATATATATATATATATATATATATATATATATATATATATATATATATATATATATATATATATATATATATATATATATATATATATATATATATATATATATATATATATATATATATATATATATATATATATATATATATATATATATATATATATATATATATATATATATATATATATATATATATATATATATATATATATATATATATATATATATATATATATATATATATATATATATATATATATATATATATATATATATATATATATATATATATATATATATATATATATATATATATATATATATATATATATATATATATATATATATATATATATATATATATAT
>NC_140962.1:101922337-101987337 GCF_056783735.1 Eptatretus burgeri | reverse complement strand
TTTTTCCCCTCACAGAATGTCCCTCCCGTTCGTTTTATATCTCCGGGCCGTCTCCGCTGGTGCAGTCCGCCCCAAGCTCACCCTACCCCACGGTTACCATGACAACTCGTGCGCTCAAAAAAGGCGGGCGTCGGAGCTCACGAAAAATTGTTGCTGAGGAAGAATGGGGGGGGCGGGCTTCAGAGTTCGTGAAAGAAATGTGTGTAAACGTGTCTGTCGTGAAGAAAAAGCGTCCAATAAAGAGGGGATCTATTCTTTACCCTTCTCAACGCATCACATTTAAGATCCCATTAGACATGGGGATGGGGCTAATCTGAACATGAATTTAAGGAAATAACTGTCTGAGGACCTGTATGTGTGGATGCATTCATCAGACCGGATTCTGAAATCGTGTGGAGTGTGACGAGCACTCCCCCGATCTCCATTAGACATAGTCCTACCACAGAGGCGTACCTTGAGTATTTGGCAGGTTTGGCACTCCTCCCCCGCCCCCTCTCTAATTTTAAAAATGAAATCCACAGAAAA
This sequence comes from Eptatretus burgeri, assembly GCF_056783735.1. Lineage (NCBI taxonomy): Eukaryota > Metazoa > Chordata > Myxini > Myxiniformes > Myxinidae > Eptatretus > Eptatretus burgeri. The sequence goes on along the minus strand of NC_140962.1, from coordinate 101,986,812 downwards.
CATATGTCATGTTTGCAAGTAAAATCTCAAGTGGATTACAGTACTGTACCACTTAGTAAGTACCAGTTAGTAAGTGGATTACTAATTGTACCTGAAGTAAACAAATTGTAAATAAGAAAAATACAGGATATTAAAAATTCAGCGAACAGGTAATACTGCTTGGCATTGATATAACAAAAACACATCTTCAACCACAGAGAAAACATCACCGGGAAGAATTTTCAAAAAGGAAACAGCAAATCCAGTGTCAAGGAACCCCCGGTGATTGCACGACATCATTTCCGTGGCGATGTTTTTCCTGCCCATTAACTCTTTAATGGAGGAAATCAACTTTTCTGAAGGACTGCGAGTACAGTGCAGTGATATAATTAACTTTTCAGAATGAAAGGGTTAACCTATAAAGCGAGATAAAGTTAACCTATGAGAAGAGGGATACACACCGTCCTTTTTATTTATATTGATGCGACCCTTATCTCGTTTTGTCTGTGTAACAGTGTTGAACGTCTGAACTTCTTAAACCACGACCAGCACATCATTCTTAACTGGCAAATATAAGAATTCAATCACATGAGTTTTTTATAGACAGTTACCTCCACCACCTAAGGTGGACTGAGGTTGTGTTTTCACCCCTGTTTGTTTGTCTTTCTGTGAGCAGGATATTCCAAAAGGGTATGGACGGACTCAGCCGAAACTTGGTAGACAGGTTGGGTGTGTGACGAGGAAGAATTTATTCGATTTTGGTGAAGATCTGGATCTGGATTCCATACCCGGATGTGTCCAAGTAGAATTTGAAAAATGATTCTTCACCATTGACAGATAGGGCCAAAAACGATATAAAGCACAATATATCAAAAGGTAATGGATGGATGACAAAACTCGTTGGATGGGTTGGGTTAGTGACAAGAAAAAAGCCGAATAGAGTTTGGTTCAGGTCCAGATGCAGGTCAGGCCTATCAGTGGGATACAAAGCACAAAATGCTCAGCCTGGCAGAGGTATGCGCTCTACCGAGTGCCGTTCCAGTTACCCCACGCATGAGAAGCGGAAAGTGGTGTTAAGCAATTGATTCATATCCATCCATCTGTCTCTCTGTCTCTCTTATCATTTTATGATTGAGGAACAACATTTCAATTGAATATTATATTTTGAACATGAATAGGAAGACAAGTTTGCTGTTTAACCTTATTTTGTCTCTGAATTCATCTTGATCACACATGCGTGCAGAGGAGTGAGATAATATTTTTTTACTCTGTCTGCCTGCTTGGCAGGCAAACAAAATTGAAAATCATTCCAAATAGAAACTTACTGTTTATAAGGACGTTATAACAGGCACAAACAACAAGCATGAAGAACGAATGTGACGTTTTAGAGAGGTTGATGTCACAGACACTGGGTAAAACGGCGGTAAAACCCGGAATTAATTTATTTACATGCTTTTAAACCTTTATTTTTTTAAATTGAATTCAACTTGAACACTGCAGAACACAAATTACCTTCATAACACTTCCAAGAACCTCCAGACGGAGGCCCCTGGAGTATCGGTGGAAAGTGGACGCAGCGACGTGCTGCTCCGGCACATGCTCCCATACCTGACCTGACCTGGCATGATGGGTTATCGCATAAAAAACAATGAAACTGGAGGATCGAGCTGAAAGTCTGGACATGATTACAGCTGCCATTATGACATTTTGATCTTAATCCTGGGCTTAATCCACCATTGGTGCGGTGGTTTTATACCCTTTGGCCATCGTTATATACCCCTGCACCAACATCAGGGACAAGCAATCTATATTATACTCAGGGATGTGTGGTTGATGCTAAAACCATTTAGTATCATTTTACAACTAAAATGGCCGCCAGTTAGCCGTCTTGGATCTGATGCGAAAAAAAAATTGACGTGCATATGTAGACCATCATGTGTTGTCTTTGTGCCAAGTATGAATAAATTTGATCCATACATGTCCGAGATATGGTTGCAGATACACACATGTATGCACGGACACGAAAACTGAGACCAAATCCATAAGCCCCCGTTTCGGACTAAGTCCAACGGGGCTAATAATAAATGTCAGTGTGCCAGTCAGTCAGTCTGTCTCCTTTGGACATTGACTCCAAAACCATGAAACCTCGCCACCCCAAACTTTGCATGCATACTAAGGGAACTCCAAGGGAGTGCATGAATTAAAATTGGGTGTTTGGGTAAATTTAAACACACTTTTTGAAGATAATTAATGGCCTTATTCAATTGGCATCATCCTTAGTCAGCCTCGAAGTGAGTCCTCTGGCAACTTGTTGGGGTCTTAATTCGACATTTTGTTTGGACTGCTCGTCACTGCCTTGACTTGGAACAGGCCGCCACGGGGTTTTTCTCAACAATAAAGCACTCAAAAATTTTTTTACCACTTTCCTCACTCATCGCAATGAATGCCTCATCTTCATACCTACGAATCGCTGGATACATTGCAGTGCTTATAAATGCCTGGAGACGCCAGTATTCAGGGCTTTATTTCATTTCCGCAAATGCGATAACCTCAAGAATCTCTTAAGCTGTCAAATTTCAAAATTTAAACTGCTGATTTGACCTCAACAGCAGTTCTGACTGATTTTTTTTAAAGTGTTCATTTGTCCAATTTGGACATCGTTTGACATTCCAGGTGTCTCAAGAGTGTTTCTGGATTCATTTAGTTTCCACACATACGATAACATCTAGAATCTCTTCACCTGAGCCAAATTTCAAAATTTAAACCTCTTAATTTAGCTTGACAGCAGCTCCGACTGCGAGAACAAAAAAAGTATTCATTTGTCCAATTCGGACATTGTTTGACATTCCGGGCGTCTCTGAGTGTTCGAGACTTTATCTAGTTTCCACACATGCGATAAGCTCCAGAATATTTCACCTGAGCCAAATTAAAATATTTTAAAGGCAAAATTGACCTCAACAGCAGTTCCAACTACAAAAAAGTGGCCATTTGGCCAATTCGCACATTGTTTGACACTCCGGATCTCTTTGAATGGTGTTTATTTAATATGACCGTGTTGGCTTGGCGATTAGTGATCAGTTATCAAAAACATCACCCGGTGACACCGGAAATGTCAAGCAATGTCTGAATTAGACAAATGAACACTTTTTTTTTAGCAGTCGGAACTGCTTCTGAGGTCAATTTTCCCTTTAAAGTTTTTAAATTCAGCTCAGGTGAAGAGATTATAGCTTATCACATTTCACCAGTAATGCTTATAGACGTTCAGAGTTGTATTCACATATTTGATTCTCCGGACGGTGATTATGTCTGGACAGTGGTTATCTCCAGACGTGTCCAGACGGTGTTTGTTTCCAGGCGGTGTTTATCTCCAGTGTTTGTCTCCGGATGTGTCTGGGCGGTGCTTGTCTCTGGGCAGCGTTTATCTTCTGGCGGTGTTTATAGTATCACCAGTAGAAAATGTATTTCAGACATAATTTTGTTTCATCTTTGCTGTTATATGCAGAATCATTTTGATGAGAGTATGAATCGTAACTAATGCTCTACATGTCTGCCTTCCCTTCCTTTCCCCTCCCCTCACACTTACCTCCTTCCAAATCCCCTCCACCCTCAATCCCTACACAACTCTCTGGACGTTTATAAGCATTATAGCTGAAATGCAATCAGCTCTAGAATCTCGTAACCTGAACTAAATTTCAAAATTTTAAATGCGGAATTGAACTTAGCAGCATTTACGATTAGTATAAATAAAAAAAGTCTTCATTTGTCCAATTCGCATTGTTTTATACTCTAGACGTCTCCTGTCATCTCCAGATGGTGTTTCGTCTGACCCAGCCAGCCATTCCTTGTCAACCGTTCCATTGGCGTGCTTGCTTGAGTGCTTAATAGTGGTGTGCTAAATCTATTCAGGCAAGGAATTCCAAAGCCCCAAGGGCGTGTTCCTTTTAAATGAACAGCATGGCATTTGGAGTTGACCGGTAAAGCGTGCCGATTGCTTTGCTGATGGACGGGTAGGCAATACATTGACTGATAAAGTTTTGACATGGCGTTCAAAAGGGCCAGAAGTGCAGTTCGGAACTATTTCGGGAAGGTTAAAGAAGACAGTCCAAAAGTTGCATGTTCACTTTGTTCAACAGACATTGCTCATCATTGTAATATGTCCAATATGCTTATACATTTGAAAACCAAACATCAGAGAGAGTACCTGTTAGTGACGGTTGAGAATGTGGATTCAAAGAAACCAAAGTCTGAAACAGCAACAAGTTCGCTTTCGCAATCGACAATTGAAAGCACTTTTCCCCCGATAACACCCCAATATGCTGCCTTCCCTTCCCCTCACGCTTCCTTCCCTTCCCCCACATCTCCTTCCTCCCCCCCTCCCCCACCCCTTCTCACTCCCACACTCCTCCCTCCTCGGTCCCTCACCTCTCTCTCTCTCTCTCCCCTTCTTTTTCTCCCCCCCCCCTTCCTCACTCACTCCTCCACCCATCCTCACCCCCCCCTCCTCAGTCCCCCACCCCTCTCTCTCTCTCCCCATTCTCCCCTCCCCCTTCTTCAAGTATTCCCGTCAGTGAAGCGACGGGTGATATTTGTTATTACTCTATAAAAACACAAAGTTGGACATGAGATTGCATCCTCATGCATATAAAGTGCAGATAGTGCAACCTTTATAACCGAGAACTTCCCTGGTAGATGGATTGGACGTGGTAGGGCAGTCCCCTGGCCTGCACTGTCTCCCGATGTGGCAAAGACTTCTTCTTGCAGGGGTTTGTCAAAGATTGTTTTCCATACCTCTGCTGGTGACATTGAAACACTTCGTGCAAAGATGTCACACTGCTGATGCAATTGGTTGAGAGATATGTTGGCCAACATACGGACTGAAGTGGATTATCACTTCGATGTACTACATGCCACTAAAAGTGTACATGTTGAGGTGTACTGAAGAACACAAGGAACTTTATGAACCATGTGACAAAATGCAACAAATCACATCATTGTATATCTTTTGGTTTGGTTGTAATAAAAATTTAAAACAGGAACAAGACTTTGTGGACAGCCCATACTTCATTCCTAAGCCGAAAATTATCTTCATGAAATCCATGGTAAGTTTACCCAATCAAATTCTTTGAATAAATCAGTACATTGTTAAACTCATTTTACTCTCTTATTTCCTTTCAGGTGCATATAACAACTCAATACGTTCCTAATTGAACCTCTCATTTTTGAGCTCTTTCAAACAGCGCAAGAATAAAAGGATTCCTTCCCCTCCCCCCCTCCCCCCAAGCATGATATCTTACCATGGGCTTCTTGTGATACTCGTGCAATTATTCGCAAGTAAAAGACACATTTTTGAGACATTCAACACCAAAACAAATATAGTCATAAACTGCCACATATCCAAGGCCTTTTCCAAGTAAATTTCAGGCTTCTGAGAATTGCCCAAGCTTCTGGCAATGAACGGGTGATTTGATTTGCTCATCGCGTACATCATGTTACAATCAGCACCAATTTTAGGGTGAACTTGACAACACAAGTTATCAATGAATGCAATTCAAACTCGCTACAAAGAAATACTTTCATTTCTCGGTAAAATCGATTCGACATGCACTCGATTGTAAGACAAACCCGGGGAAAATAATCCCAGGGCATGGCTGTGTTTATGCGCAAGTTGTTTGGAAGAAGTTCGAGGAATGAAATACTCAGCAGTCCAAGAAATGACATTTTTATTTTTCAATATAAGTATAAGCATATATAATGCACAAGAAAAAAACATTTCCAAACTAATTATATTTACATAAGGATAAAAAAAATTCATAATAAACCGTGGTACGTCTTGGGACGATTGAGATGATCTCATTCCGAGAACTTTTTGAACACCCCTTGTAATTGTTTCTCAGATGCATTTGAAAATTTGTGCACATGATGCTCATTTAAAAAAAATTATACTCAATATATCAAATGTACATTCAGATTTTGATGGAAAATAAACCGCAAAATTGAGTTGTCTTTTTTTTTCATGATGGTCACAAACACGTCACCACATGAACCGCTGGTGACCAGGATGACCAATCCAGTGAAAAGGTCTGTTCAGGAACAAGTGGAAGGTGAGCAGATTGATGGTCAAGTACAAAAGACACTCCACCAGAAGACGAGAGATTGGAGGAGGTTGCGCATGGACGCGAAATAACAGGTAAGGCATGATGAAATAACGGAACTCCAGAAGGCGCTGCGGGACAGTCGCGATTAGGACGCATACCAGGAACGAGATGCGCCAAAGTGGTGAGTGCTCATGTAGCTGGTCATTGAGTACCACACCTGCTGCCAAAGAGCCAGGCACAAGTACTAGGATGGCTGGACCTCGTCTTCCGAGCAGCCGACGCCAAGCATAAAATGTGTAGTGGCGATTGTCAGCGAGAAGGTAAGGGTGAGTGTACGAGAAGAAGAGCAAAGAACAAAAGCTCGCCATAATGAGGATTAAGGTGAGCAATGGATGCGAACGGGCAGTGGATGCACAGCGCCAGACACGTGCCGGTGATAAGTACATGGGGATTGAGAAAACGAGGGTAAAAACAAGAAAATAGATGAACTGTGGCAGATGTAAACATGCCACATGACTCTGGCGATCTCCGACCACAATTCCACCATTCAAAATGATGAAAATGAGGAACAAAATTCCGACGGTAGCATATGGCCAGACCTGAGAAAGGAGACCATTTAGCCGGTGTGGAGAGCTGAGGAATCGACTGAAGAACTTGGCCACATCCCAGCCTTTCGACATTTGTCTCAACCTTCCTTTTTTAACTTGCTCTTTCTTGTCTTCATCTTCTCCCCATGCTTGCTCCACATGACCACTAACAATGAGCATTCCACAAAAGGCCACCCAGATCACATTGGTCTGACGAAAGAGTATGGAAACAACTCCAAACACTGCTGCCGTTCCGTGCCGTCCTTTCACGCTGCTCAGGTAGGTGCCGAGTGAGAAAAACACAGCACCAGGGTCTGTGTAGTAAAAGAAGTTGAAGAAGTAGAGAACGGGGAAGAGAGACAGGGTGGCAGCAGAGAGCAGGCGATGATGACGTGAAATGCCCTGTGGACAGAAATATACAATTGCAATAGGGAGAGCGATCAGCAATTGTTTTCATTACTGCATTTTACTTTCCTCACAAAACACATAATAGATAAAAAAAATCATTAAAGTGTGCAAACAAAATTCAGGAAAATGATCAATGCAGAAGAACAAATCCTGAACAACAAATCCAAGGACATTATTTTGCTTTATGCAAATGTAATGTTTCTTCCACCATGCAAATTAAAACATAAAGCATACAATAAAAACCTGTAAGTGGCCAATTTTACCAAAAAAAAATCTTCATAATCGTCAGTTGTTAATGAAACGAAAATGTTGTGAGGTATGACCTACCTTGCCAGCGTGAAGCCACCCCACGAGTTGGTACAGAAGAGTGAGATTTCCAAGGGTAAAGGTGATGTTTGTAAGCCGCAGTAGAGTGACTGTGCAGGCTTCTTTGCCTGGCAAGCCAAGCAGCAAGCCCAGTGAGCGTAGCAGTGCGGCAGAGTAGAGATAAAGTCCGGGCAGTGTAGTGATCATCGGGTCCCACTGAAAGTTTGATCACATATGGAGTTTGTAATAGAATGAGGGGTTTATAGACTTGAACTTTCATGATGTTGGGCATCTGTACAATGCTAAGTATTGGTGTCTGTCCATAAACGATGTGGTGGGAAGTGCTGTAGATTAATTATTATTTTAGGTCATGCATGTTCAGGCTTCAGAAGCTGTTTCACTTGGCCTGCATCGTCGCTGCAGTAATGTGTATGTATTTAATGGTTTTGTGTAAAGGCCAAATACATTTACAGAAAGTCTGCATACCTAGCATGCATTCTCAGTACTCTTGTAAAGCGATATGATTACACATTGTTTAGGGGTGGTGGGATGCAAATACGAACAACTGTATCTACATATTTACAAAATATGGTGTCAATTTTGACCTCCCTCCCCCTTTCTTTGTACTTACTAAAACAAATCTCTCGACCCCATTCCCACTTGCCCTTACCCTCAATACTTCACAAGGTAAATAAAAACATTGTTTTACTTAAATGGTGTGCATTCATTTCTCACGGTCATTCAAAGTTGAATTTAACTTGCCTTACCTTTCCGTATAGTACTCGTATTCTGTCATCTTTCCAAAGTTTTTTTTTTTTTTTTTGGTACTTTTGTTTCCATACGTCCCAAATTTGGAACTCTGAAACCAAACTTTAGAACTTTTAAACCTAAATTTGGAACTCTGGAACTTTTGAACCTAAATTTGGAACTCTGAAACCAGACTTTTAAACCAAACTTGGGAACAATGAAACCCAAAATTGGAACTTGTAAACCCAAATTTGGAACTTTTAAACCCAAATTTGGAACTTTTAAACCCAAATTTAGATTTTTGAAACCTAAAATTGGAACTTTAAAGCCCAAATTTGTATCTTTGAAACCTAAAATTGGAACTTTTGAACCCAAATTTGGATCTTTGAAACCTAAAATTGGAACTTTTATACCCAAATTTGGAACTTTAAAACCTAAAATTGGAACTTTAAAACCTAAAATTGGAACTTTTAAACCCAAATTTGGATCTTTGAAACCCAAAATTGGAACTTTGAAACCCAAAATTGGAACTTTGAAACCTCCTCCACCTCACCAAGTAAAATGAACTGATTATGTTCCAAGGCAAATGTGCAGCTCAGTGGGTAGGTGAAGCCTTGTTGCATTGTACTAACTGGTGCGTTACTCGATTGAAATTTCCACACCTTGTGATGATGGAATAGTGACTTATCGAGGATTAATTCTCACCTAGAAATATTCACAACACAGTGTGAATGCTCCAACTGTCAGTCAATCGTATGGGCTTGTTTTATTGTTCAAACAAACCTTGGCCCCTTGTTAACAAAAATGATTATGTGATGACGTCATCACTGACCAAAACTGAAAATGTTGATAACGATTCTGGTATCACCATGGAGTTTTGAATCTATCAAATAATCTTATGCAACAAACAACCGGGAATCTAACAAGTTTTCAGGAGAAATACACTTTTATTTTTATTCCTGTTGTTAACAGGCCTCATGTTTCATGTAGAGGAGCAATTTTGAATGGGGATTGCAATGAAGGGAGAGGGTGGAAAACGACTGCCATGAAACTGATCTTGTTCATGAATTCATATCAATTGCCGGCACCCTGAACAAATTGCAAACTCCTGCTCTAACCTCAAATGCTGGACATCATGCATCCATTACCCATGACATAATTAGTCACTGCAAATAAAGATATTTTGTTGTCAAGGTGCCCTGGCAGGATAGACGAGTTCCACGACACACCCCTGAGCGGAGTAGCCTGGAATTGAATCCCGAGCCAACTATAAACTGTCACCCTGGTGTTTCACAGGCAGGGTGAGGCATCAATGTGTGCGCGTCCCTCGGATGCACGTTAAACTGGGTGTAATGTCTGCCAGCGTTAGTTAGTGGAGGTTAAAGATCCCAACATGTCCTTCGGGAAGAGTAACCGAGTTATTGCCAGCACCTTGAATAAATTACAAGCTCCTGCTCTAACCTACTGGGGGCAATCCATCAGCGACACTGCGATGTGTGGCAATAATGTAATGCGACACTGCCAAGAACCGTACTCACACGCAGACACATCATGTATACGAACGACATTGTCAAGGCAGCAATAACCAAGGCAAACAGGTTTAATGGACATATCAGAAGGGGATGGTAAAAGACCTTAAAGAGCAATGTGAAAGATTATTGTCGAGCTTCACCTTGAATTCTCTGATTCTGATGTACCATGCTCTCTCTATGTGTGTGCAGTGTATATATATATGTGTATATATATATATATATATATATATATATATATATATATATATATATATATATATGTGTGTGTGTGTGTGTGTACAGTGTACACAGTATGTGTGTGTATATATGTGTATACAGTGTATATATATGTCTGTACAGTGTATATACGTCTGTACAGTGTATATATGTACAGTGTACACAGTATGTGTTTGTATGTGTGTACAGTGTATATTGTGTGTATGGTGTATATCTGTACAGTGTACACAGTATGTGGGTGCAGTGTGTGTATATATATATATATATATATATATATATATATATATATATATATGTACAGTGTACACTGTATGTGTGTATATATGTGTATACAGTGTACACATTATGTGTGTATGTGTGTACAGTGCATATATGTGTGCACAGTGTATTTGTTTGTACAGTGTGTATATTGTACAGTGTGCACAGTATGTGTGTGTATATATATATGTGTGTACAGTGTATATATGTACAGTGTACACAGTATACGTGTGTATATATGTGTGTACAATGTGTATATATGTACAGTGTACACAGTATACGTGTGTATATATATATATATATATATATGTGTGTACAATGTGTATATATGTACGGTGTTCACAGTATGTGTGTATGTATGTGTGTTCAGTGTATATATGTGTGCACAGTGTATGTATGTTTGTATAGTGTGCACAGTATTGTGTGTATATGTGTACCGTTTATATGTGTGTACAGTGTATGTATGTGTGTACAGTGTGTGTTTGTACAGTGCGTGTATGTGTGTACAGTGTGTTTGTACAGTGAATATGTGTGTACAGTTTGTATATGCGTGTGCAATGTATATATGTACAGTGTATACATGTGTGTGCAGTGTATATATGTACAGTGTACACAGTATGTGTGTATATACGTGTGTACAGTGTACACGTTATGTGTATATATGTGTGTACAGTGTATATATGTGTACAGTGTACACAGTGTGTGTATATATGTACAGTGTACACAGCATGTGTGTATATATTGTGCAGTGTATATGTATGTATAGTGTGCACAGTATGTGTGTGTATATGTGTGTACAGTGTATATATGTAGTGGACACAGTATGTGTGTATATATGCGTGTACAGTGTATATATGTACAGTGTGTATATCTGTACAGTGTACATAGTATGTGTGTGCAGTGTATATATATATATTGTGTACAGTGTGTATATAGTGTTCACATTATGTGTGTATGTCCGTACAGTGCATATATGTGTGTACAGTGTGTATGTTTGTATAGTGTGTATATATATATACACATATATGTGTGTACAGTGTGTATGTTTGTATAGTGTGTATATATATATACACATATATGTGTGTACAGTGTATATTATTGACAAATCGGGATATGCCATTTCCCGTTGCATTCTCATTGGAATGTTGATAAAAGTTTAAACAAAATCATCTTCAAGGAAACAAAGCGACATCTTGTACCGACCTCTTGGAACGTCCCAGCGCAGAATCTCTGTGCCTGCGGAACGTGGAATATCTCATCCATGTAAGGTTCCCGCACCGTCGTGGACATCTGTACGGACAACCAGGTGGACAAGAGTATCACGAAACAGAGGAATAACAGAGAGAAAGTGAAAGGCCACAAGGAATGGCGAGGAGCCCATTGTTTCGGATTCATTGTGCGTCTTTCCTTGACTCTCCGTTCGTCCGTACTTGTTCGTACGTGTCGCGTGTCAGTTCGCGTCTCCCGTCACTCTGTGAGGCACACTTCGGGGAAGCGCGTCATCCGAACAGGAAGGTACTGTACACGCGAAACGTACTGTACACGCGTAACGTACTGTACACGCGAAACGTACTGTACACGCGAAACGTAATCTGCTCGACTGTCATACAGTTGCCGTTGGTTTATGTGTAAGGATCTCATGTAAGTACAGTATCCCTGTTTGTATCCCCGGACATGAAGGAAAACCAACAGGATTTTTGAGGCAGATTTCATTGAAGAAGAAGAAGAAAAAGAAGAAGAAGAAGAAGAAGAAGAAGAAGAAGAAGAGGAATAAGAGGACTAAGAAGAAGAAGAGTTACAATACACGGAGCGTGGTGGTGGCGGCAGCAGCCTGGACATCTTGTGAACGTATTTTAAAGGTCCAGTTGATCCCGCAGTCCGGACACGTCGCGATTTGACTGCACGAGGGCGGAAATTCGTCACTGAGCATCCGGAGGAACGGAACCCACTCCAAAAGGCGAAAGTAAGGGTTACGGATGAATTTTCCACAACACGGATTTTTTCCCCCTTTTCAACCAAGTGCAATTAAAGGAACAGCCTTGCTTTTTTAAAATCGCATATTAAATAGTTAAATTAATCGGACATTATTTTCAATTAATGAGATTTATTTGGTTCCGGCAAAAAAAAAACATTTCCCGGTCGAGTGATTTGATTGGTCGATGTGGAGTGACGTCACGGATTGTGAAAGGCGGATCCACGTGTTGTCGGCGTCTGGTCTTGTTGCTCGACCACGAGTGGCATCACAGACACGGACACGAAGTGTGGCCAAACATACCTGAAACCAGAGGTTGAGTACAACATGACGAAATGCCATGACATGTTACATGTATCAAGGGGGGTCGAACATGCTTTAATAGTGAGATGTTATAAATACCAAGAACTTACCTGATATCGTCTATTTGATGTTTTCCAATACCTGTCGTGACGTCACAATGCAGAGCAATGAAATCACGTGATCAAAACGAGTTCCCTCGCAAGGAACCTCAATGCAGGAAACCCATCAGCCATATCAAAGCCAACATGTGCTATGATTGCCAACATATGGTTGTTCGTCCATCCTCTGTTAATAGCAAGGAAGCAGCACATGCTATTTTATTATTATTATTATTATTTATTATTATTATTTTAAAATAATAATTGTTGGTATGATTCGTTTGGGGCCAGGTTTGAACCGTTTGACGTAACGGATATAGAGCAGTCACTAACCGTTAACGCCACCGAGTCTGGTTACCGCTTGAGATATACATGTTGGTGAAATCGGCTAAATATACGATGCAATTTTTCTTGTCCTGCAGAAGAAAGCCCAAAGATGGCAGATTACACCTTGGAACTTTTCCCAGAGTGCCGTGTCGGCCTCCTGCTGTTCGACGAAGTCAGAAATGCCGCACAGCTCCGACAGCAGGTTTTGAAAGGGAATCTACCTGCAGCTTTCGTCACTCCCTCGATGGTGTGCATTACAGGGTGGTTTAAAATAAAAATTAATTAAAAATAAAAAAAAACTCTTCAGTGTTCTAACAAGCTTGTTCCGAAAGCAGAGCATTGCATGGATATCTCGTACACATGTTCATGGGGTACGCACTGGGGGAGTCTTTCGTGAATATACACCGCCAGCGGAGAACCTGTCCTTTTGGATTGGTTCATTTCCCCCATTTTTCTGATTTTGATTTGAAACACCGGCGTACACCCGGTGGCACGATACGATGCACGTTTACATGGAGATCATTTGAGCCGTCCCTGCAACCTGAACCCCGGAGCCGATGTTTTTGTTCACCTAAAACCAACAGCACATCCATCAACTCATTCTAAATCCAGTTTTAAACTCGTTCCGACCATTGTTTCCAGAATGTTTTCAAGGCAAACACAAAAACTATGATGTTTAGTATGACAATCCCCCCCCCCCCAACTTCTATGATGTCTGTGGTTTTCATGCAGAGAAATGGGGTATTTTATTATGACTTGTAATACCCCCTTCACGCCACGAGTAGCGCTATATGATGCACGTAAATACAGGGAGAATTTGCATGCTCCCACCGCCCCCTCCCCTCCACCCAGAGCCCTGGGGACAATCGCAGTTTATTTATCACCTAAAACTTTCCCGTGCACACCCCGAGCACAACCAGCAGTTTTCAACTCATTCCGCCCAGTGGTTTAAGAATGCATACAAGTCAAACATACAAACACTCCTCAAACCAGGCTGAACAGTTTACATTTTGTACCCCACCGAAAGGCCGGATATGGATCCGGACCTCCAAGATCTAATTGGCTTGTTATTGTCACCTCCCCAACTCATCCACTGAGTTTCATCTCAATCCATCCATAACTTTTTAAGATATTCTTCCTACAGACAGACAGGGAAACGGGGATGAAAGCATAACCTCCGTCCACTTTTGATGGCGGAGGTAATTATATACACTTGAAGTACGAGTCCAGGTTACTCTGTCTCAGTCTCAGTTACAATCCTCAAAGAAGAAGACTGATAATATAAATAACCGTTTTTACAGCCATTTTTCCCTGCTGTGCAGGGGTTTGGCTTTTTCTTGAGGCAATGTTTTATGGCCGGATGCCCTTCCTGACGCCAACCCTGGTCGCCTCTTACGACACACAGGGATATGGTACACCTATTCTAACCGGGGCATACACCGGGACCAGTACACTGGCACTCATTTCACCGACCTCGGAAGGATGACAGGCTGAGTCAACCCCCTGGTGTTAATTCAGCAGCAAACGGGGCTTGAACTCAGGACCCTGGGATCCCAAGCCGCCACCCTAACCACTAAGCCAACACCAGGCTTAAAGAAGAAGACTGATAATAATTAATTTATCCATAACTAATGGTGAACGATGCTGTTACCTCATGGCTAAACGAACGCTCTGGTGTTCTTGAGGCTGTTCCGTGTGCTCATATCCTCAGGTTATGATAATTTGCGTGTCTTGACAATTGAAAGAGTGAAGGGATTACACATCTTTGATCATCTGTGAAACACCGTTGCAGATTTTGACCCATTTGCCTTTACTCTCTGATGTCTGTTCCTGAAATGGCTGAACTTAGGAGAACAACTGCAAATCGTCTTGGTATGTCCACCTAACAGTGCATGTGTTAACAGACTACTCTCCGCTAAAGGTGCCATGCATATCTTCACAGACTTTGAAGGCTTCTTTGACTCGCCAGACATTCTTGGATCTTCACCAGACATTCTTGGATCTTCAACAGACATTCTTGGATCTTTATCAGACATTCTTGGATTTTGGACAGTGCCATGTTTTCAAAATATCTTCACCAGTGTTGCGGATCCGGGGTTCCAGGCTTGCCACGAGGGTAAGCACTCGGGTCCCTCCTGAACGCCTGGTTCTGAGGCCGCCAGGCACAGATAACTGCGCGCCGGTAGGTTGTTATGCAACCATGAACGACGATTGGTACTGCCAACCCTGGCAGGGTTCCACGACTTCGCGTGTTACCGTTTCCGGTGGATTGACCGTACCAAACGAGTTTCATGCCCTCCATGCATACTTGCGTTAAACTTCCCGAATCAGGTGCAGCTGAGAGAAGCTGCCAAGTATGCACTGGCTAATAAGAGCCAATTAGTGGGATAGAACTTCCCGGCTAACTACGTGCGGACCATGCTGGACCAATGGAGGAAAAGACAGAACGAGCTGGATATATATACAACATAAGCAATTTATCATGGAGTACGGTGGTACTCCATATAGAGGGATGATTGGGGGAGGGGGGGGGGAAATGGCTGCCCATTCAAATGTGTACACAATGATATGCTCATAGATTACAATAGAGTGAAGTCATAAGCATTTAAGAGCCATACCTTTTATTCTTGAGCATTTTCTGAACTACCAAGACTTAAAAAGACACCAGAATAAATCGCTAAAGTACCACAACAGGAGATTGCTAAAACACTAACTTGTACTTCTCGTTGTTACCCTCTAAAAACAAAACACAATGCAAAACTGTAGCCCAACCTACTTCAATAACTGCTGAAGCCATGATGGTGATTCCAACGCAAGGAAGTTACTTTGTCCCTGGGCTCGTGCACACAAACTGAAATTAAAAAATATATAAAACATTAATGGTTTTATTAGGAAAATAAGTTGAACGTTAATGTAGATTCAACCAAAGCAGGCCAGGATCGTGAGGAGAGGGGAGTGGGGGGGGGGGGGGGGATGGACAATGGACAGAACCATTCCAAAAGCGATACATATCCAAACCATCGTCCAAATCAACTGAACAGTGTTAAAACAATTTAATAACAGAGATGGATTTAATCCACACCAAAATAACAACATCTATAAAACATTGAACGTTTTATTTTTTTTTTTAATGATTTGAACCCCGAGCTCCTTGGACTTTCGGCTCTTCCACCCTGGGCTCCCCAGAGAAAGATCGGGCCACTTGGGTATACAGAGGCCTGAATAGCGGCCGGTGAAATGGCCACTTGGGTATACGGTGGTTTGAATAGCGGCCGGTGAAATGGCCACTTGGGTATACGGAGGTTTGAATAGCGGCCGGTAAAATGGCCACTTGGGTATACAGAGGCCTGAATAGCGGCCGGTGAAATGGCCACTTGGGTATACGGTGCTTTGAATAGCGGCTGGTGAAATGGCCACTTGGGTATACGGTGGTTTGAATAGCGGCCGGTAAAACGGCCACTTGGGTATACGGAGGTCTGAATAGCGGCCGGTGAAATGGCCACTTGGGTATACGGTGGTTTGAATAGCGGCCGGTGAAATGGCCACTTGGGTATACGGTGGTTTGAATAGCGGCCGGTGAAATGGCCACTTGGGTATACGGTGGTTTGAATAGCGGCCGGTGAAATGGCCACTTGGGTATACGGAGGTTTGAATAGCGGCCACTTAGGTATACGGAGGTCTGAATAGCGGCCGGTGAAATGGCCACTTGGGTATACGGAGGTTTGAATAGCGGCCGGTAAAATGGCCACTTGGGTATACGGAGGTCTGAATAGTGGCCGTTAAAATGGCCACTTGGGTATACGGAGACCTGAATAGCGGCCGTTAAAATGGCCACTTGGGTATACGGAGACCTGAATAGCGGCCGGTAAAATGGCCACTTGGGTATACGGAGGTCTGAATAGCGGCCGGTGAAATGGCCACTTGGGTATACGGTGGTTTGAATAGCGGCCGGTAAAACGGCCACTTGGGTATACGGAGGTCTGAATAGCGGCCGGTGAAATGGCCACTTGGGTATACGGAGGTCTGAATAGCGGCCGGTGAAATGGCCACTTGGGTATACGGTGGTTTGAATAGCGGCCGGTGAAATGGCCACTTGGGTATACGGTGGTTTGAATAGCGGCCGGTGAAATGGCCACTTGGGTATACGGAGGTTTGAATAGCGGCCACTTAGGTATACGGAGGTCTGAATAGCGGCCGGTGAAATGGCCACTTGGGTATACGGAGGTTTGAATAGCGGCCGGTAAAATGGCCACTTGGGTATACGGAGGTCTGAATAGTGGCCATTAAAATGGCCACTTGGGTATACGGAGACCTGAATAGCGGCCGGTAAAACGGCCACTTGGGTATACAGACGTTTGAATAGCGGCCGGTAAAATGGCCACTTGGGTATGCGGAGGTCTGAATAGCGGCCGGTAAAATGGCCACTTGGGTATGCGGAGGCCTGAATAGCGGCCGGTAAAATGGCCACTTGGGTATGCGGAGGCCTGAATAGCGGCCGGTAAAATGGCCACTTGGGTATACGGAGGTCTGAATAGTGGCCGGTGAAATGGCCACTTGGGTATACGGAGGTTTTAATAGCGGCCGGTAAAACGACCGATTGGGGAAATGGAGGTTTAAATGGCGGCCGGTTAAAATGGCCATGAGGGTTCAAAGGGTTAAAATGATAGGTGGCGAGTGGCAACAACGACCCGCCATGTTGGAACACCCGAGGCCAGTCAGCTGCACTGGTTTCAGTGAAACAGATGGTGTTCTGTTGTGCTTTCGGCTGCAATCAGGCACTTGTGCCAGTTAAAAGTGACCAAAAGCACCACTTGTCACAAGTCAGGACATTTTATTTTTTATTGAGGAAGATTTTGAAGTGTTTAACGATGTTATTATTATTATTTTATTGTCGTTTCGCTCTCGGCGGTGAAGTTTCATTGTGAAGAAATTGTTACGGACTTTGCCTGTAAGGAACTTTGTCTGTAAGGAACTTTGTCTGGACTTTGCCTGTAAGGAACTTTGTCTGGACTTTATCTGTAAGGAACTTTGTCTGGACTTTGCCTGTAAGGAACTTTGTCTGGACCTTGCCTGCAAGGAACATTGTCTGGACTTTGCCTGCAAGGAACTTTGTCTGTAAGGAACTTTGTCTGGACTTTGTCTGCAAGGAACGTTGTCTGGACTTTGTAAGGAACTTTGTCTGGACTTTGCCTGGAAGGAACTTTGTCTGGACTTTGTCTGGAAGGAACTTTGTCTGGACTTTGTCTGTAAGGAACTTTGTCTGGACTTTGTCTGCAAGGAACGTTGTCTGGACTTTGCCTGTAAGGAACTTTGTCTGGACTTTGTCTGGAAGGAACTTTGTCTGGACTTTGTCTGAAAGGAACATTGTCTGAAAGGAACTTTGTCTGGACTTTGTCTGCAAGGAACGTTGTCTGGACTTTGCCTGTAAGGAACTTTGTCTGGACTTTGCCTGTAAGGAACTTTGTCTGGACTTTGCCTGTAAGGAACTTTGTCTGGACTTTGTCTGGAAGGAACTTTGTCTGGACTTTGTCTGTAAGGAACTTTGTCTGGACTTTGCCTGTAAGGAACTTTGTCTGGACTTTGCCTGTAAGGAACTTTGTCTGGACTTTGCCTGTAAGGAACTTTGTCTGGACCTTGCCTGCAAGGAACGTTGTCTGGACTTTGCCTGTAATGAACTTTGTCTGGACTTTGTCTGGACTTTGTCTGGAAGGAACTTTGTCTGGACTTTCTCTGTGAGGAACTTTGTCTGGACTTTGTCTGCAAGGAACGTTGTCTGGACTTTGCCTGTAAGGAACTTTGTCTGGACTTTGTCTGGAAGGAACTTTGTCTGGACTTTGTCTGAAAGGAACATTGTCTGTAAGGAACTTTGTCTGGATTTTGTCTGCAAGGAACTTTGTCTGGACTTTGCCTGTAAGGAACTTTGTCTGGACTTTGCCTGTAAGGAACTTTGTCTGGAAGGAACTTTGTCTGGACTTTGTCTGTAAGGAACTTTGTCTGGACTTTGTCTGGAAGGAACTTTGTCTGGACTTTGTCTGAAAGGAACATTGTCTGAAAGGAACTTTGTCTGGACTTTGTCTGGAAGGAACTTTGTCTGCACTTTGTCTGTAAGGAACTTTGTCTGTAAGGAACTTTGTCTGGACTTTGTCTGCAAGGAACGTTGTCTGGACTTTGTAAGGAACTTTGTCTGGACTTTGCCTGGAAGGAACTTTGTCTGGACTTTGTCTGGAAGGAACTTTGTCTGGACTTTGTCTGTAAGGAACTTTGTCTGGACTTTGTCTGCAAGGAACGTTGTCTGGACTTTGCCTGTAAGGAACTTTGTCTGGACTTTGTCTGGAAGGAACTTTGTCTGGACTTTGTCTGAAAGGAACATTGTCTGAAAGGAACTTTGTCTGGACTTTGTCTGCAAGGAACGTTGTCTGGACTTTGCCTGTAAGGAACTTTGTCTGGACTTTGCCTGTAAGGAACTTTGTCTGGACTTTGCCTGTAAGGAACTTTGTCTGGACTTTGTCTGGAAGGAACTTTGTCTGGACTTTGTCTGTAAGGAACTTTGTCTGGACTTTGCCTGTAAGGAACTTTGTCTGGACTTTGCCTGTAAGGAACTTTGTCTGGACTTTGCCTGTAAGGAACTTTGTCTGGACCTTGCCTGCAAGGAACGTTGTCTGGACTTTGCCTGTAATGAACTTTGTCTGGACTTTGCCTGTAAGGAACTTTGTCTGGACTTTGTCTGGAAGGAACTTTGTCTGGACTTTCTCTGTGAGGAACTTTGTCTGGACTTTGTCTGCAAGGAACGTTGTCTGGACTTTGCCTGTAAGGAACTTTGTCTGGACTTTGTCTGGACTTTGTCTGAAAGGAACATTGTCTGTAAGGAACTTTGTCTGGATTTTGTCTGCAAGGAACTTTGTCTGGACTTTGCCTGTAAGGAACTTTGTCTGGACTTTGCCTGTAAGGAACTTTGTCTGGAAGGAACTTTGTCTGGACTTTGTCTGTAAGGAACTTTGTCTGGACTTTGTCTGGAAGGAACTTTGTCTGGACTTTGTCTGAAAGGAACATTGTCTGAAAGGAACTTTGTCTGGACTTTGTCTGGAAGGAACTTTGTCTGCACTTTGTCTGTAAGGAACTTTGTCTGGAAGGAACATTGTATGGAATTTGTCTATAAGTAACATTGTTATTGCCCTTGTCTGAAAGTAACATTGTTATGGCCCTTGTTGGAAAGTAACATTGTTATGGCCCTTGTTTGAAAGTAACATTGTTATAGCCCTTGTTGGAAAGTAACATTGTTGTGGCCCTTGTTTGAAAGTAACATTGTTATGGCCCTTGTTTGAAAGTAACATTGTTATAGCCCTTGTTGGAAAGTAACATTGTTATAGCCCTTGTTGGAAAGTAACATTGTTATAGCCCTTGTTGGAAAGTAACATTGTTATAGCCCTTGTTGGAAAGTAACATTGTTATAGCCCTTGTTGGAAAGTAACATTGTTATAGCCCTTGTTGGAAAGTAACATTGTTTTGGCCCTTGCCTGAAAGTAACATTGTTATGGCTCTTGTTTGAAATTAACATTGTTATGGCCCTTGTTTGAAAGTAACATTGTTATGGCCCTTGTTGGAAAGTAACATTGTTATGGCCCTCGTTGGAAAGTAACATTGTTATGGCCCTTGTTGGAAAGTAACATTGTTATGGCCCTTGTTGGAAAGTAACATTGTTATGGCCCTTGTATGAAAGTAACATTGTTATGGCCCTTGTTGGAAAGTAACATTGTTATGGCCCTTGTTTGAAAGTAACATTGTTTTGGCCCTTGTTTGAAAGTAACATTGTTATGGCCCTTGTTTGAAAGTAACATTGTTATGGCCCTTGTTTGAAAGTAACATTGTTATGGCCCTTGTTGGAAAGTAACATTGTTTTGGCCCTTGTTTGAAAGTAACATTGTTATGGCCCTTGTTTGAAAGTAACATTGTTATGGCCCTTGTCTGAAAGTAACATTGTTATGGCCCTTGTTGGAAAGTAACATTGTTATGGCCCTTGTTTGAAAGTAACATTGTTATAGCCCTTGTTGGAAAGTAACATTGTTATGGCCCTTGTTTGAAAGTAACATTGTTATAGCCCTTGTTGGAAAGTAACATTGTTATGGCCCTTGTCTGAAAGTAACATTGTTATGGCCCTTGTTGGAAAGTAACATTGTTATGGCCCTTGTTTGAAAGTAGCATTGTTATGGCCCTTGTATGAAAGTAACATTGTTATGGCCCTTGTTGGAAAGTAACATTGTTATGGCCCTTGTTGGAAAGTAACATTGTTTTGGCCCTTGTTTGAAAGTAACATTGTTATGGCCCTTGTTTGAAAGTAACATTGTTATGGCCCTTGTTTGAAAGTAACATTGTTATGGCCCTTGTTTGAAAGTAACATTGTTATGGCCCTTGTTGGAAAGTAACATTGTTTTGGCCCTTGTTTGAAAGTAACATTGTTATGGCCCTTGTTGGAAAGTAACATTGTTATGGCCCTTGTTTGAAAGTATCATTGTTTTGGCCCTTGTTTGAAAGTAACATTGTTATGGCCCTTGTTTGAAAGTAACATTGTTTTGGCCCTTGTTTGAAAGTAACATTGTTATGGCCCTTGTTTGAAAGTAACATTGTTATGGCCCTTGTTTGAAAGTAACATTGTTATGGCCCTTGTTTGAAAGTAACATTGTTATGGCCCTTGTCTGAAAGTAACATTGTTATGGCCCTTGTCTGAAAGTAACATTGTTATGGCCCTTGTTGGAAAGTAACATTGTTTTGGCCCTTGTTTGAAAGTAACATTGTTATGGCCCTTGTTTGAAAGTAACATTGTTATGGCCCTTGTCTGAAAGTAACATTGTTATGGCCCTTGTTGGAAAGTAACATTGTTATGGCCCTTGTTTGAAAGTAACATTGTTATAGCCCTTGTTGGAAAGTAACATTGTTATGGCCCTTGTTTGAAAGTAACATTGTTATAGCCCTTGTTGGAAAGTAACATTGTTATGGCCCTTGTCTGAAAGTAACATTGTTATGGCCCTTGTTGGAAAGTAACATTGTTATGGCCCTTGTTGGAAAGTAACATTGTTTTGGCCCTTGTTTGAAAGTAACATTGTTATGGCCCTTGTTTGAAAGTAACATTGTTATGGCCCTTGTTTGAAAGTAACATTGTTATGGCCCTTGTTTGAAAGTAACATTGTTATGGCCCTTGTTGGAAAGTAACATTGTTTTGGCCCTTGTTTGAAAGTAACATTGTTATGGCCCTTGTTGGAAAGTAACATTGTTATGGCCCTTGTTTGAAAGTATCATTGTTTTGGCCCTTGTTTGAAAGTAACATTGTTATGGCCCTTGTTTGAAAGTAACATTGTTTTGGCCCTTGTTTGAAAGTAACATTGTTATGGCCCTTGTTTGAAAGTAACATTGTTATGGCCCTTGTTTGAAAGTAACATTGTTATGGCCCTTGTTTGAAAGTAACATTGTTATGGCCCTTGTTGGAAAGTAACATTGTTTTGGCCCTTGTTTGAAAGTAACATTGTTATGGCCCTTGTTGGAAAGTAACATTGTTATGGCCCTTGTTTGAAAGTAACATTGTTATGGCCCTTGTTTGAAAGTAACATTGTTATGGCCCTTGTTGGAAAGTAACATTGTTGTGGCCCTTGTTTGAAAGTAACATTGTTATGGCCCTTGTTTGAAAGTAACATTGTTATGGCCCTTGTATGAAAGTAACATTGTTATGGCCCTTGTTGGAAAGTAACATTGTTATGGCCCTTGTTTGAAAGTAACATTGTTATGGCCCTTGTTGGAAAGTAACATTGTTGTGGCCCTTGTTTGAAAGTAACATTGTTATGGCCCTTGTTGGAAAGTAACATTGTTATGGCCCTTGTTGGAAAGTAACATTGTTTTGGCCCTTGTTGGAAAGTAACATTGTTATGGCCCTTGTTTGAAAGTAACATTGTTATGGCCCTTGTTGGAAAGTAACATTGTTGTGGCCCTTGTTTGAAAGTAACATTGTTATAGCCCTTGTTGGAAAGTAACATTGTTTTGGCCCTTGTTTGAAAGTAACATTGTTATGGCCCTTGTTGGAAAGTAACATTGTTATGGCCCTTGTTTGAAAGTAACATTGTTATGGCCCTTGTTTGAAAGTAACATTGTTATGGCCCTTGTTGGAAAGTAACATTGTTGTGGCCCTTGTTTGAAAGTAACATTGTTATGGCCCTTGTTTGAAAGTAACATTGTTATGGCCCTTGTATGAAAGTAACATTGTTATGGCCCTTGTTGGAAAGTAACATTGTTATGGCCCTTGTTTGAAAGTAACATTGTTATGGCCCTTGTTGGAAAGTAACATTGTTGTGGCCCTTATTTGAAAGTAACATTGTTATGGCCCTTGTTGGAAAGTAACATTGTTATGGCCCTTGTTGGAAAGTATCATTGTTTTGGCCCTTGTTGGAAAGTAACATTGTTATGGCCCTTGTTTGAAAGTAACATTGTTATGGCCCTTGTTGGAAAGTAACATTGTTGTGGCCCTTGTTTGAAAGTAACATTGTTATGGCCCTTGTTGGAAAGTAACATTGTTGTGGCCCTTGTTTGAAAGTAACATTGTTATGGCCCTTGTTTGAAAGTAACATTGTTTTGGCCCTTGTTTGAAAGTAACATTGTTATGGCCCTTGTTTGAAAGTAACATTGTTATGGCCCTTGTTGGAAAGTAACATTGTTATGGCCCTTGTTGGAAAGTATCATTGTTTTGGCCCTTGTTGGAAAGTAACATTGTTATGGCCCTTGTTTGAAAGTAACATTGTTATGGCCCTTGTTGGAAAGTAACATTGTTGTGGCCCTTGTTTGAAAGTAACATTGTTATGGCCCTTGTTGGAAAGTAACATTGTTATGGCCCTTGTTGGAAAGTAACATTGTTGTGGCCCTTGTTTGAAAGTAACATTGTTATGGCCCTTGTTTGAAAGTAACATTGTTATGGCCCTTGTTTGAAAGTAACATTGTTATGGCCCTTGTTGGAAAGTAACATTGTTATGGCCCTTGTTGGAAAGTAACATTGTTATGGACTGTGTCTGTAAGGAACATTGTTATGGACTCTGTCTGTAAGGAACATTGTTGTGGACTGTGTCTGTAAGGAACATTGTTGTGGACTGTCTTTAAGGAACATTGTTATGGACTCTGTCTGTAAGGAACATTGTTGTGGACTCTGTCTGTAAGGAACATTGTTGTGGACTCTGTCTGTAAGGAACATTGTTGTGGACTCTGTCTGTAAGGAACATTGTTGTGGACTCTGTCTGTAAGGAACATTGTTATGGACTGTCTTTAAGGAACATTGTTATGGACTCTGTCTGTAAGGAACATTGTTGTGGACTCTGTCTGTAAGGAACATTGTTGTGGACTCTGTCTGTAAGGAACATTGTTGTGGACTCTGTCTGTAAGGAACATTGTTGTGGACTCTGTCTGTAAGGAACATTGTTGTGGACTCTGTCTGTAAGGAACATTGTTATGGACTCTGTCTTTAAGGAACATTGTTATGGACTCTGTCTGTAAGGAACATTGTTGTGGACTCTGTCTGTAAGGAACATTGTTGTGGACTCTGTCTGTAAGGAACATTGTTGTGGACTCTGTCTGTAAGGAACATTGTTGTGGACTCTGTCTGTAAGGAACATTGTTGTGGACTCTGTCTGTAAGGAACATTGTTGTGGACTCTGTCTGTAAGGAACATTGTTGTGGACTCTGTCTGTAAGGAACATTGTTGTGGACTCTGTCTGTAAGGAACATTGTTGTGGACTCTGTCTGTAAGGAACATTGTTGTGGACTCTGTCTGTAAGGAACATTGTTATGGACTCTGTCTTTAAGGACAGTCCCCCTCTCCCCCAGCACCACAGAGCCTTTTCTCCTCATTCGGCCCCTCCTCTCGCTATTCTGCAATACCCCACACTCCTTCAGCAACCCTCCTTACCTGCCCCCCTCGTCCCTCGTCCTACCCTCCCCCTCCCCCTCCACCTCCTGCACCCAAAGCCTCCTCCCCTACCTCTTCATTAAAAGTGTGGACCTCAAATATCCGGGGCCTTCGCTCAAACCTTTCAGATCTTTCCATACAGGTTTCCACTGACAAACCAGACATTATCTGCCCAACAGAAACTTTCCTCTCCCAAGACGTGTCTGACTCCCAAGTATCTCTCCCTGGCTACTCCCTCTTACGGTATGAGAGACCTGAGCCTCGTCCTGGTGGAGGTGTTGCTCTCTTCATCAAAGACTCTATTCCTCACTCTCCATGCACTGCTCTCACTCCCCCACACCCCCAGGAATACCTCTGGCTTCGGCTTCCCCTCCACTCCCACCTCATGTTTATATGTGTACTGTACCGTCCACCTAACAGTGATGACTCCATCTACACCTCACTATCTGAAAACATGGACCATCTTCTATCTTCTCATCCAAACTCTCTCTCTTCCTCTTATGTGGCGACTTCAATTGTCATCACGCCAGTTGGCTAGGTGTGGGTACCTCTCTCACCTGCCATGGGACATCAGCAAAAGCTTTCTGCGACTCATTGGGACTGACTCAATCGGTCAACTTCCCGACCCGGATCTCAACCAATGGTACTCCATCTCTTCTGGATCTGATTTTGACAAATTTCCCTGACAATATCTACTTCTCTTCCTTCGCTCCAATCGGTTCTTCTGACCACGTCCTTGTCAAAGTGGACATCTCTCTGGCTGTTATCAGAGAACCACCTCACCGCCGTCGAGTCTGGCATTTCACTCAAGCCGACTGGCAGGGTCTCCGAGCAGCCATCAAACTTACAGACTGGTCTCCTATCACTACTTTCTCAAACATCAACTCATCCTGGGAATTCTTTCAAAGAAACTTGCTCTCCCTAATGCACAGATTTATCCCCTCTCGTGTTCAGTTGTCTTACCCTTCCTCCCGCCCTTGGTTTACTGAAGCTTGTGGAGAGGCAGTTGTCCTGAAACAACTTGCCTTTGCCTCATGGAAAGCAAACCCAACTGAGGGCAATCTCAGTTCTTTCCACAAAGCTCGGAACAAGTGTGTATCTACCCTCAGGAGAGCCAGAAAACAACATCTTTCTCATCTCAAGTCTGAACTCTCAAACCTCTCTCCCTCCTCAAAATCCTGGTGGCGTTTAATCAAATCTGTTTCTGGTGTATGTTCCCCCTCCATCCCCTCCCTTACCTCAAATGGCCGCACTGCTGATTCCACACGTGAAAAAGCTGAATGTCTAAACTCGGTGTTTGCAGCTAAATCTTGTGTCCTAAACCCATCACTATCTCTACCCACTTTACCCAGTCGCACCCAACTGTCCCTGGACTCTGTATCCTTTTCTCCTGACAAGGTGGAGAGCTTGCTTTCAAACCTCGAGTCAGATTCTGCAACCGGTCCAGACGGCATCAGCCCACGTGTCCTCAAAGCCTGCTCTTCTGCTCTTGCTCACCCTCTCTCTGTTCTATTCACCCTCTCATTTGCCCAAGGTCATCTGCCATCTGCTTGGAAATCTGCTATAAAATCACAAACTGGTCCAACACGTGGAACATGTCTTTCAATCCAGACAAATCTTACACTCTCACTATGTCTCTTTGAAAGGACCGTTTACAAACCCCCCCCCATCCATTTTCTCAACAATCCTCTGGAAGAAGTCTTTTCTTTCAAGCTTCTAGGTCTCACTATCTGCTATGACCTTTCCTGGGAAAGTCACATTTCCAACCTTGCCTCAAAAGCCAGTCGCCGACTGGGAATCCTCCGTCGTGCTAAGTCCTTCCTCGGCCCTCTTGAGCTCCTGACCACTTACAAAGCTTTTGTCCGTAGCCTGATGGAGTACTGCTCTCCCCTCTGGGCTGGTGCTCCTGCCTCCCACCTTTTTCGGCTTCACGCTGTCGAAACCAGGGCATTTAAGATCATCGGCATCTCCCGCAATGAAGCTGAGTCTTTGGGCCTCTCACTCAATCACCGCAGGTTGGTCGGTGGTCTTTCTGTCTTCTACCGACTCCTCTCCAGCCTTGCCCCCCCTGCTCTCTCTGCGATTTGTCCCCACCACATTTCCACAGGGCGCTCAAGGTCCGCCAACAACCCCCTTCTGGTAAAACTACCAAAATCACGAATCACTGCTCATCTTCACCCTTTCATTCCTCTTTTTTCCCGCCTTTGGAATAAACTTCCTCACTCTATTCTTTCCCATTCTTCCCTCCAGGCTTTCAAAACAGCTGTTCACCACCACCTCTTATCTTCCCCCATCCAAATCCTCGATCTTTTCTTCCCTCGATAATCCACCCAAGCCCACCTCCTTCATTTCTCCTGCTTTCCTTCCTGAAAGAACCTGAAATGTCCATCTTCTATTCGCCATGTTCCCCATCCCATCCCTCTCCCTTCCACAGTTCACCTAATGTGTCTGTTCCCCACTGTTTTGTCCCTTCCACTCCCGCCCCTCTTGTCTCATGCCTCCTTGCTGTGAGTTGTGTGTTAGCTCTCATACGAGCCTCGACCAAGGTGTACAAAAAAAAAAAAAGGAACATTGTTATGGACTCTGTCTGGAAGGAACATTGTTGTGGACCCTGTTTGTAAGGAGCATTGTTATGGACTGTCTGTAAGGAGCATTGTTATGGACTCTGTCTGGAAGGAACATTGTTGTGGACCCTGTCTGTAAGGAACGCGTGCTATTTCATTGTTATGTGTTATTGTTATTGTTACGACATGTTATGACATTACGAATTTGGAACATTGTTATTATGACATTGTTTTGTCACTCACCTGTCGTGATATTACAAAGCTCCGAAGGAAAACGAACAAAGGTGGAAATGTGGAAACAAATGTGGATCAATCTGTCAACGGAACCCGATGAAGTCCAGCGCTTGTCACACTCAGCGATTCCTGTACCTCTTACATTCCAGTGAGGCAAGGGTATTCAAACATGGCGGCTGCTTGGCCCCAGAAGTGCATGCTGCAGGTTCGCTCCAGTTATACGTATATATACATATATATCTCAATGGGTGATACGCACCGATGTCTATATATATATATACACGTGAATAAAAAATGTATGCTATTTAAATTAAAAAATAAAACAATGTCGGGATGACAAACTACAGTGTAAAAAATGTTTCACACAAGACAGCGATGATGTTGGTTTGGAGCAGTGATCTTCGCCATTTTTTAGAAGGGGGCCACTTTTGCCGATAAGATATTAGTGTGAGATCCGCCACCGCCTGGAAGACTCCATCGTGGCTGCTATTAGGCCCTGCGTCCGCAAACTCTTTTTTGTTTGTTTGTTTATTTGTCTGTTTGTTGTGGTTACGGTTTCTGGGTTTCAAGCAGAATTGTCTGCATCCTGTCATCTACTGATGTAGTTGCGTAACTTTTACGCTTTGCATTGGAACACTCATTTGAACTCGTCAAGTCAATTTGATTGCATTTATGGCTGATTATGACGGGGTGTTTTCACATTTGTGTATTATCGGCCGCGCGTAAGGGGCCGCACTTTGGGCCACCAGCGGCGTAGCTAACAGTGTTGACGTCACATTAGAATCCCTACATCACTGCATCGAGACTATTGTCAAGTATGAGAAACTCCTATATTTCATTTCAACATAAGTTTAAGAAGCTCCTATACAATTTCAGAAAGTTCTTGCAACTTCAGTTGTCTTTCCTAATTTTTTTTTTTAATCATAGTTACCTCTCGCGTTCTCAACCATAAGAGGATTGTTGTATCGTATTGTGACAACGTAATGTGGTGTCATTTTTCATTGTTATTCTTCTTCTTAGTTCTTCTTTTTCATTGTTCTTCTTTATCCATCACAATCCCACACCAAAAGTAAAATGTCAAAAGTTGTCATGATGGTAATCCATAAGACGATTGTGGTGTCGTATTATGGCATTGTCATGCGGTGTCATTCCGACCTTGTTTGGTTGTTTTTTTTTGAGATTTAATCCCTCTATGTTTTTACATTTTTTTTTCATGTTTTTTTTCTGGTTTATTTAGCGAGGGCGAGGAAAGGCATGTGAACAATGAGAAAAGTTTTTATTACAAGCAATATGTACAGCAGGGAAAGCAAGGTATTTTGTGGGGTGCGGCAAAAGAAAATAGTTATATACAAAAGAGAGGACACGGGGCAGATTTAGACTGATACTAAACTTCTACAATCTTGATGATGCTAACATGACAGGTACCATCAGACACACACCTGAGGAAAGTAGAAAGTAAAGAAAGATGAGAAAAAGTACGAGGTGTAAGCAACCTCTTTGTACCTGGAGCGGTCGATGGACCAACGCAACTCAGTCGCTTAGGAGCGGGAGGAGGGAAGAAAACGGGGTGTCGATGGTGCAAGAGTGAGGAGGTGCAACTTATTGGCAGATGAGGTGGAGAGGAAGGTGTAAAGATGGAGGTAAGGGTGGGGGGGAGGGGTGTCGGAAATGAAGCAAAGAATGTGTAAGGAGAATAGACTTATCGTGAGTGTCGAGAAATCTGTTTGTGTAATTATTAATTCGTGTAGAACTGCACTTCGTCCGGTGCCTGGCTCTCGATGAGCTTGGCCCAGCTTCCTCCCTGCTCGCTCCGCTCTGTGCAACAACCAACGGTGACGTACAAACTGAGCCAGAGGAGACTAAGGCGGGACCAGACGAAGAGAGCGAGCATGTGGAGCTCGTCCATTAATAATGCTCCTGCGAGGGCGGAGCCCTATAGGCGGAACAAGCAGGCGTGGACATATCCTTGCACCGCCATTGGCGTACAGATGCTCACCCAAGCCCTGGCCCCACCCAGGCGAAGATTTGGCACCGGAAGTGGCCCTCATTCACCCCAAAACTTGGCCATGCGATGGATCTCCGAGATTCAACATGGAGTGAGGCACCTGATGGCGCGTCCCTGTCCATTAGCGCATCTCCTCACTCCCGCCGATCCCGAAACGTGGTGGTGGTCATCATTGGCAGCGGTGAGCTTTGGCGTGGTGGTTGAGACGTCGTGATTGTGGCATTTGTAGCGGTGAGTGAAGGCGAGTTTTGGATGAGGGAGGTTGTGGCGTCGTAGTGGTGGGCCCTGGCGAAATGATTGAGGCATCATAGCGGTTGTGGCGGTGAGTTCGTGATGGAGGCACTTGTGGTTAAGATTGTGGCACCGATGGTGATTGTAGGTGAGTTTGGGTTGTGGTTTGATGTGGGGAATTTTGGGAAAGCGTTGCGGTGGTTGCAGGAATATTGCAGCATTGGGGTGCGAGTACGGCGAAGGTTGTCATTGAAGAATGGCTCAAGGTTTGACTTGGAAATGGCGCGCATATGCTAATGAGCTGCTTACGTGAGGAAGGAGAGGTTGTGTGTTCGAAATACAGTAAAATAAAATCGACAAAAGAATAGAGAATTGGATGTAAGACCTACCTTACAAGCTCTTGCAATGCATCCTGTCCCACATACCCACTAGATATGAGGGAAGGGCCATCTAAAACGGATACGAGTGAAACTAGAAGGGCACTCGGTAGAGCGCATGTACCTCCGCCACGTCATGCCTGATCCACGAGAACATATCGCGCCCAAGACATTTTTGAAATATCAAGCTATACAGCACTGTATCGTTTTTGGCCAGATCTCTCAATGGTGAAGAATCACTTTAATAACTGAATAACTCTTGTATTCAGATCCGCATTCGGATCTTCACCAAAATCGAATCAATTATTCCTCGTCACACACACACAACATGTCCACAAGTTTCATCCGGATCCATCCACAACTTTTTGAGATATCTTGTACACAAACAAACAGACAGAAAGGGGTGAAAATGTAGCCTCCTTCCCCCACGACGACGGAGGTAATAACTTCCTTGGGACTGTGATATGTTATGTGCCTCAGCCTTGGGGGAGTGTCGGCTTCACAGAACCACAACACCAGTTTCAGTATCGTATGGTGTGGCGGTTCAATCCTTGATCCGTCACCGATGCCAAATTTATATCGTTTGAAAATCTATACTCATCCACTGAGATGTACCAACAACCTCAACATGGAACCAATCTCTAAGATCTGCTCTTCACTGTATTATTAACTACAATAATACTACACACTGGCTCGTTACAGAGATGTCAGGTATTCAAACGTGGAACAATTTTTGAACCATCTCATGTGCTTGTAAATACAAAATTGTTTGTATGAATTGCTCACTTCGCTTCCTACCTGTTCAGATTCTGGACCCAATTCAAGTCCTCGCTGCTGTGAACAAGGCTGTGCATAATCACAGGCTCCAGAAGATGAAGACCCATGGGCTGTACTCGGAAATAATCTACAATCTATCTCCTTCAAAGAGCGTATGTTTGGGACACAGTTTGGAATACTCACAGATGCCAGCCAAAGCTTTGTACAAAAACGAGGTTCTGTCGTGTTTTATAGATACTGTGCACCTCTTTTGGTCATGTGATTTCTGTCATTACATTACTTTGCTTCAAGATCATGCTAGATTAACCTCCTCATAGTTTTTCTGTGAGAGTGATACTAGAGTAAAACGGTTCCACGATCATTATTTTCGATGGATAGTACTTAATAGGTACATACCATTCTGTCCTGACATATATATATATATATATATATACACAAGCCGGTAGGCGGTGATGGGTCGCCGAGCATGGAAACTATAAGATATAGAGCAAAATGGATCTCATATAGCGGATAGGGAATCTCCTTAAGATTATGCATATCAAATCTCATCCAGTTCCATCTACTGATAACTACTCGGTATCCATTTGAATGAAAAGTACCGAAAATGCGGTTTGGAATCCGAAATCCCCAAAGTTCGAGGGGGTGCTGTGGGTGAACAAAGATCTAAATCGAAAATCCGGCTCGATCGTTTGTGCACAATGTTTTCCAGACGATTAGTGTGAATTTTCATGACCATCCGACCATAACCCGAGGAGGAATAGCGTTTGGCGCGAAGGCACCTCCAGCTCTCGCACATTATCGATTTTTGCACTAATTGACCTTTGACCCCTGACCTAAGCTATATCGGTCAATATGTCCCGAGGCAAAGTTGTAGTACTCATTGAGTACCATGAACCTGCAAAGTTTCATTCGTATCGATGCACTCACCTGGTCGCTTGGGGGCCTTCAATTTTCGCCAATTTTCGTACATACCCTAATTGTAGGGGACGCTGCGGGTAAAGTATTCCATATATCACAAAAACCGGAGTATATTTGATAGAGCATCACCTGTAGATCATTCGCGCCAAATTTCATAGCCCCACGTGGGATAATGGCTTTCGGAATTGATTCCGCATGAACGGTACCGATTTTTAAGGTTTTTCCGTTGTTGCGAGGGAACCAAAGCGTCCCCAGCAACCATCACAATTTCCTAAGCACGAGGTCATAAGATGTACTAACCACCCGAGTTTGGTCAAAATCCGCCCACGTTTACTACCAATTATGCTGATGACAAACGAACAAACATCCAAACAAACAGACAGAATTACTGACAATAAGGGTCACCTATTTTGGCGACCAAATGTATATGTGTATGTATGTATGTGTGTGTGTGTGTGTATGTATGTATGTATGTATGTATGTGTGTATGTATGTGTGTATGTATGTGTGTGTGTATGTATGTGTGTGTGTATGTATGTATGTGTGTATGTATGTATGTATGTATGTATGTACATATCATTCTGATGAGTTTAAAAGACTAAATAAGAGTGTGTTGACATAATTATAGGTTTTTGTCAACCTGGTGAAAGTAACTGAAGAGCTTTCCTCTAATTTGATTCCCCTGCAGGTTATAAGCACGATGTTTAATTGGATATAATCATTCGACTGAGGATGACGAGGGTGCAGTTTGTCTGACGTTATTGCACATTTTTTGCATGGGCTTGCAGATCACAGAATCCTTTCGCCGATTTGGAATCACAGACAATGACACAAGCCTGTTGGTGATTACCGTTGACTTGGGTGGTGGGAAGGGGTGCGACGGTGGCACCGACGATCCTGGGATTGGAGCCAAGCTGGCAGCGAGTGTTGAAGGCAGGCAATTGCCCATCGGAGAGCTCTCTCTGCTCACAGACGTCTGCAAGATTAAAAAGGTGAAGCTTGTTAGCGTGCGTTTTATTTGCCTCCAGGTGTCCATGATAACTGTTAATACCGCATTGGGGTGGGAGGGTAGGTACCTTTCATTCGTCATGAACGTTTCGATTGCTGAGAATGAATGTACATCACACAGATCCCTACCGCATTGCAGGGTATTGCCAAAGCAGTCCTCAGTTAGGACATGAGTATGGAATTTCACTTGGTACCAGCATACGATGGCCATCTCTGTTTTTTTTTTTTTAATGTATCCTGGAACCTGTAACATCCGCACATGAATGCCATTGGACGGGCCAACTGATGTAACGTTCCTTACGAAAGACAGCATACTCAATGATGCAGCACCTTCAGTTAAAAAATTCCACTCTGACATTATTTAGTCGGGCTGGTCCTCAAATCCAAAATAGACAGCTCAAAGATGGGTATGCTATCTCTGAGCTCTCCTGCCAATCCCTGGTTACCTGTTAAAGCTCAGAATTCTAAAGAAACCTGCATCGGTGGCCTTCATATTATTGAAAGCGATCATTTCAAAGGTTTCTGGCGACCCTAGAAGTTTAACCTCGGTTTGCGAGTCCCGTTGTGTCCGTGAGCTCACCGTTTGGTCGAGTGGTCAAAGCCCTGGTTCTTTCTCGCAATGATTGTTGGTTTTATTCTCATGACTGTTCACTCTTGCCAGCTCACACACTGGAAAACCGGGCAAATGTGTCAAACACTTCCCAGCACGGCTTCAGGGAAACTTTCATCCTGCAGCCAGTTAAATTAGGCTGGTTTATGTTATTTTCATTTATATGATGTAATTAAGGGTGCAATTTAAGCAGTGCCTTGATGTAATTAGAGGTGCAATGCCGTAGCACACGACAAAACCTTTTCTTGGCTGGAAGCAGTAACCAACCGTTGTCATAATAAAGAATTGATGTGCAAGGGTGTTGCAAGGTTAACCTGAAAGAAGTGGAACTGAGCCGATTCTCCAAGGTGTTCCCCAACGACGCATACACATTCATCCGAGCACCGTGGGTAATGTCTTCTTGCCACCACAAGGTTATAAAATCTTCCCTTCCAGGTACACAGCCATTTCAGAACATCCGCTTTCACATCCTCGTTCCTTTGAAGCATGATGCCGCTCAGATGCTCCTCCGATGGGACTATCGAGGAAATCGTTTGGAGCACTTTTCCATCACGTGTGCCTTCTGATCAAATGAGAGTTCTGTTTCGCTGTTTAGCCTGCTTTGGAATCTTGACCCACTGTCACCCTGATTCCTCCTCCTCCTTCGTAAGCGGCACAAAGCTGCGGGTAGCATCATTGGTTCAGGCGCTGACGCAGCACCCCGATTACCAGTATACTGGTAGTTATTTTGCCGACCTCGGAAGGACGATAGGCTGAGTCAGCCCCACCTGATGTTAATTTAACAGCGGACAGCGGCTCAAACTCAGGACCCGAAGATCCCAAACCAGCCACCCTGACCGCTAAGCCAACAGCAGGCTTTGAAACCGTGGTGTTTCACAGGCAGGGCGATTCTATGTGTGCGTGTCATTCCTCGGATGGGCTTTAAGCTTGAGGACTCGTCTGGCAGCACCGCTAGCTGATATCCCTGAAACATCCCTCTGCTCGTTGGTGTACTTTCAGGAAGAATAGGCTCGTTATTTCCTGCATCCTAAACAAATGACATATTCCTGCTACCTTCAGTTGGACATCAGGTCTGGGCAGCTGGTTTGTGGAAGGCTTGGGCCAGAACCGTTTCCCCTGGCCAACCCCACAAGGTGGGAATAATGTGGGCTGTAAAAGAATAAGAGAGGCTTCCTGTTATTTATTTATATATTTATTTCTGGATTAGGTATCATGGTACTGTAGTGCCAGAATTTATGAGAAAAGCTCCTACTTGTTGGATATATGCCAAGAGTAATTTTCACTTCCTGTTGCTTGCAGTTTTACAAAGTTACTGAAGAAGAGGAGCGGCTGGGTGGATTGCTGGATGCTGTGGTGTGCCGCATGGCTATTCGCGAAGCCCTTTGAGATTTTCACTCCACCCTTTGAGCAGGAGAAATCCCTCGGAGACTTGTTAAAAACATCTCAGTTTTTTTTGACCGCAACATCTCATCCCACCCTCCTTCTCGGTCAGAACTGCGGGATGAACGCGTGACCCATTCCTCGATTTGTGGTACCTTCGGGTGTTTGCACCAGGTCAGTGTGACGGCAACATTTGTTGAACCGCTCTTGAGCCTCCATGTTCTCAAAACCCAGGATGATGGATTATAATCCAGGCCTTTCGGCATTAACAGAGGACGAAGTGCAAAATATTCACCTGGCTTTTGAAAAGCATGTGCTTTCGACACCGCTTAATGGTTCCCGACCATGACCATGGTTCCAAAAGCAAGACCGTGGTTCCGATTTATTAATTTAACATGAACCATCTGTTAATAGTTGTCTGCCAGAGTCAGACGAGAGACATGCAAGGCATAAAGGAAACTTTATTCCCATGATTGAGCATCTTCGACGAAGTGTATCAATGACCTCAATTTAAAGTATCTGGAACGTTTTATGAATGCGACCTTTTTCAAAAAAAACAAAACGGTGAAAGTCAAGTAATTTGTCTGTTGTCATTGTTTACACCCAATTGCTCGCACGAACGAATAATCCACACTTCGTCTTCCAAACTCAACCCTTATCGTTTCCTCGACGTTCTCACGCATCGCGCAACACTCCAGAGAAAATGAACATAGAGCCCGAAAGCAGCGAGACGTTCTCAACTCGGCGAACAACAGGAGCTCCCGGAAGACTCATTCGGTCCATCACGTGACCGCGTGACGCGCCAATCTTATCGTCTGCCTAACCTGTCACCGTGGGAGTGTTGTTTGGCGGTGGCAGTTGGTATTCTCGGAGGGTTGAATCGGCGTCCTCTATGTCAACAACCGGTCTCACACAGCCATTTGTTTTTCGTTAAAGCTTTAATTTTAACTCGAGACAAAACTATTAGCCAATAATAACATACAGTACACCAAAATATCTCCAGACTTGCTGCAATATTGGACAAAGCACTCTCTCTCTCTCACCTCTTAACTTGTTACCCTGCCGTCAGTGCGATACCCTAACACCATACTCTAATTTCACTCTTCCATGAACCTCATTCTTCCATCAAAAGGACAGAAAAACTACGAGCCCCTAAGTTATATAGTTTTGGACTTGATGCTGTTGTTAACCCTCAAGGAATACTGTCGAGTTAAGACAAATGCAAAGCAAGGTAATAATAAAGCTGACAAATGCCCAAGGCATTAGTTAACTCGAAACTCCTCCACGTGTGTGTTAATGTTGAGCAAGACTTGAGAAACACGAAGAGGTTTCAAATGCAAATGTAACCATCAAAATAATTCGGAAAAGATGGAGGAAGGGGATCCAAAGGTCAATTGAACCTTAAAAGTTAGTGTTTTATGACTCAGCCTTCCAAAAGTAGAAGGGTGACTTGGAAGGGGTTGGGGGAAGTGAGGTATCACATGTGATGGTGAGTAAGAAATCGAGGTACCACGTGAGTTCTGCAACCACTGAATCCACAAACAACTTAGGTCAGGATTAATTTTTTTTTTTATGCAACCTTCTTTTACTTGTTTTGCTTTGCAATCTTGAGTGCATAGATTTGATGCTAGGTCGGTTAAATATGACATTTTGCTTCCATTCCATGAACAAAAAATAAATATACGTCATCTGTTGGACTTTGTATCATTTCCGATGCCTACATTTTGTGTTCATGTACACGTACACGTACACAAAAGTACAAGTATAGATATATGTGAACAGTTGTTTTATATTATAATATAATTATCACTGGCGTGGATCGGTTCGCTACGCTCGCCACTCCACACGTCGTGGCAGAGAATGACGTCACGGAGTTGCTGTGTTGTCAGGATTTATACCAATCATTCATCACACAAACATTTCTTTTCTTCAAATTTATTTGTAATATTGGTGGTGATATATTTATTTGGAATTTATTTTTTAGTATAAAAAGGTCCAAGTGTTCGAAATGGTCAAGTGTCTTATCTGTCTGAAGGGTGTGAGGGCTTTAAATGGTGTAAAGGTCGAAGGGGTCTAAAGTGTCTTCGGGGACTTTTGGGTCTCCTGGGTCTTTTTGGGTCCTCGGGAACGTTTTAGTGGGGCAACTTAGCTAAATATAGCATAACAATTGTGCATTTTGGAAGGAAAGCACCAAATTTGGCACACTAGTAGCCTATCATATTATGAACAGATTTCGATATTGGGCCATCTCAAAATTTTTGATGGCAGTGGAAAATGGCTGCCACAACCATCAGCGGCTGAATTTGAGATGGCCCAATATCCAAATCTGTTCATAATATGATCGGCTACTCGTGTGCCAAATTTGGTGTTTTCCTCACAAAATGCACAATTGTTATGCGACGTTTCCCCACTATTTGGGTCTTTAAGGTCCTCGGGGAATTTTGTTCTTTTAGGTCTTTAGGGGCTTTTGGGTCCTCGGGGTCTTAAGGGTATTGGGGGTCTGAAAGGTTGAAGGGGTCTCAGTGGACGAAAGGGTCAAAAGGGTCCATTTTTCATAGCAACACCGTGTCTTACAAATGTTCTCCTTCTTCATTGTTGACGGACGGACGGAAGGAAATAGTCACATATTGAAGCGGCTTCACCACTTAAAAAAACAAAGCTTTCATTTGTCCAATTCACACATTCTTTGACACCTCTTCCTCCACTCAACCCCCGGAGAGTTGTATGGTAGTGGAGGGTGTTTGGGAGGAGGATAGCATTAGTAGAGGGAAAGGGGAAGTCAGTGTGGGGGAGGGGGCTCTGCAATCTCTGTCCTCCAACCTCACCGTGAGGGGGTGTGATGGAAAGGGGAAGGCAGCGTGAGGGAAGGGAAGGCAGTTTCTTCATATGCAGCCTGTGGCTGCTTGGCTCCATCATTTCCTGGGGACCCAGCTGTGCAGCTTATGCAATACCCCGTTACGAGCACGCTGGTACTCATTTTGCCGACCTCGGAAGGATGACAGGCTGAGTCAACCCTACCTGGTATTGATTCAATGGCCTGACAGGGACTTTAACGCAAGACCCTGGGATCTTCAGCCCAGCACCAGGCCGATTGGTGATGAATTATTATTTCCTTGTCGAACAATAAAAGTTTTGATTGCTTTTGACATTTGTCTGTTCATAACTTTTGATAAATCTTTTATCCTGTAAACTGCTTTCACATTCAAATTCTTATCGAATAAATCAGGAAAGTTGAGACGTTCATTTTTTGAAATTATTTTTCATGCCTTTAATCTTCGACCTTATATGTTGGGCCCCGTGCAGTTTGATTCAATGCTGATGTCACATACGGCAGTAATTTTCTCCACCAAGGGGCAGCAGTCAATGTGACACCGCACAAACAAGAGCTGGCCGCCCATTGGTAAATCGCACTGCAGCAGTTGCCCGTGCTCGCACGGGATTCTAAACGGGGTAGGCATGGAGGCGGCAAAAATGTAAATGGCGTCTTCTGTCATCGAGCTGGTGGCAAGCGGGGAACAATGATTCACAATTATTGCCACATCTGATGCAATTTAAATGCTCTAATGGCGACGAGGTGCTCTATTTGAAACTGTTCGATATATGTAGCTTTTTGACGCCGAGAGTTTGTAATAAAAAATTTGTGTTGGATGTCTCAGCCAATTCATTAATTATCAATTGCAAATTTATCGTGGGATGAATTGTCACGTTATTTATTATTTTTTCTCTTAAGGTTGAAAATGTCCAACTTACTCTCAAGTGGTAAACTAGGTCATGGATCAAGTTCACTGCCAACAGGAAACTAGTTGTACAAAATATTTTTTTTTTAAATAGGACTACCTGTCCTGAAGCTCACCTGGATCAGGAGCAACAAGCACTCAACCCCCCCCCCCCCCCGCAGACTGCCTGAGACCTTGAATTTTTTAATGCCGTGAACAAACTTTGGTACATCACGGGTGACGAAGGCTGTGGTCAAGTTTCATCAAAGTAGTGTGTGTAGTTTCAGAGAAGAGAGCAAATACCTATTTTGGGGGGCAACCCCCCCCCCCCCTGTAGATCCCCTTAATGAGCATAGATTTTGATGCTGTTGATGCACTTTTGTACAACACGCGTGAAGAATGTTGCGGTCAAGTTTCATCAAAATTGTGTGTGTAGTTTTGAAGAAGAGAGCAAATACCTATTTAGGGGATTCAGACCCCCCCCCCCCCATTAAGAACGAGTGCTGCCTTTGATTTTTATTTCACTCATTAACAATAGAATGAATTCCGCCTGTATCCAAATATTTTCTCGACATCCCTCTGTACCCATAGCAACGTTGTTTGATTATATCAATGCCCTGGGATTATTAATTTATATTTGTAGTCTTAGTTCGGCTTTTTAAAAGCCATTTCGTATTTCATTGAATATTTACATATCAAGTTCCTTGGAAAAAAAAATAATTATGTAAATGCAGATGTTGGCACGCACAAACCAACCGAATCTGAAATGAACCACGGGATGTGACGCAGATTTACAACAAGTGCTTTTAATAGATATCCTATCTGATGGAACAGCCTTTGGTTTATCTTCACATTACAAACAAAGAATGTCAGAATTTTTCACATTACATACCTGTACACCACAGAAATGCCACCTGATGGTTTAAAATTTGAGTCTTGCACATGTTTTAGACAGCTGGAGACCTTCAAACGTCGTTTTTGTACGCAATGTGGAGGCTCGTGGAGGAGATTCACTTACTTCGAACTAATCAAGATGTAACAGAACGAAAGGAACAGTATAAAGAGAGCGGGGGGGGGGGACACACATACAACAACAGAGCTTAGGGACACACGGAAAGAGACTTGGAGAAATAAAGGATGAGGGTGAGGGGAGGACACAGAGAGTGAACAAGATAGATACTGCCGCAAGCTCTCAGGAAGGAAAAACTGGACACTTGGAAAGAGGTGGGCTTGGGGAGGGTTAATGGAGTTAGAAAAGATCATCGTTTTGGTTGGAGGATGACTTGAGATGGTGGTGAACAGCTATCTTGAAAACCTAGAAGGAAGAATGAGATTGAGGAAAATGTGGAAGTTGGTTCTACAGGTGGGGAAAAAAGAGGAACGAATGAGTGGAGGTGAGCATGAGTGATACTGGATTTTTGGAGTTTTAAATGATGGGGGATGATGGACCGCATGCACTTTGAAGATACCTGGGGAGGGGGAAGGGGAGGGACAGCATGGAAAGGGCATAATGGTGCAAGACCAAGAAGGAGGAGGTAAAAAATAACAGAGACCATCGATTTATCTGTGATGTGGAAGTGATAGCCCCATATATTCAGCTTCATCACGTGAGATTCCAATGATGTGGAAGGCCTTGATTTCCACGGCATCAAGCTGAGCAAGATGTGATGCACAGGAGCCAGCCCAGAGAGGAGAGCAGTACTCCATCAAGCTGTGGATGAAGGCCTTGTAGGTGGATCGGAGTTCAGGTGTGCCAAGAAATGACTGCACGATGGAGGATGCCCAGTTGGTGACTGGCTTTTGAGGCCAATACAGAAATGTGGTTTGCCCATGAAAGATCATGGCTGATCGTGAGACCCAAACATTGGAGTGACTGAACTTCTTCAAGAGGATTGTTAAGAAAGTAAGTCAGATGGGTTTGCCAGATGGTCCTTTTGGAGTGAGATAGTGAGATTGTGGATTTGTCAGGATTGAAAGACATATTCCAAGTGTTTGACCAGCTTGTGATTCTATCAAGGTCTACAGCGAGGGAAGAGGCTGCAGCCTGTTTACGTGAAGGATGAAGGATTATTTCCACCAATGTTGTGCATTTCCTTTTGCACTCTATTTACTCTAAAACTATAATGGTTGTGAAAATATAGTTCAAACTTTTGTAAATCTTTTTTTGTCATGACTTCTTGGTTTTTGTGACAAGTTGCATCAACCTATCCATTGGAGTACTGCTCTCCACTGTGGGCTGGTGCCCCAGCATCACATATCAGTCTCTCATGGATTCTGGGGAATCAAAATCTTTCAAAATTATTGCAATCTCCCGTGATGAGGCCGAAGCACAAGTTCTGTTGCTCTCAAACTGCAGGTAGGTCGATGTTTTCTGTTTTCCACCATCTATTCTCTGCTATCTCCATCCTCTGTGTATCATGTATTAACGAGCTATTTAATAATTGTTTTCAGGGTGGACACGTTTCCCCACCTTCCACGGGACTAATGAGCACTTTTTCTGTCTCTGTCTCTCTCTTCCCCTTTCATCCTTTGTTCTCTCTGCTTTTGTGTCCTTCCTTTTTACCCTGTGTGTGTGTGAAGCAAAAGGCGATTGGTTCACAGCTTAGCTGTACTTTGGCTCTGAATTTGGCAATTTTTACAAAACGTTATTTACTCTGTCTGCCTATCTGTCAAACAAGATGAAAAATTATTCCAAACAGCAAGCTTACTGTTTAAGTTTTGGAACCATCATAAAGGACACAAACAACAAGCATGTTAAATAAGGTGGTGTAAAAGACGCTGCATCAATGGCTGTAAACTTCTGAAAAAAGTTTCTTCAACCTTTAAAATATTTATTTTATTTTTAATAGAATTATTTACTTGAACAGAAGAGAGAGAAAAAAATCTAGAGTTCATAGAACACCTTTCCCCATGCATTCTTGAGAAACAAGAACATGTGCGGGATCTGCGAGCGGCAAATTTGATTGGTCGAGATGATGGAAAATGCCGTAATATTTTGTCCACGTACTGCTAAACAGAAGGATTTTGAAAGTGCCAAAAAGGCGATTTGTGTTCTCTAGCGTTCAAGAATATAATTCAACTGAAATTAAATAAAGATTTTAAAGGTTGAGGAAGAAAAAAAAAAAAGCTTTCCAGAAGTTTACCACCACTGATACTTTGCCTTTTAAACACTACCTTAATTAACAGGTTACATTAGTTATTCGTGCCTGTTGCTCGTGTCCTTTATGACGTCCGTAACAACCAAGTTTCTTTCCTGAGAAAGCCACATTTCCATCCTGGCCTCTAAAGCCAGTCGCCGACTGGGAATCCTCCATCATGCAAAGTCCTTCCTCAGCCCACCTGAGCTCCTGACCACATACAAAGCTTTCATCCGCAGCTTGATGGAGTACTGCTCTCCCCTCTGGGCTGGTGCTCCTGCCTCTCACCTTTCTCGGCTTCACGCTGTGGAAACCAAGGCATTTCGGATCATTGGCATCTCCCACGATGAGGCTGTATCTTTGGGCCTCTCACTCAATCACCGCAGGTTGGTCGGTGGTCTTTCTGTCTTCTACCGTCTCCTCTCCAGCCTCCCCCCCTCTTTGCTCTGTCTGCAATTTGTCCCCACCATATTTCTACAGGGTGCTCAGGGTGCTCAAGGTCTGCCAACAACCCCAGTGTGGTAAAACGACCAAAATCACGAATCGCTGCTCACCTTCACTCTTTCATTCCTCTTTTTCCCACCTTTGGAACAAACTCCTGCACTTTTTTCAATCCCATTCTTCCCTCCAGGCCTTCAAAACAGCTGTTCACCACCACCTATCATCCCCCATCCAAATCCTCGATCTTTTCTACCCCCGTTAATCCACCCCAAACCTACCTCCTTCAAATTCCCTGCTTTCATTCCTGAAAGTCCCTGCAATGTCCATCTTGTATTCCCCATGTTCTCCGCCCCATCCCTCTCCCTTCCACAGATCTCCTAATGTCTCTGTTCCCCACTGCTTTGTCCTTCCCTCTCCTGCCCCTCTTGTCTCATGCCCCCCCCCCCTGCTGTGCGTTGTGTGTTAGCTCTCATATGAGCCTCGACAATGTATACAAAAAAAGGGAAAAAAAGTTTCCTGTTTGGAATGATTTTTAATCTTGTTTGATTTGTGTTCAAAATATAACATTCAATCT
The DNA here is from genome assembly GCF_056783735.1 of Eptatretus burgeri. NCBI lineage: Eukaryota > Metazoa > Chordata > Myxini > Myxiniformes > Myxinidae > Eptatretus > Eptatretus burgeri. The sequence continues at coordinate 101,944,080 of NC_140962.1, read as the reverse complement.
AAATTAAATTGTTCCTCGATCATAAACTGACGTTTGTGGACAGACAGACCGACAGACAAAGTGAACCAACTGCTTTGCCGCCCCCCCCCCCAACACTTTTCACTTTGCATGTGGGGTTAACATTTATTTTCAGAATGAGAAAATTGTTTGTGCCCTGAAATATTGCAGCATGATGTCCTCTGAGTGGGAAGGTTCACGTTTTTTTTTCCTCGGCCACACAGTCACGAAAGCGTGACTCAGGTCGCCCTGCTTGGGTTCCAAGGAACAGACCACACTTGCAGGTCATTAAGTCTATTTTCAGTTTAAATCATTAGAGCAATTAGTGGTGTCTGGAATCTGATTGTCTGGCAGAGATATCGAGAGAGCATGTTGAAAGAATTCCGCACCGTGACCACATCAGTTTGTGAGGTCACATTTGTGTGACTATAACAGGTTAATGTATACTACTGAATCATGAAGTTTTATTTGTTGATTTATCAAACTTTTCCCTTCCCTCGAGTTTGAAAAAGAACTCCAAACTGTTTACGCACATGTCAACATGGGAATTAGACGTATGTTTTAACAGCTATTGTTTTGACTGGCCCCTGGTCAAACCTGATAGTTTAGACTTTAGACTCTGAGAGGTATGCACATTCACCTTTGAGCTGTCTAGCTTGGGTTCGAATCTCAACCCACCTATAAACTGTCACCATGGTGTTTCTCAACAAGGGCAACGCACCGGTGGGTGGGCCATCCATCGGAAGGCTATGCCTGAGATGGTCGTTTGTGGATTGTAAAGATTCCACGATGTCTTGCGAAGAATCGGCGAAGAATCGACGAAGAATCTACGAAGAATCGACGAAGAATCGACGAAGAATCGACGAAGAATCGGCGAAGAATCGGCGAAGAATCGGCGAAGAATCGGCGAAGAATCGGCACACTGAACAAATTTCAAAATTCACACCCAAGCACCTTCTGTCGAATGGCAGAGGCCTGGCCATCCGGGTCTTTAAATACTCAGGACAAGGAAACGTCCCCCCCCCCCCCAGATGACCCCACAAGAAGGTGGGAATAATTAGAATTGTTAAAATAGGTCGTCGTAGTTGTGGTATAACTGGAATTGTTAAAGTAGATAGTAGTAGTAGTAGTATAATTGGGACTGTTAAAGTAGGTTGTAGTAGTATAACTGGAACTGTTAAAGTAGGTGGTAGTAGTAGTAGTATAATTGGGACTGTTAAAGTAGGTAGTAGTGGTAGTATAACTGGAACTGTTAAAGTAGGTAGTAGTAGTATCATTGGGACTGTTAAAGTAGGTAATCGTAGTAGTATAACTGGAACTGTTAAAGTAGGTCGTAGTAGTATCATTGGGACTGTTAAAGTAGGTAATAATAGTAGTAGTAGTAGTAGTAGTAGTAGTAGTAGTAGTAGTAGTAGTAGTAGTAGTAGTAGTAGTATTGTTACGGATCTGGCAGCCATTTGCACACAGACAGCAGTCCCTAAGCTTAGTTATTTCTTAAAGAAATATTCCTTAAAAGAGGAATATAGTTAAGGTCCCGTCCTTCTGTCTAATGGGAATTTCGTGTGTGCGCTACGAGTTATTTTATAGTTAGAATTTATACATCAACTACAACAACAACAACGGACCGTCGCCTCGCTCCACCATCGCCATTACACACGTGGCCTGAGGTGAGGAGGAAGGTGGAGTTACAATCGCCTCAGCTCCGACTCCGCCCCAGAAAGGTGGGAGTTGCCCCGCCTACCTTGGGCCTGTCCAATGAGGGACGACCAGCGGATCGCGCGATGCAACCATCCAATCAGGAGGCAAGTGGCGAGGAAAGAAATCCCTCCCACCTGAAGAGGGTTCTGAGTGGGGAAAGTGAGCTCTGGATGGTTTTTTGGGAGCATTCGTTGGAGGATTCATTGCAGCTCTGCGTGGGACATTCGTTGGAGTTTTGCTGGGTCTTGTCCGTGACCCTGATTCTCGCCCTGGGACTCCGACTACTCGACTCGAGTTCTTCCGTGAGCACGAGCCCCATGTGTGTGACCGTGGGCCGAGCTACACGACTATTGGCAGGTGCCGCACCGTGGAGCACCCCCTCCCTCCAACGCGCAGGTACCCAAGTGAACTGTGACCCCCAGCTGTCTCTCTCCCTGGCTGTGAGGTCTAGTGAAACACCTGGGTTTTATTTTCGTCTGTATGTGTGTGGCGCCAGTCTATTAAGTAGAATTGTTTAAGTGTTTTATTTTCATTGTACATTGCATTTTATTCGTGATTAAGTCTGCTCTTTGTGCTCCCTGCCCCCCTGATAAATAAACCCCCAATTGTTCAATGTTCCAGCTCGTTGTCTGTCACTTTCTTCAATTGACCGAGCACAGTGCGTAATGAGAATTAAAGAGGCCGTGTGCCATAAGTTGTCATTGGGACCGGCGCGGCTCTGGTAAATCCCGCTCGGTACGCCAGACCTGAGTCGGTACACGCGACTCGGTTCGGACAGAGTCGGCCGAGGGTGTGGTTTCCCCGGTAGCTAGACTGCATGAGTACTTGGGTAAATTGGAATTAGACAAGTGGACCCGACCTCACGCCGTCGAAATATTGGCGACCACGGTCCTCTAAGTGACCCATGACCTTTCGGAGTTGTCCGGGAGTCACGACCTAAATTCCAGGTGTTCGGTGGGAGACGACTCTACTGCTCCCCCTGGTGGTCGTTTATCACCGCCGAACCCTGGCCCACAACAGTATTACTGAAACTGTTAAAGTAGGTAGTAGTAGTAGTAGTAGTAGTAGTAGTGTAACTGGAACTGTTAAAGTAGGTAGTAGTAATAGCAGTATTGCTGGAACTGTTAAAGTAGGTGGTAGTAGTAGTATAATTGGGACTGTTAAAGTAGGTAGTCACAGTAGTAGTCATACTATAACTGGAACTGTCAAAGTAGGTAGTAGTAGTATAATTGGGACTGTTAAAGGAGGTAATAGTTGTAGTATAACTGGAATCGTTGAAGTACGTGGTAGTGGTAGTATAACTGGAACTGTTAAAGTAGGTCGTCGCAGTAGTAGTAGAAGTAGTCGTTTAACTGGAACTGTTAAAGTAGGTAGTAGTATTAGTAGTAGTAGTAGTAGTAGTAGTAGTAGTAGTAGTAGTAGTAGTAGTAGTAGTAGTAGTAGTAGTACTATTACTCTATTGTATTTATTTTCCTTGTACAAGTTGCTTGCCAACGAGGACATTAAATAATTTTCGCTGTGGGATGCGTTTTCGTGGCACTTGGAACTTCCCATGAAAATTTCGCGTTATTTTAATGTTTTTTAAAAACCGATTACAGATCAAGAGGTTAAGGATTTGAAAATCCACTATGTGCGGGGCGAGGATATCAGGAGATGCGTTTTATTCGTTATTTTTCAATGTGTGTGCCAACCATCGGATGGACGTTAAACTGGGTGCTCTCTATGATATGAAATTCAAGGATTTCAGTAGATAAAACCAGAGTTGGTGTCAAAGCCACCCAATGCTCGCCTGTTTATACATTTATCGTTTTTAAAAGACTAGTCTCATAATATTTTTTATAAAGCATTGCAGTGAAGTCTGATCCAAATAATTTTGAAGCAATATATGGATTTGTATATTGTAATCAGTAAAAACTAGTGTGGTAGATAAAAACATTAGAAAGGAAATAACTTACACCAAAAACTTTAACATTTTCATGCTGACGCTCACGCCAGGGGTATCGCTATATCTCTCTGTTCTTCGAACAGGCGAGCTAATAATAATAATAATAATAATAATAATAATAATAATAATAATAATAATAAACACTGGGTTTGTAATATAATGATCCGTGGATTCAGATAGTAAGTCAAAACATTCAAGCTTGACAGTTCAATCCCCTTCGTAAATAGCTCATCAGGTCGTAACCCTTTTCCGTTACAAACATCTAGATCTGTAGTGAGCAATATAAAATATGTCCTTTGTATGTCCTGCGTGTTTATTTACGATTGGTATGTGGACTGGCAGGTTAGCCTCGGCCCTGGAGGTATACACACTCCTTTCTGAGCTGTCTTGCTTGGGTTTGAATCCCGACCTTGCTATAAACTGTCATCCTGGTGTTTCACAGGTCAGGCGATATATCAATGTGTGTGCCGTCCCTCGGATGGACGTTAAAGTGGCTTAGTTGGTAGTGGATGTTAAAGATCCCATGGTGTCCTTTGCGAAGAGTAAGCGAGTTATGGCCGGCACCCTAAACAAATTAAAAATTCCTGCTCGAACATACAAGGGACACTGCATCAGGGGCACTGCCACACACCCCACCTCCTTCCCCAGCAGCAAACGTTATACCCGCAGCCATTTTATTTTATGGAAATCGCCCCCAAACAAGTCATAACGCCATTCTCGATAAGGGGCTAAGCAGGCGTCGGCAACCTATACCAGGCCGCGGGCCACTGGGCCACGTTTGGGCCACCTCGCGGGCCGCACCCCCCTCCCAACCCGAAAAAATAACAAACACACCTAAAATCAATGATAAGAAATGTAATTGTAAATTGAACCTTAAGACTTGCAATAATCGCAATGTGAAACAATTAATGTGAAGGCTGGTGATTTTTTTGATGCAGACAGAGAGTCAATGTCCAGCTTGATGGAGGAGGAGGCCAGGAGGAGGACGTCTTGAAGATGAGCGTCTGTAAGCTGTGCTCTCGTCTTGTTCTTCGTCAGCTTCATGTGACTGAACAGCTGCTCGCAACAGTATGTGGACCCGAACAATGAAGCTAAGCGCAGGGCCTCCCTAACAAGAGCCGGGAAAGCACGGGAGGCTGAGAGCGAGTGCCAGAACTTCATTGGCGACAAAAGAGCAAACTTTGCGCGGTGGCTCTCTGAGCACTGGAGCTCAATGAGCTCCAGCTGAAGGTCGTCAGCCACATCCACAGAATCCACATCAAAGGGAGCGGAGAATAGTTTGAACTCTCTCTCACAGGCGCGCACATCTTTGAAGCGTCTCTCGAACTCACCTCGCAGCTCACAGGGCAGCGGCGTAGCGACGGCAGGCAGCAGGGGTCGGGCGCAGCTCAGCCAATCGGGCGAAGTGAGTGAATTTGTTCTGGTTGAGCTGATGCTCCCACATGTGAAGTTTGCATTCGAATGCCTTCACGAAGGCGAGGAGGTCAGGTACCAAGACATCTTTACCCTGCAGATGGATGGTCAGCTCATTTAGATGTCTAGTAATGTCCACCAGGAACCCGAGGTCGCACATCTATGCAGGATCCTCGAACTGAAGGACAGGATTGCCCTTCTCCCGTAGGAAAGACGCCAGCTCATCCCTCAGGCTGAAGACTCTCTCCAACATCTTTCCTCGGCTGAGCCAACGGACCTCGCAGAAGTAGATCAGGGCGCCGAACTTTGCCTCAGCGTCAGCCAGGAGATCACGGAACTGTCTGTGGTTGAGAGCACGGGCGCAAACAAAGTTCACCGCCCTGACGACGACAGTCATGACCTCCGTAATGGTCACAGACTTGGCGCACACAGCCTCCTGGTGCACCACACAGTGAAAGCGCTTCACATCCTGCTGGTGTCCAAGGCTGCGCAAGTACTTCACAAGAAGCACCGTAAAGCCTTTCTTGTCCCCGACCATGGCGGCGCTCCGTCGGTCGTAATGCCGCACATGCAAGAGAGGTCGAGGTCGGCCTCCTTCAGCCAGTCTGTGACTGCCTTGCACACGTCGGCGCCAGTGGTGGTACCGCTGAGTGGGATGAGTCGGATGAACTCCTCAAAGATAACGAAGTCGTCCCTGCCGCCGCGGAAGAAGATGGCAAGCTGAGCCGTGTCCTTGATGTCAGTCGACTCGTCCAAGGTGATGGAGAAGAAGCGAGCGGACTGACACATGTCCTTCAGGGTGCCCCGGACATCGGCGGCCATCTCCTCAATGCGGCGGGTCAAGGTCCTGGCAGACAGGCTGATGGCCGCAAACTCTCTCGACTTGTCAGGACACACATCCTCAACCACGGCCATCATGCACTCCTTGAGGAATTCACCTTCGGTAAACGGTTTGAGGCTGGTGGCCACAAGGTGTGCAACACGGGAGCTGGCCCGAGTGTTGCTCTGAGCAGCCGCTTGCGTCGAAGAGACGCTCCTCTTCATGAAGGCACGCTGCTTCTCCAGCTGGGTACGCAGACGCCCGAGCTCTGCCTTCTTCTTGTTGCCAGGCAACGCAGCTTGCTTGGGGTGCACCGAAGTGAAGTGATGCTTCACGTTGCACACCTTCATGACGGCGACGGTCTCGTGGCAGATGATACACAAGGCCTATCCCTTGTGCTCCACGAAGAAGAACGCTTCCCATTCCTTTTTGAAGAAGAAGTTCTCGTCTAACAGCTTCCTCTTCTTCATAGTGAGGGTACCTTCAGCCATCTGAAACAACAACGAAAAAATATTTAAGACCAAGTTAAGTGGACTAGAAGTGAAAATAATTTATTGTGACGTACAGAGACTGATATATGTGGAAGAATCATATGTCCACATATGTTAAATTTGCCGTCTATTCAGAAAAATGTTTCGCGGGCCGCACCTAATGGAAATCCGGACAAGGGGCCGCACGGGAGGAGCTCGCGGGCCGCATTTGGCCCGCGGGGCACAGGTTGCCGACCTCGGGGCTAAGGAAAGGTTAAATAAATAAAGATAAGGATAAAGGAAAATAAAATAACAAGAAAACATCCAAGACACAGGAAGTAGGAGAAGTCCGGTGAAATGTGATGTCACCTCGAAGATGTAGGAAGTTGGAAATGACATTCCTCTTAAAGCTTGGTAGATTGTCGGATAATGGGAAGCGTGTTACAGGTAGTGAATTCCAAAGGGAGACGGAACGAGGGATAAAACTATCTGCATAACCTATCGTTCTGCACTTTGGATCAGCTATAGTGCAATGGGTATACAGAGATGGCAAGGGGCAAGCTGGTGCTCCAGCCCAAATGTGGCAACACTACTCCATGAGGGGGACATATAGTTGTCTTGTACAGGTACAAATCAGCATCAGGAGGTAAATACCTTTGCACTCAATAACGACAACCAACTCGCTTGACCACCTTCACCCTCAAGTACCACCTTCATCTTGCGATTTGTAAGATCGAGACCAAATGCATAAGCCCCTGTTTCGGACTAACTCCAATGGGGGCTAATAAACCCCTTGTCTCCATTGTACCACCAACCTTTCCTCGCGCTTCTTTATGAATAAATTATTTGTTATTGAAGTTCAACCACCTCATAGCATCCTTTCCTCCATTGGTCCAGCATAGTCTGCATGCTTGTTAGCCGGGAAGTTCTACCTCACGTGATTTGCTCTTGTTAGCCAGCGTACACTCCCCGCATCACTCAGCGGTAAGCCGAGTGTGCGCTGAGGGCACGAGACTCAGTTAATTTAGTCAGCTCCTCAGGTATACAGAGTTTAGAGAGATAACTATTTCACAGTTGGCAAGGTTAATTGACGTTTGTGGTTGCTTAGCAACCGGTTGGATCATGTAGTTTTCCATGGCACATCAGCCTACAGGATTGGGCATTTGGGAAGAACCTGGGCGCTTCCCTTTGTGGCGAACCCCGAAACCGGGTCCACAACAATATCTCAAAAAGTTATGGACAGGTTATGACGAAACTTGGTGGATGAGTTGGGTAGTTGATAAGAACAAGCCCATAAGATTTTGCTCAAGGTCCAGATGCAAATCTGGCCCATCAGTGGGATTCAAAACAAACTGTTCAGCCTGTCGGAGGTATGCACTCTACCGAGTGTCTTTCTAGTTTATCATGTTGTCCGTGATTTGCTTATCTTTACAGCACATCCCCATCATGATGAGTGTGGTACATATTCTCAAAATGGACTCCAGCATCTTCAGCTTCTTCCGGTTACATACCACCTGGACTTGCTCATATCACCAGGCTTGCTCATTGCCACATTTAACAAACTTCATCACAAAAATCATCATCATTGCCAGAATTTGTTTTTCATTACCAAACAGATTTCTCATTGCCACGTTTTGGAATCAAAAATACTGGTTAGCTACCATGTCAGACAGGCACTTTGACCGTTTGCCAGCCTGCGACCTCATGTGGGTCACGCCGATTGGCTGCTTGCTAAAAAAGAAAACACCATTTCAGGACAGAAACATTATGGAAAAGCCAAAAACCTGGGGAACGTGTAAATAGGGCTTAAAAACAGTCATTTTGGCAGAAAAAAGGGCTACTCAAAATTTTAACTCAACACTTTTTACCCATCACAACAAAATTGCAATACAGTTATTCTGACACATATTATGAAATAACTATTGTAATTTATTTCCAATGAACCCTGAAGTTATATCTATAACAATATTATGTACAACTTGTGGTACATTCTGTTTCTCATCTGCAGGGATTTCAACTGTCACCATGCCAACTGGTTGGGTGTTGGCTCGACAGAGGCTTTCTGCGACTATGTGGGTTTCACCCAATCTGTAAACTTCCCAACACGATTTCTGCAACTGGTAGGTTCTCCCTCCTGAACCAAGAAATGACAAACTTTCCATCCAATCCCTCCTGTTCCTCTTCTGCCACTCTGCTTTTCTCACCACTTTCTTGTCAAAGTCCATATCTCCCTAGTATAGCTACTGAAAGGGAGCAACCTCAATGCTGCATAACTTGGCTACATTTGTGCAGGCCATCTGGCAGAGATTGCAATCTGTGCTCTCACAAAAGGATTGGACCACCACATTCATGGTAGCTGCCACCTGATATCGATTCCACCTGGGAGTACTTTCACATCAGCATACATTGCCTCTTGCAATGGTTTATCCCAATGCCACATATATATATATATATACATATATATATATATATATATATATATATATATATATATATATATATATATATATATATATATATATATATATTGTTGCGAATTCGCGTGCGATCGGCCGCTCGACTCGAATGGCGCCGCCTCGCCCACCAGAACGGACAATTCTGTCGTGACCCTCTCGGAACAATGCCGGGAGCTAGTCACGGGTGGGGGTTTAACCCCACCACGACCGTGCCAATTGCCCATCCACGCAGGATAGGGTCGCTCGCCAAATTCGATCTACCTAAGTACCTGCGCGGATGGTCGACCGGGCAATCGTACCTCGCCGCAGGCCGACTCCGGACACGAACCGCTTAAGCGGTCCGTTCCGTGCTATCGGGATAACCGAGTGGTGTTATCGTCGGCCTCGACGGTTCCGATTAATTATCGGGCGTATTAAGCCCACTACGAATCCTTTACGTGAAGCAGGAGGGAGGGTCAATAAAGAAAAGACGAAGCGAAATGGGAAAACAGTTCACACAATGCACATTTATTACGCGACACACGGAAAGCACACATATACAGCCAAACAGTCAAAATGCACATGTAGCAGTTACAACAAGAGAAACAATGACGCAGAGTTACTACCGAATACGCGCACACACGGCAACACTTATACAGTTCTACTTTACAGACGGCGCCAACACATATTTACTCAAAAGCAAAGGAAAGAAGCCACCCTCATAGACAAGGGGGCAGACGGGCCTGTAGGCCAATATGCGCGCGTGACCTGAAGGAGCGGCCAGGTCCGCGAGACCGGGTGGGTCCTACCCGCGTCCTCGTGACGCGTTGGCAGACGAGCCGCAGATGTGGCCGCGTGGCTGTGCCCCGACTCCGTGCTCCTTGGCGGGTTTTGTTGGCACGACGTTTGGAGTGGGGTGGGAACGCGGCCCCCTTTGTTGCACTATCTCAGCGTGGGGGAAAAGGGGGAATTGTTGATGCCCTGGGGGAGGGAGAATGGCTGGCTGGCTTGGGTCCCGCGACGAGCGATCTCCCACCGCGACCTCGTCGCCGACCGCCGTCCTTCTCGCCTCGGACCCGAGCTCCTTGGCCTCTTCCCACAACTCTCCTCAGCCGACTGCAGAACCCAACTCGATGCCTTCGCCACCTGACTCCACTCTCTGCCACACTCTGCCGCTGCCACACTCTGCCGCTGCCACACTCTGCTCTTCAACCAAAAACGGACTCTGCCCCGATTCGCCTTGCGCTCGCCGTTTTATAGGCCGGCAGGAGAAAACAATATGCAAATTTCCGGATCAGAATGACCTCGGGGGCGGAGCCACGCTCGCCAAGTGGGCGTGAATCTCCCCTGATCCTAGAATTTGCATATATGGATTTCACACAGACGTGCCTGGAGGTGGGGCCAAGCCGCTCCGCGCTTGCTAATTGGACGGATCAGAAGTGGGCGTGTAGCGTTCTTGATCCGAATTCTCCCTCGGAAAGGCCGCATTTTGCACTCGCGGCTCGGTCCAGATCTTGAACGAGCCCAAGACAGCCCGACGCTGAGTGTTCACAGGTGGTGCGGGAATGGCCGTAGAAGGAGAGAGGTGAGGGTGGTGGAGGGTTTATCGGTGGTGGTTTGATGGTTATGGCGGTTGAGACATGGTTGGTTCAAAATAAAGAGAGAACAGAAGAACGGCTATCTCAAAGCGTCGCAGCCCGAATGAATCACATAAATTCGCTCTAAACAACGGGTTTGGGGCTAACTACACATGTACTTAGAGTTATCTCACCTACGGGCCCTGAATGGTGGTTTGCGAATTTCCACAGCCGTAACAATATATATATATATATATATATATATATATATATATATATATATATATATATATATATATATATATATATATATATATATATATATATATATATATATATATATATATATATGTGTGTGTCTAGGCCATCTGCTGTTATGCTCGTACAGAGCGATCCAGCTGGGAGATTGGTCAATCCAGGTCACCTGGTCTCCATGGAGCCATTTTGCCTCCCAAGGAAATTACTTCCCGATTCATGTTCAGACAGAAGTGGCATTGTTACACAAAATTTCGCTCGATTTTGGTGGAATTATTGGTGCTGTGTGGCATGGGTCACGTCATGGTGGCATATTGTCAAATCCATCTTTGGTGTATGCTCTCCTTCAATCTCAAATGGCGTTACTGCAGACTCTGCCCAAGGCAGAATGCCTAAACTCTGTGTTTGCCTCCAATTATTGTGTACCCAGCCCATCAGCCATCCTGCTCTGTCCCCATCCTACCCCCTCAAACCCACTGTTATTCTCACCTGAGAAGGTAGAGAAAGTTATATTCTGCCTTGACCCTGCTTTGGTGACATTCCCCAATGGCATCAGTATCCATGTTCTCAAATCCTGCTCTGCTATTCTTGCCTCACATTTGTCTGGCCTATTCAGTATGTCGCTCTCCTCTGGCCACGTCCCATAGGCCTGGGTGTCAGCAAATATCAAACCCGGGCACAAGAAGGGTAAAAAAATTTTTTAAAAAGATCCCATAAACTACAGATCTGTGAGCTTCCTTCCAATTACAAGCAAAGTCATTGATTCCATCATTGCTGCTGATGTCAATTCTTTCCTGTTTTCAAACAGCCTGATCTCGAAACATCTGTCATTCAACTCTGTACATGCTGCTGCTCCTCTTTCAGCAATGGTTGGAGGACTTAAATCTCAATCAAGAGGTCAGGATCGTCTCCTTGTACATACTGTATATCCAGCATTTGACAGTCTGGCATCCAGCTTTACTTGCCAAACACTTTGCCTGTGACATTCCTGGCCACCTTCATTCATGGATTATTGACTTCCTCCACTCACCCAGTCAATGAAGTCCTCTCCTCCCCTCCTCCAGTGGAGGTTGGAGTGTTGAGTTCAGTCTTGTTCCTCGTTTATACAAATCACCTCTCTGATGCTCTGAAAAACCTTCTCTTTATTTTTGTAGATGATTCCACATTGTGTTGTACAGTACCTCTCACCCTCCAACTGCGAAGCAGACTGCAGCTGTGTCACTCTCTGCTGACCTGAATTGATTAGATGCTAGTCTGATAAATGTACCATGTCCTTCGATCCGATAAAATCTCACTTTCTCACCCAGTCACTCTGGAAGGATTGTCAAACAAACCCACCTGTCTGTTTCCATTGTCAGCCACTGGAAGAGGTTCAGTCTCTTGAACTTCTCGGCCAACCACATAGCAAAGCCGTCCTCCAAAACTAACCACAGACTGGGGGGCTTCCTCCTTAGATCCAAGTCTTTCCTTGAGAAATCAGAACTAATCACAGTCTACAAGTCCATTGTCCATAGTTAAATGGAGTACTCCTCTTCCCTATTGCTAGGTGCCCCAAAATCACATCCGTCCTGAATTCTGTGGAATCTAAAGCTCTCGACATTATTGTAATCTCCCCCTAGGAGGTCTAAACACAAGGTATGTTGCTTTCACATCACAAGCATATCAGTGGTCTCTCCATTTTGTACCGTCTCTTCTGCGATACTGCTCCCACTCCTCTCTCAATCCCCTGACCCTTCCTATCCATTCCAAGATACACACATTCTTCCAGTAACCCGCTCTTGGTTAAACTTCCAAAATCCAGGCTGACTGCACACCTCGACTGCTTCGTTCCTCGCTTCTCTCGTCTTTCTTTCCCTACCGGAACTGCTTTCCAGAAGCTGTTCTTTCCCACTCTTCCCTCCATGATTTTATGCAGGAAGTGCACCACCACCTCATGGCATTCCCCATCTTGACCCATGATATTTATTACCCCTCCCCCCTAAGCCACCCCAACCCCAACCCAACCCTATTACTTGTTGATGTCAGCGTTTCCTCCCCCTCAATTTCTCTCTTCCTTTCCTGTTTGTACCCATTTGTTGTCCCACAACCTCACTGTCAATTTAACCTTGCTCCTCCATGAGCCTCACTCTTGTGAAGAAGATAACAATTAGTGTCCATGTATTTCAGCACTTTAAGCAGCCAGTACTACATGAGAATGTAACCCATGGAATGGTGGGGTTTGAATGTTCATGTTGTCAAGCAGTGAAGGATTATACAAAATGTCCTCAAACAAACACATTGGAAAGAACCTCTTTGTTGTTACAGCTTGAAGCCAAATGCAACTCCAGCGCTTTCGAGCGGAAGAATGTTCACAACTGAGTTTGTCCATTATCTCACTTTGTTGAGCCCCATTATCGTCGGACTCACCTGAAAACTGTCGTTCTTGTGGGATTCCAGCAGTGGTGCTGCATTTAGGAGCATGGTGTCCTCATAATGAGTCTATCAACCTGGCTATTCCTCTGCGTTTAGGTTATGGATCTGAAAGCTCCCACGGCACCTTTCAAAAATGGTTAGGCATTGTGTATGGCCAAAATGTCCAAAACCCGGCATATATGACCTACTTGGGGTTAAATGGTCGTTTAGTACATTGTGGTCCAGAAGTGATTTGACATAGTTTCATTGGAACACTTTTTAAAAAAAATTACATTTCCCAATACTTTTGTGAACAAATAGTACAGACATAAAATAAATACAGCGGTGTATATAAACAAGTATGTCAGTCATTGACAATGACATCACTGGCAAATCCAGAAAAAAAGTCTACTTGGCTTACTCCTTGTAATTTTTGTGGCTGACCTTAATAATTATCATAAATACTCAATGGTTGGCCTATTCGAACTCTCATCAGAACACCTGGCTCTCATGATGCAAGGAACCCTGGTCCAAATCCCATCTATCACCAGTTTGTCCGTTGTCTCCAAATGTCATTGTGATTCATGTAAAAGTACATTGATATCTTCCATCAATGTCTCCATCCTGCATGTGATTTATGTACAAACTCCTCCACGACCCTCAGATCAATGAATGTAAAACTGAAGTGCCATATTCAACTAATGAGAGCATGTCTCCCTACATTGCTCTGGTTATGGGTTAAAATACAATATATCAGCCTTGAAGTTTTATCCAATCAGTTCATAGTTACTGTTATTGCTCGTCATGATGATGATGATGATGATAAGCCTGGGATTGCCACGCCAGCATGCGCAATTACCATGCAAAGATTAATTGAAAAGTCTTTGCATTAACTGGGTAATAAGCCTGGTGTTGGCTTTAGGTTAAGAAGTCTGGCTTTAGATCTTAGGGTCTTGAATTTGAGCTCCTTTTGACTGTTGAATTAACATCAGGTGGAGTTGGCTCAGCCTGTCATCCTTCCAAGATTGGCGAAATGATTACCAGTGTAATGGAGGGCACTGCATCAGCGGCACAGCCATGCCCCCCCCCCCCCCAAAATGATGCAACCAGCAACCACAAGCTGCACACAATAGCTATTATCTGGGTATTGGCAGCTTTCTGTGTGAACACCCTGAGTCTGTTTTGTCATGTTCTTTCTTCCCTCCACTACTTGAAGATAGTGAATATGGCTGCAAACTCTCAGGAAGGGGGAAAAAAAAACATGGAAACTTGGAAAGAGGTCTGCTTGGGGAAGGTGAACTGGAGAAAAGATTGTGGGTTTTGGATTGGGGATGATCTGAGATGGTAGTGAACAGCAACAGATGTCTTAAAGACCTGGAAGGAAGGATGAGATTGAAGAGAATGTGAAAGTTGGTTCCACACGTGGGAAAAAGAGGAATGAATGAGTGGAGGTGAGCAGTAATTCTGGATTTTGGCAGCTTTACTATATTATGGGGGGGGGGGGGTCTGGGAGACCACGTGCACCCTTCAGAACCTGGAGGGAGGGTTTGGGGTGGTCGGCGGCACAACAAGAAAAGGGCAGATGGTGCAAGGTCATAAAGATAGCAACGATCCTTTTTTGCGACATGAAAGTAATAGGCCCATAGACTCAGCTTCATGGTGGGAGATTTCAATGATATTGAAGGCCTTCGTTTCCACGGCGTCAAACTGAGCAAGATGCGAGGTAGGGTAGCCAGCCCAGAGCAGAGGAAGAGAGAGAGGGGTACTTCAAGAAGCTGCAGATGAAGGCCTTGTAGGTGGATAAGAGTTCAAGGAAAGAGGTCACCTGAAAAGTGTGGCTTTCCCAAGAAAGATCATGGCTGATCGTGAGGCACAAACATTTGAGTGGCTGATCTTCAAGACAATTGTTAAGAAAGTAGATGGGAGGGTTTGAAGACAGTCTTTTCAGAGAGAAGAGAGGGAAAGAGAGATTGTCAGGATTAAAAGACATATTCCAAGTGTTTGACCAGCTCGTGATTCTATCAAGGTCTGCAGGGAGGGAAACGGCTGGTGTTTGCCGATCCGAAAGATGAGGGATGCTATGACAGAGGGTGGAATGATTAGCAAAAAGATGAAAAGGATTTATCAGAGTCAGTGAGATCATTGATGAAGATCTGGAATAACATGGGGCCGACAACACTGCCTTGGGGTACTCCAGCCTTTACAGGGAGAGGAGATGAAAGGATCCCATTAAGAGCCACACGTTGGCGATGAGACTGGAGGAAGTCAGTAAGCCATGTGTGGAGTTAGCCTTGGATGCTATAGAGTATAGACAGAGAGTTTGGCGAGATGTCATATTGTATCGAAAGCTCGAGATATGTCCAAAGACACGGCCCTGATACAATATCTGACATTGAGGGCTTCCATCCGTTGTTGGGAGAGCAGAAGCAGCATGTCCTGGGTCTGCATCTGAAGTGATGATCTGAGATCAAGTTGTTGGAGGAAAAAAAAAAAGGTTTGATGTTAACTGCGGTAATGAATTTCATGACCTTGCCAGTGATTATAAGTAAGCTGATTGGTCGGTAGTTAAGGGAATCTGTTTTTGTGCCATATTTTTGTAAGGCAGTGATGTTGGCTGACTTCAAAGTCGATGGAAGATGACCTCGGGCAAATTATAGGGTGAACATGGCAGAGACAGGATCTGCAAAAGCAGCAGAGCAGGTTTTTAGGACACGTTAACTGATGCTGTCTGGTCCAGTTGTTGAATTAGTGTCGAGTTTTGTCAGAAACTTCTCCACCTTCTCAGGTGCAAAAGACAGTCAGGGAGCAGTTGGGTGTGACCGAGTCAGGTGGGTACAGAGAGTGAGGGGTTGGGGGACACAAGATTTGGAAACAAATTGAATGGATGCATTCGGCCTTCTCACGAGCAGAATCAGCAGTCGTGTCATTTGAAGTGAGCGAATGGGTGGAGGGAGGGCATACTCCAGAGCCAGACTTAACAAGGTGTAACCAGATTTTATAGAAACCCATATAGAAGAAGGAGACAAGTTTGAAAGTTCAATATTGGGGTTGGTCAGATGTTGATTCCTGGCTTTCTTGAGAAAGCCCTTGTTGTTGCACACTTGTTGCAGACTCTGTGGAATGGTCTGAGGTTGCTTTCGGTCATATTTGCCTTCCAGGATGAGAAGGCAAGTTGTTTCAAGGCAGCTGCCTCAACACAGGATTCCGTGTACCATGAGTGGGAGGAAGGTAGGATAACTGAAGCGGAGATGGGGTGTTGTTGTTGCTATTGTTTTGTATGCAGCCTGTGGTTGCAGGTCGCATCATTCCTGGAAGTGCATCTATGCCGCTGATGCAGTGCCCTTGTTACCAGCAAGCTGATACTCATTTTGCTGAACTCGGAAGGATGACAGCTTGAGTCAACTCAGTTGATGTTATTTCAATGGAGCGACAGGGGCTTGAACTCAAGACCCTAAGATCTCAAGTCAGCCACCTTAATCATTAAGCCAACACCAGGCTTCTCAAGAATGGATGAATCTGTACATAAGAGAGAGCAGGTTTCTGTGGAAGAATTCCCAGACTGAGTTAATATCAGGGACAGTAGATATAGTAGAGCAGTCCTAAAGTGAGATGGCAGCTTGTCACCTCTACCAGTCTGGCTGAGTGAACTATCAGACTCGCCGGTGCCGAGGCAACCCTCTGAGGATAGCCAGAGAGATGTTGACTCTCACAAGCATATGATCAGATGTACCAATTGTTGAAGCAAAGGAAGAGCAAGAGACATTATCAGGGAAGTTTGGCATCACCAAGTCGAGAAGGGAGAATTTGCCATTGGGAGAAATCCGGTTCAGAAATTTCACATGTTGAGTCAGTCCCATGACGTCACAGAAGTCTTTTGCTGAAGTGCCATGGCAGGTGAGAGAGGTAGCAACATCCAACAATGGTGACAAATGAAATCACCATATATGGGGAGGAGAGATTTGGAGTGAGTTTTTCAAAGTTGGTCCATATTGTCAGAGAGAGAGAGACAGAGAGACAGAGACAGAGACAGAGACAGAGACAGAGACAGAGACAGAGACAGAGACAGAGAGACACACACAGAGAGAGAGAGAGATATATAAAGATAAATGTAAATGGAGTAAAATGAGAAGTTGGAGTGGAGGGGAAGTCACAGCTCACAGCCTGGGGGTTGCGAGGAGTAAGAGCCGTACACAGACTGAGAAATAGAGTTATTGATGTAAACTGTAACTCTGCCACTAAGACAGGGTTCAGGCCGATCAAATTGGAGACAATAGCTAGGGAGAAACACGAAGGAGTCAAAGATGCCTTGTGGGAGGAAGGATTCTGTTAAACAGATGATATCTGGTTTATCAGCTACAGTCTGGATTGAGAGATGTCACGTTGGAGTAGATGTTTTGGATGTTTGAGCTCCACAGAGTTTGGGACAGGGCAGAAGCCACTGTTGGCAGGTTGCAGGAATGTGGAGAGGAGCTAGGAGAGGGGGTGGGACAGGGGAGAAGCTGGGAGGATGCTGGATAAGTTGGGTGGGGGAAGTTGAGAGGGGCATGGCAAAGCTGAGAGGGTCAGGACGAGGCAGGAGATGGGAGAGGGTAGAAAGAGGGGGGAAGATGGGAGAGGGGAGGGCGATGGGGTAGTTGGGAGATGGTGGGGAGAAGGGGAAAGCTTTTAAGGGGTGGAGTGAGGGGGATGCAGAAAGAGAGGACATGAAGTGGAGGGATGCTGAAGAGGGGGACACAGAGAAGTAGTGGGGTTGGGAGGATGTTGGCATGGAGGGAGCGTGCTGACATGGAGGCATTTAACGCCGTTAATAGACGTGAAGGACACTTGATGGTCATATGCAGACAACCTCTACAAACTGGACTACTAAAAATTCCCAATCTGGATATAAAGAGACAGACGTCATGGGAGGGATGAAATGAATGCTTGTTGAAAGCACGAATGAAAGTGGTGCTGTCGGTACAGGTGGTGGGTTGATGACCCAGGCATTTAGGAGTCATCTGCCTGTCATCCTTCTGAGGTTGACAAAATGAGTGCCAGCATGCTGGTATCCTGTGTCGGAGTGGTGACCCGTCCAGGATTGTGCCCAATAGCCAAGGACACCGTCTCGGCAGCACCGACGCTCTGCACAGAATGACGATGGAATGGATTTTATTTTCGAAGAGAGAATCGGATAAACTTGAGGAAGCTGAAAAGACAATACATGGAAGAAAGACAACCACAAGGAAACGGATTTGGGAAGTTTAATATCTGTTTGTTCCTCGACCATGTCTCCAGCGCTTGTCTGTTCGTTTCCGTCATCTCCATTGTTGATGTATTGAACCCTGAGCCCTCCATAATCAGCTTTTCAGTGAGGTTTGATCTCTGTCCTGATATCTGGTATGTATCATACTTTTCTTTTTTTTTACACAGTGTTGCTGCTGCCGAAGTAGTTTCTTGGCACGGATTGTCAGGGGCGTTTCACCATTTGCCTTCCTCACAATCAATTAGGGCAGGAATTTGGAGTTTGTTCAGGGAGCCACCGATAACTCGCCAACTCATTGCAAAGTACACCGTGGGATTTTTTTAACGTCCACTACTTAATTCTGACAGACGGGACGCCCAGTTTAACGTCCATCCGATGGGATTTTCTGCCATCCGATGTGAAACACCAGGTTGACGACAATTACAGCCGAAACCGAGATTTGAGCTGGCTTTCTCAGAGTTGAGGGCACACATTGTTAGCCCCCAAAACCTCTCCTGATAAACATTTAAAACAACCATGGCTTGCTCAAAGATTGGTCCCAAAAAGAGACGTGGATGGGAAAGGAAGATAAATTGTTCGCTCCATCAATTTACTTCCATCGACCGAGTGGGCCAGCCCTTGGCAAAGTAATCTAAATCCTGGACATGTAGAACATCTGCCGAACGACGTTGAAGATGAAAATCACATTGTCCATTAAACGACGCAGGATGAAGGACTTCATGGTTTTCTTGGATCTGCCAAAGGACAAAACATCTCTCACATAACTCCTTTAATATCCTTAAAACGCGCTCGCTTAATGCAACAATCACATCCAACAGTGACCACAGCGAAGGAAGCGCTCGCACCGAGCTTATTCAGCAATAACAACAATCGCCAAACAGCAGAATCTTTAGGAAACCCTTAAAAAGGCAACAGTTTTCGACTGACCTTCATAGGAGGAACTTCATCACAGGAAGAGGCCATGAAGCCATGAGGCCATGAAGCCATGAGGCCATGAAACCATGAAACCATGAAGCCATGAGGCCATGAGGCCATGAACCCATGAAGCCATGAACCCATGAACCCATGAGGCCATGAGGCCATGAGGCCATGAAACCATGAACCCATGAGGCCATGAAGCCATGAGGCCATGAGGCCATGAACCCATGAAGCCATGAACCCATGAACCCATGAGGCCATGAAGCCATGAGGCCATGAAACCATGAAACCATGAAGCCATGAGGCCATGAACCCATGAAGCCATGAACCCATGAACCCATGAGGCCATGAGGCCATGAGGCCATGAAACCATGAAGCCATGAACCCATGAGGCCATGAGGCCATGAGGCCATGAGGCCATGAAGCCATGAAGCCATGACGCCATGAGGCCCATCAAACGCTGTGCTGTGGTTACCAACATGTGGTTATTTCAGTTTGTCCATGCTCTCTCTCCTTTTTTAAATGCTGAGCATATCACACACAAGGAAATCAGACACAGGTGGAGATCGTTCAGCCCATCATGCCTGCACCACATCAACAACCACTCATTTATCAACACAAGATCCAAAGAAGAAAATACAAAATGTTTTTTTTATTTTTAATTGTCTTTTTGTCGGTTTTGTAAGTTTTTTTTCTTCTTTTTTTTCCCCTCTTCTTTTCAGGGAAGGGGGCATGGGCTTGGTTGAAAAACACAACAACCACACAACACCTCTTGACGAGGCCCCCACCACGAGCACACTGTACACATTCACACAATCACCCATCAATGCTCAAACTACATAAAAGTCTTATCAACTTCCCCATACCCCTCTATCTCCATAACTTCCAGGAACCTATCTCATTCTAATTTAAACTTATCTACTGTTTTTGCTGCCACTACCTTTCCAGGGAGGCCATTCCATGCATTAACTACTTTCTGAGTCAGAGTCCCCTTCCTTACTACCATCTTAACTCTCCTCTTCTTTACTCTCAAGACTTGGTCCCTGGTCCTATCACTGTCTACTCTGTTGAATAATTCATCTTCACTTATTTTATCTCTACCTTTCATTATCTCCTCGTAACCGCCTCCTTTCTAGTGTAGAAAGCCTCGTCTCCTTCAGCCTCTCCTCATAGCTGAGTCTAACTAGGTCCAGAATCGATCGAGTAACCCCGCACTGAACCCTCTCTATGACGTCAATGTCATTCTGTAACTATGGTGACCAGAACTGCACACAGTATTCGAGATGTGGTTCCACGAAACTCCTGTTCGAGCAACCACGTCGCACACAGGACTCAGGAGGGATCAAACCGTCCACCTCCCACAGTCGGAGCGGACGCTCGAACACTCGGTGCTCCACCGACATGGAGCCCATAAAAGTCGAGGATTTCCTCCATTAAAATGCTGTGAAGTAACACTCGATGTAACACGTCACGTGTCCACGTTTCATGGCTTTCTATGAATGTTCTCACATCACGCGAAGCACCGGCCGGGCCTGCATGTCGCTCCCTGCTGAGCACTTCGTCCACCATGTCCGAATCCCATAAAACGGACTGTTCGTGCCCGTGAAGTCGGAGCAAAGGTCCAACACAAACGCGACGTTCGAATTCAGGTGAAAGGTACACGGTCGGTTTCCCACGGTGGTACACGGTCGGTTTCCCACGGTGGTACACGGTCGGTTTCCCACGGCGGTACACGGTCGGGTTTCCCACGGCGGTACACGGTCGGTTTCCCACGGCGGTACACGGTCGGGTTTCCCACGGCGGTACACGGTCGGGTTTCACACGGCGGTACATGGTCGGTTTCCCACGGCGATACACGGTCGGTTTCCAACGGTAGTACACGGTCGGTTTCCCACGGTAGTACACGGTCGGGTTTCCCACGGCGGTACACGGTCGGGTTTCACACGGTGGTACACGGTCGGTTTCCCACGGTAGTACACGGTCGGTTTCCCATGGCGGTACACGGTCGGTTTCCCACGGTGGTACACGGTCGGTTTCCCACGGTCGGGTTTCCCACGGCGGTACACGGTCGGTTTCCCACGGTAGTACACGGTCGGTTTCCCACGGCGGTACACGGTCGGTTTCCCACGGTGGTACACGGTCGGTTTCCCACGGTAGTACACGGTCGGTTTCCCACGGTAGTACACGGTCGGGTTTCCCACGGCGGTACACGGTCGGGTTTCACACGGCGGTACACGGTCGGTTTCCCACGGCGGTACACGGTCGGTTTCCCACGGTGGTACACGGTCGGTTTCCCACGGCGGTACACGGTCGGTTTCCCACGGCGGTACACGGTCGGTTTCCCACGGTAGTACACGGTCGGGTTTGTGTGTCCGTCAACTTATGATGTCCTTGTGGTTGGTGAAGAAAAGTGAGACGGGGTCCGTGTGGACGTGCCGAAAGATTACGAGACACACCTTGCTCGGTTTCACAGGTGTATCATTCCTTGACATGTAAGGAATGGCGAGATGACTTACAGACATGTTGGGTGGACATTTGAACACCTGGTCAGGTGAGAGTCCTTTTGAGCACCGCACGTGGTA
>NC_140962.1:101877337-101917337 GCF_056783735.1 Eptatretus burgeri | reverse complement strand
AAATTAATTATTAAAAAATCATACAATGTGATTTTCAGGATTTTTGTTTCAGATTCCGTCTTTAACAGTTTAAGTGTACCTATGATAAAAATTACAGACCTCTCCGTGCTTTGTAAGTGGGAAAACCTGCAAAATCGGCAGTGTATCAAATACTTGTTCTCCCCACTGTATATATATATATATATAGTGGGGCGTCTTATTCGTGCTGAAAAGTGAAGATGAGAGTGATTTTTGCTTTTTGAGCTGATTTGGGAGCCCCTCAACTCAGGTATGGGGCCTGAGGCTTTGGCCTCAACTTCGTCGGTGATAATAATCCGCCACTGCGTGCTGGGAAATGTGTTCAGAAACCCAGGGAACCGGCGTTGCATGGAAGTTGGGGGCCCTGCTTGGTTTTGGGCTGAATGTCCCACGGATTGATGTGTCCCGGTGAGCAGCTGTGTGCAGTGTGCAGTGTGCAGTGCGCAGCCTCTAATCTCGTCGCCTGTGCATCGTATTCGAATCGACGATGCTCCAAGCACTTTTATTTATTTATTTATTTATTTATTTATTCAAATCCCTCGAGCAAAGAGTATGAAAGTTTGCTGAGCCAATCTTCATGAATAGTTTATAACTTCCGCCACCAAAGGTGAAGCAGGTTATGTTTTCACCCCTGTTTGTTTGTTTGTTTGTTTGTTTGTTTGTTTGTGTGCAGGACATCTCAAACAGTTGTGGATAGGTTGGGTGTGTGACAAGGCCGAACATGATATTTCAAAGATTCATTTGGCCCGATACGTTCTCGTGGATCAGGTATTACGTGGTGGAGATATGCGCTTGACCAAGTGCCCTTCCAGTTTATTAATATATTATTGTTCAGTTGGCTCAGGCTTATGGAGGTGCTTGTTCATGAATTCCACACAGGACAAGAACATTGAGAAACCTTGATGTACTTTCACGATGAATGCGTACATTCCTTGAAGGTGACGATGGCATGTATCGCCACAGTTGTACGGTATGTGACACACAATGCAATACGTAGTCTTGATAAAGAC
Source organism: Eptatretus burgeri (assembly GCF_056783735.1). NCBI lineage: Eukaryota > Metazoa > Chordata > Myxini > Myxiniformes > Myxinidae > Eptatretus > Eptatretus burgeri. The sequence continues at coordinate 101,916,309 of NC_140962.1, read as the reverse complement.
TGGAGACATTGCATTGCCTCAAAAAGCAGGACAATTAATTTTCTCCATTAAATGTCAAGAGGGCTCTGCTCACCACCATGGGAAAGAAAGTGAAGCAAAGCTTTGGGTGTGAACCCTTCAAATCAACAGTAAGACCGCATGGGATTTGGACCTTGAATTCCAGAATCGTGAGCAAAGTGTTCAGATGAGAACTCCAAACATGTATTTACCTCTTCTTTTTTTTTTCCATTTGCAATTGTGTTTCACAAAATGTTGGCCTTTGAGCCCACGTCCTTCCACAGTCACCTGTTGGCTGAGCGAGTATGTGGTTTAGAAATTCTGACTCGTTCAAACCCTTCATGGTTTATAGTTAAAGCAGCCGCGTGAAGCTTTATGGTTGGTTGGTTGGTTGGTTGGTTGGTTGGTTGGTTGGTTGGTTGCACCCGTCTGCTAGCACCGAGGGTGTGTGTGTGTGTGTGTGTGTGTGGACTTTAAAGATCCCATGGTGTCTTTTGCGAAGAGTAGATGACGTATCGCCGGCACACTGAACAAATTACAAATTTCTTCCGCAGGCAAACCTTGGGTCTGACCAATCAGTTCCAGAAAGACTTCGGCCAGGAACCCCCGGGGGCTGACCCCACAATGTGGGAACAATTTGAATCGTTAAGAAGAAGAATCATTATCTTGAAAAATGGAAAGTTGTGAAATGTCAGCGAAGATATTGCCCATGTGTAAACGAAGGCCCACTGTTGGAACGATGGAAGCGCATGCTCCTGAATGCCCGGTTCTCATTGCTTTATAAGCAAAAAATATATTATTTCTTTTTATCTCCGATTGTGGCGGAAAAGAAGAACTTTTACCCAAATTCTATTCGTGCGAGTTGTCACGTATTTTGTGCAAGATGACCGGTCACCCCAAACTCCATGCTGCGGAATAATTTATTCAGTCATTTCTTTGTCGGTCAGCGTTCTTTGTGCCGAATTGTTTATCCGGAAAATTCTACAAATCAAAGTCGTGGCATGCTGTAAGTTTTTAAACAATGTCTTTGCACTTTGTGAGGTTAAGGTCAGAAACCACATCCATCCCTGAGATCGTTTTTTTTTTGCAAAGATGCCTGAAAAGGGGAGTTGGGGAGTGGTGGAGTGGGGGGTGGAACATGTCTGGTATTTCGAAGTTAAAACGACTTCCTCCATTCTTTAGGACATTCAAGCTCAGCATGATTTTTTTTTTTGCCGAACATTTGCAGTTTGAATAGTCAGGATGTCAAGAGTAGGAAAAATTTGTCGGTGGAAATGACTGACGATGAAATGATTTGACGCTCTCACGAGTTGCAAGATCTTTAAAAAAAAAAAAAAAAAAAATTAGTGTTATCATTATTCACTTGCTGAATGTGGACGGTGGTGCGTTATCGCCACCATTTGTTGTCCATGCCCAGTTGTCATGGCTATTACGGTGGGCCTTGTCTTTAACGACGACAGTTGCTGTGGTTACATTTCGCTGGTGGAAGTATTTGGGAGGGTATTCCAGGCATCCTAATACAGCTATATTACGGAGCATTGAGATATGTCGAATCCAGGATGTTGTTTGACCTGAAAGAGGTGTGCTTCTTGAAGGCACAGGTTGTGGGGGCTGGAAGTATTTGGAGCAGGGAGGGCGAGTTGCTGCTGCCTATCCCGTCGATCGTACGCTCTGTGATCAAAGAACGCCGATGAGACGAGGTCGGTGTTCTGAGATTCGGGTGAGCCAGTTGGTCAAGAAGCTCAGACCAGGAGGTATTGGAGCTTTCTAAGTTGTTTCGGTGACTCTCTCTCTCTCCCACTCCCTCTCTCTCTCTCATCCAGGTGAATGGTCTATCACACTCCTCACCTGTACTGAGGTTGTTTTTTTTTGTCGATGGTGTAATCTCCCGATGGTTTCACCCCAAAATGTACATACACGTACATCTTCGAAGAACTGCTTTGTGATGAGGGATGGCATTGGGGAGTTTTCTTGATTTTATTTATTTATTTATTTTATTCTTGTTGAGGATAAAATGATTCCAAAGATGGAAACCCTTCCGTATATCTTGATACGAAGTAGAATTTTCAAATCTATTTTTCATCTGGCAATGGTTCACGTTTGTTTTATTTATTTATTTTCTCACATTAATCGCTCGCTCAATTTAAAGTCTGCACAACGCATGTAATACATGAATCGTAAATAGAGGAGGTATTCCAGCACACACACACACACACACACACACACACACACACACACACACACACACACACACACACACACACACACACACACACACACACACACACACACACCACATTTAATTCAAAAATTAAAGTCATGTACGCGAGTAGTCAAACATCCGTTTGAGCTGACAGACGCCAGATTCCCACCTAAGTGGCATGTTGATGGTGGGATGGTGTTTTTTTTATTTTATTTCTTTTCCGGCCAGACATCTGGTTTCTGTTGAAGTGCGAGGGGATGGTGGTTTAGTTGGACATTTTACGGACTTTGTAAAATTCCATAATAAATGGAAAGACGACTGACCACTCTCTTTTCAGGTGTGTTTTTTTTTTTTTTCCCCACTCCTGTTAATAGGGATTGACCAACACGTTTGTTGTAGCTGCTTCTGCATTAAAACATTTCAAAATGTCTCGTTCTTTTGGTATTCGGTTTACCTGCGTCATGACTCATCGTCGTGAATTGTGCTCGGATGGTTCATGACCAATTGCAGTTGTGCTTTCAGTTTGAGCTTACCTTACCTAACAGAAGGTACATGAGTTAGGGGCCTTCTTCACGTTCCACTCGGGGAAAATGGGGTACACTGTGTTTCTGTGAATCAAACAGAAAACAAAATAGGGGGGGATTGAACAGAAAAATAGACCGTAAGGGTATAAAAGGTTCGAGGAGATGAAGTAAGACAAAGTTGACAAAGATTTGGGGATTGAGGGGGAGCATGGAGGAGGGGCAGGGCAAGGGGAAGGGGAGGTAAAACAAGTAGCGGAGCATGTATGTGTCCACCAAATTGTTTGCAGATAAGGTACTCTTAAACATCGGAGATGCTGTTCAGCTGTGCTGGTGAAGGAGCATTTTGCTTATGTCCGGGTCACGGCATACCATTACGATAATGTCTACAGCTCTGGTCTCCACAGCACAAAGGGCAAGATGTGGAATGCAGGGGCCCAGCCAGTGTCAGGGAGGTGTGCTTCGGTGGAATCTGGACTGATATGCTATATTCCAATGGAGTTGTTCAGAATTGATGAGTGTTTTTAAACATCGCAAAAAGAATAAAACGTCAAACGACCTCGCATCTCGTAGGGTTGCCGCATCCAAGTCCGAGCATGACAAATCGAGCTCGTCATTAAACACGCCGTTCTTTGGGCTTGCACGTTATTTTTAAGCAGTGTAGCTGCTTCAATATTTGGTATGTCTTTCCTTACTTCCTTCCATCCATCCGTTAAAAAATGAAGAATAAGAAGAACCTTTTTAACCCTCCTTGCGGAGATAACCAGTCCCAAGTCGGCTTTTCCAGTTTTGCCACGTGTTCTCACGTACCCATGCACACAAACACCTTTATTATTATTTTTACTTCCGCCACCAAAGGTGAAGGAGGTTATGTTTTCACCCCCTTTGTCTTGTTTGTTTGTTTGTTTGTGTACAGGATATCTCAAAAAGTTGTGGACAGATCCGGATTAAATTTTGTGGGCAGGTTCGGTGTGTGACAAGGACGAACTGCTTAGATTTGGGTGAAGATCCGGATCTGGACACTAAAATTTTATCGTGATTTTTCACCATTGAGAGATGGGGCTGAAGAATGATATGTGGCACGATATCTCAAAAAGTTGTGGATGGATTCAGACTAAACTTGGACACGTTGGGTGTGTGACGAGAACGAATCGATTCAATTTTGAAGATCTGAATCCAGATCCAGAGACAAAAATTATTTATTTTTTTAAAGTGATTCTTCACCATTGAGAGATGGGGCTGAAGAATGATATGTAGCATGATATTGCAAAAAATTATTGGGCCTGATATGTTGTCGTGGATCAGGCATTGCGTGGCGGAGGTATGCGCTCTACCGAGTGCCCTTCAAGTTTTATACTTGTCTTCTATACTAATAGGGTGTGTGTGTGTGTGTGTGTGTGTGTGTGTGTGTGTGTGTGTGTGTGTGTGTGTGTGTGTGTGTGTGTGTGTGTGTGTGTGTGTGTGTGTGTGTGTCATTTAAATCTCGGAGATGCCTGTGAACGGATCTTTGTTAAACTTTCAGAGGTTCATAAATGAGTGCCGTGGAGTGTTTTCGGCAACAATTTTTTTTTTGCAAAATTGGAAGAAAAAAGTTATTTTATTTTTGTTTGTTTTATTATCGTTCTATCGTGCCGAAGCCTTTGTCGCTATGTTAAAGGTAATATTAAATGATCCCTGACCCCATTTTTTAGTACGTGTAGGGAAGTGTTTCAGTCACCCACAACAAATAACACATTGATATCTTCAAAATGTCAACAGGGTTAGAATTGAGCCGGGTACCCATGCTTGGACCTGATAAATGCTTTATGTTTATCGTGACTTCGTACTCCTTACTGCCGTGGTCTCTTTTTGCCTCTGGATATACACCTCACTGGAATATTGTTACCCGATACACTACTCACCAGACTCGATGACAATGGTTAGAGCTTCCGCTCTGAGTCTGGGAGGTCGATGGGGTCCAAACCCCAGAAAAGTCTACCAAAGACCTTTTAGAAATTGGTACTTGTTGTTTCCTTGCTTGATGCTCAGAATGTATGTATAGGAGTATATTACGGAACGGACAAACAATGCTGGTAAGACAATGGAAAACTGCCCAGTGTAAGCCTTGCCATTAAACTGCTTCGGCAGCGCTTATTGTCCATAAATAGTACGGACATCAAAACGATGCAATACTCATTTGCTCTTTGGAGGTTGCCTACTTCTATATCAATGCTGATTGCCATATTGTTAGTTTGTCCTTATCTCGAGGATCAAACACTCTCCTCTTACCTTCAAAGTTTGCCTTCCTGAAATCTATTGGCCTAACTCTACGATCACAAACTCTAACTTCCAACAGACTACTGTCTTGCTCACACTGTTAGAGGTCTTTTTCAGGAAACTAATGATCCCGGTATGGTGAACGAAGTGGAAGGGACAAGTAATCATAACAAACACTGCACCCCTCTTTCCCTTCTCCCCTCATGGATTTATCCACAATCTGGTTTTCAAAACTTCTGGACGAGATCGATAAAATCCTCATCTGCTCTGCCATTCCCTTTCTCACGGACCCAATCTATGGTGGCAAATTAAAATCCCCCATAATCTGTATTCTTGACTGACCACGTGCCTTTCTGAATCCTTCATGAACTCCTTTCCTGCTCTTCCCTCACACCTGGTGCCCCATCAAAACATCCTGCTCTCACTATCTTACCATTCTTACAAACCCTGATCTTTATCCACACAAAATCATCGAGATTCATTCCCTCTTGAATGTCGCCCCTTTCTCCTCTTACAGTAGTCTTTTACCCAGATTGCTACATCATCGCCTCCCATTTTCTCTCCTGTCTCACCAATGCATCTTGTGACCGTCTTGTCTTATTGTCCAACTACTTTCCTCATTAAACCAAGTCTCACTTCCTGCAACGATGACACTTACTGTGGTAGTTCCTTCATTCATAGCCTCTCCATCATCCTCAGGCCTAAAAAAGCCTAAATTCCTTCCTAAATCCCTACAGAACCTTGGTACCCCTTTTCTCTTTAGCCTATGGCCATCATTCTGGAAGCACTCCCATTACCCCTGAAATGACTCTCACTGCTTTCGAAACAGAAGAACTTGCTGTGCCAAACCATTCTTCCAACCTGAGATTGAAATCTATCGCTTTCCTAATGAATTATGTTCTCTTTCCTATTACCAGAAGAATACCAGAAAACAATCGCTCACAACTCTTTGCCTTCAGTTGGTTACCCAATATCCTGCACCTCTTTTTTATTTTTTAATACCCACCGAGTAAACTATCCTTCTCATTTGCTCCTTCATGTATCACAGTCAATGTTTTATCCTCACCCTAACCTCGCCCATGACCGTGCCTGCCCCTGTCCCTGCCCGCGCCCGCTCCGGCCTCGCCCCTGCCCGCGCCCGCTCCGGCCTCGCCCCTGCCCGTGCCCGCTCCGGCCTCGCCCCTGCCCCTGCCCACTCTGGCCTCGCCCCTGCTCCTGCCCATGCCCGCTCCGGCCTCAACCCTGCTCCGGCCTCGCCCCTGCTTGCGCCTGCCCCGGCCTCGACCATGCCCGCGCTCAACCCGGCCTCAACCCTACCTGCGGCCGCCCCGGCCTCGACCCTGCCCGCGCCCGCCCCAGCCTCAACCTTGCCTGCGCCTTGCCTTCACCCCCTGCTCTTGCTCGCTGTGGTCTCACCACTGCCAATTTCTTCTGCAGACTCAGTTCACAAACCATCTTTCATATACAAATTTCTGACACTCTGCTACCTCTTGCAAAGTATTTCTCCTTTCCTTAAACCAATTGATTACAGGCCGAAGGTGTGGCATTTCTATTCATTTTCTACAGCACAGATTATCTTGTCACCAGTATGCCCGATACCACCCACATCAAACGTTTTTCACATCATTTCAAATCTTGCCGTGTTGTCATATGGATTCAAAGTGTATTTCCTCACATTCCAACCATTTTCCCACGACCTCACTTACTCGAAAAACGAACTACAGCCTCCCTCAACACTGCTTGCACTCTGTCCTCCTGGACTAGTTGCTGAAACAAGTGGGTTTCAAATTTATACTTCATAATAAATAAATACAATTGTCTACTAAATAAATACAACCTTCAGCAATAGCAAATACACCGAACCTTACACAAATTTACCGTAACAAATATGAAAAATCATAAAATATATGCACTCATTGCATTCTGCCATAAGGAGCGCACCGAATCCACCAAACTGCAGGTCCAATAATGGGAACAGGAGTCGATCTGAACTTCGCAATCTCGTTCCGTCAAGTCATGGCCTACTTCTGATGACGTTCATGATCGGATGTCTCCAAACACCCCTGTCCTGCACTGCTTTCCGAAGCTCTGGCAGAGACAGCTTGGTTGCAGCCTTTATCCCATCCATCCATCTGAACTGCATTTCCTTGAAAGTCATCTTTTGTAATGGGAAAAAGGTTTTTTTTTTTTTTTTAACTTATTTGAGCTTTTAGCAATGCACTTATTTTCCTGAATGTACAATGCGATGACAAAATAAGACGTTAAAAGGTGAGAATGTTTCTGCTTTCATTGCTATTTCGTTGGATGTTATGTCATTTGAAAATCATGTGTACACTTGTGATTTCCAGATTAGTCCCAAATGACATCTCTTCTTTGGATTTGTGAGATTGCCAATGATTCTCTGCACTCTTTTCAACTGAACATGAATGGGCTTCCGCATTTACCAGCTTTATTCGGACTTGATTTGTGTCGAGTGTTGTCTGTTTCGGATTGCTCTGGGATTTGCCAGCAGTCACTCAGTCACTCACTATGTGTGACAACAACACCAACAGCAACACCAACAACACCAGAAGGTTGAAATTTTAAATTTTTTTTTAATTTTTCTTTATTGTTTCAAATATGTTTACAGCGCTGACAAAATGATAATTGTAGGTTAACTGACTATTTGTTTGCTCTTTGTGTTTTTTTTTCGTCCCCTACCAGTTTCACCGTAGGGGGCTATAGGTTTGTTCTCTGTCTGTACGTCCATCCCACTTATGGTTTTCAGACTTTTCCCATGCCTTTTAACATATTCAACTGAAACTTGGTATATGGCTTTATTGTAATAAGTTGCAGAAAAAGTTCAGGTTTCAGGGCGTTTCACCATTTTTTTCACAGTTATACCCTTTTTGAACTTCAGAAATATCACATTATACGTGGGTCAGTGCTTAGCTCGCCTGACTCCACCCCAATAAAATCATGTGCCACCATTGCATGAAGCAGCACAAATCAGCAGGCCTCAGACCTTCGGCATGGGTGTTCGTCCGTGGCGCAGTGTAATTGAAATGATCCCAGGTATATAACCACGATGTATTTACATATGTATACAAGCCGTACATGTGTTTTTACTTGTATGTACATCGGGTTATTACCTCCGCCACCGAAGGTGGAGGTTATGTTTTCACCCCTTCCTGTCTGTCTGTCTTTGTGTACAGGATATCTCAAAAAGTTGTGGACGAATTTGGACGAAACTTGCTGGACGGGTTGGGTGTGTCTGAAGGACAAATTGATTCGATTTTGGTGACTATCCGAATCCGCATCCGGATGCGAGAGTTGATTAATTTTTTAAGTGATTCTTCACCATTGAGAGAAAGGGCCAAAACGATATAGTACTGTGTAGCATGATATTTCAAATATGTGTTCGGCCCGATATGTTCTCGTAGGTCAGGCATTATGTGGCGGAGGTATGTGCTCCACTGAGTGTCCTTCACTGAGGCTTTAATATGAAATCGGCAAAGCCTCGAAACTAACGAAACACGGTGGTTATTGGGTTTCTTCTTCTTTATTTTTGTTCTGGTACGGGATTGAACCTGCATTAAACACAAATTTTTTTAAAAAAATTTTTAATCTCCCGCGCATTCATTGGGACTGGTAGGGGACGACGTGTACCATATTGCAAAGCAATTCTCGCTCTTGTAAACGTTAGAACAATTTCCAGGCTTTTTGAACATTTCAGAAAATATATGAAGTTCCATTGTGAATATATATATTTTTTCTTGACATCAACAAAGGCTTTGGATATGTAAGCAGGTGCAGCTGGGTAAATATGGTGAATTACTTTGCACAAGACTATTGCGAGAGTTATGTGAGCCTCATGCCTGTTTTCCAGTGGATAAATAATAATAAGCAGGGCCAGGCCAGGCTAGGCATGAGTGAAACTTGGTCTGAGTCACCTTCCCAGAATCGAGCTTTCCTGAACGGTATGTCATAAATATCACCATTTTTTTTTCCAGCATCTGGAGAAATTGTTTTCTTTGTACTGTTTCCCTTTCTGAACACTTAGAAAACACTTTGTTGTTGAAGAGGGATCTTTTAAAGGTAGCTTAGGATGATAATTTATTTAATTTCTTCAAAAATGAAACTATGAGCAATACTTTCTGCTCACTTGATTATATACACCCATGCACTGTTCGTCTACAAACAAAATCTAATCTCTTAGAGTGAGTAAAACGATCCACTGATTGTGGGACATGTGAACACAACGAACAAAGGACATTGGACAGGGGGAGCTGAGATGAGAGGAAAGGAAACTGAGCAACCTGCAAGTCGACAGGGATGGTTCATGATGGTAGAAAAGACTATGGGTTGAGATGTCAGATGGCTTGAGGTGATGGTGTATGCTAACTTGAACAGACTGATATTGAACAAATTATAACTTCAGTTTTAAATTTTTATTCATCCTGCCTCACCCCCAACCTATTTTTTTTTTTTTCATGTCACCCCCTCCTAAATATGACATTACCTGGTTCATCAACTTGGTAATGGGAAAACTCTTGGCCTGACTTGGCCTGAGCCTAACTTGTCCAAATTTTTTTTTTAATGGAAAAGTGGCGTTTTTGTACTGTGGGTACATTAAAGTGAAACAAATGTCAATGCAAACACAGAGATCTTATCATTACTAATATTTTGCACTTTACTTCTTCACATGAAAAAGAAACCATCAAGCATGAAATGGGTTAAGCTATGTGGCAGAGATTGAATTTAATACGTCAATTTATGATCCATTTAAATGTACCTCGTAAGATTGTCAGTTGAAGGCATACCTCCAATATATCATATTTGTGAATACGTGGCCATGTACACAATTGTGATGCTTTTCACCAGAAACTGATATTGACGGTTTCCCAAGGTTCAAACATCTGTGCAAATTACACCACCTAATACCATTGTATTTTCAAAATATTTATCCAAATGAAGTTTGAAACCGAAAAGGGTTTACCTTGGTAGCCTCTCTTGGTTGCTTTATGCAGCTTCTTCAGCTCGAAGAGCATGGGAGGAGTCGATTTCTTTATATAATCCTAGCCGCATGGGTTTAATTGAATCGGTGAGAGATGATTGGTTATTCCCTCCGTTCACAAGTGAGATACGTGGGTGGGTCTTCGTTTTTCATTTATATATTGATTGCCTTTGACGTTTACACGTGCTACATGCTTGGGAGCCTCGTTGCTATGCATTTCTGTCAGTGCTGTCACTGATGATTCGCCAACAAGCGATGAAACCGGTGCAGCAGCTGATGGGGTGTGTAGCATTGGGATTCTCATGTGTGTACCATTTGTGAACATCTTTATAGCTGTGGAGGAACTCTGGGGTTTGAAACGGCAGGGGGTTTACCTTGGTAGCCTTTCTTGGTTGCTTTATGCAGTTTCTTCAGCTTGAAGAGCATGGGAGGAGTCTATTTATTTATATAATCCTAGCCACTTGGGTTTAATTGATTAGGTGAGATTAGTTATTCCCTCCATTCACTGGTGAGAGATGTGGTTGGGTCTTTGTTTTTCATATACAGTATACACAATGTGGAAACTCATTAAAATGCAATGTGGTGATGGTGTCGCAATGCAGCAACAGGTGGAAAAAGGGAAATTGATTCTTTGCAGGAAGGTGGCTCAATAAACGGGAGAAGAGGAACAAAAGAGTTGCGGTGTGTGGGAAGCCAGGAGTTTGAGATTTTAATCAGGAGGGGGTTGGTTACTGGAATAATGTATATATCCTGTGGGGGGGGGGATCGGAGGGTTGAGAGAGGAGTTTGCCTGGGCAAGAGGTGGTAAATAACAGAGAGGCCACTGACCTGCCTGCCATACGAGAGCAGCAGGCGTTGTGCTTCGGCCTCATCGTAGTCGAGATGTTATTTTTGAGAGCCATCAACGCTGAAAGCTTCAGATTTCACACCTCGGTGTTTCAGTCATCCGTGGACAAGACATGGCTATCTCCACTGATATTAATGGGAAATCCATTGGAAGTTGCATTTGCTGCTTTGATGACGATGTAAAGTGAAAAAATTGAATAACAACGATACGATCGTGATTTTTAGTTTTGAAATCTTAGCTTTTACTTTAAAATTTACATCGTCGACTCGCATCTCCTCCGAAAGCCAGCCTTTGTTTTGGGTTTCTTCCTTGCACCGCTGTGAGATTTCAAAGTATATCTCCACTGTATTTACTCGGTAAACCTCGTACTCCCTCTTTTAGTTCACTTTGACTCATAATTTTTTTTTGCCACAGTGCTGTGGTTATCTGATCCTGGGATTTATCTTTTATTTTCTTAAGCTTTAGATCCTGCTCCTCTTGTGCTTCCTGGGTGGGTTCTGTGAATGCAAAATAAATGTTCCCTTGGAATCGGTTTCTCTGAAGGGGAAAATGTGAATGACTTTTCGTTGCCATGCGGACATATTGTTCAATGTAGTGTTTGCCTGACTTCTTCTTTTTCAAGTTCATCGAAACGCAACAGCTATAAATCCGAGTGAAGAACAACTCTCAGTTGACGATGATGCGGTTGGTAAAGACACAAACTTGGGTTAGCGAGTACGTTTGGCTGCATATTTTCGTGTCCTCACTTTGGACTGGATGAAGCTTTTATAATGTTAGTTTGCAGAAAGGCATTCCATCAATGGTGAGAGCGTCCACAACATAAATGCCAGAGTTTTAGAATGATTCTTTTGTTTGCTTTGTGGGTTTGTGTGATTCCGTTAGCCATTCACACCATTCAAAGATCCTTCATTTCTGTGGCACCATGGGAAGTCCAAACGCGTTAGTTTCCTACAACATGAGGATATTGTTGACACCATAAGATTTTCTTTGAACGTATGATGCACAATAATGCAATTACAGACGTGTTGACATCATCAAAATAATTGATAAAGATCATGCTCTCGTTATTTTTCCAAATACGAACTTTTGATTTGTCTGCAATAACGTACACCCATGAACTGTTTTGGAAGATTGCGTTCTTGTCGGAGGAGTTGGAACCATCAACCTTCCTCGGCTGCCCCTCCCTCCACCCCCAATCCCTCACTTTCCCAGGCTTCATCCTCCCAGTCCATCCATATTTTCAGTGCTGTTAAAAATATCAAACCAGAGTAATTTATTTGATACGAAACATTGATTGGTCACTCCGAAATGGCAGCAAATTAATTGCGTGCAATACACCGTGGGAGAACTTCACAAATTTGATGAAAACCCTTATTTCTCAACCAGACTGGGTGCCATTATGGTTAGAGCATTTTCTCTGAGTGTGGGAAGATAATTATTTCATTATGACCATGGCCAGGTCATATCAAAGACTTTTTAAAATGGTGCATGCTGCTTCGTCGTTTGATGATCGACCTTTCGAGGATAGAGTATGGATTTGAAGCATTGCATGATGGGAGTGAGTGGCAGATTTCTGCTTGATTACTCCGCTCACTGCAGAGAGAAACGTGATGTCACAAGAAAAGGTGAACGAGTGCCCTGGGAGGATGTGTGACTTCCCCTATGATGTACGTGGTCAGCAGGCTATTTTTGTGTTGTCTGCATGTGTCGACGTGAAGTGTGAGACAGCTATTCCATGAGCCTTAGACCTTGTAGAATTAAGAATATAAACATGCAACAATCTCTTGGACTCGTAGAAAATGCAAATTATGAATAAAAGAGAGACCTACTGAGTGTTTGAGAGAATTATTTCCACTCCATAAGCCTGGTGTTGACTTGGCTCCGAAGCTAGCCACCCGAATCGCTAAGGGTCCTGAGTTTGAGTGCCTGTCATCCGTTGAATTAACACCAGGTGGGGTTGACTCAGCCTGTCATCCTGCCGAGGTCGGCGAAATGAGTACCATTGTACTGGAAACAGGAGGCACTGCATCAGCGGCACAGCTGCACTCCCAGTAATGATGCAGCCAGCAGCAGGCTGCACCCAAATAAGAGTTTTCACTCTTCGGTAACCAAAGTCCAACCTTGGCATTCCAAAATCGGACTGCAGCTCCAGAGGTGAAATTTACATTGTACTTTTGCACAGACCTCTTCGGCAGTGTCCGATCCAAAATTATTTTGTTTACCGTCACGAATGAAGTGATAAAAACAAGAGGTTCATCGAACACCAAACCCCATGCAGTCTTGAGAAAATGGACAAGGGAACGATCTTTTCAACTCTTGCTTTGTGTTTCCGAGCATGAGCCGAGCCGCATTAGCCGCATTAAATATCGGAGTGGCGATTGGGAAAGCAGACGAGTGCGCTCAAAGCCGACAATTTTTTTTGCCTTGAGTACCAAACGGTTTCTGCTGGTACTCATTGGAGAACCTAATTAAAAATAATTGTGTGAACCGCTGAATTTTTTTTTAAAATATTACATTTGAAACATGTGGAGAGTGACTAGCACTCCCCCGATCTCCTAGGACATAGTCCTACAAAGTGGCATCTCCAACCCAGGGGCCTCGGCCTGGTGACTCTGTCAAACAGACATAGATTACGTGGTCAACATCAGTTAGACATAAAACGGATCCCCCCTGTATCCAGATTTTGGGCTTATTTGCCCAAAATCAGGGTGGCATACCAGGGATTACATATCTGGGGATCATATATATATATATATATATATATATATATATATATATATATATATATATATATATATATATATATATATATATATATATATATATATATATATATATATATATATATATATATATATATATATATATATATATATATATATATATATATAATATATCCTGTCGGACCCTGCTATTCGTGGCGGATACGTTCCTGGAAAATGCCGTGAATAGCGGGGCATTGGTCCAATGGAAAAAAGGGGGATAGGTTCCTAACAGTTTATGATTCATGAGGTACAATCGCAAATACGCAAAAAAATACAAAGAAACCTGCGAATGTCGAAGCAGCATTTTATGAAATGAATCGTGGGTTCTAATTATATATATATATATATATATATATATATATATATATATATATATATATATATATATATATATATATATATATATATATCATACGTTGTCGAGGCTCGTGGAAGAGCTGTTACACTGAACGGATCAGGACATAACAGACAAAAGCAGGATGCAAAACACACATGCATGTGGTGGACAAGATGGATACAGAGGATGCATAGGGTGGACAAAATTGAAAAGGATGGAAATGTCAAGGTAAATTGGAAGGAGAAAGGATTTAAGTGGTGTTCATGAGGGGAGAACAGATCATGAATTTGAAGTAAAATATAAGTTGTAAAGGCTGAAGAATTTGAAGAAAAAAAAACCCAAAACAAAAGTTTTTTTCAGAGGTATACCGCCGTTGATGCACCTTATTTTACTCCACATGTGAAATTGGTTCTTAGTGCTTGTTGGTTGCCCTTTGACGTCCCTAAAAACAATGTTACCTGTTTGGAATGATTTTCATTTTTATTTGATTGCCAGACAGGCAGACAGATTAAAATAATTATCTTACTCCTCTGTACACATGTGTGATTGGGAATGAGATTCCATCCAATTTGCCAAATTCAGAACCAAAGCACTGCTAATCTGTCGGCTCTTGTTCTGCAGTTTTCAAAATATATAATTTGATTGAAATTAAGTAGTTCCTTGATCATGGATTGATGTCCATCGACAGACAGGATGAACCTATTGCTCAACCATGTTTTGTCATGTGCGTGCATGGTAATGACATTTCAATTAATCTCGGTCACAACCCCTGGGGGAAAGTGGACGTCACATGATAAATGTGGGAGCTTGATGAGCAAATATTATCAGCCCAAAAAAAAGGTATTAGAAACGAGTTCCCCAAATCATGTCAAAATGAAGCTGGAACATTCTGAGAATCGACTGAAGTTTGCTGACAATAACATCCTCGTGATTCCGCAGAAGAGATGACTTTCCATTTTCCAATGACGGTTGTAAAACAGAACACTTTGCAGTGTTTTTGACAGATTGTATCCAATGAAATATTCACTTGGTGGAAGCAGTGTCATTTATATTTTCAGATTGATTGGATCAATTGTGGAAGAAACCATCTGGGTGTTTGGCTGGTATATCTTATGGTAGATTTTAAACACCCCCTGCCTTCATCACATCCTACTTTTGTGCCTCATACATTCTTCCCCTCTCCTCCCAAACTTATTTCCTATTGACTAAACCTGTAATTGATGAAATGGTGTTCCATGCTACTCACTTGGGGATGGCACTCATTGTAATGAAGCAACTGGCGATGTGTTCGGGGATTGATACCAATTGATTTGTTGAACGACGGCTGCTCCAGTGGGACCTGTTCTGTTAGCTAGGGAACCTTACTGATGTTTCTGTCGCATTTTCAATTCTGAAAATTTGCCAAGTTGCATGAAATGTAATTTGTCTCAATTCCAAGGCCCTGTGGCCTTATGCGATTTGTTGGTCATGAATCCTGTGCTACATTGTTTGGGACAAAGGTACCAGTAACATTTTGTTCCCTATAAACACCCACCTATTTCACCCTCCGCTCCTTGTGATAACATATTTTGAGCTGTGTGATTTCTCCCAGTACTCCCCCCCACCCCGATCCTCTCCCTTCTTCCCCCAAACTTCCTGTCATACAACCCGAACAAGACTTAAACTTTCCAGCAAAATACAATCGTGCAAGTTAGCTTACCGCACACGTAGATGAATCGCCCTGCTCGTGAAACACTGGGATGACAATTTATGATAGCTGGGCGAGACAGTTTCAAGGCGAGTGTGCGCGCCTCTTGGCCATCCCGCCAGCCCTAAGGATTACAACAGTTGACAAACAGACATCATAAATAAACTTGAAAGTAACTCTCAATGATATTTCCAAAAGGTTTTCCTTCTGACAGGGGGAATATACCGGTGGGTAAACACTTGCCTGCGAGGCTGAAAGCCCTAAATTTGTCTTCTAAATAGATGTACCAGATTCACCAATGACAAAACACAGAGTACTTCAAAATGTATGGAATCTATTGTACACATACCTTTGTGGTAAACATGATATAAGCGCAATATGTCGGTGACATTTGTTACATAGGAATCCCACAAAAACAATAAATAAATGAATGGGTCATTTTGCAGATTGGGGATTTATTTGACCATTTGGGCTGTTAACCCTTCCAAGGTGTAGTTAGACTTTCACAGTCCTCTTTTTATTAACTGGGTCTATCCATCTTTAAATAATGCTTTAAACAGCAAGAAAAATGTGTGTTTGAATAGAAAGTAGGTTTAATAGTGTTACGGCTGTGGAAATTCGCAAATCACCATTCAGGGCCCGTAGGTGAGATATCTCTAAGTACATGTGTAGTTAGCCCAAACTCATTGTATAGAGGGAATTTTTGTGATTCAATTGGGCTGCGATCCTTTGAGTGAGGCGTTTTTCTGTTCTATCTTTGTTTTGAATCAACCGCCATCACACAACAACCACCTTAACCACCATGCCAGCCATCGTCACCAACTACAACCACGCTCCAACCCTCAGACAACAACAACGCCAACAGCCATGACCTTTACCTTCACAACTCGCTCCCACATCATCACATCACCGCCATTCCCAAACGGCACCATAACCATCAAACCACCACCCAAAACCCTCCACCACCCTCACCTCTCTCCTTCTATGGCCATTCTCGCACCACCTGTGAACACTGAGCGTCGGGCTGTCTTAGGCCCGTTCAGCGATACGCACCGAGCCGCTAGCGCAAATAACGGCCTTTCCGAGAAAATTCGGATCAGGAACGCTACACGCCCACTTCCCCTCCATCCAATTAGCAAGCACGGGACGGCTTGGCCCCGCCTCCAGGCGTGTCTGTGTGAAATCTATATATGCAAATTCTAGGATCAGGGGAGATTCACGCCCCCTTTCCTCCGACCAATGGGCGAGCGTGGCTCCGCGCCCGAGGTCATCCTGATCCAGATATGTGCATATTGTTTTCTCCTGCCGGCCTATAAAACGGCGAGCGCAAGGCGAATCGTGGCAGAGTCAGTCAAGTCGGGTGGAGAGTGAGTCGAGTCATCGGTGTGGCAGAGTCAAGTCGGGTGGCGAAGTCATCGAGTTGGGTTCTGGAGTCGGCTGAGAAGACTTGCGGGAAGAGGCAAAGGAGCTCGGGTCCGAGGCGAGAAGGACGGCGACGAGGTCGCGGTGTGGGATCGCTCATCGCGGGACCCAAGCCAGCCAGCCATTCTCCCTCCCCCAGGGCATCAACAAGTCCCCCTTTCCCCCGCGCTGAGATAGTGCAACAAGGGGGCCCCGTTCCCACCCCAAACGTCGTGCCAACGAAACCCGCCAAGGAGCACGGAGTCGGGGCACAGGCACGCGGCCACATCTGCGGCTCGTCCGCCAACGCGTCACGAGGACGCGGGTAGGACCCCCCCGGTCTCGCGGGCCTGGCCGCTCCTTCAGGTCACGCGCACATATTGGCCTACAGGCCCGTCTGCCCCCTTGTCTATGAGGGTGGCTTCTTTCCATTGCTTTTGAGTAAATGTGTGTTGGCGCCGTCTGTAAAGTAGAACTGTATAAGTTTTGCCGTGTGTGCGTGTAGTCGGTAGTAATTCTGCGTTGTCGTTGCTTTTGTTTGGGTTGCTATATGTGCATTTTGACTGTATGGCTGTTTTTTTGTGCTTTCCGTGTGCCGGGAAATAAATGTGCTTTGTGTGAACTGTTTTCCCGTTTCGCTTCGTCTTTTCTTGATTGACCCTCCATTTTGCTTCACGTAAAGGGTTCGTAGTCTGCTTAAGCCACCCGGTAATTAATCAGAACCGTCGAGGCCGACGATAACACCGCTCGGTTATCACTGTAGCATGGAACGAACCACTTAAGCGGTTCGTGTCCGGAGTCGGCCTGTGGCGTGGTGCGATCGCCCGGTCGACCATCCGCGCAGGTACTTAGGTAGATCGAATTTGGTGAGAACCCTATCCTGCGTGGGTGGGGAATTGGCACGGTCGTGGTGAGGTTAAACCCCCACCCGTGACTAGCTCCCGGCGTTGTTCCGAGAGGGTAACGACTGAATTGTCCGTCCGGTGGGCGACGTGGTCGCGATTCGAGTGACGTGGCCGTCCGCACGCCGGCGGGCGCGAATTCGCAACAATATTCAGGACGGTTTCAAACTTGGAAGAAAACGAGGAGAAAAAAAAATGACAGTGATGGAATGAGGACCCCTGCACCCCATGCCATTCCTCCTGTTTTTTGCCACCTCACCCCACCCCTCCCCCCACCAACCCATTTTCCAACTCTCAACCTTTAATGGATTCTATTGCATTCTTTGGAAACGTCCTCCAATGTCGATATCGATTTGTATACACAGATGTGACCGATTTTTAACTGCTTGCATTCTGTTGTTACAGTATCACGTAATGCACTCGCAGCAGATATTCCAAGATTGTTGCAACAACAAAAATCCTGGTGAGAATCAAACTCCACGGAAGTACCCTGTAGAGTGGACTGGGCCGGATGATGGTCAATCACAAAAGCTGTAGCTGTGAAATGAGTGTGCTGGACTAGCAAGACCCCAAGCGAGTCTCAAAATATTTGCCATGTACCACGATGAGATTATCGATTTTAAAACGCAGCCGGCTCGTTAATTACTTTCAGGAAAGAGTTGATTGCACCTCCTTCACTTGTTGGTTGAATGTGTCACCAGGCCACACTCTGCTTGACTTGATGCCCTCAAGGCAACCTGTTCTCTAAACTGAAAGCTAAGAAAAAGTTTACCCTTCTCCAGCTGAAAAGCAGACTTGACTTGGTTCCCTCTTTTCATGCCACCAATGACATGCTCAAAAAGTAGGATTTTTTTTTTTTGTTATTGCTCTTCTTCCCCCATTCCCCCACATCCACATCCCCAACAATATATTTGTAGATTGTGGGAGGAGGTTTTTATTTTTCACTTCAAAATTGAGGCGAATGGAAGAGCAAGGTGACGGAGGGTATTTTTAAAAAAAAAATGAAGGGGCAACAAACTGACAGTGATGCCACAGTTCGATGCAAAATGAAGGGAATGAGCAAACAAGGAGAGGAGAGGAGTGGATGAAATGTAGTAACTGGCAAGTAAGAGTGTTTGGATAGGTTGGGCTAATAGGAGTAGAAAACATCACGGGTATAAATAGGTTCTGAAATATCGAGACCACGGTGCGGCGGAAATGATTCGATCTAAAAATCGAGACCATGGTGTGGCGGACATGATTCGATCTTAAAAATCGAGACCACGGTGTGGCGGACATGATTCGATCTTAAAAATGGAGATCATGGTGTGGTGGACATGATTCGATCTTAAAAATCGAGACCACGGTGTGGCGGACATGATTCGATATTAAAAATCGAGACCACGGTGTGGCGGACATGATTCGATATTTAAAATCGAGACCACGGTGTGGCGGACATGATTCGATCTTAAAAATGGAGATCATGGTGTGGTGGACATGATTCGATCTTAAAAATTGAGACCACGGTGTGGCGGACATGTTTCGATCTTAAAAAATTGAGGCCACGGTGTGGCGGACATGATTCCATCTTAAAAATCGAGACCACGGTGTGGCAGACATGATTCGATCTGAAATATTGTTACATTTGAGGGGGGGTATGCATTCAAAGGGTAATTTGGATGTTTAATTAGGTATGCCATGCTGTTCGAGTTTACCAGGATCTCGATGTAATAAGTAGCAATTCATTGGTGATAAGTTGTCTAGTAAATGTTCATTTCTTCAAGGGGGGAAATGATAATTGTCACGTAATTAGATAGGGACACGGGATAGGGTAAGGGTGTCTGCGTAAACCCCTTTTAGTAGTCCCTGGAGACTGGCCGTGACGTCACAGGACAGTGCAGCGGATGGCTCCGCCCCGTGATCACGATTGGCGGAAGGCGATGGCGGTGGGCCAATAAACGGCTCGATTGAAGTGACGAGGACAGAAGGATAAAAAGGTTCTGTTCGGGGTCGAAAAGGAAGAGGAAGAAGATTACAACCAAAATATCGTGGTTTTTTTGGTGTGGAAGCTGTAGCGGCAGAGAGCGTCCTGGTTGTTGTGCTGAATCGATCATGTTCTTGATCGTGTCTGGGAGCCTTGCCGAGCCTCGTGCCTCGCCTTGGTTGGCTCTGGGGTTCTGCTGACTCGGAGTGCTGGGTTCGGGCGGCGGGCGGACCTGCCTCCCTCTCCTGCTCGCGGCTTGGCGCCGGAGCTGGTTCCCTGGCGGCTGTGGGCGGACTTGGGCCAGGACCAGGAGGTCGACAGCACCACGGTGTCTCCTGCCCCCCCCCCCCCTGGCGAGAGCAAGGCCGGCTCGTCCGACGCCGATCCAGGGACAGTTGCGTCCACACCACGGTCCAGCCTGACCACTAGAAATAGCTACGTTGTGTGTGTGTGTGTGTGTGTGTGTGTGTGTGTGTGTGTGTGTGTGTGTGTGTGTGTGTGTGTGTGTGTGTGTGTGTGTGTGTGTGTGTGTGTGTGTGTGTGTGCTTGGCACCTTAGAGGGATTGAGAACTGTATATTCATTGGAATTGTCTGTGTTTTTCCCCACGCCTGATCGCACACCATCCCGTCGAATCGCCCCGGATCCCTCTTCTTGCCGAGTCTTTTTATTTCTGGTAATAATAAAAACAAATAAACATCATCAACTCAGTGAAAAGTGACTCGTGCCACCTTCCTCGTCCCGTTTGCGATAGAGCGATTAGAACCGCCATGTTTGGGTTATAAATAAATAAACCGCCTCCATCGTTTCGGCTCATTCTACGTTGGCGGGACTGTTCAAGTCCCGTGGACGTCACAATATCGAGACCACGGTGCGGCGGACATGATTCGATCTAAAAATCGAGACCATGGTGTGGCGGACATGATTCGATCTTAAAAATGGAGACCACGGTGTGGCGGACATGATTCAATCTTAAAAATGGAGACCACGGTGTGGCGGACATGATTCGATCTTAAAAATTGAGATCATGGTGCGGTGGACATGATTCGATCTTAAAAATCGAGACCACGGTGTGGCGGACATGATTCGATCTTAAAAATTGAGAACACGGTGTGGCGGACATGATTCGACATGTGTCGTTGCTTGCTTTTAAAGGCCAACAGACTGGTGTGGACAATGAAGACCCCGGTGGCATGAGTAAAGTGGGTGGTTTCCACAAAAGAATGATTCGGAGAGAAAGAGCAATTTATTTTTGCATCATAGCTTTATGTTGTTTCCACTGTGGGACAACTCTCCCGGTTCTGAAATCGGAGCCCAGTTTACGAGGTCAGGTGCGTTTGAAGCTGCCATTTTGTGACTATTGTTTGAATACGTCGGTTTGGAATCCGGAGAAGCAATGATCTCTGAGGAATAAGTGGGCAATTGAATCATTGTGTGCAGGTCTTTGTGTGCACAGAGACGGACTTTATCGTTGCTGAAGAAGACATGCCTTATATTAATCGTCCTGTCGATGTATGCTTGTAGCGGAAGCTGTCCACCATGTGGGGAAGACCTTTTATACATTTAAAAGTCCACAGAATCAGAAAATCATGTTTGTTTTCATGAATAGATATGGATTCACTTAACACTTAAACGTTGTTCTTTTCTTGAATAAATATCTTCAAGGGAATATTTTAATGTTATTTGATGCCCTTTTATGCTCAGTTGGTTCCGCCCCCCCAAAAAACCCTTGATTGGCCCCGCCCCCTCCAATAATGTCATCTCGACCTGAGGTTCAGACATGTACGGTCTGACAGCACCTTCTGCATCATGATTTTGATGTCGTCGTAATCTGGGGATTCTTGATCAAAAAAAATTATTCATCAAATTCACTTTCTGATGAGTCTGAAGCGAGTTGTGCGCCCATTATATCCATTGCGTGCTGACAATCTTTCAATCGATGAAGTCATGGCAGTTTATGTGGAGTTTTTCGGGGCGGTACCTGACGGGTTTGCTTCTTTTTTTTTCACTGGAACACCTCAAAAAATTATTGCAATTAAAAACCACATTTAGTTCTTTGTTTAAGACTTAAAATCAATATTACAAGCCGGTAGGCGACGAGGGATTCGCGAGGATCGAAGCGCTGGATACGATGCTTTTCATTCTGACCGATCCACCGACGAAGATTCATTGCCAAGACGAATTGGTTCACATACAATTGTTCCTCTGCCTGGCAAGATTTTTCCTATTGCGTATTTTGCCAACTGGCACTCCTCATAAAAATGACGGTAAATAGACACCCTATTTTTGAAGGACTACCATTTGAAAAATATTCGGTTTGCTGGTTTGTGCTGTGGAGCCTCACGTTGCAGACACACACACACACACACACACACACACACACACACACACACACACACACACACACACACACACACACACACACACACACACACACACACACGGAAAGCCAGATAAACTTCTCTCAATACTCTTGTTTGACCACACCTCCTGAGCCACACTATTTTTCATGAGCCACGCCCACTTTCCATAAGTCACGCCCACTTTCCTAAGCCCCTCATAAAAAAATGACGGTAAATAGACACCTGATATGATTTTTGAAGGACTACCATTTGAAAAATAAAACCTCAATCAAAAATCGGCACGAGTAAAATTTTCTAAATATTTCGAAGTGTTTAATTCCGAAGTCTCGCTTCTCTACATTCAAAACTGAAGGACAAGTATTGAAAATACTGCACGCTGTTTTTCGGCCGCTGCACAGCAACGGGTGGTTCCTTGGCAACGAAATTCAAATGCGCACATTCCCAGCACATATTGTACATGTTGGCAAAGTTTCATCGAAATCGGTTCGCTGGTTCGTGCTGTGGAGCCTCGCGTTGCACACACACACACACACACACACACACACACACACACACACACACACACACACACACACACACACACACACACACACACACACACGGAAAACCCGACAATAAGGGATATCTAGCATATATAGCGAATCCAACAAATAAACCAATGTCACCCGCAGGGTGACCCGTATCTTGACTTCTTTAAGGTCACACTGAGGTGTACAGAGCTGCTATCCACCAGGAGCGACTCCTTGAGGAATATCTGCCTACAAGAGATTCTGATGAGAATCGTTCTACAGAGTAACCAAGAAAAATATGCGTTTGCCTCATCACGTCACCAAATGACGTCACCAAAATCTTGACAGATATAGAAAGCACTCATCGAGGTGTTCAATTTGAGGTACTACACGATATGGTTCCTAAAACTTGAAAATTTGACCTAGGGGTCAAATATGTTTGACCTTGGGCGCTAACCATGAAGGTCAAGGCCAATCGCCACCAAAAATTAATCAGCTGAGCGCCAGACCATGAACTATATTCCCATGAAGTTTGAAGACTATCCGATCAAAATTACTCAAAAAATAAGGGTTTCGTCGACTCCCCTGATTTGCGCCAAAGTGACCTTGACCTTCAAAATTTTGTGCACTGAAAGGGACCTCTATAGGCCTCTGATATGCGAAGTTACAAAAATTTCCAATGATAACTGTGCTCTGCAGAATTTTTTATACGTGATTACAGACAAACAAACAAACAAACAAAAAAAAAACATACAAGCTGATGAACATATCTTGCAAAAACTTCGTTTTGGCAACATAAAAACAGAAAGAAAGGGGTGAAAACATAACCTCGTTCACCTTTGGTGGCGGAGGTAAAAAAAAAAAATTCTGATTCTGTTGACCTTTAAATTGAAGGCCTTGTCTACATATGAAGTCTGTAACCAACATTGTATCGTCAAAAGTAATCAAAGGATTGGATGGTAATACAATGTTTACTCATATTATTAATTCACAGAAGTTTATTTAAATTTCCATGTTTTTTTTGTTGTTGTTAAACATGGTTTAAGGGTTGCAATGGAGCTCACGCATGACGCACAACACGCACACACACATTCAGAATCCATCTGTATGGAAAAGATTTTCAATATTGTACTTGAAACAATTCTTACAAGCAAACAGCAGTCTGGAAACGTGGATTGTCTTGCTGTTAACCCCCTGTTGGTTGTGTCTTGCTGGAAAAAAACAAAAAAATCCCAAATAAGACTCCTTATGAAAGACTTTGCAACGTCGGGAAAAATTCATTCACAGATTGGGAATGTTCTTTCAACTTTGGGTGTGCTGTTGAAATACATTTTGTCGATTTAAATATAGCGTGAAACAGTTTTGACATGGGAGGAGGGCATATGGTCCACCAAGGTTGGGGCATTATCAGCATCTGAGTTGGTCAGTTGTGCTTGCACTGCCTGCAGGTCGTTCTCCTTAATTTCAGCAAGAAATTTGATGAAAGGTGTCGACGATACAATGATGACTTCATTTTCAAATTGTACCATGTAAATCTTGAATATTCACAACCTAAATGCAGATGGGCTTCGAGATGCAGCACCCCCCTCTGATGTTGCATTAAGACAATTATTAAAAAAAAATTTTTTTTTTCGAAAAGTCCAAATTTTGGGGGTCTCAAACCTAGTCTCGCCTGCTTGGTGGTGGGCACACAACCGACTGGACTCTCACAAAATGTGATAATTTTTCTCAATGTGTAGTAGTGGTGCTTTGAGGCAATGTTTCACATTTACCATGAAAGCCTTTCAGCAATCATACCTTAGCTATTGTCATTTGGAAAAAGGAAATGCAGTCATAGCAACAAGTTCTGGGGTTTTTGTGTGTGTGTGTGTGTGTGTGTGTGTGTGTGTGTGTGTGTGTGTGTGTGTGTGTGTGTGTGTGTGTGTGTGTGTGTGTGTGTGTGTGTGTGTGTGTGTGTGTGTGTGTGTGTGTGTGTGTGTGTGTGTGTGTGTGTGTTACACAAATTACCACTGCGAATTCAAACTGTAATGAAATGGGATCCAACAATGTGGTTTACTGCATGCGAAAAGATATTTTTTCAGTTTTATCGCAAAGGTTTGTCAAGATCATCATCCGAATCCGAACGGGCTTATGGGGACTGTGCTCGAATGGCTCACGAACGTGTTTCACATCCTCACCACTTGTGCTTATCCGGCCTGCCCCTTCCTCTGCAGGATGCTGCCAGTCTGCATAAACTTTCTGTGCCACTTACGTGTCGTTTTTCTCGATGGTGGCTGCCTTCCATAAGGTTGTTCTGAAGCTTCGTTGAACCTGCGTAGCGGATGTGGTCTCTACAAACCAGGCAACACAGTTGCACTTATTCCTGTTGGGACACCATTTGCAGAAGATGTGACTTCAGTGTCAGAGGAAACACTTGGAAATGAAAATGTTCTTCCACTTGTGCTAAAACCGCATTGTTGTAACCCATTTCATTTTTTTTTTTTTTTTTAAAGTTTGAATTTGGAACGGTAATTTGTGAAATTGAAAATGTTGGCTGGATGCTACAGTGTGGTGGTGGCTGACACTGCATGCTTACATTCCGAGCTGTTCTTTCACAGGCTCCGTTTCCTCTGTTTGGTCATTATTTGTTATTTGTCTGAATATTTTGTCGTTTGGGGTGGCATGATAGCCTACACCTCTGCATACTCACCTCTGAGCAGTTGTCTGGGTTTGAATCTCAGCCCAGCTATAAGCTGCCTCCTGGTGTTTTACATGCAGAGACATGAGTTATCAATGTGTGGGGCCATCCCTCAGATACACCTTAAGTTGGGCGTCCCATCTGCCATCATTGGTGGATGCTAAAGATCCCACAGTATCCTTCTTTAAGAGTGGGCGATTTATCTCCGGGACCCTGAACGAATTCCAAATTCCTGCCCCCACAGTTGAGTATTACGTGTTGGAGTAGCGACCTGTGTAGGATTGTTACCCCAAGCCAATGAAACTGCTTCAGCAGAATCGCCACTCTGTGTAAAGCATGGTGTATTATAATTATATATATATATATACACACATATACACATATACCATTCACCTTCCCCCAAAGTAAGGAGCCAAAAAAGTGACTCAAGTAGGTCACTGACTGAGTAAGAAAGTGATCCTGTCACAGTGGGAGGGTGGGGGGATACTAGTTTGATAAAGATGGCTGAACTATGATTAAGTGTTGCACCTGTGATGCAGGGCTGGAAAGTAAGTGTTGAACCAGCTGGGAAGTTTGAGGTGACTTCACGCTTGTTGCTGCAGATGTGAAGCTCCTTGTGGGAGGGAAAGAATTTGTATAGCGACGTGTGATGGAAGTTTCGCGATGGGGAGCCGAATAACAATGTTCCTTATTTATTTACTTTCGTTTGTGTTGGGGAAGTGCACCGGGTTCGATTTCGCCTAACTGTGTCTTCCACCACAAACACTGAATTGCATCGATTCAAAGAAAGGAACTTCCGTTGGCACATAATTCTGATGTACTGTGAGAGAGGTTCTTAGTAACCGGTGAAGAAGGATGCAATGTGCTTGCACTTTGGCTTTTTAAAAAAATAATTAATTTTAAATTAAAAAGAAACAAATATACCAGAAATGGATCTTCATTACAAATAGAGGGCCTGTGTATTGATGTGTGGTGCTGGTGGATTGAAAAACTACTTAAAGTCGGTTGTCTACCCTCAGAGGCCGATAGATTACGTTTGGCTTCTGTGTGTATTTTCACATGGTTGGGCTTGTGCAATGTTTTTCATGTCATCCTCCAAAAGGTCAAAACGACTGAGAGCGTTCCGCACACCTTGTTGAGGTGTTTACTTTTCCAGCACCCCTTGGTAGGTACTTCCATCTCGACGACTGTCCCCAATCGTCACCGAAATTGCATTCTCTGAACCGCGGCTTCTGATTTTGCTGTGGATGTCGGTTTGCTACCATTCGGGCCCCGCTTGTCCATAACTCTTGCATTCCTCCTCCGGCAGCAATGAGATCATTCCAGCCATCCAAACATTACACCTTTCCCTTGTGAAGTGTTTTGATGCTCAAATCGTGATGGTTGAGGCAAATGGAAGAAAATTTTAAAAAGCCTCAAAGGCCGATTAAAGCCTGGTGGTTAGGGTGATGGGCTTGGGATCTTAGGGTCCTGAGTTCAAGCCATGGTTTTTCAGTTAAATTAACACCAGGTGGGGTTGATTCAGCCTGCTATCCTTCCAAGGTCGTTGAAGTGAGTACCAGTGAACTGGTAATAGGGGCATTGCATCAGTGGTGCCCCGATACTCAGGAGCAGTGGCGATGCACCGTTGATCATAGCCAGTTTGAAAGCATGAAATCATGCCACCACAATGTGGAAGTAATAAATAAAAAAATGCCGACTTACCCTTAAAAACGTAACTTTGTCTTCAAGTAACACATTACGTACATGCACAATAAACAATTTATTAATTGGGTTTGGATTTTGTAAACCATTGGTAGTTTGAGATGACTATTATGGAGTGTCATTTTGTGTGTTGTACGTTGTGTCACATTACTCGTTTTAACCGTAACTCCAGGACCCGTCCTGTGCCGTCATTGTGCCTTGTACCTGAGCTTAACACCGTCTTTCTTTTCCAACATTTGTATTTTTCTCTTCTAAAGGGGTTGTTCACATTGGGTGGTTCAGTTTACCTTTCACTTAGACCAGACACCATCTGTTCTACCCTTCCTGAGCTTACTTCCTTTTATATTTATATATATATATATATATATATATATATATATATATATATATATATATATATATATATATATGTATATGTATGACATGGTTTTCTTTGAATTTTCTCAATTCTCTTTATTACTTGGCAAAAGAATATTTTTGACAAGTATGTTGATCGCCTCCATTTGTTCGTTTGTTTGTTTGTTGGGTGGTCGCTACAGTACCCTTATTTTCACTTTTTCTGTCTGTCTGTATGTTTGTATGTTTGTTTGTATTGTTGCGAATTCGCGCCCGCCGGCGTGCGAACGGCCACGTAACTCTAATCGCGGCACGTCGCCCACCGGACGGACAATTCTGTCGTGACCCTCTCGGACCAACGCCGGGAGCTAGTCACGGGTGGGCCTTTCGACCTCACCACAATCGTGCCAATCGGCTACCCGCGTAGGATAGGGTTGTTCGCCAAACTCGACCTACCTAAGTACCCACGCGGATGGTAAACCAGGCGATCGTACCTCACCACAGGTCGACTCCGGACACGAGCCGCTTGGGCGGCCCGTTCCGTGCTATCGGGAACACCGAGCGGTGTTATCGTCGACCTGGACGGTTCAGATTAATTACCGGGATGTTGCACCCACTACGAACCCCTTACGTGATGCAAGATGGAGGGTCAATAGAGAAAAGACAAAGCGAAACGGCCACAGTTCAACAAGCAAGCATTTTATTTTCCGGCACATGGAAAGCACGTATATACAGCCATACAGAATCAAAATGCACATAAAGCAAATGTTAGAGTTAAAACCGACTACGCGCACACACGACAACACTTATACAGTTTTACTTCACAGACGCCGCCAACACACATTTACACAAAAGCAAAGGAAAGAAGCCACCCTCACAGACAAGGAGGCAGACAGGCCCGTAGGCCAAATGTGCGCGTGACCTGGAGGAGCCGCGAGACCGGGGAGGTCTTACCCGCATCCTCGTGACGCGTTGGCGGGCAAGCCACAAATCTGGCCGCGCCGCTGTGCCCCTTAGCGGGTTTCGTTGGCACCACGTTTGGAGTGGGGTGGGAACGGGGCCCCCTGTTGCACTACCTCAGCGCAGGGGAAAGGGGGAATTGTTGATGCCCTGGCGGAGGGAGTGGCTGGCTGGCTTGGGTCCCGCGACGAGACGAGCGATCCCAAACACCGCAACCTCGTCGCCGACCACCGCCCTTGCCTCGGACCCGAGCTCCCTTGCTTGCAGTTCCACCGCGCGCACTCCCCTCAACTCCGCCAATGCAACGCTCCTTGTCGCCAAGAGCAACCTCTCGACGACACTCTCCAAGGAACTCCAAAACCCAACTCTCTCCAATTCGCCTTGCGCTCGCCTTTTTATAGGCAGCAGGAGCAGCCAATATGCAAATTTTAGGATCAGAACGCGATTGGAGGCGGGGCCACGCCCCCCCCCCCGGTCAGCCATTGGTCGGGCAAAAATGGGCGTGAACCTCTCCTGATCCTAAAATGTGCATATACGGACTTCACATACACACGCTTGGAGGCAGGGCCAAGCCGCCCCGCGCTCGCCAATTGGACGGAGGAGAAGTGGGCGTGAAGCGTTTCTGATCCGAATTTTCCCCTCGGAAAGGCCGCCTTTCGCGCTCGCGGCTCGGTGCGTTCGGCACCAATTGCCGAACGGGCCTGAGACAGCCTGACGTTCAGTGTTCACAAGTGGTGCGGGAATGGCCGTGGAAGCGATGATGTGGGATGAATTCGTAAAGGTAAAGGCAAAGGTGGTGGAGGGTCTTCTGTGGTGAGGGTTGACGTTGTGGTTGTTGTCTGCGGGTTGGAGCGTGGTTGTAGTTGGTGACGATGGCTGGCGTGGTGGTTAAGGTGGTTGTTGTGTGATGGCGGTTGAGATGTGGTTGGTACAAAATAACGACAGAAAAGAATGGCAAACTAAAAGCGTCGCAGCCTGAATGAATCACATAAATTCCCTCTATACAACGGGTTTGGGCTAACTACACATGTACCTATGAAGATATCTCACCTGAGGGCCCTTTATGGTGTAATGCGAATTTCCACAGCCGTAACAGTATGTAATGGACAGCTCTGGAGGCCAGAGGAGTCAACCATTTTGATGAAACTTGACAGGTAGGTTCATACCAGGATCTAGTTCGACGCTTTTGAGCACCGTTGCTATGGACACCACCGTTGCCTAGCAACCGTACTTTGAAATTTTTGAAAAATACTAACAAAATTTTTTTTCAAAAATCTGCTACCAGGCTTTTATGCGCACTATAATCAACTTCTGTCAAAAATTTTCAGCTCGATCCGTCAAAAACTGTATGACTAGTATGCAATTATGTAGCGACCACCCGCGTTGCCTACCGGCTTGTCTGTGTGTTTGTTTGTCTGTCCGCTCGCCTCCA
The DNA here is from genome assembly GCF_056783735.1 of Eptatretus burgeri. Taxonomy (NCBI): domain Eukaryota; kingdom Metazoa; phylum Chordata; class Myxini; order Myxiniformes; family Myxinidae; genus Eptatretus; species Eptatretus burgeri. Next base: position 101,886,455 of record NC_140962.1, on the reverse strand, counting down.
ACCCAAACCGCTCAACCGACCGTTCTTAAATTTTCAGATTAATGTCTCCGACCCTGCAACGGTCCCGCATTGAAATTTCGTATAATTTGGTCGACCAAAAAGATCTATATAGGCCAATTTGAGCCGAATTTTCTAAAATCCGCAAATTTCATCCGATTGACTTGAAATTTGAAGACCAATTGCATATCAGGTCGCTGATTGATTTCAACTACCTATTAATATTGAGATCATCATCGGCCAAAATGTCAATAACGGCCAAATTTCTCAAATCCTCAATTTTAATCCAATTAACTTGAAAATTTGAAGTGCATTTACATATCAGGTCAGTGAACTCAACCACCCACTAATTTTGAGGTAAACATAGGCCAAAAGGCCAATTTGGCCAAAATTTTGTAAATCCTCAAATTTCATCCGATCGAGTTTTTTTTTTTTTTTTTTTTTTTTTTTTTTTTTGTATACCTTGGTCGAGGCTCGTATGAGAGCTAACACACAACTCACAGCAAGGAGGCATGAGACAAGAGGGGTGGGAGTGGAAGGGACAAAACATTGGGGAACAGACACAGGTGAACTGTGGAAGGGAGAGGGATGGGGATGGGACGGGGAACATGGCGAGGAGAAGATGGACATTACAGGGACTTTCAGGAAGGAAAGCAGGAGAATTGAAGGAAGTGGGCTTGGGTGGATTATCGGGGGTAGAAAAGATCGAGGATTTGGATGGGGGAAGATAAGAGGTGGTGGTGAACAGCTGTTTTGAAAGCCTGGAGGGAAGAATGGGAAAGAATAGAGTGAGGAAGTTTATTCCAAAGGCGGGAAAAAAGAGGAATGAAAGAGTGAAGATGAGCAGTGATTCGTGATTTTGGTAGTTTTACCAGAAGGGGGTTGTTGGCGGACCTTGAGCGCCCTGTGCAAATGTGGTTGGGACAAATCGCAGAGAGAGCAGGGGGGGCAAGGCTGGAGAGGAGTCGGTAGAAGACAGAAAGACCACCGACCAACCTGCGGTGATTGAGTGAGAGGCCCAAAGACTCAGCTTCATTGCGGGAGATGCCAATGATCTTAAAAGCCCTGGTTTCGACAGCGTGAAGTCGAGAAAGTTGAAATTTGAAAAGGATTTACATGTCAGGTCACTGAATTCAACCACCTATTATTTTTGTGGTCATCATCGGCAAAAAGGTCAACATCAACCAAAAGGTCAACATGGGCCAAATTTCTAAAATCCTCAATTTGCATCCAATTCACTTGAAATTTGAAGAGCATTTGCATTTCAGGTCACTGCATTTAACCACCAACTAATTTCAAGGTCAAAAGATCAACACAGGCCGAATTTCTAAAATTGATAGGGTCAAAAGCTAAATATATCACTATATCTCAAAAAGTTGTGGACTCGTTGTGACAAAACAAGGTGGATGAGTTGAATAGGTGACAAGAACAAGCGGATTGGATTTTGGTTTGGATCCAGCCCATCAGTGGGATACAAAACGTAAACCGTTCCATCTGGCAGAGGTGTGCGCTCTCCCGAATGCCATTCGACTTTGTGCTGTTTTGCCAAGTTGTCACTCTATGAGTGATTTTGCATTTATTTATTTATTTAGTCATCTTTTCTTCTTTTGAAAAATCTCTTGTCTCTATTCTGCATTTGCACAAGATGTCACTGAATAAGAGTCGCATCCTGCCTCGTGCTCGCCATTTCGATGATAAATTTAAAATGTTTTTCAATCCGGACTGAATCTGTAAACTTTATCAGAGTTTATTAAAATTAATAACAGTGAACGTTTTCGAACCCTATTTGGCTTTTTACTTTCTCTTGCAGTACAAACAGTGACGGCTTGGCACCAAGCACGCTGTCGTGGGTGAAATGATTGTCGTGCACTTCATCTCCATAACTGACAAATGTTTATCCCACATGGACAAACTTAAACTACATATCCCAGAAGTGCACTTTATCAGACGTATTGTGATAGGTAGACAAATGACTGTGGAAATGACCAAAGTCGAGGCAATATTGGAGACTGCACAGACAAATGTAGGCGAAATTTGACGTACAGTGCGAATCCAAACAAAGGGTGTACGAGAGAATTGGACACTGGAGGAGGCCATTTGTTCCATTGTGCCTGTGCTACATCACACCACAAATCAATTGATCTGTTTTTCACTAGGAGGAGGAGGAATAGGAGGGAGGTGGAAGAGTAGGGAGAAGAATAGTGGGGCTGGAACAGAGGACATCACCAGGGTGTTTATTTATTTATTTCATGTGGCTTACCTGGAGGAGGGTATACTGTAGTGGAGAGTTGTAGCTTTCGCTTTTTTATGAGCTACTTTCACAGACCTCACAATCTCTGCACATGTACAGTACACAATCACCAATCCATAAGTAAGTTACCAACAAGTACTGCCAATATCCCTGTACCCCTCTATCTCCAATGTTTCTCGGAACCTATCTAATTCCAATATAAACCTATCTCCTGTTTCTGCTGCAACTCGCTTTCCAGAGAAACCAATCCATGCATTAACTACTGTCTGACATAAAGATCCCTGCCTTATAACCATCCTAACTATCCTCTTATTGAATCCAAGAATGTAGCCCCTGGTCCTGTCACTGTCCACTCTGCTAAAAAAAAAAAAAACTACTCTGCCCTTATTTTATGTATGTCCTTCATTGTTTTAAACATCTCGATCACATCCCCTCATAATCGCATCCTCATGTAAAACGTCCTGAACAGGTACAGTCGTGGACAAAAATATTGGCATCCTTGCACTTTTTTTTCAAATAATGCACCATTTCTTCCAGAAAATTGTTGAAATTAATAAATATTTTGGTATCCACATGTATTTCTTTGTATTGCAGTGGAACAAAACAAAAAAAGCTGAAAAATTACTAAATCTGAGTTTATTCAAACAGAAATCCTGAAATGGCCCAGACAATATTATTGGCACCTTTTAGAAGTTAGAAATAATTAGATTTCAAGCAGGTGATTCTCCTTTTACTTTGGAATTGAACTCACCTGTGGTGAGTTGCAGGTGCCTGCAATGTAAAAATGACTCATTCAACTCGTTTGAATGGAGAAAAGGAGTCATTCTGCTGTGTTGTGTCACTGTGTGTACCAGGATGAGCATGGAGAAAAAGAAAACCAGAGAATTGTCTGAGAAGGTCAGACACAAGATTGTAGCCAAGCATGGACAATCTCAAAGCTACAAGTCCATCTCCAGAGACATGGATGTTCCTGTGTCCACCGTACGCAATGTTATCAGGAAGTTTAAGGTCAATGGCACTGCAGCCAACCTCCCTGGATGTGGCCACAAGAGAAAACTTGATTGAAGATTGCAGCGGAGGATTGTTTGAATGGGGGCAGAAAGCACCTCGATCAACTGCCAAACAGATTCAAGCTGACTTTCAGAAGCAAGGTACAACAGTTTCCAAGTCGAACCAGCCGTCACCAACTCGATGAAAGGGGGCTTTATGATAGGAGACCCAGGAGGACCCCAGTGCTGAGAGAGAGGCAGAAGAAAGCCTGACTGGAGTTTGCCAAAGCACACCTGAACAAGCCAAAATCCTTTTGGGAGAATATCCTGTGGACAGATGAGACCAAATTAGAGCTCTTTTGTAAAGCACATCATCTCTATATTTCCAGAAAACAAAATGAAGCCTTCAAAGAAAATAACACCTTCTCGACAGTCAAACATGGAGGACGTTCAGTGATGCTTTTGGGTTGCTGTGCTGCCTCTGGCTCTGGGCGCCTTGAATGTGTGCACGGCATCATGAAATCAGAAGACTACCAAGGCATTTTGGAGCGCAATGTTCAATGCATTGTCAGAAAGCTGGGTCTCCGTCGAAGGTCGTGGGTCTTGCAGCAAGACAATGACCCCAAATACACTTCAAAAAAGCACCCAGAAGTGGTTCAAGACAAAACTGTTCTGAAGTGGCCAGCATTGAGTCCAGATCTAAATCCCATTAAACACCTGTGGGGAGATCTGAAAACAGCAGTTGGGAGAAGGCACCCTTCAAATCTGGGAGAACTGGAGCAGTTTGCACAAGAAGAGTGGGTCACACTGCCAGTAGAGGTGAAGGGAACTCATTCATGGCTATAGCAAGCGCTTGACTGCAGTTATTTTGTCCAAAGGTTGTGCTACCAAATATTAAATTGAGGGTGTCAATAATTTTGTCAATGCCATTTATCTTTATTTGCTGATTTAAAAGGATATATTAAGTTCTGAATCAAAAACAAAGATTCTGTAATATTAACAGTGAAATAAAGAATTGTGGAGACGAAATACTTTCGTCAATTTCAACTTCTTTTTGAGAAAATTGTGAGTTATTTGAAAAAAGTGCAAGGGTGCCAATATTTTTGGCCACGATTGTATCTCCCACATTTGTCAAACATGCAAACCTCTTGGAGATCTTGTGCAAAATGACAGTGTTTCTAGGATAAAGCACACACAAGAAATGGCATTCCTTAGACTGAAACAGTTAGTCACAATTATGCCTGTCTTTCTCTCCTACAATAACTGATTTTACTTTGGCGTGTGCGTGTGCGTGTGCGCTAGAATTGTGAGGAACAGAAATGAAAACCAGAGAGTTGGTGTCAAAGCCACTCAATGCTCGCCTGTTTATACATTTATCGTTTTTAAAATACGAGTCTAATAATTAATATTTTTTTATAAAGCATTGCAGTGAAGTATAATTTTAAAGCAATATATGTATTTGTATATTGTAATCAGTAACAAGAGCGCAAGTGAGCACAATATACGCCCGAACAAGAAGGTATATACAGAATTGTGCTACTACATGGAAAACAGCATCCTGGTTGCCATGGCAAACACTTCAGATGATGAACGTATGTCGCGACACACCGTCTCCACAGTCTGTACCTATGTACCAAATAGGAAATGTGAAAGTTGAAAACTTTGGGAGTTAGAGTGCGGACAGGAATGGACGGACGGACGGACGTCTGGTATCACATAATACGCCACTATATATATCAGGCGTATAAAAAATAGTTTGGTCGATAAAAACATTAGAAAGGAAAAAATAACTTGCACCAAAAACTTTAACATTTTCATGCTGACGCTGACGCTCACGCCGGGGTATCGTTATAGCTCTCTGTTCTTCGAACAGGCGAGCTAAAAACGAGATGTTTCTTCTGGCTAAACAGTTGAATAGGTTCTGCTTACGAGGTATGAGCTTAGCAGAGCGACAGCTTCATACTTCCCAGTAAGATTGTACTGCAGCCAATAGCAGGAGAATTTAATTCTCAATTTTATGGACCAGTCCACCCCGGAGAGGGAACATGGAACTCTGAGGGAAAGACGTCAGACAAGGGCAACAGTGGGCAGAAGTGTCTGCTCCAGGATCATGATATCCGTGCATTTATTTGAAATGCAAGGCAAAGCAGATGAGAAACTGCAAATCAACAGACTGTAAATTTCAAGCTGGGGCATGAGCAGCCAGTTTCATCAAAAACGGTTTTCTGAGAATTCCACAGAGCGGGATATCATAGTTGGGTTGTAGTGCATAAACCACTCATCACATCTGGCAATGCACGTTTACGAGTCCAGTGGTGCAAAGAGCCCAGGCAATGGATTACCGATTCATAGAGAAATGTGATGTGATGTCAAATGAATCATCCTTCACCGTGTTCTCCACAAACAGATGAGTGCATGTGTGGCGCGAAGCTAAAGAACTCTGTCCAACCCTGAGTGTTTGATTCCAACAGTGCAGGGTTCTCGTGGTACTGTGATGTTGTGGAGCATATTTTCCTAGCATGATTTGGGTGCAGTCATTCCCTTAGAAGGCAAGGTCAATGCCAATCACTACTTAATGATACTGAGTGATCATCTTCACCCCTTGTTGCAGCATTTCTTTCCTGCTGGAAGGGGTGCCTTTTTCATGATGACAATTCCCCCATCCACAGAGCACGTGGTCGCCCAATGCTTTGAGCATGACACTGACATTATCCACACCATGGCCATCTCATTCACCAGATCTGAACACAATCGAGCATTTATGGGATATTCTGGAACGATCAACTTTCTCGTGGAAGAATGGTGCCACAACCCTCCTGCAGAATTCCAGACGCTGGTGGACTCCATACCATGGTGCATACTAGCTGCACATGGTGACCAATTGCTCTCTTAAGTGACTTAATCATGCCCCCCCCCGCTACTTTCAATTCCAACAATCCCCCCTCTGCCTTTCTCAATCCACCAATAATCTCCTTCGCCAAACATCAATCCAATGACCTTTCTTTTATCCCGTCAGTATTTCTTTCAACCCCGCAGGTTTATTCTTGTCGTTCGGTGTCTGTCTTCCTCAGCACTCACATCGATTCATTCTTTTATCATTTACCAACCATTGCTCACCGTAAACAATTGATCCTCCGGACTGGCATCGAATTGCATTCCCCCACATTCTTCCTCCCCGGTGCTTCATTTTTTCCTTGCATTTCACACACTCATGGCGCAAAGTCCACATTTATTACCATCGTAAAGTACAACGCTCTTCCCATACACAATAAAGTACGGCGTTTCTCGCATGCAAACGGTACTTGGAGTACAAAGGATGTTTTATGTGCGAAGGGTGAGGGTGAGGGCTGCGTTGAAGGCTCCCTCGGGGGCACGTGCATTTCCCACAAGCTGTGTTTTGGACACATCCCCATCGGATGCTCACCAATGAAAAAGAGGCTCACATGAGTCGGGACTCGAGAAAGCGAGATCTTGAGAGGAGAAGAAAGCCCAGTGTGTAGACAGAACAGAATCGCCTCAAAGTTTGTCTGGCGAGAATCAAAAAGGAGCGCAGAGTTCGGTGGAGAGAAGGAAGGAGCCCATTGTGCAGGGGATAGCAGAATAGAAAGGCCAGAATGTGGCTTGCTTTGTGTGGAGCTGCTTGTCCCGGCTGCACAGCAGAAATGGAGCAGCGTGTTGTTGGCACATCTGGGACGCTGGAGAGGACTTGTCTACAGTTGCTGGACACCTCAGAGATGAGGCTGTACATCCCATCGCATCGTGCCGCATCGCCACTGCCAATCTTTCCCATCCTGTCCTTCCCCCTGCCCCCCAGTATATTTGAACTGGCACAGCCCCATTGGGTTGTGTGAGGTTAGGGAAGGAGTCGACCCCACACTCCCTTCTTTTCTTTCTCTCAGTTCTTCTTGTCGTCTTCTTCATGGATTGAATGATAGCTACTGTACAGTATATGTCTTTTGTCTCGGTAAGATTGTCTTGGAATACATGCTCGGGTTAAGTCTGCTCTTCTGTGCCTTTTGCCTGCAAATACTCGCTTTCATGATTGCTTGCTTGGTGAATAAAGAGCTGTAAATACGTGTTCGATGATTGCTTTCTGTGTTTGTGTAAACAAATAGATTGTTGGTTGTTCTTTCAAATCTGTATCGGTTGGCCTTTCCTCCATTGGTCCAGCATATTCCGCATGTATTTTTATTCAGGAAGTTGTACCCCACCGATTGGTTTGACACGTTTGCCGGTGCATATTTGGCTGCTCCTGATCAGCTAAGATAAGACGAGTACATATTGAGGGCACGAGTCCCCCTTGATCCTGCAAAGCCAGTTGAAAGGGAAAACATGAAGTCGTGAGAACCCTTCCAGGATTTGCGGAACCAACCGGCATTTGTGTTTTTTGAGCAACCTGCCGGGCCATGGGTTTTTCTGTGGCTGGTGGTCTCAGGACCGGATGTTTGGGAGGAACCTGAGCGCTGCCCCTTGTGGTGAACCTCAAACCCTGGGCTATAACAATATATTTGTCTCTGACTTATTTTCGATGCTTGCCATTTCTCTCATCTTTTCCAATATCCGCTTTCCTTTCCCACTCTCCTAAATTTGGATATCAGTAGATAAAACCAGAGAGTTGGTGTCAAAGCCACCCAATGCTCGCCTGTTTATACATTTATCGTTTTTAAAAGACTAGTCTAATAATATTTTTTTTATAAAGCATTGCAGTGAAGTCTGATCCAAATAATTTTAAAGCAATATATGTATTTGTATATTGTAATCAGTAAAAAATAGTGTGGTGGATAAAAACATTAGAAAGGAAATAACTTGCACCAAAAACTTTAACATTTTCACACTCACGCCGGGGGTATCGCTATAGCTCTCTGTTCTTCGAACAGACAAGCTAAAAATGTGCAATCTCAATTGTGCATTCTGCGTTTGGAATATTTTTCTTCCTTGCATCGGACAAATTTTATTTGTAACTAGTATGAAAGCCCACCAAAAATGATGGGTTGGAATTGTTTTATTTGAAATATTCAGACTGGAAGATATGATGTTTTGCAGCTAGAAAAGGTGTTCTTTTAAAACACTACATGCACAGATGTTACCCGATTTTCTCCATCTTCTGGGACCTTTCATTGCGAGGGTACATCCTCATGAGCATGCCAAAGCCTGAAGCCTCGGCCTAGCGTCAGGTGTGCTTTTATCCTCTTTATTTATTAGATATCGCACGTATGTAAATGAACAATCCTTTTACTCCGCATGCATTACACATCGCTTGCAGTGAACTTCATCTCCCGGTGCCTTTACTTGTATTCATTATTGTATTTGAAACGCTTATGTACACCGCCATTGAGGCCCAATTGCAAGTCACTGGACCTACATTTCCAACAGAAGAGATTTAATTACTCTTTAATGGAAAATGTTTTTCAAGTGTTTTATTAATCCTGGAAAAATACACCGTAGGGAACACACAGTCGTGTGAAAAGTTTGGCCTTTGAAACCCTTCTTAAATCATCCTTTTGAAGGGGGACAGACATCACACAAACAAATACTCAAACACACAGTTTACCACACACAAACGCCCTGCTGATATCTTTCCAAATGAGGGCTCAGATGGATCAAGTTTGCACCCCATGCATCACTTGAGGAAGGAGGGTTGCCTGATTCTTCGAACCAATTGCTTAAAGTCATGGAGCTCCTAATATTCATTGGAAATTATGCAATGAGAGTAATATCTTTGGGAGTAATATCCCAATCACCAACATGAGGTTGGTTGTAGAGAGTTGCACATAATTAATGAGACGTTTTCTATTTGTCATCTGTTTTTCCCTTTGATTTATGAAACAGCATGACGAGTGATATAATGTGTGCCAATATCCCAGATGTAATGTTGGCTGCG
>NC_140962.1:101829837-101869837 GCF_056783735.1 Eptatretus burgeri | reverse complement strand
TTCCACACTTCCTTCCTGGGTACCAGGTGGGGGGCAATGGAGGCTGTGAGGTAGGGACAGTGTTGACATGGAATGGCATTTGGAGTAACGTGTCGAAATGAAAACAGGAAAACCATCGTGATTTCTCAAAAGCTAACTCGTGAGTTATGATTACTAAATAAGTGGATGGATCTCACCTGTGGATGACAGGATGTTGATGGTGAGGACATGACTGGAGTGTAATATTTGGACATTTGCAATGATGTTGTAACGTTGCTCGGTGTGGAGCCGCCCACAAGGGATACCATGATGCATGCCAGTGTGCATATCTGGAGTCCGGTTGAAATATTCTTTGCCGTTTTGTAACGAGATTGCTGGAATACAACAAAAACTGTTGATGTCCCATGTTTGCTTGTGATAACAGAATTTGCACTTTACACTACCGAGCCAAACTTTCCTACCTTCTTACCTCGAGACCGTCGTCTCTTTCCACCAAGTACAAGTCGCATGAGTCTGTCTACTTGACCTGGCGTATTATCTTGAATTATTTATTTTTGAGGGAGGATTTGCAGGTATTGTGGCAAGATGCTGCTGATGTATGTTTCAGTGGACAATGACTAGAGTGTCAATATATGTTCCTGTATTGCAGAAATATACTCTCGTATTAATTTGCAGTAATTACAATTCACTTTTCACAACGCCGATTAGGAGGGTAATAAAGATAGCGAGACGGGCCAATATCCTCGAGGTTGCTGTGGCAGCGGCTGTATATCACTTTATTGGCTGAGCAGACAAAAGTTTAATTCTTGATCTAAACTCTAAAGGATCAAACCATGGCAGATTTTTCCACTTGTGCAGGATATGAAATAATTGGCCTCGTCAAGGGCATGTCACTTGAAAGCATGTCGAGCTGCAATGAGCCAGCTCTTTGAACGAATGGTAAAATACTGACTGTTTTGGGTTCAATCCCAGCGTAAACTCACTTCCACTAACCTGCAGTTGGCAAGCGCTGCGAATATGCCCCATGTTCCTCAGTTTGAGAGGGAGGCTGGCTTTGTCCTGCAGTGGATTGATGTAGACTTGGTTATGGTATAGCTGCCATGATCTGGTGGGCCAATGTATACATGTCTTGGGGTGAAATTAGACCTTCCTAGTTCTCAGGTTGGTTGGGGGGGGGGGGGTAGTGGGTGATAGGAGAGAGTAGTGGGTTGGAGAGGTTTCTGGCACGGTGACACAATACACCTTTTGTTCCGGAGAGTGAAAGCTACTATCTGTAATTGCCATCCAGACCGCCCGACAGCTTTACTCGGTTTTTGAACAACTAAATGCAGCCACTGTTTGTCGTTGGGCAGCAGCACGCCTTCGTCCCCTTGTGCTACAGGAGTATAGATACCCATGCATTGTTTAACTCTTTTTATTTAACTTCGACTTGTCTTTTCACTGTTGTCCTTGCTTCTGTGAGGGAGAGCGGCAGTCCAGTTGATCTGTCTCTATTCTTCTTTTTTTTTGTGACATCATTGTGACGCTTATCTGAATCTGAAAATGGTTACTAAAGCTCTGGGAGGACAGGCAGGGGTGTTTTGGGTACGCACCCATGTTTGGAGTTTTTATGATCCATTGAGGCATGATTTGCACCTTGTAGCCAAAGTCATGCGAGTGGAATGTGTCCCTTAGCTTCTTTCTGAAAAAGGAAAGGAGCAAATCGTTGGAATTGTATTAATGTTTGGAAGATCGTGATGGAAATGAACCGCCGTCAATTCCGTGGTTGCTCACGAAGCAAGATGGTGACCTTTTGCTCATTCTTGGGGTCACGGAGCTCGATCTTTGGTTTGAACGCAGAGTTTGCGTCAACGTTGGCACGTTGTTAGCTTGCAAGTCAACGGAACCTGGCCAATGTTTTTTTGTGCAGTGATGTAATATATTATGCTCGTAACCTTTCCAAACCAATTTTGGTGTTGGCAGAAATTCATTTTGTTGCAAATCATCTTTTAAAAAAAAAAAAAAAATCTTGATTGTCTGTCATTACTCACGTCAGGGGTGGAGGGACGGGAGGGGACCTGTCGAACGGTGTGATGTGTACACTTTGGCAACGGTAATATAAACCATGTTGGATAAACTTAACCAGTTTTAATAGAAATGAAACGACCTCGGTGAACCAGTGTGATTTATTGGACGTTGTAACAAGTGTCGGCTTTCGACAACTATGATGATGATTGTGATGTATGGCGTCCCCATAGTAGTTCAAAATGGCAAAGCCTTACCGAGCAAGCTCTGGGATTTTTTTTCCTGATTTGATCGGTGGTAAATTTTCTAATGGTCTTCGGCGTACGATATGCATCTACATCGATATTACAAAGTTGGAGCTCGGTTGGAATGTCGCTAATTGGTGGTGAGAGAGAGACATTTGGTTTGTTGGTTTAGGCTTGGACTTTGGCCTCTGGCTTTGGCTTTGACAAATTTGCAGATAAGGAAATTCTCCATAGTTCTAAAATATTTCCTTTTTTATTTATTTATTTAATTTTTTTTGCAAGAAAACAGTCCAAAGTTTACAAAACTGTACATACTGCTTCGCCTGCACATACAAGGTTTTGTGGAGGAAAGCTTATCGTCTCGCAGCAGCGAGACATAACATGCGGCAAATCGCGCCTCACTTTTGTAAATACGTGCACGACAATCTCGTGCGCAGCGCTGGTGCAGATTGCAAGTTAATTTTTGTGCAACATTTCCATCGGTAACCTTTCTAAAGGTCTTTGTGATGTGGTTGTTAAAAATAGGGGCCCATTTTGTAAAGTCGAAGCAGGTCATTGCTTTGAAGCCAAACTTCCTCTTGGGGCTGTTGAGCCAGAACAGGTCTGATAAATCGGAGCAACGAGTCCACCAAAATGGTTGATATGATGGCCTTGTGTTCGAGAAGCCAAGCTTGGCGTTGGCTTTGCGGTTCGGGTGGCTGGCTGGGATCCTAGGGTCTTGATTTTGAGTCTCATCGGCTGCTGAATTAACACTAAGTGGGGTTGACAGCCTGTCATCCTTCCGAGGATGGTGAAATGAGTACCAAGCACTGCTTCAGCGGCATAGCCACATCCCTAGCCAGTGATGCAACCGGCAGCCACAAGGCTACCCATATGAGAGATCAAGATAGATAGACAGAGACAGAGACAGAGATATACATGAAGAAGAAGAAAGATGATGTACAAATTGGTTTAAAAATTAATAAACGGTTCCTTGTTGATCTATTTTGCTCCCTTCCCAGTCTGCTCTTCTCCAAAGTTGTTTTTCCAGGCTGGGGTACATTGTGGGTCTTTTCTGTTCCTATGCCGACGGGTAATTGGAGCTTGGCTGTCGATGTGTATTGGGAAATAGCGTCGTGTCAATGTGGTCACCGCTTTCCCCTCGATTTTGAAGGTGAATTTATTTGATCATGGAGCTGTTGTGGTTGCAGTCCCAAAAGGACCAGCCCATTAGTAACTATCGGTGTAGATCAAAATTTGCAGAGATTAGTTCTTTGTACAAATTCAGAACTTTTGATACTTCTCATCATATTATAATATCATCCTGTCATTGCTTCCTCAGGCAACGAGCAAAGATCTCAGAAGTTAAGCGGTGTCAAAGCCTGCTTAGTTCTTGGTGTTGGACCTCCATTAAACGCGTGGCGTTGTCGGCTCAGGGACAGCAGGATAGGTCGGTTGCCTCTCCTGTTTGCTCTTGGATTTATTTGCCCGTACCCTGTTTTTGATGGATGGTGCTGTCAGGTGATCACTGCAGTTTAGATTACTTCGTCCATCGGATACACGTACGTCACGCTGGTTGTATCGCTTGCATTTTGGTTGTGGACCTCAAAGATGCTGCACGGTATTTCACCGATAGCTGATACCCTGGTTAAATGCTCTGCCTTGAGATAGCTTGTTGTGAATGTTAATTGATAAGAAAATTTGATCTATTTTAATTTTAATAGGTGTGGATTTCTGCTCAGGCATGATTGGTCAAATGGCCTCTTCTTTTGCGTGCTGTCTGTCTGTCCGTGCGTTTGTCTGCCTCCCGTTTATGGTGTCTGTCTGTCCGTGCGTTTGTCTGTCTCCCGTTTTATGGTGTCTGTCCGTCCGTGCGTTTGTCTGTCTCCCGTTTATGGTGCCTGCTTCCCATGCTACTTTTGAAATCATTGTTGAACAGGCATGAATAATGTTGATGCTAAATTTTATTTCCCTTGTCTTTTGTACCCCCCCTCCTCTTTCTGGACTTAAATTGAACCTTCAGACCCCCCCCCCCCCCGATGCGGTTGCACCACCATTTTGCGGTCGTCGGTATAACTATCTCAGAGCTTTGGCTCTGAGCGAAACCAAGAGTGTGACAATTAATCTTTTACAACTTTTCTTCTCACCGAGGATGGGTACTCTTCAGAGTAGTGAAATCCTTTCGACTGTTTGGATTTTTGTTTATAAATTTCTTCTGATCTATTTATTTTTCCCCAAATCTTTTTTTTTCCTTGTACTTGTGTGTGTGTGCATTTGTACGTTAAACTTGACGAACAATGGTTGTAGGTAAGCCTCCTTTGTCGATGTTTGCTTTCCTTTGTAGATTTTCAAAGACTTCGGCAGGAAAAAAAAATGTGAACAGACCAGTTCCCCTCGCTCAGAGAGAAAATTGGGAACGTGCTTTTCTTCGGGCCTTGCATTACCGCACACACGCCTGGGCTAGTTCCATGCAATCCAACAGCCACAGATCATTAGTTCTTCAGCCAATCGCCTTCTGCTCACAGGAAGCCATGGCGTGACGCACGGGTGACCATCAGCTGAGACCATTTCTGCATTTCACTTTTTTTGTGTGTTTTTGCATTATCTTTGGCATTCCTTGTTTATGTTTACTTGCAATGTAAAGCCTTTGTGGTTCATTAATGACCTCCACCACCGAAGGTGGATCGAGGTTATGTTTTCACCTCGGGTCGGTGTGTTTGTTTGTTTCTCCGTTTGTCTGTGAACAGGAAGTATCAAAAAGTTGGACATGGAATTAGAGGAAATTTGGTCGAGAGGTTGAGTGTGCGACGAGGACGAATTGATTAGATTTTTTGGTGAAGATCCGGATCCACATTCGAGATTTTTTATGACATTTACCAAGCGATTCTTCACATTGAGAGATGCGGCCTAAAAAAAAAAAAAAAAAAAATATATATATATATATATATATATATATACATATATATATATATATATATATATATATATACATATATAAACACAATATCTCAAAAATTTGTGGACGGATTATGACAAAACTTGGAGGATGAGTTGGTTTTGTGACAAGAACAAGCCGATTCGATTTTGGTTCAGGTCCGGATCCAGATCCGGCCTATCAGTGGAATACAAAACGTAGACCGATCAGTCTGGCGGAGGTATGTGTCTACCGAGTGCCATTCTTGTTTATTTCTGAATAAGACCAGTTTTTTTTCATTGCAGATTTTATTTATTTATTTGTTTATTGATTTATTTATTACTTACGAAATCTTTAGATTTCATAAGTATATTGATGACTTCGGTCCTCTGTGTGTTTGTTTGTTTGTGTGTGTGTGCTTGTTTGTAGGCACGATAACTCGAACGGAAGAAGCTACCAGTGTCAAATTACACCACGTGATTCAGGAGGGTGATGGCTCGCGCTGATTATATTTTGGTCAAAATCGGTCAAAGGTCAAGGTCATAGTGAGGTCAAACATAATTCCGTAAATTCATGTGGAGAAATGGAGTATTTTTGCTTCGGTCAGACGTTACGAGTTCGTTTTAACTTCGATTTTCATTTTGTCTTCGGTTTTTGCGATCGCTTAGGACGCTTAACACTCAGTTATCGAAATTCTGGTAAAAATCGGATGTTTTGGAGACGTTTTAAGATTGTATAAAAAATATTTCACTCGCCGCATCACTGCTCGTCACGTGGTGCAGCGCGCTCGAGCAGAGGTGTCGTTGATCACGTGAAGGTTTTGCGTGTGCGCGCTGACGGTGTTTTCGATAAAGATGGTATTTAAAAGTCATTTTTTATCCCAATAAAGGTTATCGTCGCATGCCTGACTCGCTAAGCCGTCGGATTGTGTAAAGATTGTTGGTGGATGGCCGAATATTACGGTTTTGTGACTTTGATAAAATAATATTAAATAATTGCATGGAGAAATGGAGAGTTTTGCTTCGGTCGACGTTACGATTTTTGATGGTTTGGTACAGAATCATCATAGAAACTTCTGGTTTGCGTCGCTACCTTCTCTTGAAACAGCTTTTATTAGACAAGGTCAGAGGTCAAGTTGACGATTTCGTAAGTACCAGTCTATGACTGCTTGTTTGTTTATTTATGCATTTTATGTCCAAAAGGTCGATGCAGTTTGTCTTTTGTTCAAAACTCGACCCCATCTTAATTCTTGCCTCGTCAAGGCAACAACACTTGAACTCTGATCGTGATTAATTTACATTGTCATTGTCACATTGAAGTGTGAGTGGCTTGGTGGTGGAGTGGGTAAAAGTATTGTTGCATTGTCCTCATTGGTGTGGGCTCGATTTCCCATGACTGATCACCGTGGAAACCTCCACACCTTGTGATGGAGTGCCAACCTGTGCACGTTCACGACTTGTGAATGCCCTGATTCTCTGTTAAGTCTTGGCCTCCACTTCCATCACAATAAAGGGGGTCAATGGTTTAGGTTTTATTTATTTATTTATTTATTTATTTATTTATTTATTTAAGGAGGCTCAACAGGATCCAGCTTCTCTGTCTGTCTTGTTTTTGTTTATTGGCAACAACTGAGATTTCTGTTTAACATGTGAGCCCCCCTCCCCCCTCTCCAGTATGAGTTACTATATTCACAGTTCTGCACGTCCAAGATGGAGGTTCAAATTCTAACTGACAGGAGGTCAGAATGTCTGCATTGTCACTCATAAGCCACATTCGCTTCAGCTTACGTATTTTCTTTTCAAGCTTCGCTTCTCAAGAGGTCCATGTGTTATTCAGTCAGGATGAAAGGGAAACCACTCGGAGAACCTGGATCCATCCAACACAGGGCATCTTGGCACCGAGCGATGCCTGGCATTAACTTCTGAGGTACATAACTCTTCTTAGCAGAAGCCATGGTCTCTGATCAAGGAGTAAGCTGATAAGAAGAAATGCATAAAACTTTTGAAAGTTAAATAACAAAGACCAACTTTCCTGTACGTTTTATTTATTTATTTTATTTTTGGTAAACCACCAGATGGTGGTTGTTTGAAGGCTGGCTGACTGCCAGGTGCCCCCGTGCCTGCTGCTCGGCTGTGCATGCTGAACACGGAGAATGAAGTCACCGGCGTGTCCTTGATCGACAAAGGTTTCGGACATTCAATGAGAATGAATGAAAGGGGCCGTGATTTGTACGAGGGAGCTTATTAATTTGAACTAAAGGTTTTTGTCGATAAAAGGCAGATTAATTTTTTTTTGTACATTATAACAAAAATAAATTGAGGGCACTTTGTATTTGTGGTGTCACGATCTCGAGCCACAATAATTGTGCGTTTCCACCTTTATTTCGTGCGCTGAAAACCAAGATTGTAACAAGTGCGATAAACGTTTGGGTTCGATGAATAAGTATGACATTTCTGGTCAATTAAAAACAGCAAGCTTGTTGCTGCAAGGTTGGCCACCTCAAACAACGCAAACATCCAGCCTTTGGAAATGACAGCCGATTGCCTGGAAAGGGCATCGCATTTGATCGGCCTGAACCATTTCAACACAGACCCCAGGGTCATGCGGTATCACGGGTGTATGGAATGAATATGTCATTTTTGACGGACCAGATGTCGTGTCGGTAGTCTCCATCGTTAATTGCAGCTTGTGGCCGGTATGTAAGCGTCCAGGTTGAATTTAAACCACCTTCGTAGATATTGCTCTACATGCTCTCAAAAATATTGGCGCTTATCTCGTTGTTTGGGGTTTTATAGCCTTGTGTTGACGCATGATACAAATGGAGTGGTGTTCTGAATGTTCTTGTTTAAAAAGTAAGACCAGGCCAGAATTCGGTTCCTCGTGCTTCGGAGAGGTGACCTCTGGTTTAAATCCCAACGACGTTGTTTTATGTGGTTCTTCCATTAATTGGGGTGACAGATCTATGTGCCCAACTGTGATGTTGATTTGTTAATTATTCCCCCCCCCCCTTCTCATTTATATGATGATTGGATGATTACGGTGACAGACGAACAAAGCTGAAACGATGCTTTGTTTCCACAATACTGTCCCATCCCTGTAAATGTACTCCATTATGCATTCCTACCAATCGCTATTGTCGTTTGCACTCAAGTGGCGTGTAATATATGTAAGCAGAAGAAGCTCTGGTTTTGATATGATTATGATCAAAACAAAGGTCATTTTCACCTGCTTTGTACGTCATGTAAACACTCGTGGGGCATGCCTTGAAGTGCACAGATGCAACGGGCACACTTTTTGGTGGAGTTCCAATGCAAGATTGTGGACGGTCGATGTCATGTTGCAGAAATATTGTCAAACCTTTCCGAGAGCTGTGGGATGAGTTTTTAGGATCTCTCGACTGAGCCAGTGAACAAAGGATGCATTGTTCCCTTATGAATGCCTCTGGGGGAGATCAGGGTGCCCACGGTTGAGAGTTTCAAAGAAGAGAATTCTTCTCTCGACAGGTCACTCGCTACTCGATTGCACACTGCTGCCGAATCGGCCTTCAATTATGGCAGCAATTTGGAACTTGGCCATGCTACCAGCACACAACGGCATACTCTTTTCAAAAAAGCACCGCAGGTTCTTTATTATCCACGAATGATTGCTCGCAAACGGGACAGCAATCTTTTTACACCCCTCCCCCCCCCTTGCGAATGGATGTTGCACGCAAAGTCGTGCCCGTGAATAACCGGCGTGGCAGTTTGAAAATTGGTCCTCGTATCCTTTTATCCTCACAAGGCATCTCACCCTGTTTTGGACGTCTCCGGTGCATATATGCTACGCTTGAGATACGCCATCAGTTCACGTCGAGGTATGACAATTAAAATGACTCGATATGATCATAATTTGATTTTCCCCTTGGATCCTCCTCCGATGAAATGGGCCTCCTGAGAAGTAAACTGGGCTATCCCACATTCAGGACCAAGTTTCAGCAAGCGCACCCAGGTAATCTTTCAAGGTGGGTACACCTCGAGCGTTAAAATGGCAGTTTTCAACAAAAATGTTTGTGGCCGATGCTGATCTTTGTTCAGTGAGAATTGAATGATTTATTGTATGAACCTGAAGTTTGAACCCCTTATTCTCAGAAATCTTGGCATGTTTGATAGCCCAGTGTACTTCTCAGCAGCTCAGATGTCGTGGGACATTTTCTTGTTTCAAATGTTCTCTGCCGCCATGTCTGACCCACTGACAATTATCTATGCTATTCACAAGATTAGATGCGAGTAATTCTGATAAATTTGTCATGTTTTATGTTTGGTTCAAAGTTTGATGAAGTTTAGAATTCCATCAACTTTGACGACTAAATAGCGTTTGTGTACAATTCCTCATTTGAAATAAAAACACACGTCGTGTTGAATAGACGGGGAGTAGACGTCATGAATCGTAGTGGTGACTGTCTTGCCCGGGTTTGAATCTTGACCCAGCTCTAAACTGTCATCCTGGTGTTTCGCATGGGAGTCTTCAACGTGTGTACTGTTCATCGGAAGGTCATCAAGCCAGTGTACCAGTCCACCAGCACCGGTGATTGGTTGGTCGACGTCAAAGATCCCATGATGTGTTTTGCAAAGAGGCGGCGAGCTATTATCGCTCCACCCTGAACAAAATGAATTTCTGCCACCTCGTCCGAATATCCTTCGATGGAGTGGTGACTCTTCCAGGTTGGGTTGTTGACTTGTCCTGATACCCCTCTGCAGTGGTGTCAAAGTAATATTCTGTAAACGGTAGTATCCTTACGATAATTCACGGACCGATGTTTGTGTTGTTTGTTTGTTTGTTTGTTTGTTGCGCTACTCCTACAGTTCTGGCCCAGTTGCACCCAGACTTGTTACATAGGATCAGCATAACCCCAATTAATGTATAGGGGTGTTTTTATCTTTGCCAGTGGTCTTGGGGGAGGGAATTCCCTGTGTAAATGTGCATGGTGTAGCGCCACCTCTACGTGCGAGAGGGTATTACAAGTCTCCACCATTTACAGTATATTCCTGTCGCCACGTTTTCTCGTACAGTGAGGTGTTTTGAATTATAAGCAGTAGGTATGTTTTTTTTTTTATTTATTTTTTTTTGCTTCATGCATGTAATCCGGGTTATTATTTTTTTTCCCATCCAGAGCTGTCAGTTACCTATACACCTCCCAAATAAAGGTATGCGTCAGAAGAACGTGTTGAATGCTTGAAAACGAGATCTCCCGTAGTGCGGGTACTCCGCGAGTTAATAAGTTAGCAAAACTTGTCTCTATTCACACTCGTAAACCAAACTACTTGACTTGAACTTTTATGAAGTGGATGAGAAAATGGAATTGAATATATTTCAAAAAGTTTGGAATTTCTCTTCAAGCTTTGGTGAAGAACTTGTCGTCATTTTCTCTCCCCCCGGGGAGGCTTTTCCTTCCTAAAAGTACTATTTTTAATTCATAGTGTTGTGACAAAGTCCTTTTTACAGGAACATCTGATGAAACAGAAGGCAAAAAGACAAATCCCCACATATGTAAATATTCCCATTTTGGGAAGGAGTGCGATGTTTGTTTGTTTTTTCTTTCTTTCTTTCTTTCTTCCAAACAATTTCAGGTGTAAATAAAGTATCCAAAATGTACCATTCCAAATGAATCAAGTCACTTCCATTTATTATTCATCTTCAGTCTTCTCCCACCTGCGTGGCACTGCGCTCCTGAGTTTGCGTCGAGCTCTTCGCTGCAGGTTTTCCAAGTGCTCTGCCCACCGCTCCCTCATGGTTCCTCTCATTTCCATTACTCAGATTTACTACACTGCCGAGACCCTGTTCCCACCCTTCTCCTCCAATTTCCTCTCCTCCTTGTTCTGTGATTCATCAATTTTTTTCTTGTCTTACTGTTTTCTCCTTGCCACTTTTTTTTCCTTCTTTTTCTTTGGCCCTTTGCCTCCTCCTCCTATTCTGCTCTTGCACGAGCCCAACACCTGTACGGAATATAAAGCCGTTGCAGCGGTCACTCCTGAACCGAAGTGTCACTTTCTGTACGCTTTAGGTCCGGTCTGTTGCTCCAGCGTGCAAATGTTTTGCAAACTGATCGATGCACTCGCGTGACCTCGCTGAATGGCTCCCAGTCTTGGAGAGTTGACCTCCCGGCCTCCAGGTCCACTCGCGGCGTTCCGTTGGTTTGGCGTCTGGTTTCACCGGAGTGATGGAGCTCGGTGTCATGAGGGAATTTGGTGGTTGTGGTGGGGAAGGGCTAGTGAGCTCAGGTTTTTGATCAACGTGATGGCTTTGGAGAGGTTGGGCCTTGATACTGACGTGATAAGGTGTACCCGTTCGCCGGCTGCTTCTTACTCTGTGAGATCGGTGTCAAGAATGCGTCGCAGGTCCTGGAGAAAGATTAAAACTGGGCATGTGAAAGATTTTTGTTTTCGCCTTTCTTCGGCAGCCAACTTTGGTAATTGATTCCTGCAGTTTTGTTTGTTAAAACTCTTTGTACTATACTTGGCTGTATCTCGTGCGTTAATCATTCATATCGGGTGCGAGGGATAGTTTATGAAGTTTATTTCTCGTCTCTAGCCTGGTGTTGGCTTCGTGGTTAGGGTGGCTGGCTTGGGATATTGGGGTCCTGAATTCAAGCCCCTGTTTACCGTTGAATTTCACACCAGGTGGGGTTGACTCAGCCTGTCATCCTTCCAAGGTGGGTGAAACGAATGTCACTTTACTGGGGTAATAACCTTTCGGGGGAACCTGCGGCCGGAGTGGCGACCCATCTCGGACTACTCCTGGTTGTGGGTTGTTCAAAAAGTTATTTGAATGACATACGAAGGTTGAAGACATTCCAGTTATATGTTTCTAGGAATCAAAGTATGTTGGTTTTGTTTTATTGTGCGATTTGTTGTTTCGTGATATATATATATATATATATATATATATATATATATATATTTTTTTTTTTTCATATATTACATGTGTCTGTCTGTCTTATCATCTCTGGCTCATTGAACCTTTTTAACACCCAGCATGTGTTGCCTTTATCTTTTCGTTGTTTCTGAAGCACAACGTAGCGATTGGAGCTTCCAAAAAAGTGGAATGCTTTCTGGCGGGTCACGTCCGGGTAATTCTGTCATGACCAAAGGAAGGCTGTTCTTGTGTTCGTAGAAAAACCCATTGCTTTAGGACTCGCACAACAATTTTCAAATCGCTTTTGGTTTGAGGGCGAGTCCTGGCTTGTCTGAAATTCCTTGTGTCGTGCGTCACGCAAGATTTGCAATGGGGTGGTGGCAGGGATGTGTAGAGTGGGTGGTGGGGGTTGAGGCTAGCAGGAACTGTCGAGGTAAGGGGTAGAGTTAGGGGGTGGCTGGAGTGGTGCAGGGCGTTGTGGAATGATGTGGGAACTGCCTTGTTTCTGTGATTTTTTTCACTCTGCTGCTTTGCTGTCTATTTTCGTTTGAGGTTGTCAATGGGGCAGTTTGTGTCGGTTAATAAACTTACTTTGTAACTGTTGTATTGTATTTATTGTGACTATATTAATAACCAGCATATTGAGCCCTTTTTTTATTTTGATGGTGGTTTGCAGCATTTATACCATTTTAATTTCCCATACAAATTGCAACTGAAAAATTATCTTCCATCAAGCGTGGTGTTGGCTTAACAGTTTTAAGATGGTTGGCTTAAGATCTTAGGGTCTTGAGTTTGAGCCCTTGTCATGCTGCTAAATAACACCAGGTGGGTTGACTCAGCCTGTCATCCTTCCATGGTTGGTAAAATGAGTCCCAGCTTACTGGAAATGGGGGGTGGGGGGGGCACTGCAAGTTGTAACAGAGCTCAGAACACAGGTTGTTTCCCCAACTAACAGAACGTTTGAAAAAAAAAAACAACAACATAAACAATGTGATGATATTGGGATTTTTTTTTCAACTGAAAGTTGTAGACAGGTGTGCTAACTGCTGCACCGTTGTCGACTTTCATTTGATCAAACCAATCGTTCGGACTGTCCGCCGACGCAGACCGACACCAGCATTGACAAAGACTGGTATCCCCTCCATCAGTGTCATGGTTTTGGTGTTTTTCTGACGATTACGTTGATGAATGTGTGTCCATCGGTGAGCATTTTGTTTTCTAAAGGACAATATTTGGCTCTTTATCGATTTTGAGCCATGCTTTTGCCAACAAGGGGGAAAGGAACAATGGAAAGTACATTGTTGCGCTTTTTGGAATCCATACCAAGGTTTTTTTTTTAATATTTTTTTTATTTTTTTTTAGGAAAGGAAACCATGCGTATGCTGAGAAAAGCGCTCGTTGCTATAACAAATTTATCAGTCTTGTTAGTTATGATAACAATTGATAACTCGAACGACCACTCAGTAGAGTGCTTACCTCCGCCAGGCTGATTCGTTTACGTTTTGTATCCCACTGACAGGCCGGATCTGGATTGGGACCTCAACTAAAATCGAATCGGATATTGTGAGATATTGTGCGATGTATCATTTTAGCCCTATTACTCAACGATGAAGAACCACTTTTAAAATTCTAGTATCTGGATCTTCACCAAAATCGAATCAATTCTTCAGTGTCATGTTACCCAAGTTCTCCATCACATTTCGTCCAAATCCGTCCACAACTCTTGGAGATATCCTTTTCACAGACGGACGGACGGACGGACAGACGGGTGAAAACGTAACTTCCATCCACCTTCGGTGTTGGCGGTCATAACAGGTATGGCTTTTAAAGGCTTATGACCTCACAGGTAGCTTTTGATCATGTCACGTTGTACACATTTGATGGGGTGATCATTTCCCCCCACCCCGTGCCATCCTTGCATCTGTAATACTACCATACTACATGACGGATCTTCTCCGAAGTGCTTTCATTACATTGACAAAGGACGAGAGTTTTTAACACTCTCTCTGCAACAACCCGTCTCCTCCCCAACACGATCCTCCAAATGTTGTAGTCAGTCCACTGCAGGACAAAAGTCTCCAAGATGGCTATCTATTCTATCTCGTGCTTCTTTGATTCAGTTCATTCCTGACAACCTCGTAATCTCTCCACCTGACATTGTGCCCGCCTCGGCTGCTCGTACCATTTATCGGTCTCCATTCTGTTGTTAATTTGGCCCATCTGCCATGTGTTAACCCGAGCTGGATGACCGGCCAATTTCCATGTTTGACATTGGTAATTTTGGTCTGATTTGTCTGATCCAACGGTTTTATCTTTCTGTCTCACTCGGTAATACCTTGCAGATGTCTTCCCATACTACACTGAGCTGTAGCTTCAGGCTTTTGCTCCAGCTCCTTTGTCAATGAGACCTTGTTTTAGCACCATAGGTGATCGTTCACAGGACACATTGTGTACAAACTCTACATTCTTGGCATGTCGAGACGTATTGCTTTTCACGGTATTATTTAATTTCCCAAGAGCATCCCATCCTATTTTTATCCTTTGTTTTGTGTCATCAGAACGAATGGGATGCATTCACCCGGCCACATGTATGTTTGCACGGACACCTTTATTTCCGGGAAGTGTAGTTCACATTTACGTACATTAGCCTACATTGTAACATTTCGGAGGCACGGTGTAACTTTTTGTGTCATTGAATATTAGTTGTGCCATTGTTGAAGATGTTTATTTTTGTAGAACTTTTCGGAGGTGTGGTTGATTCTTTCAGAGGCATGCTAGATTTTGTCAAGGCTACAGTGCCGGTATGTCTGGAAAATTTAAACAATTGGTTTTATCAACTGATGAGTTGACAAAGGAATTGGCTGTTACACGAAGCGAAGCAAAGCTGATGTTTGAGGCACGAGCCCTTCGTCGGAGACCGAATGAGCTCGCCTCGTCTTTTGCTCCAACGAGCGATTAACGCTCAAAATCCTAACCCTATTTTGAATGACAAAGGAAATATAAATCTTGAAATTTTCATGTCGATGTGCATCTTGGTTCGCACTGATGGGTGCCATTGTTTAAATTGAGCACCGACGCACGTGCCACTTCTTGAGGTTGGTCTGTCCTCATGTCAGCCTTTCATGTTTTGAAGGTAATTTGATCAATTCTGTTGGAGTTGATTTTTTTGACGCAAATTCTTGTTACAGGAATTGTATCGCACCTGCATTGCTGTTATCTTGCCATCTGTAGCTGAATACGCTGCAACTTTGTAGTTTGTACTCATCTCCATTTCTTCTTTGCTCACTCAGCCCAAAGATTCCCACTGTATATTTCCTCGTTCTTCCGTCAATTCACAAAGGCGAAGCTCTCACATGAGACATTGTGTGTTGTCCGTGAAAATAGCTGAGTTCTATGGGGAGCCGCACCCTCCACTCCCTAAGCTGGGGGAATAAGAGCCACTGAGGACTGTTTCCTTTCTTGTGTTGCTATATATATATATCTTCTTTTCTTTTTTTTTGGAGTATGTGGCCTACTTGTTATGCTGGCTACAGATGTGGATTGGCGAGGTGGGGATTTCCTCCACTGAGGCAGCCACTACCCTTCTCAATTACTGAGTTGTCCAGCCAACTGAAACACTGCCTGGGATCCAGCATTGGCGTAACTGACTGCACGGATTCATTCAACGTTTTCCCGGTATATGCCTCCGTTAGAAGCTCTCATCTTGGATGAATATATGACGACTATAAATTCCCTCAAACTAAAAGTTTACAATTAACATGAAGGATTAGAGTGATCATTTGCTTTGCCTTTGCATTTTATGCTTTTTATCGAATCCTTTCTTTGATCATGAGTGTTGGTCACCATAATTAGTTTGAAAATAACTTGCTCGTATCAAGACGACTGCGCAGTTACTCAGTTGGCCAAAAACTTTGGAATACGTGGATGTTTCTGACCAATTTTGAGGGGAATTATCAACATCTCAGATGCCTACTTTAAATGCCATACTTTCTCAGCAAATCCCGCTGCAGTACCTTTTAATGTGGCGAAGGCTAAAAACCAGATCGTCGTCGCCCTTACAATTAGCCCACTTTATTCAAGAGGCCTACATTTTATTTTGACATAATTCTATTTTCCTTTGTTTCTTGTGAATTTGAGAATTTTTTTTTTTGATGCAAATTCTTGTTACAGGAATTGTATCGCACCTGCATTGCTGTTATCTTGCCATCTGTAGCTGAATATGCTGCAACTTTGTAGTTTGTATTCATCTCCATTTCTTCTTTGCTCACTCAGCCCAAAGATTCCCACTGTATATTTCCTCGTTCTTCCGTCAATTCACAAAGGCGAGGCTCTCACATGAGACATTGTGTGTTGTCCGTGAAAATAGCTGAGTTCTATGGGGAGCCGCACCCTCCACTCCCGTAGCTGGGTGAATAAGAGCCACTGAGGACTGTTTCCTTTCTTGGGTTGCGATATATATATATATATATCTTGTTTTCTGTTGAACAAGTCACTTTCTTGGTGCTGATGATTTATTATCCCTTAATGGGACATGTGATATCCAAACAAATTCCAGTTTAATACATTTTTAGCTCGCTTGTTCGAAGAACAGAGAGCTATAGCGATACCCCCGGCGTGAGCATGAGCATCAGCATCAGCGTCAGCGTGAGCGTGAAAATGTTAAAGTTTTTGGTGCAAGTTATTTCGAAGCTTTCCATTCATTTAATATGTGTACGAGGATGCTGATATTTGGCATGGAGGTTCTTTTGGGGGTATACTATTGATGTAGTGAAGTTGAAATTAGAAAAGAATTTCAAATTTTTTAAATTTCTGACCTGTTTTGAACTTAACTTTTTTGGAGCACATCAACGTTAAAGTTTTTGGTGCAAGTTATTTAAAAGCTTGCCATTCATTTAATATGTGTACGAGGATGCTGATATTTGGCATGGAGGTTGTTTTGTGGGTATACTATTGATGTAGTGAAGTTGAAATTAGAAAATAATTTCAAATTTTTAAAATTTCTGACCTGTTTTGAACTTAACTTTTTTGGAGCACATCAATGTTAAAGTTTTTGGTGCAAGTTATTTAAAAGCTTGCCATTCATTTAATATGTGTACTAGGATGCTGATATTTGGCATGGAGGTTCCTTTGGGGTATATTATTGATGTAGTGAACTTGAAATTAACAAATAATTTTAAATTTTTTAAATATTTGACCTGTTTTGAACTTTACTTTTTTGTAGCACATCAACGTTAAAGTTTTTGGTGCAAGTTATTTAAAAGCTTGCTATTCATTTAATATGTGTACTAGAATGATGATATTTGGCATGGAGGTTCCTTTGGGGTATACTATTGATGTAGTGAAGTTGAAATTAAAAAATAATTTCAAATTTTTGAAAATTTTGAACTTAACTTTTTGTAGCACATCAACATTAAAGTTTTTGGTGCAAGTTATTTAAAAGCTTGCCATTCATTTAATATGTGTACAAGGATGCTGATATTTGGCAGGGAGGTTCCTTTGGGGTATATTATTGATGTAGTGAAGTTGAAATTAACAAATAATTTAAAATTTTTTAAATATTTGACCTGTTTTGAACTTAACTTTTTTGTAGCACATCAACGTTAAAGTTTTTGGTGCAAGTTATTTAGAAGCTTGCCATTCATTTAATATGTGTACTAGGATGCTGATATTTGGCATGGAGGTTCCTTTGGGGTATACTATTGGTGTAGTGAAGTTGAAATGAAAAAATAATTTTAAATATTTGACCTGTTTTGAACTTAACTTTTTTGTAGCACATCAACGTTAAAGTTTTTTCCTTTCTCATGTTTTTATCTACCACACTTTTTTACTGATTACAATATACAAATACATATATTGCTTTAAAATTATTTGGATCAGACTTCACTGCAATGTGTGACCGTTTTTTTTTTTTTACAGCCATTTTTCCCTGCTATGCAGGGCTTTTTCTTGAGGCAATGTTTTTTATGGCCGGATGCCCTTCCTGATGCCAACCCTGGTCACCTCTTACGACACACAGGGATATGGTACACCTATTCTAACCGGGGCATACACCGGGACCAGTACACTGGTACTCACTTCGCCGACCTCGGAAGAATGACAGGCTGAGTCAACCCCCTGGTGTTAATTCAGCAGCCAACGGGGCTTGAACTCAGGACCCTGGGATCCCAAGCTGCCACCCTAACCACTAAGCCAACACCAGGCTTACTGCAATGCTTTCTAAAAAAAAAATATTATTAGACTCATCTTTTAAAAACAATAAATGTATAAACAGGCGAGCATTGGGTGGCTTTGACACCAACTCTTTGGTTATCAAATGCTATCAAATGGCAAAACGGGTATAACCAGAAGGTCACTCGGTAGAGCTCATACCTCCACCAGGCCTGATCCAGTAGAACATATCGGGCCCAATAATTTTTTTTTGAAATATGCTACATATGTTTTTGGCCCCATTTCTCAATTGTCAAGAATCACTTGAAAAATTAAAAAAATTCTCCGATCTGGATCTGGATTCGGATCTTCAAAATTGAATCGATTTGTTCTCGTCACGCACCCAATGTGCCCACCAAGTTTAATCCGAATCCATCCACAACTTTTTAAGATATCATGCTCCATATCAGTTTAGCCCGATCTCTCAATGTTGAAGAATCACTTAAAAATTTTAGTGTCTGGATCCGGATCCGGATCATCACCAAAATTTAATAGGTTCGTCCTTGTCATACACTGAATCTGCCCAACAAATTTCATCTGAATCCGTGCACAACATTTTTGAGATATCCTGCTCACAGGCAAACAAAGAAATGAACAAGAAGAGCACTCGGTAAAGCGCACCTGCCTCCGCCACATAATACCTGATCCACGAGAAAATATTGAGCCCAATACATTTTTGAAATATCATGCTATAAAATACTTTATCGTTTTTAGCCCAATCTCTCAATGGTGAAGAATCACTGAAAATGTAACAATTCTCATATCCACATCTTGATTCGGATCTTCACCAAAATCGAATCAATTCGTCCTTGTAACACACCCAACCTGTCCAAGTTTCATCCAGATCCGTCCACAACTTTTTGACATATCCTGTACACAAACAGACCAACAGGGGTGAAAACATAACCTCCTTCACCTTCGGTGGCGGTGGAGGTAAAAATCACTGAGTGACACTTGGCAAAATGGAATGGCATCCGGTGAAGCACATACGTCCATCAGGCTGAACAGCTTCCGTTTTGAATCCCACTGATGGGTTGGATCTGCATTCAGACCTTAAATAAAATAGAATCGGCTTGTTCTTGTCACCGAACCAACTCATCCACCTCGTTTTGTCATAACTCGTCCAACAACCTCTTGAGATATCATGCTCTACATCGTTTTTGGCCCCATCTTTTAATGGTGAAGAATCGCGTACAATTCTCGTATTCGGATCCAGATTCGGCTCTTCACCAGTCTCATCATTTCGTTCTTGTCTCACACCCAACATGTCCATCAAATTTTGTCTCAATCTGTCTTGCACTTTCTTGATATCCTGTTCACAGACAGATAAACAGACAGATAAGGGTGAAAACATAACCTTCGCCCACCTTCGGTGGCGGATGTCATGAAGTGATGCGAGATGATCCATTGGAAGTTGGTGCTCAAGTATTTCTCAGGAACCGTGTCCATGGTCGACGCAAGATTCAAGACCACTGGCGGTCAGCACCACATAACGTAGTGGGAAAGAGTGGAAGCAACACGTATGTCATTGAAGCATTGGATGTGTTTGAAGATACCAGGACAATACATCGCCAGGACTTGCTAAAATCCAGGCCACGAGTTCCTGATATCATTCCAGCGAGTACCCGTGCAGCAGATCATGTAATACAGATTAAAGAGAAAAGCCCTGTTGTTGAAAAGGAATATGCTTCCGACTGAGTTTTAATTTGAAGGGACGCTGTGCAATCTCCGAGGATGACAAACTCCTTAGCTAGTGCCAGTGCCAGTGCCAGTGGCAGGGATGAATCAAGTCTCGCAGATCAGCAGCACTCGCCAGGTTCATTTGTGAAACGTGACCTTAGAGTCGTAGTTCAGACCAGTGCTTCATGCAAAGTAGAGGAGCAGCACACGACTGGAGGAACCTGACTTAGTCATCGATAGAATTGTTCAGCCTAATCAAACACTTAGAAGGAGTCAACGGACAACAGCTGGTCAACATTCAAACACCTTTAACTCTGCTTGCCCAGCTGCACATCACGAGTTGACGTTGAATCTCGGTTATGGACCCTCAGGTTTTGTCTAACGTTGCTCAAACTCGACTATTGTTAATGCAGATGTTGACCAGCATGAAGCCATGTACTTAAAATAAGTTAGAAATGTACGATATCGCTGAGACAGCAATATTTCATTCGGCGAGTGTGTGAAGTGGTGCAGAATCGGTTTTTCCGTTTTACATCATTTTGATCATTACCAAACTGCATGTCTTCCGAAGTTGAAGCTAGTCATGTGCTTGTTACACATCATCGAAACTCCACCACTTTTGCGCCGATCAAGGGAGCGCCATTTTGTTTGTCCGACAAGGCAGTCATCTGTGCGGGCTCGTGTTGTGTTTCTGGATTTCACTGTACTCTTGTTTGAGGATTCCTTGTATAATTACCATAAACACATCATGTAGGACTTGCAGAAACAATCGATGTAACTGTAACCATGGTGATTTGTTGATTTTTTTTTTTCATAGTGATGAGCATTTTTTTTTTGTATACATCGTGGAGACTCGTGGAAGAGTTAGCGTTAGTACATTGAACGGATCAGGACACAGCACGGCAAAAGGAACAGTAGAGAGACAGAGACAGAGACAGAGACAGAGACAAAAGAGAAAAAACACTAACAGCTGAGTTAGAGGCCAAGATAGAGCCAGACTTGCAGAAACAATCGATGTAACTGTAACCAAGGTGATTTGTTGATTTTTTTTTCATAGTGATGAGCATTTTTTTTTGTATACATCGTGGAGACTCGTGGAAGAGTTAGCGTTAGTACATTGAACGGATCAGGACACAGCACGGCAAAAGGAACAGTAGAGAGACAGAGACAGAGACAGAGACAGAGACAAAAGAGAAAAAACACTAACAGCTGAGTTAGAGGCCAAGATAGAGCCAGACTTGCAGAAACAATCGATGTAACTGTAACCATGGTAACCATGATAAAGAAACAATCGATGTAACTGTAACCATGGTGATTTGTTGATTTTTTTTTTTCATAGTGATGAGCATTTTTTTTTGTATACATCGTGGAGACTCGTGGAAGAGTTAGCGTTAGTACATTGAACGGATCAGGACACAGCACGGCAAAAGGAACAGTAGAGAGACAGAGACAGAGACAGAGACAGAGACAAAAGAGAAAAAACACTAACAGCTGAGTTAGAGGCCAAGATAGAGCCAGACTTGCAGAAACAATCGATGTAACTGTAACCAAGGTGATTTGTTGATTTTTTTTTTTCATAGTGATGAGCATTTTTTTTTTGTATACATCGTGGAGACTCGTGGAAGAGTTAGCGTTAGTACATTGAACGGATCAGGACACAGCACGGCAAAAGGAACAGTAGAGAGACAGAGACAGAGACAGAGACAAAAGAGAAAAAACACTAACAGCTGAGTTAGAGGCCAAGATAGAGCCAGACTTGCAGAAACAATCGATGTAACTGTAACCATGGTGATTTGTTGATTTTTTTTTCATAGTGATGAGCATTTTTTTTTTGTATACATCGTGGAGACTCGTGGAAGAGTTAGCGTTAGTACATTGAACGGATCAGGACACAGCACGGCAAAAGGAACAGTAGAGAGACAGAGACAGAGACAGAGACAGAGACAAAAGAGAAAAAACACTAACAGCTGAGTTAGAGGCCAAGATAGAGCCAGACTTGCAGAAACAATCGATGTAACTGTAACCATGGTGATTTGTTGATTTTTTTTTTTTCATAGTGATGAGCATTTTTTTTTTTGTATACATCGTGGAGACTCGTGGAAGAGTTAGCGTTAGTACATTGAACGGATCAGGACACAGCACAGCAAAAGGAACAGTAGAGAGACAGAGACAGAGACAGAGACAAAAGAGAAAAAACACTAACAGCTGAGTTAGAGGCCAAGATAGAGCCAGACTTGCAGAAACAATCGATGTAACTGTAACCAAGGTGATTTGTTGATTTTTTTTTTTTTCATAGTGATGAGCATTTTTTTTTTTTTTTGTATACATCGTGGAGACTCGTGGAAGAGTTAGCGTTAGTACATTGAATGGATCAGGACACAGCACAGCAAAGGGAACAGCAGAGAGACAGAGACAGAGACAAAAGAGAAAAAACACTAACAGCTGAGTTATAGGCCAAGATAGAGCCAGACTTGGAGAAACGATGGGAGTGGGGGTGGAATGAGGGGCAGGAGAGGATGCATGAGGGGTACACAAGATGGATACAGAAGGAAACTCTCAGGAGGGAAAACTGGAAATTTGGAAGGACGAGGGATTGGAGTGGGGTTAATGAGGGAAGAAATGTTCAAGGTTTTGGTTTGGGGACGATCTGAGATGGTGGTGAACAGCTGTTTTGGAGACCTGGAGGGAAACATGAAATTGAAGAGAATGTGGAAGTTGGTTCCACAGACGTGGGAGAAAAGAGGAACGAATGAGTGGAGGTGAGCAGTGATTATGGATTTTGGTGGCTGGCTTTGGAGGAAAACTTTGAAATGTGGTTTGCCAAAGAAAGAGCGTGGCTGATCGTGAGACCCGGGAGTTTGAATGACTGAACTTCCTCAAGCGGATCGTTAAGAAAGTACTTAGGAGGGTTTGCCAGACGTTTTTTTTTGGAGAGAGATGGAGTGTGAGATTTGTCAGGATTGAAAGACATATTCCAAGTGTTTAACCAGCTTATGATATTTTTTTTTTCAAGGTCTAAAGAAAGGGAAGAGGCTGCAGCCTCACTGTCTGAAGGATAAGGGATGTCATGGCACAGGGTGGAGTCATCAGCAAATAGATAAAGAGGATTTTCCAGAGATTCAGAGAGATCATTGATGCAGATTAGGAATAGGACTGTGTGCAGAACACTGCCTTGGGGCACTCCAGCCTTGACAGGGAGAGGAAATGAAAGGATTCAGTTGAGCGCCACTCTTTGGCTACGAGAGTAGAAGTCATTGAGCCTTGTGTGTAGTTTGCCTTGGATGCCATGGACAGTGAGTTTGGAGAGTACGGCAGGATGTCACACTGTATAAAAAGCACGAGATATGTCCAGAGACACGGCCCTGATCCCTTGTCTGTCTTTGAGGGCTTCCATCCCTTGTTGGGTGAGTAGAAGCAGCATGTCCAAGGTGAAGTGACCTGGTCTGAATCCGAATTGGTGATCTGACATGAGGTTGAGAAAAGGATTTCATATGATTAACTGCGATGATGGATTCCACGCGCATGCTGATGATTGGAAGTAAACTGATTGGTCTGTAGTTGAGGGGATCCATTGTTGCACCGTTTTATGCAGTGCAGTGATGTTGGTGGATTTTCATGCAGATGCAAGATGACCGAGTGCAAATGACAGGGTGAAAAGGGCAAGGAGAGGATGGGAAATATCAGCAGAACAGGTTTTTTTGGAGACGTGAGCTGATGCCCTCTGGTCCAGTTGTAGTCACAAGGTTTGAAATATCCTTCCCACCTTTTCAGGTGCAAAAGACAGAGTCCAGGAGCAGTTAGGTACGACAGGGAATAATGGGTACTGAGACTGAGTGGTTGGGGAATACAATATTTGGAAGCAAACACAGAATTGAGGCATTCGGCCTTCTCGCGAGTGGAGTCAGCTGTGATGCCATTTGAAGGGAAGGAAGGGATGGAAGGGGAGCATACTCCAGAGACA
This sequence comes from Eptatretus burgeri, assembly GCF_056783735.1. Classification (NCBI taxonomy): domain Eukaryota; kingdom Metazoa; phylum Chordata; class Myxini; order Myxiniformes; family Myxinidae; genus Eptatretus; species Eptatretus burgeri. Next base: position 101,845,977 of record NC_140962.1, on the reverse strand, counting down.
GACTTAACTCGGTGTCAGGAGGTTTTAGAGGAGGGAGACAAGTTTGAAAGTTCATTAATTGAGGTTCCACGGATGTTGTTTTCTGGCTTTCCTGAGAGTGGACACACTTGTCCTGGACTTTTTGGAATGAACTGAAATTGCCTTCGGTCGGATGTGCCTTCCAGGAAGAGAAGGCAAGTTGTTTCAGAGTAACTGCCTCACCCCACAGGATTCAGTGATCCATGAGTGAGAAGTGAGGCAGGAAGAAGGGTCAGATGACTGAAGATGAGATGGGATGAAACTGTGCATAAGAGAGAGTGCAGGTTTCTGTGGAAGAATTCCCAGGCTGAGTTAACGTCAGGGACAGGAGATACGGGAACCCAGTCCTGAAGAGAGATGGCTACTTGTAGTCCATGACAATCTGTGGAAGTGAACAGCCAAACTCGCCGACGACGTTGAGGCAGCTCTGAAAATAGCCAGAGATGCTGATTTTCAGACTGTAAGCAATATGTTCAGATGAACCAATTGGAGCAGAGGAAGAGCAGGCGACATTTTTATGCGAAGTAAGTCATCACCAAGTCCAGAAGGGAGGATTTGCCATTGGGAGAAATCCGGATTGGAAAGTTCATGGATTGAGTCAGTCCCATGAAGTTCCATGACTGGTGCGAGAGTAACAAACATCCCGCCACGTTGGATGGTGACAATTGAAATTGCCGCAGATGAAGGAGATATATATATATATATATATATATATATATATATATATATATATATATATATATATATATATATATATATATATATATATATATATATATATATATATATATATATATAGAGATATAGATATATATAGAGATATAGATATATAAATATATAGAGATATAGATATATAAGTATATAGAGATATAGAGATATAGATATATAAATATATAGAGATATAGAGATATAAATATATGGAGATATAGAGATATAGATATATAAATATATAGAGATATAGAGATATAGATATATAAATATATGGAGATATAGAGATATAGATATATAAATATATAGAGATATAGAGATATAGATATATAAATATATGGAGATATAGAGATATAGATATATAAATATATAGAGATATAGAGATATAGATATATAAATATATAGAGATATAGAGATATAGATATATAAATATATAGAGATATAGAGATATAGATATATAAATATATGGAGATATAGAGATATAGAGATATAGATATATAAATATATGGAGATATAGAGATATAGATATATAAATATATAGAGATATAGAGATATAGAAATATAGATATATAAATATATGGAGATATAGAGATATAGATATATAAATATATAGAGATATAGATATATAAATATATAGAGATATAGAGATATAGATATATAAATATATGGAGATATAGATATATAGATAGAGATATATAGAGATATAGAGATATAGATATATAAATATATGGAGATATAGATATATCGATAGAGATATATATATATATATATATATATATATATATATATATATATATATATATATATATATATATATATATATATATATATATATATATATATATATATAACCGGGCGTAGTGCCGTGCGCCTGTAATCCGGCTACTCGGAGGCTTGGGTTGGAGGATCGCTTGAGGACGGGGGCTCTGCACTGGGCAGGGTGTAGAGCAGCCCGGAATCATGGCGAAATCCTGATCCCTGTGCCGTAAGAGGCGACCAGGGTTGCGTCAGGAAGGGCATCCGGCGTAAAACCTGTGCCAAATCAGTATGCGGATCATAACGGATGATCCGCTGTGGCGACCCCTAACGGGAGCAGCCGAAAGATGAACAACAACATATATATATATATATATATATATATAGATATATATATATATATATGTGTATATAGAGATATAGGATGGGATGAATGGTGAAACGTTTGTCTGAGAGAGTGATGTAAATGGTGTTATCACTGTTAGGAGCACGGTACAATACAGAGATGAACAAGAGGTGGCAGAGGAGATGACGTCACAGTCAGAGGGCACTCCTGGGGAATGGGAGGTGCAAGATCAGTCCATGGTTGGTGGGAAATTGAGTTTGTGATGTAAAGTGCATCTCTGCCACCGGAGCGTTGTTCAGGCCCATCAAATTTGAAGAGACAATAATTCTGGGAGAGACATTAAGGAGTCTGGGACGTCCTGCGGGAGGAAGGATTCTGTTATTAAACATATTTGTGTTCAACGGTGAACGTGGAAACACTGTGTATGAGGTACAGTGTCGGCGTAAAGGCATTTTAGAGTGAAGTTGTAGAAAGTTAATATTTTAATGATCTTATAGCAGATGATCCTGAAATGTGGCATGAGTTTTTACCTCCACCATAGAAGGTGGGCAGAGGTTATGTTTTGACGTCTGTTTGTCTGTGAGCAGGATATCTGAAAAAAGTTGTGGATGTCTGGATACAGATCCGGATTATCAGTGGATACAAAACACAATCTGTTCAATCTGGCGGAGGTATGCGCTCCACCGTGTGCCGTTCGAGTTACGTGTGTGTGTGTGTGTGTGTGTGTGTGTGTGTGTGTGTGTGTGTGTGTGTGTGTGTGTGTGTGTGTGTGTGTGTGTGTTTTTGTTCTTTCTATTGACGGTTGTAATACCACCGTGTTGAGTCATTGTTGGTTCATTGGTTTCACAGGATTTCTTTACCTTTGGTTCATTTTTCGTACCAATAAAGCACACATTGGGAACTTCAAACTCCACGTCGACTCGTTTCTTACCAACCTATGGGGATGGGGGGGGGGGGTAGGGGGTGGGGGGTGGGGAGGGCATGCTCTTTACACTTGTGAATTTTAGATCCATTTTGAGGATTTATTTATTTATTTTTGTTGAATCTGTCATTTTCTCAGTTCTTGTGATTTCTATCCCCCAAAGGAACATGAGATGTGTGAACAAATCCCAATTAATTAAAACAAAATTCTTCCTTGCATCAACATTGTCACTCTATTGTGTCCCTCACAGGAGCAATATCAGTTTTATTGGCACAATAAATGTCTTTTCTGGCTTACAGAAATGCCTAAAACTGGCTGTGCCATCTTGATAACTGTTGTTTGTTATTTCCATGTTCCTCCTCTGGGTCATCAGGGCACCCTCACCCAGGGTCATGGACGATGTGTTGGTAAGAATTTAACTCAGACATTTAACAGCTGTTGCATGGTGTCGTGTCGAAGCAGCCCTCAACCAGGGCAGCGATTTGTAACTTAGCCAGGGTACGTGTGAAAAGCCTGGTGTTCACCATCGTGAAAAGTCTGGTGTTGGCTTAGTGGTTCGGGTGGCTGGCTTGGGATCTTAGGGTCCTGGGTTTGAGTCCCGTTGGCCGCTCAATTTATACCAGGTGGGGTTGACTCAGCCTGTCATCCTTCCCGAGGTCGGCGAAATGAGTACCAGTGTGCTGCTATAGGGGCACAGCATCAGCGGCACAGTCGTGCCTCAACAAAATGAGAGCTACCCGGCAGCCACGCTGCCATACGCAACAAGAAGAAGACCACCATCGTCCAAACCGCAACATCAGGTTTAATGGCTCGTACGGACTGACGTTGATGGTACAATCGAGCACGTTGAAAGAATAAGGTCATTTGTCGTTATCCTAAACATCTTCTTTGATTATTTTTTTTTTTGTGGTGTTTGATGAAACGTTTATGACAAACACCGCTTGCTTCCAGTCAGTATCTGGGCTTCCAAGCTTCTTTTGTCTGCCATTTTCCTCCTTCCATGGTCAGCCTTTGGGAGAGGTTTACACTCTCGAAATTGTAGTCCTTACCCTCAGCCATGGCCTCTTCTGGATCAACCGCATCGCAAAACCGGCCTCCAAAGCCAACCGCAGACCGGGGTTCGTCCATCGATCCAAGTCTTCACTTGGAAAATCGGACCTACTCGCAGTCTAAAAGGCCTTTGTCCATAGCTCAATGGAGTACTGCTCTCCGAGTTATAAGCTGGCACCCCAGCAACACATCTGTCTCTCCCGGATTCTGCGGAATCGAAAGCTCTCAACATTGTTGGAATCTCCCCTGACGAGGAAACCAAGCACTAGGTATGTTGCTCGCGTCGCCAGGCAGGCTGGTTGTCCGTTTTCTCCTGCCTCCTCTCGAATCTCGCTCCGTCTGCTCCATGTTCTCTGGCCCTCCCCAGAAACTTAAGAATGCACGAGTTCTTCCACTAACCCCCTTCTGGTTAAACCTCCACAATCTAGGCTGACTGCACACCTCAACCTCTTTGTTCCTCGCTTCTTCCGTCTAGATGGAACTGCCTTCCAGAGGCTTTTCTTCACACTCATGTCATGTTTCAGCAATAAAACAACTTTTTTTTTCCTGGTAATCGGGCTGTGCCACAAATATACCTCCTCAAATGGCTGTTTAACTCCGCAGTTTGTTTTGCCATGGAAAGGTCTTTCACATGAGCACTTGGATGTGTCGTGAGATCGGCAAAGTTAAATGGGGGCATGTCGGCCCAGTATCCAAAATTTCTGCCGTGCGCCATCGAGCGAGCATAGTTTTTCCTATGGGGAAGCGGACCCTTTTGTTTTTGACATTTTGAGGGACAGTGGGGAGCTGATGTCTGAGCCAAGTCTGTGGGCTGACTTGCCTCGAGGTCATAAGTGTTGGTCAGACAGACCGCTCATTGTGTATTTGTGGAGCGTTCGGCACTTTGCGCTCTGGATTTCTTTGGTGGCGATCTATTTATTATGTATGTACAGACCTTTGGAGTTGGGAAGTATTGTGAAATGTAAAAAAAAATTGAGAGAAGGGAGAGTGATGAAGTAGGTACTGATGGGAATTGGGTGCTGAGGTCGGTGATCGGACGAAAGGACTAGTGTGTTTGTTCCTATCAATACATCATCACGCGTGATGGTTTGGTCCCAGATTAATATCCCATATGTAATGTCGATTTGTCCATTGTCTCTGAAGGTCCTTGTAATTTTTGTAAAAGTATGATTGGAGTTGGGGTGCGAGAGGGATTCACCATTCCCATTAAATCTTTGACCGACGTACAGCACTTGGTATTGTTCATTACATTGTAAAGAAACAGGTGACTCAACTAAACTTAGAACTAGTTACGCTAACATTGTCGTGAAAGCTATTTCATTGCAAGATGATGATATTGCATCTCTGTGATGAATAGTCAATTATTCTGGTTCTCATGAGGGGATTCAGGATAGTGAGAGGGGAGGTTCGTCCACGCATTTCAAACCCCACCGAGATCTGCTCCTGATTTATATGCAGCTTGTACCTTTAATGGTCTTAGTCAATCTCTTGCTGTTAACAAGAAACTGGTATGAATTCCATGTTCCACCATGTTGAGACCCGTTTATGCTTCCGATAATTATTTATCAGGAATGGCAGGGAGTGAGACTCGCCCTCCTTCTTGAAGATTCCCCCTGCAACTTGCGTCTGGTACATCAGGATTTTCCAACCTATCTTGTCATTATCCCGCCATCTCGCACCATAATTTCCTCTACCTTTTGCCGACGTCTCCTTTTTCAGCATTGATTTTTCTCTGAATGCTTTTTTTTTTAGCTCAACTCAAACGTAGTTCTGCAGAGCTTATGGGATGGCCCGTCATCCGTCCGCCCGTAAACGCTTGCAACTTCTTTTCCAAAACTGCTGATTGGATTGTGACAAAACTTGGCTGAACTATTTCCAAGAAATCGGGGTCCAAGGGGGGTGTACCGGGCATCAAGGTGTGGGTCCAGGTTTGACCCCGCCCAAATAGATATTTACTTTAAATTTTGATGAAACTTGACCACAAACTTCATCAATCCTGATGTACAAAAGTTTGTTCATGACAAAAAAACATGTAGTTTAACTACATTAAACATGTAGTTTAACTAGAAGTGGGTTGATGGCGGACCGTGTGCGCCCTGCAGAAACTTGGGGGCTAGCAATGCACGCAAAGTGCAGAGGGAAGAAGAGAGACACAACCGACCTGTCTGCTTTGTGAAAGTGAGAAGCCCATCGACTCAGCTTCATTGTGGGAGATTCCAATGATTTTTAAAGCCTTGCATTTCCACAGTGACGAGCAGAGCAGGGTGTGAGGCAGGTGAGCCAGCCCAGAGGGGAGAGCAATACTCCATAAAGCTGCAGATGAAGGCTTTATAGGTGGATCGAAGTTGAGGAGTGCTAAAGAAGGACTTTGTACGATGGAGGATGCCCAGTTGTTGGCTGGCTTTGTAGGCCAACTTTGAAATGTGGTTTGCCCAAGACAGATCATGGCTGACAGTGAGACCTTGAAGGAGTTTGAATATCTGAACTTCCTAAAGAGGATTGTTAAGAAAGTAGATTGAGGGGGTGGGGAGGGGTTACCAGACAGTCCTTTTCGAAAGTTATCGTGAGAGTGAGAGATTTTTTGGAATTGAAAGACCTGTTCCAAGTGTTTGACCATCTTGTGATTTTGTCAGTCTGAAGAGAGGGAAGAGGATGTCATGGCAGCCTGCCTGTCTGAAGGATTCGTGATGTCATGGCAGAGGGTGAACACATCAGCAAATAGATAAAGGTAATTTTTCTTGAGAAATGAAAATAAAGGGGATTTCCCAAAGGGGAAATTAAAATAAAGGGGATTTATCAAAGGGGAAATGATAATAAAGGGTATTTCCCAAAGGGGAAATGAAAGTAAAGGGGATTTCCCAAAGGAGAAATGGAAATAATGGGGATTTCCCAAAGGGGAAATGGAAATAATGGGGATTTCCCAAATGGGATTTCCCATAAACAGGGAAATGGAAATAAAGGTGATTTCCCAAAGGGGAAATGGAAATAAAGGGAATTTTCCAAAGGGGAAATGGAAATAAAGAGGGTTTCCCAAAGGGGAAATGAAAATAAAGGGGATTTCTCAAAGGGGAAATGAAAATAAAGGGGGTTTCCCAAAGGGGAAATGAAAATAATGGGTGTTTCCCAAGGGGGAAATGAAAATAAAGGTGATTTCCCAAATGGGAAATGGAAATATAGGTGATTTCCCAAAGGGGAAATAGAAATGAAGGGGATTTTTCAAAGGGGAAATAGAAATTAAGGGGTTTTCCGAAAGGGGAAATGGAAATAGAGCGGGTTTCCCAAAGGGGAAATGGAAATAAAGGGGATTTCCGAAAGGGGAAATGGAAATAAACGATGAAAATATAATGAAGGGGATTTTTTTCCAGAAATAGTCGTGTGCATTTGCAGCCGAGACACGGGAAATTCAAAAACTTTCAGAACCAACCATTTTCTTAATAACGTTTCAACGTGTGTTTTTTTTTTTTAAGTATTATTATTATTATTCTATTTTTATTTAGTATTTGGTTTTCTTTCAGGTTTATTTTATACTTTTTTTTTTGGTTTATCATTATTTTAATCACTGTTTTATTTGGTAGAAGTCACAATTGTATGTATAATAGTAAAATATTTCCTCCTTTAATGTCTCCTGTGAGCATCTTTTATCAGTAGAGCTTGACAGACTGCATCAACTTCAGCACGTCTCTGGAGAGTACTTTTGCTCTGCATGTGATGCAAACAAAAGAGATTATACCTTTTGTGTCCGTCTTTACACAATTGAAGCTCGTGGAAGAGCAAGGTGACAAACTGTATCCTCAACATTGACAGAGGGTATAGTGAAGGACAGTGGAGTATGGGTCCACACCCTCGGTCGGTGCAGCTGTTACCCATATTGCTCACACATAATCCATTGGTGAGGCAGTACGTTTGACATGTACTGCCTCACTAACCCTCCATATCTAAAAGACACTTTATAAACTTTAACATGTCTCTGGAGAGTAATTTTGCTCGATATGTGATGTTAACATGAGAGATCATACTTTGCAACGGTTGGACACGGAGAACGAGGGAATTAATGAGCAACCAACAACCTGCAAGTGGGAGGGTTTGTGCTAGACAGGGTCAATGAGGGAGAAAATGATTTGCGGGCAAGGATGGCGGGGTGGGAACACATGATGTTGGTGTACTTCCTTGTTTAGGTCCTGGAAGGAAGGGTGGGATAGAACAGCTTCTGGAAGGTGGTTCCACATAAGGGAGACATGGTTAGCATTGAGGCGTGTGCACAGCCTGGAATTTTGGAAGTTTAACTGGAAGGGTGTTCCTGGAAGAAAGAGTGTTACACTGGATTTTGTTTCAACATGCAGTATTGCATACAGTCTTGATTACATCGATCCATCATGGGATGTGTCCCAACGTCGGTATTGTCTAGTTCTATGTGATCCCTGATGGAGTGAAGACTCATTGTATAACTGCATTTTATTTGCAACATTGGGCACTGCATCACAGAGCATGCCATTATTTGAAGAGGCTATAAATGCTGATGGCCTTTCAGCACAGGCACCTTTTAGGCCGGTTGTTTAATGCCTCTTCCTCCCCTCTCCCCTCTCCCATTTCTTCCCATCCCTCAATACATTTCATTCTATACCAGCAGAGCTTACCCGTCACTTCAGTGACCAACCAATTTGTCGTCGTGTTTGCCAAAGATTTTGGGTGAGAAGGAAAGGGAGACAAATTTACCCATGCATAGAGTGCTTTAACCCCTCACCTGCCACACCCCTCCCTGTCCCCATCCCCGTCTTCATGTCCCGCTCCCCGCACCCTTTGCTCCCCATTCGCCATGATGTCCGTTCACGCAAGAAATGTCTTGCACACGATGACAGGCTTTGACAGGCTGTCTGGGTTTCTTTTGAAGGGGTGGTTGGCAGGGGTGGGGTGGGGAGAAGGGAAGGAGGTGTGGAGTGCTTTAATCTCAGCGTTGCCATGATTAAAAAAAGGAATTTTAATACACTCTGCCACCAGGTGGTGCTCCACAGTACACATTTACATAGAGAAATTATGCCCCCCTCCCCCCACATCCCCACATGAAGCCAGTCACATCTCCGATGTTACACACACACACACACACACACACACACACACACACACACACACACACACACACACACACACACACACACACACACACACACACACACACACACACACACACACACACACACACACAGTTGTATTTGCACCTCGAGTTTGGAGTTTGCAACTTAACAGATGTGGCCGTGCATAAGGAGCAGACAGACACAATGGCGTATGTATGTATGTATATGTATGTATGTATATGTATATATATATATATATATATATATATATGTATACTTCTGTGAATCACATACATATGTATATGTATATGTATATATATATATATATATATATATATATATATATATATATATATATATTTGTGTACAGAAATATATATATATATATATATATATATATATATATATATATATATATATATATATATATATATATATATATATATATATATATATATATGTATCTGAGCCTGGTGTTGGCGCAGTGGTTGAGGCAGCGGCTTGGGATCTAAAAGGTCCTGAGTTCAAGCCCCGTTGGGCCACTGAATTAATACACCAGGGGGTTGACTCAGCCTGTCATCCTTCCGAGGTCGGCGAAATGAGTACCAGTGTATATGTATCTATACCAGTGTATATGTATATTCCACGATACATATATATGTATCTATACATTATATATGTGTCTATACATTCATGTCCCGCTCCCCGCACCCTTTGCTCCCCATTCGCCCTGATGTCCCTTCACGCATGTGTGTATATATGTATGTATATATCTATACACATATATACATATCTATAATTTAAGGAGTGAGGCTCACATGCATGATCAACTGGACCAACCCTCTCAATCTGTTTCATCTTCATGCACAAACTGAAACGGATCACCATAAAAGATGCAATCTCGAAGCCGTCGTCTGAATGAAATTAGATTCTTTTCTGATTTGAGAGGCAGGGATAAACAGACCTTGCACACGTCATGTATTTGCAAGGGCAGACCAGTCGTCCCGACATATTGGACACCCCCAGCTTTGCCTTAGGCCTTTGAGGGCAATGAATTGAAGATGCTGGGTTGTGTTAATGGCGTTTTCATTGCTGTTTTAATCTCTGCACTGCATCTCATCACCTCTCTCACAGTTTGTGGCTGGGTCTCCAGGGAATAAAACAAAACACTTTCGGCTGCTACACTGCTCTACATCTTTGTTGTCGGCTTGGTAACCGCCCAAAGCAGTTACAAACCGTGAAATAATGTCGGCAGTTTCACTTCCCAGGGTGAGATGTGTGGAGGAAAAGGGAACCGGTTGAACTCAAACCAGGGAAACCATCCTTTTGACGTCCTGCCTCATGTGTCATAATCTCGCCACTCGTTCCAAGGCTTTGCATTTTTCCCTGACGAATGGCTTTCGCCTCGCTTCCAGTAAAGCTGATTTTGGATTTATTTTAAGTCCTCCGTGGTGCCTTCTGGATGAACCGGCATTCCTTTTCACATGCAAACTCCTCGTTCTGTCCCATGCTGGCAGAGAGATTGGTGGTGCTTGAAAATATCCCCACACTGGTTCGACTAAAGGCGTTCCCACGCCATCTTCAGCCTCCCGGCCTTCCTCTGACTGTGCATGAACCACTATGTATTAATAGCTTCACCTTGAAAGTATCCTGGCTGGGAACCTTGAACACGCAATCGATGCTTTTCAAAGCTTTTGTTGTTACCCTTGCCGAAGGAGAGGGCATTGCATTTGGTTCTGTTTGTTTGTTTGGTTGTCTGTCTGTCTGTTTGTTTGTCCGCACAGAACTTTCGTGTTTTTCTCCATAACCGCTTGCTTGTCAGATTGAGACAAAATTTTCACCATTGGTACGACTTACTCATGTAGAATGTTTTAATAATTGTGACGTCATAGGTCATGTGGTGTGGCAGCTATGTTGGAAAAACTTTGGACCTCCATCTCTGAAACCACACCAAGGAAAAAATTGAAACTTGGCAAGTACTCCTCATGGGGAATGAGTTTGATTTTTTTTTTTAATTACATCATAGGTGCCCTCGTTCTGCTGTCATAATTGCATATGTGGAACGCCACATCCGATCAGTATGAACATTTTTGAGGGTCATGTGGGGATAAAATGGTCCTCAGAAAATAATTTCATGATGCCATCGGTCTCGTGATTCGGCAGCCATGTTGTTTTTTTTTTTTAACCTTCATAAATCTTCTCTGAAGTGGCTGAACAGATCGATGCAAAACTCTACACGTATGACCACCTGTATATGAGGAACAACAGGTTCACACATATAATGTCACATTGATCACATGGTTTGGCAGCCATTTTGTATTTACCCTAAAACCAACAGAAATCTTCTCCAGAACGGTTGGACAAATCGGGGGGTGGGGGGGGGGGGCCTCACACAAGTGTTCCCCAAGCCATGGGTGTACAATTTTGTTCAGGAATAATCGATAGGTCACATGGTTTGGCAACCATCTTGGATTGAAGAAAATATTAAATAATGTTTTCTCTGGAACCGTTTAATCAATCGACATGAAACTTCACAATTACGATCTAGTCGTGGTGGGGAATGCGTGTTTTAAATTTCAACTTGATCAGATGCATGGTGTGGCAACCAGAATTATTAAAAAAAAAATGATTTGGGTTCTTTTTTTTTTCTTTTCTTTTTTTATATCCTCGTGGAGGATCTCGAAGTCTTACTCACGTTGTTGTTCTTCATCTTCTTCTTGTGGACTTTTTTGTTTCACAGCCGACAGTTTTCATCGAAACTTCCTGAAACTTGGCATATATATGTAAAAATACCCTGCGCAGACAGTAACCATCTCCGATTTTGAAAATTCCTCCGAGAAAAAAAAGTTATGACGTCAAAATATCTCCGCTAATGGAAATCGCCTAAAAAATTATCTCCAAAACTAGCTCATCTTAGCTCATTTGGATCTTAGCTCATTTGGATCTTGGCTCATTTGAGCTTGTTTTTTTTATATTTAAAATAAATAAAAATAATAATAATAACGCTCACTTGGCTGTGCCTGGATGGGTTTGGGGGTAGAGGAGTAGCAGCTGAAATGCGAATCCTTTCCAGGTTCCTTCTGATTACTTCATCTTTGCTTTTTTCTTGTTTGGATTCCTAGTGATTACTCCAATGCAGGACGGTACCTATTTGGTCTTCTGCACCTTTTGAATAATGAATAACAATAAATAAACGTCATGGGTCAGGGTCAAGTGTTCGATCAAAGTGGGACGTCTTGATACCCGGTCTCACTGCCAGCAGTTACAAAGTGGTAGTTCTAATTATGTCTCATTAATTATGTAACACACCAGTACTGGTAAACAAACGCCACACAAAAGCAGTCCTGGCTTGGGAATGCAATCTCTGATTGCTCTTTTTCTTGTTTTCTTATGTCCTTGGTCATCTTGATATTATATTTCAATGAACTGGATACTTAGTATACAGTATAATGATAATATAATTTTTTGAATTTTCTGCTACAAAGGTTGGTGCTTCAGCTTTGCTTGCTCTGCATAACACGACTTTATCACGAGGTGTTTTCTTTGCCTCAGACTCAATCACAGTGGTACATACCCCTTGGGGGGGGGGGGGGGAACACTTCCCCCATCTTATCATTTTTATCCTCTTGCATGTAATAAATGTGCACCTGTCGTGTTCCACCATCTGTGCAGTCACTATAATTTGCAATGCCAACCATACCCAGGTGGCTTGAATGAGCTTATCGTTTTCAATCCTAAATCCGAGACATTGCACGCAGTTTTGCAATATACTAGAATGCCACTTCAACAGTGACGCCATCAGTGAGCACAGAGCCAAGAGTCATTTGGTTTTAGCTGCATCCAAGCTGATAACAAGTCGCTAAGCCTCACAACTGCTCTGACCTGCTGGGGTGTGTCTCCTGGGTGTAGTTAATGGCTGTTGGCTGTCTGCACAAGAACAGAAATCCAATTTTGAGTTTTGCCTGAGCCACATTTAACTCATCCTGGGTGGTTCCCAAGTTAAATGGAATACCAAATTTAGTTTACTCGAAACTATGGCTAATTTTGGACGAGGAATTGGAGCAAAAGCTTTGTGGGCGAGTGGACTGCAAGGATATATTCAACATTTGGTGTGTGTGTGTGTGTGTGTGTGTGTGTGTGTGTGTGTGTGTGTGTGTGTGTGTGTGTGTGTGTGTGTGTGTCTGTGTTAGACTCGATCTGGTGATGCAATCCAGTGTTGGGTTACAAAGGAATGACAATTATGAGTGCATTTACCAAGTTTGAATTTTAAGAGTAAAAACCTGCTGGATGAATGATTTATGTGAGGTGTACATTTGTAATTTTTTTTTGAAAAGAGCATCCTTTTTTTTACAGATATGATGAGTACATGAAATAATTGTATGTCATTTGTACACTTGTGAAGTTATTGAAGTACATGAAGCAAAGTGTAGTGAGACTCACTTTTTTGCCCATATTCTGGGAATGCAATTATTTGGCATAACGGATATCATCCAAAGGGAATTTCAGACTTCAAAATCATTGGTTTTGTTTTATTTTATTCCACTATCGAGGTATGTTGTTTTATTCACATTGGTGGTACGAGTAGTTGGTTTGGGTAAGGGTGGGTGATGCTATACCTACAGTGCCTCAGAAAGTATTCACACTCCTAGACTTTTTCACATTTTGTTGTGTTACGGCTTAAATTTAGAATGGATTAAATTTAAATTATTTGTCACTGATATTCACAAAATACCTCATTATGACAAAGTGAAAACATGTTTTGAGAAATTTTTACAAATTAATTAAAAATGAAAAGCTGAAATGTCTTGTGTCAATAAGTATTCAGCCCCCTGAGTCAATACTTTGTGGAAGTGTCTTTGACAGCGATTACAGCTTTGAGTCTTCTTGGGTATGTCTGTCTGTATCAGCTTTGCACATCTGGATTTGGGAATTTCCTCCCATTCTTCCTTGTAGATTTGCTTAAGTTCTGTCAAGTAGGATGGGAAGCGTCGGTGAACAGCAATCTTCAAGTCTTTCCACAGATTCTCAATGAGATTCAAGTCTGGGCTTTGGCTGGGCCACTCAAGGACTTTCATGTTCTTGTTGTGAAGCCATTCCAGTGTTGCTTTGGCTTTATGTTTGGGGTCATTGTCCCGTTGGAACGTAAATCTTCCTCACAGTCGCAGGTCTTTTGCACTCTGAAGCAGGTTTTCCTCAAGGCTTTTCCTGTATTTGGCACCATTCATTGTTCCTTCTATCCTTACAAGTTTCCCAGTCCCTGCCGCTGAAAAGCATCCCCATAGCATGATGCTGCCACCAGCATGCCCCACAGTAGGGATGATGCTAAATGGGTAGTGAGCTGTGCTCCATTTCCACTAGACGTAGACGTAGCGCTTTACATTCAGGCCAAATAGTTCAATTTTCGTCTCATCAGATCACAGAACATTTTGCCTCATGCTGTCAGAGTCTTTCATGTTCATTTTTGCAAACTCCAGGTGAGCTGTCATGTGCCTTTTTCTCAGGAGTGGCTTCCCTCTGGTCACTCTCCCAGGAAGCCGAGATTTGTGAAATGCTACAAAGATTGTTGTCCTTCTAGCAGGTTCTCCCATCTCAGCCAAGGAACTCTGTAGTTCAGTCAGTAGTCACTGGGTACTTCTTCACCTCCCTGACCAAGGTCCTTGCCCAGGAGCTTGGTTTGGTCGTGCAATCAGCTCTAGGAAGAGTCTGGGTCGTTCAATATTCCTTCCATTTCATAATGATGGAGCTCACTGTGCTCTTGGGATCTTTCAACACTCTAGAAATTGTCTTATAAAAATATTCTTCCTCAGATCTATGCCACCTCACAATTATATCTCAGAGTTCCACTGACAGTTCCTTTGACTTCATGGTCGAGTTTCTGCTCTGACCTGCACTGTCAACTGTGGGACCTGATATAGAAATGTGTGATTCCTTCTAAATCATATCCAATCAATTGAATTGGCCACAGGTGGACTCCAACCAAGTTATGGAGAAATCTCAAGGATGATCAAAGGAAATTGGACGCACTTGAGCTCAATTTGGAGTGTCATAGCAAAGAGGTTGAATACTTATTGACATAAGACATTTCAGCTTTTCATTTTTAATTATTTTGTAAAATTTTCTAAAAGCATGTTATTCAATTTGTCATTGTGGGGTATTTTGTGTAGATCAGTGACAATTTTTTTTTTTAATTTACCATTTTAAATTCAGGCTGAAACAACAAAATTTGTTAAGTCAAGGGGTTTGAATACTTTCTGAAGCGACATTTATGTATATATCTATGTGTGTATATATATATATATATATATATATATATATATATATATATATATATATATATATATATATATATATATATATATATATATATATATATATATTGTTGTGGTTGACGAAATTCGCAAACCACCATTCAGGTCCCTTAGGTGAGATATCTCTGTAAGTATATGTGTAGTTAGTCCAAACCCGTTGTTTAGAGGGAATAAATGTCATTCATTCGGGCTGTGACCCTTTTAGATAGCCGTTTTTCTTTTACTATCTTTATTTTGGGCCAGCCGCCATTACTACCACCACAACCACCACCAACCACGTCTCAACAGCCATCACACAACAACCACCAACCGCAACGCCGCTTCACACCAACAGCCACGACCCTTGCCGTCACATCTCGCTCTCGCAACCATCGCATCACCGCCATTCCCGCGCCGCTTGTGGGCACCGATTCTGGACTCGTACAGGGCGCGCACCGAGCAGCGGGTGCAAAAACACCAGCCTTTCCGAAGAAATCGGATCAAAAACGATTCACGCCTACTTCTGTTCCGTCCTATCAGCGAGCGTGGGGCGATTTGGCCCCGCCTCCAGGTGCGTCGGAGTATAATCGCTATATGCAGATTCGCGGATCAAAAATCATTCACGCCCACTTTTCCTCTGTCCAATGGGGAGCCAGCCAGAGGTGAAGGGTCGAAGGTGAAGGAGCGAAGCCCCGGGGGCTATAAAGGGCCACGTTCGCTCGCCGAAAAGGGGTAGTTGAGTTGGAAAGAGTTGAGAGTTTCTGAGAAGAGGAAAGCAGTTGGACGGAGCTGAGAAGAGTGGAGAGTTGGAGAGTGGTGGTGGCGGCGGCGAAGGCAGTCGAGAGGGCGCTCGTGTCAAAGTCGGGGAGCTGCGGAGAGGGGAGGCCGGTAACGCGACCGAGGTCGCGGTGGAGACGCTCGTCGCGGGACCCAAGCCAGCGAGATATCCTCATTCCCCCGAGCATCAACAACCCCCTCCTGTTT
>NC_140962.1:101652337-101824837 GCF_056783735.1 Eptatretus burgeri | reverse complement strand
ACCAAAAGCACACAGAAAAGAAAAGAAACACAATGCAATTTTACACAAAAAGCAAATGCGACAATGAAGAGCTAATACCGACTACGCGAGCACACGGCAACACTTATACAATTTTACTTCACAGACGGCGCCGACAACACATACCCAAAACCAAGGAAAAGAATACCCTCAAGGATGAGGCGGGCCTGAGGCCGAGACCGGGTCGCGCCTACCCGTCTGGTGATGAGACGCGGAGCGGCGATGGTGCCTCAACTCCGCGGGCCTCGCGGGCAGTGTCTGGTAGGGGTGGGAAAGGGGCCCCCTTGGTCGCACTATCTCAGCGCGGGGGGAAACAGGAGGGGGTTACTGATGCTCGGGGTATAGAGGATTTTTATTGTCCCGCGACGAGCGTCTCCACCTCGGCCAGGTCGCGCTGTCGGCCTCCCTCGGGTGCAGCTCCCTGCACGACGCGAGCACCCCCTCGTCTGCCCTCGCCGCCTCTCCACAGCTCCGTCCCCTCCGTTCCGACTCCAACGCACACGACGACCAGCTCCTTCTTGCCAACTCCACCGCCCGCGAAGTCTTGACTCTCTGCTCTCGACTCTCCTACTCCTCTACTCTCTGGACTGACGAACACGGTCGCTTTTATCAGCCCCGTAGCTTCGCCCTCTCATCTTTGACCCCCTCCCTTCGACCTTTCACCTCGCTCCCCATTGGCCCGAGAAAAAGTGGGCGTGAATGCTTTTTGATCCATAAATTTGCATATATCGATCGCCCTCCAACGCCCTGGGGGCGGGGCCACCCGCCCTCGCTCACCGATTGGACGGCAAAAAGTGGGCGTGTGTCGTTTTTGATCCGTTTTTGAAGCACAAAATCCATGATTTTGTACACGCTGTTTGGCGCGCGCCCTGCACGAGTCCAACACCGGTACCCACAGGCGGCGCAAGAACGGTGGCGATGCGACGGTTGCGAGGTGTGACGTGAAGGTCGTGGCGGTTGTGGTGAAGCGGCGTTGTGGTTGGTGGTTGATGTTGTGGTTGTGGTGGTAATCATGGCGGTTGGTCCAAAATAAAGATAGCAAAAGAAAAACGGCTATCCTGAAGAGTCGCAGCACGCATGAATGACATGTATTCCCACTAGACATCGGGTTTGGGCCTAACTACACATGTACTTACCGAGATACCTCACCTAAGGGACCTGAATGGTGGTTTGCGAATTTGGTAACCACAACAATATATATATATATATATATATATATATATATATTTTTTTTTTTTTCCCAGGTGGCTAGGATTTTTTTTTACAAATAACCAGAAAGAGCAGGGATTTGAATCGCCTTGAAGCGTCAGCATCCTTTGGCGAGGAAGAATACCATTGCATGATTTGGTTGAGAAGGATATTCATGTCCCATTATTAACCCATATGCTTTGATGGTTCTTTGTTCTTTCTTCTCGGATAGGAATGATTTGGTAGTTACTGCACTGTCCGGTAGTTTATTCCACTTGTCCACCCTATGGCTGTAGAAATATTTCTTGACATCCAGATGAGTGTGAATGCATTGCTTTTTCGTTAGTCAATGCACCCTCATACTCACACATTCTGTTATTTCAAAGAGAAACGTTTCATTTATAAAATATATCTGATGGAAGACGCACTGAGTTTGGAGTAGGTTTCCATGTCAACTTCTGTTTCCAATGTTGTCAGGTTCAATGTTCGTCATCCAGTTTCATATTGTCATTCTCTGATGCTTGGGATGAGTTAGGTGGCCATCACTTGCAATCGTTCCATTACCCTTTTATCCTCCTTTAGATGGGGACTTTAAACTTGCATACATCAGTCAAGGTATGAACGAATAGGGGACATGGACAACTCCACTACATGCTTTTTATTTATTTTAGTTCTGGATGAAAGTTTATTCGTATCATAGAAAGGACGATTGGCTTTCTTCGCTGCTGAGGCATCGTGAGAGGGGGTTTTAAGAGACTTCTGAATCTTAATGTTGTTGCGGGCCGGGGATTTGGTGGCGAGAACAACCACTAGGTGGGGGAAGTTACATTGACTCCCACCAGACTCCCGGAATTGTAGGCCGTCGCTCACGGATAATTCCGTGACCCGGCAGGTCGCTTAACCGACCGTGGACGCCAATACCTCAACCGCGTAGCGTAGGGTCTTCCTGCCAGGTGTAATCAGTTTACCTAGTTAACCACGCCGTTTCGACTACCGGGGAACCACGCCCTCGGTACGCCTTACCCGAACCGGATCACCCTACCAACTACGGTAGAGTACCAACTACCAACTCCGGATCGGATGCAGCCGAGCGGAACTACCAAGGATGTACTGGCTAGAGTGAACAGATTATCGGGGATAAAGACCCGGCTAAACTCAGATCCGAACCATGCTGGACCAATGAAGGAAAAGGCAAAAACGAACTGGGAACATTTCTACAATCTTTTATTTACATTAAGGTGAGGAAAAACATGTGGTACAGGAACAGGTTTATTGGTGTGTTATGCAGGGAAAACAAGAGAGAGATGTAGTGCGACAATTTTACAGCAACTTACAAAAGAGGACACAGAGCAGACTTGTCGTGAGAATAATACAGGCAAGAATTACAGCAATCAAAAACTTAAACAGTTCTACTTAATGGACAGGTGCCACAATGGACAGAAATTGCATCGTCCATCACTGAATCTGGAAACCAACTCTTTTTGAAGTCAATTTTCATCCGATTGACCTTGAGCTTTGATTATGATTGTCAATTTTAATCTTAATGAAATGTCCAATTTGATGTATCCATGGCAACCTTTGGAGAGGAGGATGGATTTTACAAGTATCATGTTATGCACGACGTCTTTTTCTTGTCTGTTTGTCTGTCTGTGTGCAGGATATCTCAAAAAGTTGTGGATGGATTCGAATGAAATTTGGTGGGCAAGGTGTGTGTGTGTGTGTGTGTGTGTGTGTGTGTGTGTGTGTGTGTGTGTGTGTGTGTGTGTGTGGGTGTGTGTGTGTGTGTGTGTGTGTGTGTGTGTGTGTGTGTGTGTGTGTGTGTGTGTGTGTGTGTGTGTGTGAGAGAGATAAGGACTAACTGATTAGATTTTGCTGAAGATCAGGATCCGATAAATTTTTCAGTGATTCTTCACCATTGAGAGATATGGCTAAATTAATATATAGCACGATATCTCAAAAAGTTATGGACGGATTTCAATGAAACTTGGTGGATAAGTTGGGTGTGTGACCAGTGACTACGACAAATTGATTCGATTTTGGTGAAGACCCAAATCCAGATCTGGATGCGAGAATTATTTACTTTTTAAAGTGATTCTTCACCACTGAGAGAGAGGGCCAAAAACTATATCCAGCACGATACTTCAAAAATGTATTTGGCCCGATATGTTGTCGTGTATCAGGCATTACATGGTGGAGGTATGCGCTCCACCAAGTGCCCTTCTAGTTTGCCATGTTTCAGCTCAAGTCTGCAGTTGGGTTATATCTTGTAGGTTTTGAATTCCTCCTTTGTCCGATATCATGTGCGATACTGTGTCCACAAATTCGCTGATTTGATTCTCATGCAAATTTTCATTTTAGTCATTCATGTAGATCAGGAAATATAATGGCCCAAGCACTGATCATTGTACTACAAAGCTTGTAATATCCACCAATTTTGATTTGACAACTGATCCACTCTGACCTGATAATGTCTTGATCCACTGTAGAACGTTGCCACCTACTCCGTACGCTGCAATTTGGACAATGAGCCGTTTGTGTGGAACTGTATCAGATGCTTTGGTCGTGGCTATGTGTACCACACCAACTGGGATAGCTTCGTCACTTTGTTTTGTAAGTTTTCTCGATGTTATGGAGTTGTGCCAGGGTGCTGGCGATTGCTTACTGTTCAGGCGTGACATCAAGGGATCATTAACGTCCACAAACTTCTGCTGACAGATGGGCTGGCCAGCTTAATGTCCATCCGAGGGACGGCACACGCATTTATTTTCTCGCCCTGCCTGTGGTGACATTTTCTAGCTGTGTTGAGTTTGGAACCCATGCTGGACAGCTCAGAGGGGAGTGCGCATACCTCTTGTCTATCCTGCTGGCCATAATTGAGGTTTGATCCCCTTTCCGAAAAAAAAAAAAACTCCATCATAATCTTCTTCCCTACTTTTTGCCTCCAACTGTGCTACAGCCTGACTCAGAGCTTATATTTTGCTCCCTGTCCTTCCTTCTGTGTCTGTCGCCTCCACTTGGAAATGATGATGCATTGTTTTTTTCATATGTGGCACATGTATTCAATAATATCTGGGCATGAGGTATGCCAAATAATTTTTGGATCAGAGCCAATTGGGAATATTTGTTTATTTATTTATACTTTGTTTTTGGGAGGGGAATTTATTTATTAAAATCTAAAATCTACACATCATATTTTAAGGTGTGGTTGGGGTCTGCTTCTGCGACGATGCCTTGTTGTTGTTTTTAAGTCTCATTCTGCGAAATCGGTAAAACCCGAAACCAAACTTTTTTATTTATTTATTTATTTATTTTTTTTAGCAGATTCCAATAATGTAACCGTTTCCATATTTTGATCTCTAACATCTTCCCTTTTTGACCCCTTCTCTCTCCCCCCTCCCCCTTTCCCTTCCTTATTCTCTCTCCCCTGTCTCTAGGCCTAATCCTGCCATGGTGCTCATCGCTTTGCTTGTCCTTGGCCTGTTGGTGTTTGAGGTTTCCATTGCAGACCTGCCAGCTGTGAAGATATTTTCCTCAAAAACTCAGCTCAACCACATGGTAGTAGACAGTATTAATACAGGGGAAGTTTATGTTGGAGCTGTCAACTACCTCTACCATCTTTCGCCCACACTGGAATGTTATGAGGAGAGAAACACCGGGCCTCGGAATGACAGCAGAAAATGCTTGCCTGACTACGACGGCCATTGCGATGTGCGCCTCACAAATAGCTCGAACCAGCTGCTTGTACTTTCGCCGAACCAGAAGAGTCTTATCGTGTGTGGCTCCTTGCTCATGGGCACATGCATGCAGCTGAATTCCTCTAACATCTCACGCGTTATGTTCCAGCACAAGTATCTATCTTACAACCTAATGGTAGCCTCAAATGATCCCAAAGTACCTTCTGTGGCAGTGATTGTGAACTTCCCAAAATCTCAGGAACCGACTCTTCTCGTCGGCACGGGGAAACCTTTTGCAGAAGACATTAAACCCATCAGCACTCGCTCCCTCACAGGTGGTGAGACATTTATGATCTTGAAGGAAAATATGGAATTGAGAATCAAGGAAGGTACGGATTACCAGTTCCACTTCATCTTGGCTTTTCAGGAAAACGAGCATGCATACTTCTTGTTCACACGGTTGGCGAAAGAAGATAAAAACAAACGAAAAACTTACCTGGCAAGCCTTTGTGTGCCACAGAAGGACGACTATAAGTCCTATATTGAAGTTCCACTGTCTTGCATGAACGAAGGAGTGGCGAAGGATGCTTTTGTTGGCGCAATTGGTACGCAGCTGGCAACGAACATGAAAAATTCTTCAAACGCCAGTTATTATGAGGGTGTTAAAGAAGGCAGTAAAGCATTGTTCGTGTCTTTCATCTCCCACGAAAGTGCAACTGACAAAACCGATACGAAATCAGCAATATGCATCTTCACACTACCGCGGCTGGAAGCCATGGTGATCGAAACACGCAAAAACTGCTACAGTGGAGACTATAAAAAGGCATTTGTGCAGTATCATGAGCATTTGAGTTGCAAAACGTCCACCAAACCCACGAACACGCCGAATGTAAGTCACTTGCGTAAACTGATGTTCAATTGTTTTCCCTGCAGCACCCCACCTTTCATTCACTTTGCATCCGATGTTATCACATTATATTAGGTAGACGTGTGGGGTAGTTCATTCATAAGTGACGTAGTCACCTTTTTTGCCTCGCCTCCACTCGCGAGCTGTTCTGAACTATTTTGGCCAAAGCCAGACATTTAGCATCTCAACTTGCAGGAATCTCACAATAGGTTATTCTGAACCAGCAAACACAATTCCTACAAACATGCCAGATCATGTTTCCGAGCTTCTACTATTGGGAAGCGTAGAGTTTGGTTCGATCATGAACTCGATCGTCCCGCATTACCTGAAAATTTGCTATCGGAGACATGGTATGGGTGGTTTTTATTCAGTTTCAATTACCATTAAAAGTAGCTGCCGTGTGCAGCCTGTGGTTGCTGGTTGCCTCATTTTATCGAGGCGTTACTGTGCCGCTGATGCAGTGCCCTCTCTTACCAGTACAGCGGTACTCATTTCGACAACCTCGGAAGGATGATAAGCTGAGTCAACCGCACCTAGTGTTAATTCGATGGCCGACAGGGGCTCAAACTCAGGACCATAATACCCTAAGCCAGCCACCTTAACTGTGAAGCCAACACCAGGCTTGGCCATTAAAACTGAATCCATATGCAAACGGGCTTGTTGGTGCTTTTCAGGCAAGGCAAGATGCTGCAGCATCATAGATTATTATGTACAAGCAAATCTGAAAAGATGTTGAGCCTTCCTTGCAATCTTCGACCATTTACTTATTAATGTTGTAGATCTCATGGTGTCATTCAAAAGGAATAAGACGATGTGCCAGCACCCTCGCTAATTTTCTAAATTGTTGCACTGACATACATTGACTAGGTCCTGCATCAGCATCATAACCATAGTCCCAGGAAGGATGCACCAAGCAGCCAGGTGTGCTTCAGAAACTAAAGAGTGCGGAAGAGAAACACCATTAGCGGCCTCACAAATCTACCTTTTCACCAATGCAGTATACCTGATGATTTCAGTATTTTGAACTCACCTTGTTTTACTTTTCTTTCCTTCCCTTCACGCTTCTTGACCTTTTTCTAGCCAGCCATATCTTTTCCTTGTGGATCGGAACACCTTGTTCATCCCATCACGGGCAATGTCTCGCTTTCACCGGCTCCACTCTTAACGTATGATGGTTTGGTTACTGCAATCGCTTCTACAACTGAGGAAAACCTCACATTCATTTACCTGGGAACACAAGGTGGTGATTTGCTGAAGGTGGGCATATTGTTTCCTAAGACATGTCAGTATAGATAGAGGGAATCATTGAGGTTAAACGTGGACATGATGCTGCTGATTGTCACATGGTGTTGACTTATCGGAAATGCAAAAGGGAGACGAAATATAATAACTGAGGAATGAGAGGTGCGCTCAATGAAGAGATTTGTGGTAAACCTATTAATTTTGTTTTTATTCTTTCCAACCTGTTTTTGGCATATGTTTAAAGGACATATCAGAAAGAACTTTCCGCTTCACATATAATCTGTGCGTTTTTGTGGGGGTGGTGGTGTTTGTGGTGATGGTGGTGGTGTTTTTTTTATGGGTGGTGCTTTTTGTGTGGTTTGGTGTTTGGTGGTGTTGTGCTTGGTGCTGGCTATTTATGGTGGTGGTGGTGGTGGTGGTATTGGTGCTGATATTTGTGTTTGTTTTTTCTTGTGTTTTGTGTTGGCTTTGGTGTTTGTCTCCTTTATTTTGTCCCCTACAGGTTTCACCGGAGGGGACTATTGGTTTATTCTCCGTCTTTCCATCTGTCCGTCCCACCTTTGGTTTTCAGACTTTTCCCCATACCCTTTAACATAAATTGAAACTTGGTACATGGCTTTATTTTGATAAGTTACAGAAGAAGTTCGAGTTTCAGGGCGTTTAGTCGATTTTTCACAGAGTTATACCCTTTTTGAACTTAGAAAATATCACATATTATACATGGGTCAGTGTTCAGATGCCCTGACCCACCCCCACTACTTTACACCCATTGGCTGGAGGCCTGTCGCAGCTAAGTGGGAGCCACTTCGTTCCAAAACTGACCAAAAATTATCAAAAATTAACTTCATGAAATTATCAAATCATTAACTATTCCATAAACTGGAGCATACATGGAACACAAGGCAAAAAAAAAAACAGTTTATCAATTCAGACAAACACAACTCAGGAATCAATCTTTGAATTTGGGGATTTTTTTCTTTTTTTAAATTGAAATTAGTAATAAATGCTCACGAGAAGCACACAAAAATTATTTTTTAACACTGAATATATACACAAAAACTATTATTATGCATATCAATGAATTAAAAAATATTTATTGGAAAACAATATTTTTTTTCTTATTTTTGTAATATCATGAGTCATGAGTGACCAGACCTGTCACCTGTCTGCGAATACACATGGGACCGTAAACTGTAAAACCCAACTCCAACCTACACATTGATCACAAAACTAATGATTGGAATTATTTTCAAATTTTCATGATTTTTTTTAAATGTTTTTTTTTAATATTGTTTAAAAGGGAGTTCATCCGGTACCCGGCGTCGTGACTGGGCCCCCAGGCACTTCGAAACACAATAAGCTCAGCAGTCAGCCTCTAACTTCTAACTGACAGGCTGGCAGGATACCAGCTAATGACAACCCTAGATTTTGTTTGCTAATTGTGTTGGAGTACTTCGTGGTTTCACTTTCGTTTTCGAATATTATTTTGCAATATTTCACGGCAGAAATGTCGCTCAAAGATCAAATTAAGAAATGAAATTGATGTGGAAACAGCATCTATCTATTGAAAATGTATCGGAGCAATCGGTGTGATATGAGTTAATGAGGGTAAGGACGTTTTAAACGTGTAAAATTACATGTTTTTTTCAGCATTTTTTTCATAACATAAAAGTCAGGCTACTAATTTTTAAAAAATATTTTCTCACGTTTATGACACTAATCGAGTTGAACCAGACTGATAAACATTTAAATATCATGGACACTTACTATGACAATCCGTTCCACTTGTTCGGCCAGGAGGTCACGGCACGATAGTATCAAATTTTGGCAAATTTTCATATTTCTCGATGGACATGAATAAAAAATTAAATTTTCTTCCCTCCAAACGGTTGTCAGATAAATATTTGAGCATTATTGCTCATAGACTTGTGAAGTCAGTCTGATTCATCTATTTTATCTATTTTTAATGTCCAAATACTTAAAACATTCACTCACCTCAATATTTCAGCAATAATTCCAGATTTCCATAATCGTCATGTAATGGCGGACAAGAAAAAAAATCTCCCTTTAACTGTTGAGGGAGATTGAGGCAAACCTGTATTTTTCATGCAAATTTGTCATGACAGAAATGTATCATTTGGGGTAAGAGATTTCAAATTCAATGATTCAGGTAAAATTGTATTGTGTATAATATTGATTGTCGCGTAATGGCGGACAAATTTTTAATTTTTGAAACGCGTGGTCAGTGAGCGGTATTTAATCAAAATATGTCTATAATGTTTGGAAAATTAGATAATATGATTATTGTTGGTAAAATGAGCCTCATCTCAGCCACTTTCAGCACACTTCACAGAATAGCACAGGCACTTTTATTTTTTCATCCCTGAATGGGCATTCAAAGTGAAACTAGGATAAATTTCACTCCATCACATGCCACTCAGCCAATTTTTTTTATCGATTTCCAAACTGTAACTTATGTTCTGGAAAGGAAAGTTCAGTCTCTCTGTTGAAATAAACTTTTCATAACCAAGTTCCAATGACGAATATCAGATAAATTAAACAACATCTGAAAATCTACAAATGAAATTTGAACTATGACTGCTTTTTCAGCTGATAGCATTTAACGTACATGAATCTTAGGATCCTGACATCTGACGGTCATTAAAGTATACATTTTTTTTTTCAATGCTCTAACTGACTGTTAGGGTTTCAAGAAGGCTAGTTTACTCATATTTGTGTTTATTTACTGTTATTTAAATACAAGCATTGGAACAGGATGGCTCCCACTTAGCTGCGACAGGCCTGGAGAGCTCGCCTAACTCCACCCCACTGCTTCACACCCATTGGCTAGATAGCTGGTCTGACTCGACCCCAATATAATTGTGCGCCATCATTCCATGAAGCAGCACAGATCGGCGGGCCTCAGGCCTGAGGCCTGGTTGTTAGTCCATGGCTCAGTGTAATTGGAATGATCCCAGGTATGTAACCACAATGTATTACGTACGCACGTTTTTACTTGTATGTACATCGAGTTATTTTTATTATTTTCATCACCGACCACGCCATATTGAACCACCCAAATGAATTCTCGTTTCACGAACGTTCGTTGAGACTGATGTAGGACATGTATTGCAAAGCAATTCTCACTGTCGTCAGACATCGTTGATTCTCAGATGTATATACCCGGTGACACTCTGCAGTTAAAAGCACTTGCCAGGTTCTCCTTGATAAACAATGAAATTGGAACAAAGTTGTCCAGTTTAATCGCAACAAATGAAGAAATCGCAGCAGCTGCAACCACAATAAATTCTTTCAATGAAGCATTCACAGCATTTCTCTCAGGTCAGGTCAGGTGTGGGAGCATGCCCCGGAGCAGCTTGTCGCTGCGTCCACTTTCTGCCGGTAATCCAGGGGCCTCCGTCTGGTCATCCCTCAGGCAGATGCCTGGCCCATTCTCATCTCATTGAGATGCTGATCAAGCTGCTGCAACCACGAGGCACATGGTCGGCCCATTGGCCTCCTCCACTCATGAGGCTCCCTCACTGAGAGAATCTGGTGAGCAGGATCAGCGTCAGGAAAATGAGCCACATGTCCATACAGCCGCAGCTCACGCTCACGGGCAATGCAGGTAACAAATCTCATTTCAGTCTCTCTCACTAACCACTTGTTGGACACAAAATCCGACCAGCGATAGCCAAGGATTTTCCAAAGAGAACTGGTACCAAAGAAATTAAGTCTCCGTCTCAGATCCCTGGTCAGAGTGCAAGTCTCACATCCATAGAGCAAGACTGGAAGCACCAAGGACCTGAAGACTCGGACTTTCGTCCTCGCACACAAGTACCGGCAGCGCCACACCCCATGATCCAGTGAATCCATGATTCCCCAGGCCTGACCCAGACATCTGTTGATCTCTGGCTCACAGCCAGCAGACACATGAATATCACTGCCAAGGTAAGTGAATCTCTCCGTGACCTCAAAATCCTCGCCACAAACAGGTACAAACGAGATAGTGGCATCCAGGATGCCATTGAAAGTCTGGTTCTTTGTTTTGACCCAGGAAACCCATAGTCCCAGCAGCTCTGATTCCTCTTTTCAGTGCCCCGAGGGCCCCTACAAGCACATGCAGCATTTCCGCAAGGATGACTGCATCATCTGCGAAATCAAGGTCAGAGATCATGACATTCCCAAGCGATGAACCGCAGCTTGATCTCTCTGATATCTTCCCCAGAATCCAGTCCATGCAAGCATTGAATAATGTGCGGGCCAGTACACACCTCTGATGAACTCCAGTAGCAACTGGAAATAAGTCAGAGATGGAACCATCACACCTCACAGCACTCTTTGTACCTGAGTTTCGTTCAAAAATCAGATCGATCAACTTTGGTGGCATCCCGCGAAGACTGAGAATCCTCCAGAGGGCATCCCGATTCCTTGAATAAAATGCTTTGCGGAGATCAACATCGGCTGCAAGCAGCCCCTGCCGAAACTTTCGTCTGCGTTCGCTGACGACCCGGAGAGAAAAGATATCGTCAACCATTGGCTTCTTTGGTGTAAAGCACGACTGCTCTAGGCGCTGATGCTCGAGCAGATGGTGGCGAACCCAATGAAGAATTATCCCAGCAAAGACCTTTCCCAGCACTGAGAGCAGTGTCACCCCTCGGTAGTTGTTGCAATCCTGGCGATCACCCTTACCCTTCCAGAGAGGGACAATGAGGCCCCTTTTTCAGTCAGTTTGGATGATGCCTGTGCTCCAAACAGAGCACAGAACTGCATGCAACAACACCAGAACAGCATTTCCACCAGCCTTGAGAAGTTCAGCATGGATGCTACATATCCCAGGAACGTTACCCCCTTTCAACTTGCTCAACACAGCCTGTGTTTCCACAAATGAAGGCGGTTCACAGTTTATTGGAGGTTTAGCAATCGGTATAGTAACACCTCTGACATCCAACTGAACAGCTGTTGGGTCAGCCTGGTACAGCCGCTCAAAGTAACCGGCCCAGCGGGCCTTCACTCCTCTGTCAAGGGCCCTCTGTTCTAACTGCAGTACACCAAGGGACGGGCTTGGAGGAATGCAATGCACAAGTTCCTCTATAAGCAGGACGAGAATCACTCACCCACAGGTAATGCTTTTCCCCTTCACAGATTCCTCGCACATAGGCCTCCTTGTCTACCCTGAGCGCACGTTCAGTTTTACGCCTCAGCTCTCTGAACAGCTCAGCTCTGCCATTAAGCCTGTCCCAGTGACTGGTCAATGGTATCCAGTGTCCCTTGAGAGACAAAATTCTTCTTCGCCCTCCAGTGAGTTCCAAGACATCCACCGGCAACATCAAGGACGGTGGTCTTGAAGGCACTCCACAACTCTTGAGGATTTCCCAAAGCACCCAGACCCCCCAATTCCCCGCTCAGCCTGTTCGCAAACTGCTCAGCTACCCTCATCCTTGAGCTTGCCAACATCCAGCCTCGGCTGGGATGGTACCATTCTCCAGGATTTACGCTGAAACTTCGGAGTTGCTACAACAAGCCTGTGGTCAGTATTGAAGAACTGAGCACTCTGGTAGACCCTGCAGTTCTGGATCATCCTCCAGCGACCATCAATGAGCACACGTTCAGTATCCTTTGCCACGCCGCCAGCGTTGGAATACCAAGTTCAGCGATGAGCTTCTGGGTGCTGAAACCATGAACCAGCACGCTAAGTCCATGACTTCTTGCAAAGTCAAGGAACTTGGTGCTATTCTGGTTCACAGTTCTAGACCTGTGGGGACCAACACACACCTCATAACCATCCCTATCAGTTCCAGTCGATGCATTGAAAATCCCCCAAGACTAGAAGTGTATCTCGCATGGGGCAATGATCAACCGCAGACTCGAGCGTGGCATAGAATGCGTCCTTCACGGTGAGATCACTCGCCTCACTCGGAGCATATGCAGAGACCAGGGAAATGACACCCAAGGAGTGACGGATTCCTTGTCTCATAATACGCTCGTTGACTGGTGTTACCTCAATTATCATTGGGGTCAGCTTATTGGACACAGCTACAGCAACTCCTTGGGTATGGTAACCATCAGAGCGACTCGACCAATAGTAGGTGTAACCACCCACCATGATCTCGCTGCAATCCGGTCTCCGAACCTCAGAGAGAGCTGCAATCCCGATGTCCAAACGCTTGAGCTCAGATGATAACAGAGACAGGTGATCATCCTCTCTTTGGGATAGGACATTCCAGGCACCCACCCGAAGGGACCACGTCACGTTAACCCAAAGAGACCCACCGTCTGGTGGATGACGTTTCGCTTGGATTTCTATCAGGCTGTACAGCATCACATCTCTCAGGCCTTGGCCACCTATAGTTGAGCTGCCTCGTCAAATTTATCATCTGAGGTGTGCTGCAATGCCCGATGGCAGTGGTCTCCAACCAGTCGATTGCGATCCATGGGTCAATCCCAGGTTTGAACAATTGATTGAACAAATATATATATATATATATATATATATATATATATATATATATATATATATATATATATATATATATATTTGGAAAAGCCAACATTTTGTGTGATGGTTGTATTTATAACTGTCGTGTCTGTGGGTCACAAAAGCGAGCTGTTGGAGAGTTTAAATAAAGAGCTAAATGTTGGTGCACAAGCTAGCGAGAAATTATTTTTGTTGAAACGAACCAATTCTCCCTCCATCATTCGGTCTCTGTACTTGTGTGGGCACCGTACAGTTATCAGTTGCTCATTGCCTGTTGTCGAACCACCGAAACATGGAATAACCTGGGATTTTCATTCCAACTTTTTTTCTTGTTGCTAAGATCAATTTCCTCAAGCCAAAATGCCGAGCGAGTAGCCAGGGCCGTCCAAGATGAGGCAAACATCTACAATTTCCACCAGGGATTGGAAAGTGAATTTATTTTTGCAAATAACAAACAAGAGCATCTGTCTCATTTGTCAGCAGAATGTAGCCTTGAGTAAAGAGTTAATTTCGAATACCATCACAAGACAATGCAGGAGGCTATGACGGTGACTGCGAACAACTTGTTCAAAGACTTTAAAAACAAAGATGAAATTACGACAGCCATCGTGCTGTGCTGCTTGGCGTTTCAACAATAGCCAGAAGGGTCGTTGTCCGAGGACGTGTCTCAGCAAATACACCAAGACTTCTCAGACTGTGAATGTTTCTCACTGCAGTTTGATGAATCGGTAGACATGATGGATACGGCCCAGCTGATTGTTTTTGTTTGCATTGCATTCAAAGTCTGAACAGCAAAGGAGGACTTTCTCACTTTTTTTTTTACCCAAAGAGAGGACAAGAGGTGAGGATGTCTGCAACAAATTCAAAAGGGATGTGACTGAGAAAAACATTCCCATCATGAAACTGGTTTCAATCACAACCGATGGTGCACCGGCAATGCTGGGTGTCAATGCAGGCTTTATTGCACTTTGCAGAAATTACCCTGAATTATTCTCCTTTGTCATTTACCACTGTGTTATCCACTAACAAGCACAAGTGAGTAATGTTATTGACTATTCTCGTGTAATGACAGTTGTCAAGATCGTCAACTCGATTCATACCATAACTCTGCAACATCGCTCGTTCAAATTTGTACTCGATGAGCTTGATGCCACCTATGGTGAGCTAATCCTTCATGCAGATGTGAGGTGGTTCAGTTGTGGAAGTCCTCCAGAGATTTTTTATGTCTGATCCCTGAAATTATCATCTTTCTTAAATCAAGAAATGAGTGTATAGTGAGCTGTCAGATAATGCGTGGTTGCTCGACTTGGGGTTTCTTACAGACAACGAAAAAATTGAACGAGCTGAATCGCGAACAGCAGGGGAGGGAGGGACAGAGACTCGTCACACATGATCAGTGCAGTAAATGCATTCAAGTTGAAACTGGGCCTGTGGTCCTCCCAGTTAAAGAACAACATGACTGAGTACTTCCCAAATCTGGAGAAAATCCTACAAAATGTCAGAGAAAGGGTTCCATCTGTAAAAAAATTCTGTGACCACCTGAACAGATTGGAAAAGGAATTCAACAAATGATATTAGGAGGTAGACAAGATAAACAAATCATTGTTTGTCTCAAATCCTTTTCTTGAAGTGTACATTGGAAGACTGACGGCAAACTTTCATCAGGTGTTTGAACAAAGAAGCGGACTTGACATGGAGATAATCACCATGCAAAATGACATGGAGCTGAAATCTTGGTCAAGGGACAGATTTTTGGAGACTTGTAAACAGAGAAGTACCCTCTTCTGACATCCTGTGCACTCAAGGTGAAGGCCTACTTTGTTTCCACGTACCTCTGTGAGATGGCTTTTTTTGCCCAGATGAAAATCATCAAGTCCAAGTATCGCACTCATCTCGTAGATGCCCATCTGATGAGACTGGCCATCTCAAACTGTGACCCAGACTTCAAAGCGCTCACAAATAGTGTACAAGCAAAGGTGTCACATGAAGAATAGGTGAGTGTTATGCATAGCGTACATTTTTGGGGTTTTCGTAAAATATAATTTTTAAGGGTAGATCTTGTGTTGCATTTAGATTCCAAAA
This sequence comes from Eptatretus burgeri, assembly GCF_056783735.1. Lineage (NCBI taxonomy): Eukaryota > Metazoa > Chordata > Myxini > Myxiniformes > Myxinidae > Eptatretus > Eptatretus burgeri. The sequence continues at coordinate 101,809,248 of NC_140962.1, read as the reverse complement.
ATGATATTGTGTTTAAAAAGGTTGGAGACCGCTGCCCTATGGGCTTGATTACCATGCATGAGTGGCCTTGAGCACATTTCAAAGTTGTTTAATCACCTATACTATTCTATCAAATTTAAGCATGAGTTGATTTTTGTATACCTTGAATGTGGCTTTCATCCAAGCTAGCTGCTGCGTCTGCGTCTGCGTCTGCGTCTGCGTCTGTGTCTGGGTTATGGTGTTGGATGCCACCTGAAAAGACAGGTCATGTTGCTGATTGTTGCAACATGTGGTCATTTTGCCACAAACTAATACTGATTGCCTCTCCACTGCTCTGGAAAATTTTGTCGACCATTTGCATGATAACATCATCTTGTACAGACCACAGTTGTCAATAAGTCACTTGAGCTAAGTCCGAAGTACGTCTCATATCCCCCAGGCCAAGTCTCAAATCAAGTCTCAAAAATTTTAACTATTAGCTCTCTTTGTAGTCTCAAAATTCTGAATTATTTTCCTACTTGTGCCATTTATTAAAATCAATTATCCAGCTTATCCTGTACAAAGATGTGTAAAAATATCATTTCTGAACTCTTTATATTTTATAGAATTTCAACTAATTTTGTCACAGCTCTGAAAATTTACGTCTCCGGGTGAGTTTTCAGTTGACGAATGAAATTCAGTATTTTAAAACTACATTTAAGGCAAACCGCTTCTTTTTGTGGCCAAATTCTCAACTTTTAAATCCGAACGAGGTCACCTTTGGAACATTTGTCACCATCATGAATGGATTGAAACCATGAAAGAAAGGAATTGTTAAGGAGATTTTAATAATAATTTATTTGGATATTTATGTTGAAATTAAATGTTTAACTTTAATTACTGTCTTTCAATATACATTTTTTTTAATGTTTTTAAAGACAAGTTGTGATATAATTTACAATTCTTGAGTGAAGTTGAAATAATCAAAGTCAATTGACATATTTCACTCATCACAGTCTTTTTTTTTTATGCGCAAGGCTTTACTCGAGGAGCGCTTGTTGTTCTCTTTTTCCAGCAGTTATTGGAGTTGACTTTTATATACGTTATACATCAATAAAGGAATGCTAAAACTTATTCAGCCATCAGAATCCCTTGTAAATACGGCTAATTGGTGCATTGTAAAAGTGTAGTGTGCCTTGTTAATGCTGGGCTTGCGTTCACCCCACTCAGACCAGCCGTGGAAAATACGGAACGGTATGCAACCCGGCGGCCCTGAGAGCTGCGCATACACACGTACCACGGCATATATCACGATTGACCGAACCGCACACAGCTGAAAAACATTGACTGTTTATTTGAAACCCTGTTTTAATTCAACGTTTATTCCATTATTATTTTCTTAATATTTTCAAGAAGTCAGTTCAATTTTTCAATTCGGTCGAGTCTCGAATCGATTAAGTCAAGCCGCAAAATGTTGACTCGAGTCCGAGTCACCAATTTCAGTGCAAACCTGTTCCCTCAACTGAAGGAGAGTTGGCCTGCAGTTGCATGTGACCTTGCCTGCTGATTTGAAAACAAACGTTTCTCATTCACTTTTAATATGATGTTCGTTGGTGGAATGAAAGCTCAATTTAAACAGTTTGAATGTCACTCCGTCGGTGCGGACAGAGGAAAAGGGATTCGTAAAGAGAGCGGATAGGTTGAGGGAGCAAGGTCGGAGGAAAAGTGGTAGACCGTGGTTGAGATGGGAAGATTGTGTGAGGAGGGATATCAATAAAGTGGGGGTCGTTGGAGAGTGGAGACAGTTTAATGAAGGTGGGGGAGTAATTTTTTTGAGGGAGGGCAGAAGCTTGGTACCATTGGACTTCACCCATTATAAAGAGGGAAGAGAAGGAGAATAATTAGAAGAATGTGACAAAATTAAGTCACAAAAACATTGAGCGAAACATCTTGATATTCCTTTGTTGCCAATTCAGTAAACGTAAAAGTAGAAGTTCTCCAGGAAGGGATTTCAAAACTTATTTCTCCAACAGTCATGTAAGCCATTGTATACTGAGGTCATGAAGTCAGAAGTCTCACTCGCCCTTCATTGTATATAATTCCAATTTTTGAAAGTTTTAATGTCGTAATTATGAAAACTTATCTCGTCAATATTTCAAACATTTGTGTTGAACATGTTTGCGAGATTAAAACTAAGTATACAAAAAGTTCCTTTTGGAAATTATCATTGTAGTTTTATAATACCAATGGCATCTTTTATGCTAACGCTTACCCTAACCTATCTTTTGTATCAAGACGGTTCTCAATTTTTCAAGAAAGCTATCTTGTAGTTTGTTTTGTACAATCTTGCCTTTGTGTTTTAGCTTTCTTAACTTGGCATGATTGAATGTCGGCTTCGACTGATGAACACAACTGTCATAGTTTGGTGTAATTTACAGTAAATTTGGGGGAGGAAAAGTTATTGATCTAAATTGTGCAATTGTGTTGCATGTTGCATATTGTTGCCATGTTGCATATTGCGTGTGCATGTCGATGTCCAGGCATTTTTGTTCAATGTTGACCAACCAACTAAGACATTGTCCATGGGACGAACCAATTCTGCAATACTGCCTGACATGGAACCAGATCGGACTGGCTCTTACCTCTACGTCATGGCTGGAAAAAAGGTGGGTGTCTCTGCAGCCTGGCGATATTGAGCACAGTCATGCTTTTCTCAGTCTACAGTGTTGCTGTGGTGGTAATTGTTGTTGTTGTTGTTTTCGTTTTTGTTTCTAGTTCCTCTCCACCCCTTCCCTGCACCCCTCTCCATTCCCCTTGCTTTGATTGGTCAGTGCTCTTGTGTTTTCATTTTCAAAATATAGTTCTCGTTGCATTATTGTCGGGAGAATGTGGGAGGAGTGGGTGCGGGGATCACTGATGCAGTGCCCCAATAGGTTAGCACAGGTATTTGTTTAAGGTGCAGCCAGTAATTCACCATGGTGTCTTTAACATCCACCAACTAATGCGAGTAGACGGGCCACTGGAACAGGGATGGTTGGAACAGGGGCAGACTGACGGTATTTTGGGCCCCCTAGATCAAATTTTTGAATGAGACAAAGTGTGAAATAAAAGTTTCCTAAAATAAATATTTGTGCATAAATATGCAGAATAATAACGAGACCGTGAATTAAAAACGAATACACCGTAATTTACGAACCAGAAATTGCTGCACCTTGTGTTGCAGACTACAACACTTTACAGTGTACATGCATAACAGTCCACAGCATCATGGAATGTTCTGGGCAAATGGCCTGAAACAGTATATACAGTATTATAAAATGCATGCATGGACAAAATTATTATTTCTCTGTCATTTTCTTGAAGATATTGTTGAGAAAAACAAACAGTAACTTCAGCCGAATGATCTAAATACAGGAAAGGGGGACGTTCGGACCGACCGAGTCAATTTGCACCCTCGTCTATTGAACATTGCGGTATTTCTCTCCAAGATGAACAAAACATACGAGTGAAGATGGTTGATAATAAAACCTTTTTTTGGACAGAGAAGACAAACCCTGTTTTTTGTAACACGCACTTATGGTTCATAATCATTTTCTGTAAAGTTTGAAACTGTCGCTTTAACAGCGGTAAATGTTGTTTGTTTAAAGTAGGAAAAATGTTTTAACAGCAATAATTGACTGCTCCATGTTTTTTTTGGAGGAAATCAATAAAAATTGACTTTCAACCCTCAACAATTAATATACTACATGTTTAAACGTAGGTTATAAAATCGCCTTGCTCTCATGTGTCTGAAAACGTAAACCCTTTTTTATTTTTGGGGGTTTTTTTGAGAGCACAGGCCTCTTGATGGTCCGGGCCCTCGGTCGGTACACGAATGCCCAACTGCTCAGTCCACCCCTGGGTTGGAATGTTACACTGCATGGCCTGTCTGCTTTAAAAAAAAAAAAAAAAAAAAATATATATATATATATATATATATATATATATATATATATACATATATATATATATTAGAGATGGGCCAAAGTATTGTTGAAGCCATCTATTCTGGTAGCAGATTACATTTTTTTTTTTAATTGTTATTATTTATGAGTTCCCTTTTAATAATTCAATGCAGGAGAAAGTTATCAAGTCTGTGAAACGGTTTGCTTAACCTATGGTTGTTTGTCCGTGTTGTATCCTTTTGAATGCTGAGCATCAAGCAAGGAAGCAGCACATTCCATTTTAATCTTTGGTGTGACTCAGCTGGGGTTCAAACTACCGACCACCCAGAGTCAAAGTGGACACTCTAACCATTAGGCCAAAGAGAGCAATGTAGTTTTGGGTAGAGCAAATTATTTTGACCGATTTGATGAAATACCGCACCTTCGTCATCCTCTGAGGCTGAGCGATAGAATAAGTGACGGTAGAGTATTCGTCACTTCAATACATAGCTTTACCCTGCGCAGCCTTTTGTATCATCATTTTGAATTGCCATGGGCAGATCAGGATTTGTCTTCTTTATTCACTAAATTTTCTGCGTTTTCCAGTTTTCCTTTTTTCTTTCTTGATCCTGTTTTGTTATTGTTTCTTCCTTTGCTTGTATTTGCTCGTACTTTGTCACATTTTTTATAATATACCAATTTTTTTTAACAGTTTTAGTTGACAACATTATCTGTGTTGAACAGATCCTCTCTGGTGTTCACCCTGTGGATATTTAGATCCAGTAACAAGATTGTATGTTGGGAGGGATTCATAAAACCAGATAACAACTCATCTAAGTTGTCTTTAAAATAGTTACCGATTGGCTCTGACGCTTTTATATTTAAAAAAAAAAATTTAAATCTTGTTTATCGTAACTTTCATTCATCGTCATTGTTAAGACAATTTGGATGAACTGGCAAAGCCATTGCATTTGGTTTACAAGGATTGTTTTGCTAATCGTCAGCATGATATCTCAAGTTTTTCGCATTCATTGCTTTTCCCCACAAATGTCCATTTGCAGATAATGAAAGTTAAAACGCAGCACTGCAGTGAGCACAAAAAGTGTGTGGACTGCATAGAAGAACATGACGCTTCCTGTGGTTGGTGCTTATTCGAGGGCAGGTGGGATTGATTGCTTTTCACGTGTGCAATTGAGATCCTCGTTCAATTTTTTTTATCACATCTTAAGGCAGTAACTCTCTTGATGCATTTTTGCCATTGTTGTGAGTATTGCTGTTTCGTTCCGCATATCACAGGTGTACTCGCCGTTCTGATTGCCCCAATACGTCCGACACTCATTGGCTGTGGAGCCACGATCAACATTGTCTGAAGCCGATTGTGACGCCGATGAATGCCAGTCGGAATGCGAAGACCGAGGTGTTTCTGATGAAGTCATTGCTTCCTTAATTTTATTTCATTTATTGTTTTCATCATTCAACCTTATTCTTGTACATACACTATGTTGTGTTATATTCACTAATGAGTTGAATTACTGTGGTTTCCCCTGTTAATTTGACATCGCATCGTTGCACAACACCTCGAAATGCACCTTAAAACTGCAAACAATCTATTTTGGTGCATTGTTGGATGAAGGCCTAAATTCATATCGTGGTGTTTGTCTTTCACGCTACATTTGCAAATTGTGGGTTTGTGAGAGTAAGCAGACATGGGAATCAAATCCACACCAACCAGTGCAGAAAGGACCAAGTCTTTAACCACTCGACAAAATGGGCAGTTCTCAAAAGACATCCCGTTTGCAAAGAATCAGTCATTGTGTGTCTTAAAATTTGATACTGATTGGTGTTATTCATTGAATTTGCTGTCTTTGGTTGGGGGTGTACTTGCCCATGAAAATGGCTTCCGTTACAGTTATTCGTGGCAATAACCATGTTAGTACCTCTTGTGTCTGTTTGCATCAGATACCGTATCTGTTTTTGCCAATTGATGAACTGTGCTTTAAAAATGTAATGATCCTTGCTGTTAGCACTTGATATCAAGGTGCTGTCATTGTAGTTAGGACCACGATCATTGTTTAAAGACTGATCGGCCTCTGTCACCTCGACTAACTGCTGTGCTTGTATGCATTTAACGTTACAAGATGTCTTGCCAAAACAGTCCAGTTAAACTTTGTCATAAGTTGTCCTGTTGGTGTTCTCATCTGAACCCCTGGCTTATGTATGATGCAGGGGAACCCAAGTTGAAATTCCACATGTCGTTTGTTTGTCTATTGTCTACTAATATCGATGCAAGTACTGTACACTGATATTTTTAAGGACTTATTTGTCCTCATTTATTTGCAAGCTCTACTGTGAGCCTTAGATCTTCAGTGTTTTTGGGTTAAAAAATAATCTTTTGGAGAATGCAAACAAAAAAAAGTTTGCAATGTCAAGTCACAGCATGGACATTAGAACAGCACTCATAGACCTGATTTCCATCCGAGCCTCAACCAAAATTGAATTGGCTTGTTCTTGTCACCTACGCAATTCATCCACCTCATTTTGTTTGAATACGTCCACAACGTTTTGAAATATCATGCTATATATTGTTTTTCGCCGGAACACTCAATGGTGAAGTGTCATTTAAAAAAAATTCTCGGATCCGGATCCGGATCTTCACCAAAATCTAATCAATTCATCCTTGTCACACACCCAACCCGTCGTCCAAATCCGTACATAATTTTTGAGATTTCCTGCTCACAAGCAAACGGGGTGAAGATGTACCTCCATCCACCTTCTGTGGTGGAGGTAACAAAGAAAATTTGATAGGTACTGACTTCCACCAAAACAGAATACGAGTTGGGATGCAAGAGTCAGCTCACCGTAGGTCTATATACGTGTCCTTGAATTGTTTCGAGTCCTATAATCTTTGAGATGGACAAACTTGGAAATGGACAATGGAGAGAAAAACAAACCAAAAACATTTGCAGCCTCATCTATTAGAAGTTCTGTGTTGGACTTGAGGGGCATCCATTGTTATCCTTCACCAAATTATACTATCTTGCATCATGTCTTATTTTTGTTGACAGTTTTCCTCAGGGGTGAGGAAGAGGTGTGTGGGTGTGGGAGGGGGGGGTAGTCAAAATAGGATTTCCAGACCAGAAAAGAATGTCTGTGCAATTGGTATTGCTGATTTTATCGATCCATTTATAAGTTTTAGGATATTAATTTCATGAAAGTTGTTTCTTTGGGCGTGTTGATGCTTCCTTTCCATTTTTCATTCTAAAAGTTGTCATTTTAATACCTTCTGTTATTAACATTGCATAATGCTTATCACATTGAATTATGACACAACGGTTTCATGAGAATTGCAACGATTATCAATTTCCCCACATCATAATGCAAATTTCTCTTCAGCTGCAACTGAAAGTAGTGGGGCTGCCTGAGCCTGGCGGAAACGAAAACTTCCGATGCTCCTTCAACAATATTTCAACACCTGCTACAAGAGAAGGGACGTTGTTCAAATGCAAGACACCAGACACAGATGTTATCCCCTGGGATATGAGTAAGTGACGTTTAACGACGTTCGGAATCATCGATACATCACCATTTTGAGATGTTACAAGGAGTAGAAGGATAATGTTGGTTCTGAGACCAGCCACTCGTATACACTCTCTTGCGCTCATTCCGCTCGTTCTCACTCGCTGTCACTCGTTCACTGTCGTGTGCTTATCTTAGAACCAACATTGTCAGAATGAAACAGATAATCATTGGCTCTCTCTTTGAGTTTAAAGTATGGTGTAAAGGACCATCAGTCATAAACTTGGGCAATTTTTTGCAACTTTTTTTTCACGGCATTCCTATGTCGCGAAACGCAAAGATATCACTTTCTTTTTTGCCTGAGGATGCAGTGGGAGGGAGTTATATGCACAACTTTTCTTCGTTAGCGCAACTTTGCTACTTTTCCATTGTCAGCGCATCTTCCGGCGTTAATCACACTGGAGTGGCTAAATCTGCTAAATGCTCGGCCATGTGGCGTCGTGCCTGCGTGAAAGGGCGATAAAAAGAACATTTTGATCGAGTGTCACCTGTGCGTTGAATGAGCTGACTTCCTGTCACGTGTTGCTGTGGTATTCCTGTTTGCTATCAAGTTGTTATATCTTACCTCCTTTTACTTAAATATCTAGTTTAATCTCGATTATAAGGACGTCATCTTTACTTGCCAATTATTCCCAAGGAAGCTGCTTCTTCGATTGTAAAATTACGAGCCCATGCAGCAGAATTTCCAACTGAGTTCATTGTAACTTCTGGGAACAGTTTGTTCTGCAAGCTATTGTTGTTGTTTCCCACCCGCTCGGCGTGCAAACAACCGCTTTTAGCTAATCGCGGCCGTGTGCCCACCCGGCGGGCAAACCTAGTCGCAGCTTTCGGATCAACGCCGAAATCCAGCTACGGGTGTGTTTTTAATCACACCGTAAATCAGCCAACTCTTCTGTCCACGCGCGACAGGGTCCGATCACCGAATTGTCGATTTACCTAAGTATGCGCGTAGACAGAAATACCGGGGATTTACACCTCGACGGGACCTGTACGGATACGAGTCGTTGTACGCAGCTCGCGCCGTTTGCGATTTGCCGAGCGGTTCTATATCGCCAAGCCCCGCCGGATCCGATTACTTTATTGGCTATTAACAGCCAGCTAATATTCCATACGTAAAAATGGCAGTCAATGACAGGAAAGGACGCAACGAACAGGTGAACATTTAAACAATGACATTTATTCCTCACACGTATGCAATCAATGAAGGCACGTATGCAATGGGGGTAAGGGACAAAACACGAGCAAAAAAAGACCCTACAGCCGTTGTCTATTTATTACTGTACATTCACTTAACAGTTCTACTTATGGACATGGCACCACAACTTTCATACAAAGAAAAACCCCAGGAAAGGAAAGGGGCAGACTGGACCCGTAGGCCTTTATGTTCGTGGAACTGTGAAGACCGCAAGAGCTCCACGAGACCGTCCTGGTTACCTGCCACCCTCGTGGTGACTCGCTGGCTGACGACCTCTCTCGGCTTTCTCCACTGACCCACGGTTCGGCACCATACTGCCGGCATTGCTGCGCTCCGACTGCCCTCCACTGGACTCGAACCTGGTGGTGTTTTCCCGACTGCACCCAGACCGACTCAACTCGACTCACTGCTTGGCGAACCCAGACCGACTCCAGGCAAGAAGAACTCACAAAACTCCAGGCACAACTCTTGGCAAACTCTCCAGGCAAGAACTGACTCGCTGTGCGTTCCAGCGCGCCTTTTTATGGGGTCCGTGGGAGGTGAGTTTGATCCCCCACCTTCGACCTTTCACCCCCCGCGGGCTCCACCCCTTTTGGCATTTTGATCCGATCTCGTCGCGAAACGCAGAGAGAGCGGACGTGGTAGAAATCATCAGCCGTGGAAAGCGGACATTGTAGAAATCATCAGCCGTGGAAAGCGGACGTTGTAGAAATCATCAGCTCCCGCGTCTGTCTGCGGAGATGCCGCTCGTCCGTGGGATTCGCCATGGCTGGTGAAAAGATGGTGGCATAACGGAGATGAAGGTGAGGCGATGTGGTGGGGATGGCGTGGTTGTTGAGATAGTGGTTGTGGTTGGCGCTGTGGTGGAGATGGCATGGTTGTCAAGAGGTGGTTGTGGTTGGTGAAGTTGTGGTTGTTGAAAGGCGGTTGTGGTTGTTCCAAAATAATAATAGCAAAAGAATAATGGCTGACTTAAAGATCACAGCCCTTTAGACATCGGTGGGGAAATCTAATCTGAACACTCACTGATCGACATAACTGATCTCTGGGAAACCTGAATGGTGTTCTGTGAATTTCCACAACCGTAACACTATGTTCTACAGTCGCGTGCCACGAACGACGGTCCAATGTTCTGAAACATGGCGACAGTACAAAACACATAAGAGCCAAGGATGCTGTAAATGAACCTTGACAGACTGCTGCTAGCTGAGAAAGTGAGTAAGGGACAATAATTTGTTGATCGGGTAGTTACGAGCTTTCTCTCAGCAGATATACCTCTCTACAAACTCAATAATCCGGAGGTGAACTGACTATTCCAATTTATGGGTTACAATGCACCGTTGGAGTCCTGTTGCTGATCGCGAGTCACATCAATGCAGAGAAAGAAACATTGTGGATCCAGAACTTGCTCAAGGGGAAGAACAGATTTATGGTCATCAATGAAGCAGAGGTGGCAGGCGCAAAGTACATTATCACTCTCGTGGGCAATGTCGAATCACCAGAAAAGACATTCCCGCTGCACTGCAAGCAGCTTCCAGCCTCGGTCAACTCACAGGTGGTAATACATGCAGTGGATGATGCCATCAGAACGCCACAGTCTGATAGGTCAAATTTTGTTCTACTCTTGAGCGACGCTGCGCGCTACACGACTGCTGCTGGATGCCACCTCAAGCAAATCTACCCGCGACCATTCCATGTCACATGTACTGCTCATCGACTTCATAACTGCACCGAAAAGGTTCGAGCCCACTTCTCTGACGTTGATAATCTGATCGCCAGGGTCAAGAGTGCTGTCGTCAAGAACAAAGACTGTAAAGAGGAGTTTTCCACAATTCGATACCCACCCCAACCCATCGTAACCCGCTGGGCAAGCTGGTTAAATGCGGCTGTCTACTCTGCTGACAATTTGCCAGAAGTCAAGAGAATCGTTGGGGAATTTGAAGGTGATGGTTTGCTTGTTACCAGAGCAAAGGAAGCTGTAGCATCAGAACACCTGGCGAAGGACTTGCTCGCTATCGGTCGTGACTACAAGTGCCTGATTGAGCAAGTCACTAAATGCGAAAGTTATACGTATACGATCACTGATGCTTTCAACGATCTGAAATCGCTCAACTTTGGCAGTGATCCGTGTGGGGTAGCATCTTGTTTGGAGCAGAACAAGGACATAAAGCAGATAATGGGTCTGGCACGCGATGACATTCCACCAAGTTCGTACGCAAAGTTGCAAAAGTGTCAAGTTACTTCGGTGAGCGTTGAACGCTCTTTTTGACGTTAAAAAAAAAACGACTAGCGAAGGACCGTAACTTCTCGCCCAAAAACGTTGAGAAATATATTTCAGCTTATTACAATCTCAGCAATGAACCGTGAATTTGAGCAATTTGATTTAATGCTGACTTTCAAAACCTTATAAAATGTCATATCATTGCTGAATTCATGAAAATGTTGCATCATTGCCAACTTGCTAGCTTTGAGAATTTAATAAATAAATGACTAACTGAAAATTGGTCGTTGCAGTAACCTCTGAACATGGATTTTAAGTTACTTTTTAGCACAACTTTTGGTGGAAATTAATGCAACTTTTCAAGTTTTTGAGTGCAACAAAAAATTGCCCGAGTAATATCCCAACCCCCCCCCCCCCCCCACAAGTAGTCGGAGAATGTTGGTTCTGAGATAAACGCCTGACAGCGAACGAGCAGAATGAGCGAAAGCGAGTGTATGCAAGTGGCTGTAAGGGTGGTTGGTCTCAGAACCAACATTCTCCTACTACTACAAGGGTTAAATGAAGTTGAGGGTTAAGTGAGAGGTAGCCATAAATACCTTCCTTAAAGACAAGTGTAGTGTAATAAAAACGAAAAACACTTGCAACCACCTTCATAGTTCAGAAATGTTTTTCAGACAGTAAGATAATGCACGGCGTTGTGGACTTTTTATTTGTTTAATATTTCCTGCCGAGCACTTGATTCATGGAGCAGTGATCCAAGGTTGATTTCCGACACATTGCGTTGATTTGCCCTTTCATATGCATAGGTATTTGTTCTGGTTCTCCATGCGAGCAATGTTTGCACTTCTTGCTGTGAGATTTGCAGATTGTTGGATTTGTTTTGTATCGAGGCTCGTGGAAGAGCTCGTACGAGTACACTGAATGGATCGGGTTGCAACAGGAGGAAAGGAACGGTGGAGAGAGTGGGGAAACACCAAGATGCAGAGTTGAAGGCCAAGATGGAGGCAGATTTGGACAAACTGTGTGTGGGAGGAATCGGAAGCAAGAGAGGATTCATTGGTGGATAAGATGGATACATAGCAAAATTCTCAGGAGGGAAAACTGGAAAATTGGATTGAGGACCGGGTGCGGTTGGGGGGGGGGTGTTGATGAGGGGAGAAAGGATGATGGTTTTGGATTGAGGATTTATAATGACGATTGTATAAGAATGCAGTGAACAAATCATTGATCACCAGATTTTGTCACAATTCAACACGTGGCTGTAGACCTTCTCCAAAAGCCTTCTCACTTGTGTGATGACAGATGCAGACAATGTAACATTGGACCTGGTCGTTATGTATGGACACATTCGTATTGGCGCCACTCACTTCACTTTTTTCGACTGCTCCGCCATTGTCAAGCTCAACAAACAAGCCCCGTGAGTTTCTTCAACCTTTGTTTTTTTGCAAGACTATCCTCCTGCTGTGCCTGCTTTTTCTTTATACATAAATGCAAGTCTTTTGTAAGAAGATCAAGACTGCATCTTTTGGAGTTGGTTGTTGTTCATTCTGTGCATGTGCGTGTGTGTGTGTGTGCGTACAGATGCACGGCTTGCGTTAGTAGTCAATGGCCATGCCATTGGTGCGTTCTTGACCATCACTGCTCTGCCACTCCACAATGTGAGGGGGAAGTAATACACAATGAACAGGTAAGCATCAACCTCTCAGGTGGGTCTTTAAGTGGCAGGGCTGATCTTAATCTCTGGGGGGTTTTTTTGGTCTATTTGAGGACAGCCACCTCAATAATAGGGAAATTGAAGATCCATCAATTTCAATGAATTTGTCGTCTGAACAAAGGCTCGGGTAAAACGTTTAAACATTGGACGAGTTAAAAACTCAACTCTGAACATGCTTCTGCTGCTATCTCAGGGATCATTGGATGCCCTCGATCGCCAATGTAGTTCAGGCCGTCTCCTTGGACATGTCTCAGGCGTTCGATACAGTCTGGCATCCTGCTTTGATCGCCAAATTCTCTGCCATGACATAGAAGGCTGCCTTCATTCCTAGATTTCTGACTTCCTCCATTCACACACAGCTTGTGTGTTGCCATCAATGTAACCCTCGCCTTCCCTTCCCAGTGGAGGCCCTAAGGCATTGTTTTGGGCCGAGTCTTGTTCCTCATTTGTATTAACCAGCTGAAGGGTCCGTCTGCAACATGCAATTAATTTAAATTATTTTTGTGTTCACATATATGTTTATAATTTAATTCTGCTTTCACTTTCCCATCCACTTCTGGGCTAGCACACATCCCACCAGGAGGGGGTGCTATTTTGACGACATACGTGCATACTTACATATCCACATGTGCGATACATTTTATAGTCAGAAGATGACTTCTCCAATCCTCTGGAAACCCTCTCTTCCTTAGTGCAAATAACTCCACATTGTGTCATAAAATAGCTCATCTCTCTTTGCTGATCTGGAAATGATGAGCCTCTAATCTGAAAAATGTAACATGTTCTTCAATCCTGTAAAATCTCAGTCTCACCCGATCACCCTGGAAGCATCACCAAACGAACCCACCGATATATTTTCGTGGTCATACACTGGAAGCGGTTCAGTCTTGAGCTTCTAGGTGTCACCATCATCCATACCTTTCTTGGGCTGACCACGTAGCAAAGTTGGCCTCCAAAGCCAACCACAGCACGAGCATCCTTTCTCGATGCAAGTCTTTCCTTGGAAAATCATAGCTACTCACAATCAACAAGGGCTTTTTCCATAGCTCAGTGGAGCCTATCCTCTGTTGGCTGGCACCCCTGCATCACTTCTGTCTCCTGGATTCTGTGGAATCTAAAGCTCTCAAAACTATTGCAATCTCCCGTAATGAGGTTGAAGCACAATGTCTGTTGCTCTCTTCACAGGGAGGTCAGTGGTTGCTGTTTTCTACCATCTATTCTCCAACGTGGCTCTCTCTCTCTCTCTCTCTCTCTCTCTCTCTCTCTCTCTCTCTCTCTCTCTCTCTCTCTCTCTCTCTCTCTCTCTGTCTCTCTGTCTCTCTGTCTCTCTATCTCTCTGTCTCTCTGTCTCTCTGTCTCTCTGTCTCTCTGTCTCTCTCTCTCTCTGTCTCTCTGTCTCTCTGTCTCTCTGTCTCTCTGTCTCTCTCTGTCTCTCTCTGTCTCTCTCTCTCTCTGTCTCTCTCTCTCTCTGTCTCTCTCTGTCTGTCTCTGTCTCTGTCTCTGTCTCTGTCTCTGTCTCTGTCTCTGTCTCTGTCTCTGTCTCTGTCTCTGTCTCTGTCTCTGTCTCTGTCTCTGTCTCTGTCTCTGTCTCTGTCTCTCTCTCTCTCTCTCTCTCTCTCTCTCTCTCTCTCTCTCTCTCTCTCTCTCTCTCTCTCTCACTCTCTCTCTCTATCTCTCTCTCAATCTCTCTCTCTCTCTCTCTCAATCTCTCTCTCTCTCTCAATCTCTCTCTCTCTCTCAATCTCTCTCTCTCTCTCAATCTCTCTCTCTCTCAATCTCTCTCTCTCTCAATCTCTCTCTCTCAATCTCTCTCTCAATCTCTCTCTCAATCTCTCTCTCAATCTCTCTCTCAATCTCTCTCTCAATCTCTCTCTCAATCTCTCTCTCTCTCTCTCTCTCTCTCTCTCTCTCTCTCTCTCTCTCTCTCTCTCTCTCTCTCTCTCTCTCTCTCTCTCTCTGCTCTCTCAGTCCTCTGATGCTCCCCAGCAACCCCAGGATGCACGCATTTTTACGGAAACCCCCTTCTGGTTAACCTTCCTAAATGCTGACTGACTGTACACCACAACTCATTTTTACTTCTTGTTTCTCCCATGCATGGAACCACCTTCCAGAAGCTGCTCTGCATCTCTTCCCTCCAGGATTTCAAGCAAACCGTGTACCCTTGTCGATGTATCCCTTGTCATCCTAAATTTTACCAATTATCTTTGTTACCCCCATTAACCTTTCCTAACATCCATTTGACTTGCTAGTTTCAGCGTTTCTTCCCCCTCTTTTCTTGCTCATTAATTCCCTTGATGTTTGTCCCCATGTCAGTTCTATCTTGTACTTCCATGAGCCTAGCTCCTGCAAATATATATTTTTTTTTAACCACAGTGGTCCTCCCATGGTACTATGCATGACACATTTGCCAAGCCTTCATATACGTTCCGAGGGAGGGGAAGGAAGGATGGTAATAATAGAGGATGGAGGTGGAGACGCGGGGGCGGTGTGGTGGTGGCTTGTGGTTGATGCAATGTCCGCAAGAAGACTCAAAGAACGATAATGTTATTTTCATCGTTTCAACAACTTTCAGATTTGAGCCTTTGTCCATGCGAAAAATTCAGAGTTTGATTGTACCTGTTTTCCTTGATTTGTCATTTCCCAACGACGCCTTCATTTGTCATTATTGTCTGATTAAATGTCATAATTATCTTTTCATTCCCATTTAGTACATTACCAGTCGAGGAAGACAGTTTCCTAAGATTTATGTTTGCATCCCACTATATAAGCCGATTTGATGCAAATTCGAGATAGTTTCATGATGCGACATAACTTGGCCACAACCCATTCAAGATTGTGCAGCCGATTTCTGCGCCGTTACACTTTCGTGCTGAAGTTAAGATTGCATTACGCAATGTATACACAACAATTTTGAGCATGTATACCACCTTCCCTTTCCTTGAAATGCAAGAAACGTCATCAGATCATTGGTAGCTGCCATTTTAGTTGAAATTGAGTTGTACAACTTTCTGTACATGGTCATTCTGAGTGCTACATAACACAAAACTCAGTTGCGTAATAATGTTGAACGTCCCTCAAGTGATTTCACCGTTTTCTTCTCATCGATTCTGGATAATCATGGAAACCACGGATGTGGGAAGAGATGGGTGAAAACTTAAAAGCCCTTTGGTTTGTTTCTGCTGAGCATCAATGAGTTGATGAGGCCGAGTGGCCAAGAGGGAGAACGCCGTTTTACCTCGGTAGTCAGCACTGATTAACCGGCATACAAGGCTGAGCTCAGCAATCTTCCTCAGCCGTGCCAGCGAGGTCGTCCAACTCGTGGGTTAAGCAGCTTTGGGCGAGGCTTCATTGATTGTCGTAAACACGATGAGCAAATGAATGAGAAGGGAAATGGCAAGTGAGGAATTTTTCCAAGTGGCATTGAAGCATCACACGATACCTTGAACAGTGACGTAATTGATCTTTGTCAGCAGGAAAAATGCAAATGCACCTGAAATCGATACTTTTCTTTGATGGATTCCTGGTCACATGCACAATAAATTTCTCAACCTCGTCAGTCACTTGGCCCCATTAGAACACGGTTTAAACGAGCCTTTGGTGTCTTGACATTGCTCATCGGTGCAAGGTAAAGGTAAATGTGGTAATTTGTTCAATGTAATGTTTGACATGAAATGTTCAGCCAGTGTTGTTTTAAATGCCAGGTGGTTGTTTGCTTAGCGACTCTAGTTTTTATTTTACTTTTCCATTATTTCCCCTGTTCCTGATGGTTGTATTGTGCTCAGTCAGAAGTTGTATTGTGCTCACAATAATCATTAGGTAACTTTGTTCTTTTTTTTTTTTCCTCTCCTCGTCATCATTGTTTCTTTTTTCTTTTTTTTTTTTTTCTACTTCGCTAATGCCTTATTTTCTCATCATCTCTAATGTCATCTTGCTTTTTTTTTTCTGCCATTGAACTTGTCTGCACTGGGGTTTCCTCTTGTAACCTGTTTTTATCTCACCAGTGGCAGTTTGTGGAGCAGCCCACATCTCCACCTGCCATCAGCCCCCTAACATTGTATAACCTGTCTCCTAGTAGCTCTATGCCCACACCTTCTTTGGATTCTACCGCAGCTACCTTGATATACTCTTACATTGCACCAACTCAAGCTGAAAGCAAATGGCCAACCTCCTCTTTGGTTCCATCCAGCATCAATTCGGCAGCATCTTTCACCATTCCTCTACCAAGTGCCTCTTTGACCATCTTGTTTGATTCAGCTCACCCCAACTCACAATTTTCCAGTGCTTCACTCTCACCCGTTTCAAACACACCCTCTTTACCTAGTTATACACCTGCGCATCCCATTCTCTTCACGGCATCCCTCCCCCTCACGGCATCCCTTCCCCTCGTGGCATCCCTCACCTCTGCAGCATCCCTATCCGCTGCGGCATCCCTATCCCCCACGGAATCCCTATCCCCCGCGGCATCCCTATCCCCCGCAGCATCCTTATCCCCCGCGGCATCCCTATCCCCCGCGGCATCCCTATCCCCCGCAGCATCTCTCTCCCCCACGGCATCCCTCCCCTCACGGCATCCCTTCCCCTCACAGCATCCCTCCCCCTTACGGCATCCCTTCCCCTCACGGCATCCCTCACCTCCGTGGCATCCCTTCCCCTCGCGGCATCCCTCACCTCCACAGCATCCCTCACCTCCGCGGCATCCCTATCCCCCGCGGCATCCCTCACCTCCGTGGCATCCCTCTCCCCCACGGCATCCCTCTCCCCCACGGCATTCCTCTCCCCCGCGGCATCCCTCTCCCCCGCGGCATCCCTCTCCCCCGCCGCATCCCTCTCCCCCGCGGCATCCCTCTCCTCCGCGGCATCCCTCTACCCCATGGCATCCCATCCCCTGGCGTCATCTCCCTTCCACCTATTGTCTGCCTTGCCCATCATGCCAAACTCTATTTCTTCACTACCTCTTTATCCATCAGCATCCATTTATCCACTGCATTTTCTTGAATCTTTGCAACCCTCTGCCATGCTTTTCCCTTTGCCACCTCTTCATTCTGCCCCTGGTCTAACTTCCCGGCCTGCACAGCCTGGCCGGCTCACCAGCATGTCTCTCAGATCAGGCCGTCTGAAAGTGAGTACTCTATCTCAAAACATTGCCACCCCGACCTGCCCGAGTTCACCATGGATTCTAACCATTGCCACGCTCTAACAACTCGAGAACTTACCATACCCACTCCAAAGCCCTCTGCATCTTCTCCCTCATTTTTGCTTTCTCCCGACCATCAAATCAGATTCATCGTCAGGTCAACGTGAAGTTCAATTCACTGTCACGGCCTTTCCTACATCATAAAATCTTGCTCCTTGTCTTGCTGCCCCATTTCCTTTCCTTTGCTTTCCTGCCTGCTATCCCAACTTTCCATCCTCACCTTTTGATCTGCTTTGCAATTCCAACTGACATCTAACTATCAAGTAATTTGGTCACTTGACCTGCAGTAGTTGTAGTACTAACAAAAGGATTAAATAATTGTCGTGATTCATAAAAGTTTGTCTTACCATGAGTATGGTCACACATGGTCTTTTTTTTCATGAATATCTGCTTTAATAAGCATCCAAACTTGGACAGCACTGAAAAATATTTTTAAAGGACTTGCTTGGTATGAAAGACCCCTTTTGCATGAAGAAATAAAGGAAACCCTCCTTCGCATATCTTCCCATGCTTTTACAAGTCTCGAAAGCCCTGTTCCTCACTTGAGGTATTTTAAACTTCTATAACTAAATATATCGATGTTTCTCGAAGTTTCGAAGTTGTGTTCGTTTCCCGCAGTCTTCTTACCCCAACCATGTATGGATCCCCAAGGCTGTATCCCACGCATGTCTAATCCATCGAGGCTCTTGTCCAAATTTGAGCAAATCCCAAGGATGGAATCCCAAGCATGTATATTTGAAGTGTTCTCATCCGTTAACACATTTTTAATTTTGCGTTCGAATGCATGCATTCATGCGTGGATTCTTCACGTTGTAAAGCATTTGTTTGAGTGTGATGTTTGTAAGGTTTGTTATCCCTCTCCTCTCCTCTCCTCTCCTCTCCTCTCCTCTCCTCTCCTCTCCTCTCCTCTCCTCTCCTCTCCTCTCCTCTCCTCTCCTCTCCTCTCCTCTCCTCTCCTCTCCTCTCCTCTCCTCTTCTCTTCTCTTCTCTTCTCTTCTCTCTCTCTCTCTCTCCTTGGCCACCACCCTAACTTTGCCACCCTAACTCCGTAGGCAAAATTAACAATGCCTTACAATCCTGCTTACGTCATCTAAATGTTCTTCTAAATTTTATTGTGTTTGGCCAAGTCAAAAGTAAACCTTTGTCAAAGATTCACAAAGCCAGATGAGGTCACAACAATCAGCTGAGCTGTGCTTCATGTCCAACTGTCACAGGGGTATTGGTTGTCCACATTTTTTTTTCTCTTAATCACTGGATTGGTGTTTTTCTATGGCCTTCCCATCCTATGAAATGCCATCCTTCCCATCACCCGTCCTTCACTGGTGTATCTGCTAGCTTCGAAAAAACCAGCCATTCCAATACCGTGTACAGGCTATACTGAGCACGTCCTAAAAGCTTACATGTCAACACAATTATTTGGAAAAGGGTTACCTTACACTGTACACTGTACACATTATGTAAGAACATGCTGCATAACACAAAGTGATTTTTAGCTCTCACGTACCTGCCTGGCCCTTGGAACTCGTGCAGGGTGTGGACTTGAGAGCACAACTTCGTATGCGTGGACTTTAAAGCTGTCTTAGCCAGATTTGCCTTCCTTATTTGAGGACATTCCATACAGCTGCGGTGTAAAATAATGGGACGGAACAATGTGACGTTAAAGGAACAACTGTAATGTAAAAGTAGTGAAATGTTTATTATCAATGAGATGTTCAGGGAATGTCAAAGCAGAGCAACACACACAGCCAGAAACTGCATGAGCCAATTACGACAAAGGTGCAGGAATTGTGTAACACACATGATGAATAGACGTACTCAAGGTGGACCCAGGAAATTTCCAACAGATTACAATGCGATCAAAAAGAGGTCTGAACACTAAGGAATCATCTATTTAATATACTAACGGGCACTCTCAACCTCTGGGCGAGAGCATACCTTGTCGGCCCACTGAACACGAATGGCCACTTAATGTTCGGGCAGTCGAACAAACGTAAAATTGTCACTGATAGCACTGCGATCAATATCGTAATCACCAGGATGAGTCACTTGGTGAGGAAAGGGTGCGATAGACGCCGCAACATAATCACCAATATTTGTAATCACTGCTGTGAGAGGTGAAGGTAACATGAGGTGAGGAAAGCATGTGATTTGCCGCATCACCGAGATGGACCATTGTCTGCTGATGTGGATAGACGCGAATAACGATGGCGGGGAAAAAATGGTCACACCCATTTGGCTAGTGCTGCTACCAATGGACAAGTGAATCCTGCTGACATAAGTACAATCACCCAACCTTTACTTATTATTGTATCTACTGGGAACGGGGCTGACTCGGAAAGTTATAAATGACAAACTGAAGAGAACAAAGGATGAGAGGTGAGAGAAAGCAAGGTACGTACATCATTATGGGAGGAGACGAGAGTGAAGGAAAAATGTTTGCAAGCAGATAGATTTAAGAGAAGAGAAGTGAAGAGAAGAGGTGTTTATGGAGCAATGGAAAAACCAAGAAATTGGGGGAGGATCAAAAATTATACTATTTGCATGCAAGTCGCTGATACTCGAGGTCCCCCACCTTTTGGGTGGTATGAGGAATCGATGTTCCTGAAAGCTAAATCTTTAACGGATTTTTAAATATCTCGTACACACCCAGGCAAAAATAACGTTCTTTTCCTGCAGTAATTCTCTGCAGACTACTGTAGTATATGAGATTACAACTCTCATATACTATAGTTCTCACTGTAGCATTTTTGCATGGGCAAGGCAAGTCACTGAGATGGTTGTCATGGAAACATAATTCAGCCAATCACAGCCGTGATCTAATCATGTTGGGATAACGTCATGAGGAATAGATATCTGCAAGATGAAAGCTACCTGTAACTGTTGAACGGTTTTTGAAATATCGCATGCACAAAATTACATGGACGGGTGATCGGTCGGTCAGACGGAGCTCATTTTAATGGCCCCGTCTCCGAACTTGGCGGAGGGCGGGAGACAATCAAGAGTTGGCCCATAATCGGAAAGCGAATGTTATTTAATCAAATGCGGCCAATTGTATAGGAAACGATGAAGAAACTAATTCAGAAAAGCTATAAATTGGGTAAGCTAATGTTAAATCTATCACTAACTAGCAGGGCAAACTTCATCACTTAACCGCAACCTTAATCTCCACCTATAATTGTAAATCTAACTTAACCTTATCAGGGCCTATCAATGGTGTGAATGAGGAATTGAACAACAGCACAGTTTTATATATATATATATATATATATATATATATATATATATATATATATATATATATATATATATATATATATATATATATATATATATGCCTGGTGTTGGCTTAATGGTTTGGGTGGTGGGCTTTGGGTTTGAGGATCCTGAGTTCAAATCCCCCTTGGCTGTTGAATTAATACCAGGTGGGGTTGACTGCCTGTCATCCTTCTGAGGTCGGCAAAATAAGTACCAGCTTGCTGGTAATCTGTGTCGGAGTGGTGACCCGTCCAGGATTGTGTCCAATAGCCAAGGAGACTGCTTAGGCAGCACCAACACTTTGCACATAGTATGGTCCCAATGGATGGATGGACAACATGTGTCATGCAAATGCAGTACAGGGCTGTGTGCAATTAATAATGCAGGACTAATACTTCTGTTATTTCGCCATTGGGCTTCAACAGTTGGGTGACACTGGCTGCATTCAACAATCAAAGCTTTCACAGATGGTTGCACAGCTACACCAATCGCACCACATTCATGAAGTACAATCGATGATGACGATGCACGGATGATGAAGGCGACGCTTTGACTTGCGAACAGTTCATTTCTATAGAGCCCAATATTAAACAAAATCTCCACCAAGCATTACCACTCCATGCTTGCGACTCAGGTATTGATTCCCATTGAAAAGAGTGAACACCTGTGAGATGCCACGGACAACCACCTTCCTTAAAAAAAAAAAAAACTTATGGCTGTAAAATAGGTAATAACTAGTGTTCTATCATGTGGAATTTGCTCCAAATTTCTGCTGCTTTAGATTTTGAGCAGACGCCATATTGCTAAAGTCGAGAATAATGGAATGTGCAGAAAGCTCTCGGGCAAATCTAGGTCAATGGACAAGGAAGTAAGTTTGGTACAAGAACCGGATCCGCAATGAAAATGACTTGTGCCATCAATATTCACCATCACATCTTTATTTCCATCTCCTTTAAGGACATGAATGTGTTATTATTTATTTATTTATTCCACGTGATATACTTGTTTTTTTTCCATTTGACTTGTTCAATTTTGTCCTGTTACTTTTTTATCATCGTGATGATTTCTTGGAAGCTCTGAGCAGAGACAATTAAAGTCACATAAGTGAATATGATCTCGTCTCCAACCAGTCCATCGGCATAATTTTAGGAGGTAAATAAATCTTGCTTTTTTTTTCTTTATTATTATTATTATTATTATTATTATTATTATTATTATTATTACTGAATTGCATTTATATTTTTTATTGCAGTCAGGAGTTTCTGGATGCTCCAAGGGGAACCCAAATGAAGAGTAAATTTTCCCAAATTAAGGGTGGTGGGTTTTGATTGCTATCTCTCGAAATGATATTATTTGGCAAACCTAAAAAGGACAGTGTCGACCTGAAGTTAAATACAAGGGTGGTCTCTGAAACAGTGGCATTCAACCCACGGATGGTGGTCGAAATAACACCCTGTTCTGATTGATGAGGGTTGAATATAACTCCTCCCATCCTCCTTTCCTTTCTCTCTCCAATTACCTGGCCTACACCCTCCAATCTCTCCTATCCTCTCTTGTCTTCTTTTTTTAATCAATACATCACCCCTCTCGTCCATACTTTATTTAAAAGAAATCAAATAAGTGAATGAGTGGTCAAAAAAGGTACCACCCCCCCCCCCCCTGCCCTTGCACTCATTCATGAGAAATATTTTGAACGTTGTGATCAATATTAAGCACGCTCAATGAGAAGTGTGCTTTAATGTTGAAAAGAAAACTAAAGTTGTAAAATCGAATTACGACTCTTTCTCATCATGTAAGATTCATCAGTCCTCTTCACATCTGATGTTTAGTCTTATTTTATGTTGTTGAAGTCTCTTGTTCAATTGCTTTGCTTTATTTATTTATTTATTTAATATTTACCCACACCATAGGAGAGGGTATTGCATTTGTGTCTGTCTGTTTGTTTTTTTGTCC
Organism: Eptatretus burgeri; assembly: GCF_056783735.1. Lineage (NCBI taxonomy): Eukaryota > Metazoa > Chordata > Myxini > Myxiniformes > Myxinidae > Eptatretus > Eptatretus burgeri. The sequence continues at coordinate 101,786,259 of NC_140962.1, read as the reverse complement.
ACACAGAACTTAAGTGTTTTTCTCCACAACTGCTTGTCAGATTGAGACGACATTTTCACCTCGTGTAGAATGTTTTATTTATAATTATGACATCATAGGTCACGTGGTGTGGTGGCCATGTTGGAAAAACTGAAAAACTTTGGACCTCTCCATCTGAAACCGCACCAGGGAAAAAATTGAAACTTCGCCCGTAGCAAGTACTCATGGGAATAAGTATGATTTTTTTTTATGATGTCATAGGTGCCTTCGTTATGACGTCATAATTGCATATGCTACATCTGATCAGTATGAAAAAAATTTGAGGGTCATCTAGGGATAAAAATGGTCCACAGAAAGAAAAGAAAAAAATGATGTCATCGGTCACATGATTTGGCAGCCATATTGTTTAAAAAAATTTTTTTTTTTAACTCTTCAAAAATCTTCTCTGAAGTGGCTGAACAGATCAAGGCAAAACTTTGCAAGTATGACTGTCTATCCATGAGGAACAAAAGGTTCACACATGACATCATAGGTCACATGATTTGGCAGCCATATTGGATTTACCCTAAAACATATAAAACGCTTCTCCAGAACAGCTGGACAGATCGAGGGGAAACTTCACACAAATGTTCCCCAAGCCAAAGGTGTACAAGTTTGTTAAGGAATAATGAATAGGTCAGATGGTTTGGCAGCCATAGTGGATTGAAGAAAAAGATTAAATAATGTTTTCTCTGGAACCGCTTAATCAATCGACATGAAACTTCACAATTATGATGTAGTAGGGATGGGGAATATATGTTTCAAAATTTCAACTTGATTGGACACATGGTCTGGCAGCCAGGATTATTAAATTTTTTGATCCGGGTTATTTTTGATTTTTTTTGTTTTGTTGAAATAACGCTCACTTGGCTGTGCCTGGATTGGTTCGAGGGTAGAGGAGTCGCAGCTGAAATGTGAATCCTATCCATGTTCCTCCTGATGACCATCTTTTCTTTTTGCTTGTTTGGGTTCCTTCTGATTACTCCAATGCATGACTGCACCTATTTGGTCTTCCATTTGATTTGAATTTAATTTATTTTAATCCCATTCTAAATTCAATTGAATAATCATGAAAAACCTCATGGATCAGGGTCAGGTGTCCAATTAAAGCAGGACATATTGGTACCCGGTCATCACTGCCAACAGTTATAAAGTGGCAGTTCTAATTATGTCTCATTAATACCGTAAAACACCAGTACACAAACCTTCATGAAATAGACACACACAAAAGTCCTGGAGAGGGTCTGCAATCTCTGATTGCTCTTTTTCTTGCTTGTTTGTGTATGCTTGTTTTTAATTTTGAATTGAAAGTGAAGCCTTAAATTTCTGAGCCTCTCAATCGGATTGTTGTAGAAATTTGCTTCCAACCTTGATATGTACTGCAAAGAGAATGGAAAGTAATGATGCATCACACAAACTCTCACGCTTGTTACAGCGCGTGCGCTGTATACAATTGCACCGAGTTTGAAATGTCCCCACCGGCGTCTACCACGTCTCCGGTGTCCCCCCGTCCCCCCCCCCCACGTGCCTCAAGACAGCCAATGACGGCCGTCCGGTAGATGCAGTGCGTAACCTCAACGGAAATGGCGACAATTGACGGAAATACCTGAGTATTTCAATGGAAATTTGTGAAACTAATGTGTTATATATGTGAAAACCATTTAAATTATTGCTTGATGGAAAAAAACGAAGAAACGCGCCCCTCTCATGTACAATCGAACGAAAGACGTCATTTCCGCCCACCGTGGCATTTCGCGCCGAAAGACGTCATTTCCGCCCACCATCGCATTTCGCACTGATCGCCAAATGCTGAAAGCTAAGTTCTTCTTATGCTATCATTCTTTTGCGGCCCCCTGCCACGCTGTATCGAACGATTTCATTCCTTCTGTTATATATATATAAAGGTGCTTTTCACAATAATAACAAGATTTTTACATTTCAAATATTAAGTACGCTTTTTAATTGTTTTTCAACTTAAAAAGCATAAATTGCATATTTTAACATTAGTGTACTCATTTGCTTCACCACACGCGCTGTATTGAAAGATATTGCTACACTTGTTTGTAGCATTTTTGCCATGCAGAAATAACAGTTGTAAGAGTGTGGTACCAACCTCTTCCCGGAGTGCTTTTCACGCAGTTTCAGGCCTGCCTGCAGCTGTATTCTTTGCTGTATTGCAACTTTGGGAAAGCTTCATTTAAAAAAAAAAATTATTTGTCTTTAAGTGAAAGTTTGTTTCAGCTTCTGTAGATGAGCTATTGTGGATTTTGCACACAACATAGATTACATTTTGTTTTCAGAATCCTTCTACTTCAAATGGTTTGAAAGGTCCCACAGCTTGTCCTTACATCATTAGATTTGCCAAGGCCTATGTCATTCCAGCAGGGATCAGCACAAAGGTCACTGTGATTGCTAAGAATCTCAATTTACTCTCCAAGGTAAGCCATTGATAAAGAATAACGTATTATGCTTTACCATGCAATTCCCGACAATTTACATTGCAACTTTATTTTGCGGCCCACTTTGCCAGATTGCTAAATCCTTTTTGGTTTTTTTTGGTATATTATCACTGTTTTGGTATCTTATCCATCTGTACCTTAAACATTCTGCCTTCTTTCCTCAACCTCCAATGTCACATGTCAATCTGTGGACAGCCAGAGTACCAGTGTGAGTTTGATTCTGCAGTTGGTGGAGATCAACCAACAATTCAGCTGGACGACGTGCTGCATGAGTCTAACCTCACCAACATTACCTGTAATGCACTAAAGGTGAGGTTTATCGAGCTTGCATCATTGTGTTTGAAATTGACCAAAGATTATTTCGACCATGATGGTTTATTTTTATCTACTTAGGTGATGGTAATAATTTGTGTCACACGTTATCTTCATCCAGTAACCATAAAATGTCACTTTAATGTGGCCAAAATAATCCGAACTGACATCAGAAATGCTGTTCCTGGTTTGTGAGAAGTATAAGCAAATATATAGAACAATGCATTCTCTCAGTTGATTGATTGATTGATTGCTTTCTTTCTTTTTTGTCTGGGTGTGTGTCTGTCTGTCTGTCTGCCTTAATACTAGTGATGTAGGACTCGAGTCCATTTTGGGGGGGACTCAGACTCGAAATGCCAAGGACTCGGACTCAGCCCGATTCGGGCTCGAGTTTGGCACAATTTAGTGTCCAGTAGAAATAAAAAAGTGAAAACGTCATTTGGACCATCCTTTCCATATAGTACTCTAAACTTTTAACATATCTTAGTGAATTAGCAAGAGATGTGAAAATATCTTCTAAGTTCATTTTCTAAACGAAGAAGGGCAATGGGTAGAGCGCATACTACCGCCTCGCAATGCCTGATCCACAAGAACATATCAGGCCCAATACATTTTTTGAAATATGCTATAAATCGTTTTTTGGCCTTATCTCTTAATGGTGAAGAATCGCTTTAAAAAATTCTAGTAGTTGTAATTGTAACATTTGTTGATTATAAACACCAAAAATGATGTTTTGGGGTTTTTTTCGATAAAATACAACATAATTTCTCTTTTATTCCTCATTAAACTTTCATTTTTAATGCAACATTTCACCTCCAGACATGTAGTTGACATGTGCATTTATGATCTATATGTCAAAATCATCTGTAGCCAAACATTTAAATATGTTTAATTGAATTGATTCATTGATTTAAAAAAAGGCCGAACAAGGCCTTGTACTTTATCAAGGCGTTGGGTGTCGAACTCTTACCATTTTAAATTGTTATCGTTATTCATTATTGGGTAGGTTTTTGAGCAAACTTCAGCAAGAGGGCCATGATATGGAATAAAATCTTGATGTAAATAACAAGTTACCCTGTTCATCGGTTTTGACATTTTACTGTCTTCATTTATCATGATACATAAGCACAAGTAAATTTACTATTTTAGCCACTTTACAATGCTTTCAGCATCGGACTTGGACCTGCTTGAATCAGACTGACCTGCTGGACTCAGACCCACTGGACCGGCTGGACTCGGACCCGCTGGACTCGGACCTGATGGAATTCTGGACTCGGACTCGCTGGACTCAGACCCGCTGGACTCTGACCTGATGGAATGCTGGACTCGGACTCGCTGCACTCGGACCTGCTGGACTGGCTGGACTCTGTCCCGCTGGACTCGGACCTGCTGGACTGACGGACTCGGACTCAGACCAGGTGTACTCAACTACAACACTGCTTGATGGAGCTCAAGTTTGAGAATTCATGGTGGATGTTATTTTTATTTACCAGAAAAGAACATGTGACTACGAACAGGTTAATTGCCACTTTACAATGCTTTCAGTATGATTGGCATGTTTTGGTGTGACGTGTAATACCTGCTCCCACAGAAAGCAATATTATGTCATAAATATTTATAGAGAGAATTAGCATCCTCCCCCAACTTGAACACCTGAGACTATGAATTATATTACCTCCGAAAACCATCCCGTGCACACCACGAGTACAACCAGCAGTTTTCAACTCGTTCCGTCTATTGGTTCAGGAGTGCATCGAAGTAAAACAACCCACCAACCACATGCACACAACCTTTGCTAGTAAAATACCACACACACGAGCACAACCTACCACATACTTACATACACACATTCATGCACAACCTACTCCCCCACACACCCTCTCCCCCCCACCCCACACACACACACACACACACACACACACACACACACACACACACACACACACACACACACACACACACACACACACACACACACACACACACACACACACACACACGCAGTCTACCACTACATGCCGAAGAGCCAAAGTAATGGACAAATCAACCGAGGGGTTTGTCATTGGAAGCTCTTGGTATGGTATCAAACACAAACATTGGTGACAGTGCAGCGGGGGCAGGCAGTGGTGGAGGTGCACCAGGTGCAGGCAGTGGTGACGGTGCAGCAGGGCCAGGCAGTGATGGAGGTGCACCGGGTGCAGGCAGTGGTGGAGGTGCACCGGGTACAGGCAGTGGTGACGGTGCAGCAGGGCCAGGCAGTGGTGGAGGTGTACCGGGTGCAGGCAGTGGTGGAGGTGCACCGGGTGCAGGCAGTGGGAGGATGTCTTGCTGGGAGGATGCAAGTAGTGGGGTACATCAGAGATCAGTACTCGGACCATGACTATTCATTATTTACATCATCAATTTGGATAATGGGGTGAAGAGTAGGCTTTCGAAATTTGCAGATGACACAAAGCTTGGAGGTGAGGTGGATAGCAGAAGGGGTGGTGATCAGATTCAGGAAAGTATTGATATTTGCATAGATTGGGAAAAAGACTGGCAGATGGAGTTTAACCTGAGCAAGTGTAAGGTGTTGGGGATGGGAAAGAATAATGAAAATAGAGATTACAGGATGCAAGGGGTAATTTTGGAGCGTGTCACACAGGAGAAGGATCTGGGGGTGGTTATAGATACGGGAGGTAAGCAGGCAGCACAGTGCTCGGCAGCTATAGGTAAAGCAAATAGGGTTTTCGGCTGTATTCAGAGGGGGATCATTTATAAATCAAGAGGTGGTGTTAACATTGTACAGGAATTTAGTGAGGGCCACATCGAGAATATTGTGTGCGGTTTTGGTCACCACAACTCAGGAAGGACATAGATGTCATCGAGAGGGTTCAGCGCAGGGTTACTAGATTGATTCGGGGTCGAGCTAAACTCAGCTCTGAGGAGCAGCTGAAGGAGACAGGGCTTCATACACAAGAAAGGAGGCGGTTACGAAGAGATATGATGGAGATGTTTAAGATAATGAAAGGTATTGATAAAATAAGTGCAAATGAATTATTCAACAGAGTAGACAGTGATATAACCAGGGGCCATAGCCTGAGAGTAAAGAAGAGGAGAGTTAAGACGGTAGCAAGGAAGGGGACTTTTATTCAGAGAGTAGTTAATGCATGGAATGGTCTCCCTGGAAAGATTGTGACAGCAGAAAGAGTAGATAAGTTTTTTTAATTAGAATTAGATAGGTACCTGGAAGTTATGGAGATAGAGGGGTATGGGGATGTTGACAGGACTTTTTATGTAGCTTGAGCATTGATGGGTGATTGTGTACGGAGTGATGTTGGTGGAGGTCTCGTTAAGGGATGTTGTGTGGTTGATGTTGTGTGTTTTTATCCAAGCCCATGCCCCCTCCCCTGAGGGTAAGAAAACAAAATATACAAAAACTTTAAAATTAAAATAAAAAATACGTAAATGCATGAATGCAAAAACCCACAAAAACACTTTTATTAATAATAATAATAATAATAATAATAAATTTTGTATTTTCTTCTTTGGATCTCGTGTTGAGAAATGAGTGTGGTGTTGATGTCGCGCAGGCATGATGGGCTGAACGATCTCCACCTGTGTCTGATTTCCTTGTGTTTCCTTGTATTTTGCTTGTGCACACCAGTGCGATAATATCGAGCTGAACATTTCCCACTCTTCACTTTACTTCCTATTCATGAGCCTGCAACTTTTATCCCTCGTTTGGATACTTTTGCCTTCTTTCTTGTGGGCAGTTTAAGATTTATTTATTTTTTCCCATGAATTATGAAATTAGTTTCAGCTTTTTCTCCCGAATAATCTTCAGCAAACTGTGCAGTTGTATGCACATTTGGTGTGCATTTACTTGCCAAGTTTCAATCTGCTATGCAATATAATTTATCACCAAGTTTAATTATTTTGCACATTGTCACAGGTGGCTTAATTAAACTGTGATTTTTATGTTTGTGGTATTTTGTTCAGTCTGGCTCACCCATGAACTCTTAAAGATTTATATAACCATTACACCCCTGCCTCGTGTGCAGTTTGACTACAAGGCGAAGGCCATGAAATTGTTGATTCCTCTGACCCTGCGATGGAAAAAGGATCCTTACGCCATCGTCGACAACCCGAATGGGGTGAATGGTAAGTGTGCAGTGCCACGTTATCTTCACTCCAAAGGGAAATCTTAATAAGGATTATGAAGTTCCTTTAATCTGTCAAATTGTTTCATTCAAAATGTAATCGAGTCGTACATTGTTTGGAAAAGTTCCAAAACCGCATGGCAGTGCTCAGAAATGTTGATGTAACACTGATGAGCATATGTATGATGAGATATATAGTGAATGCTTTTTGAAGCAGGAAATAAATGTTGGATCTACATACTTTAAAAGTGTGTGTGTGTGTGTGTGTGTGTGTGTGTGTGCGTGCGTGCGTGCGTGCGTGCGTGCGTGCGCGCGCATGCGTGTGTGATATATATATATATATATATATATATTCTAGTTTTTTCCTTTTATATCTGCATTCCATTGAGTAAGGTGACTGCCTTTAATAAGACCTCTCGTACCTCGAGCTGCTTTTTCTCCGAGCAAATTTTAAAAAGGGGAGAAATAAAATGTAATTCGTCTTTGTGCTCAGTAACAGTGTACAAGTGCTCGGTGGGTCGAGAAGACTGCAGTCTGTGCCAAACAGCCGATGCAGAACTGGAATGTACCTGGTGTGCAAAAGACCACCGGTGTGTCTTCAAAACGAATTGTACTTCCAAGGAAGAGCCCAGCAAATGCCCTGCACCCCGAATTGTTCAAGTGAGTTGTCTTTCATCAAGTTATTGTACTGGAGGCCTCTCATTTTTCTGCAGATGTTTCAATGTAATTTAACAACCTACAACACGTTACTTTTTCAAAAAGGAAGTCATCTTCTCTGACCACTTCTTACTCAACACCATCCCCCATGCCCTTTTTTTATTCTTTGCTCATTCATATCGCTTCTCAACACATTTTCCATTATCTCTCTCCTCTTCCCCATCTTAAATGTTACTTTGAGCTATCCAGCAAAGCCCATCAAAGATGATGATGTGTACTGGGGAGGGTGGGAGGGTGTGGGGGGAGGCATAGAAAATTATTTCCCTTTCTAAACGAAGTCAAATGTTCTTTTACAAAAAAAAAATGAAACGAAGAACTATATGATTGAACGAGCGAATGTAGATAACGCAGCGATGAGTGATGCTTCTGAAACTCTAACATCCAAATACACTGCCAAACTTTGGAAGGGATACTTTCAAGATTAGGAAGTTGTGCATCCACTGTGTTGAAGCACTTTAAAGCTTTGAACATCTTCCAATTCAAGAAGAGCTATGAAGAGGAAAAACTATGGAAGAACTGTCAAGCCTACCAGAGGAATTGAAAAATGGGAAGGCTACAGGTTTTGAATTTTACTCCATCACAAATTCTTGAACATGGGGGCATCGCTCTCAAGGGGCAACTATTAAATTTTCTTTCAGCAATGTTGGGAGATGGAAGAAAATCCACAGGAATTTAAAGATGCCATTATTATCACCAGTCCATCGACAAAAACAAAGGTGAACTTGCCGAATGTGGAAATCTTCAGGGGTATCTCTCTCTTGTCTATAGCTGGGAAAGTCTTGGCAAAAATTTAATCCTGAAGCACCTACATATCATTGCAAATAACATTCTTGCAGAAAGCCAATGTGGTTTCAGAGCCAAATAGATCAACCATTGATATGATATTTACACTGCACCAACTGCAAGAAAAAGTGTCTGAACATCAGTCTCGATGATGCCTTTGTTCACTTTACAAAGTATTTGATTCAGTAGCTTGAGAAATCTTGTGGAAGCTGCTCGGATGCCCCTGGCAAGCTGGTGAAGAGGATAAGTTCCCATGAGTACCTGAAAGCATTTATTTCTGTTGGTGGTGAGAGAAGTTGAAACGGGTGTGTCTTCGCTCCAGTGCTACTTCCAGTATTCTTCATTGCAGTGTTAAGATCAGGAAATGATGACCGCTCATGTGGTATTTACATTATAACGTGAACAGATGGTGGTCCTTTTAACTTTTGAAGACTGAAGGCAAACACAAAAGTCTGTGTAGTTTGTATAAAGGAACTTCTCTTTGCCAATGATGCTGCCCTTATTGCCTTCACTTTGGATTGCATGCAAATAACTCTCTTTTAATATAGCTACCACAATGTTTGGCCTTACCATCGACATAAAGAAAACAGAATTTCTAGACTCTGCACCGCTTAACACAACCACATACCAACCCCCCCCCCCCCATTGTTTGTATAAATGGTGAACCTTTAAAAACTGTGCACAGATTCATCTACTTGGGAAGCAGTGGAACAGACGCATCTACAGAAATGGAGATAAACCATTGCATCCAAGTTATCTGTTGCTTTTGTTCGTTCAGAAAATAGTCTGGTCACTTCACAACGCACAACGAGAAGGGCACTCGGTGAAGCGCGTACCTCGACCACGCAATGCCTGATCCAATAGAACATATTAATATTTATTTTATATCATATTAATACTTACCAATAAATTATTATTGGAACATATTAATATTTACCAATAAATTATTTAAATATCATGCTATATATTGTTTTTAGTCCCGTCTCTCAATGGTGACGAATCACTTTAATTATTAAATAATTCTCGTATCCAGATTCGGATCTTCACCCAAATCGAATCAATTAGTCCTTGTCACACACCCAACCTGTCCACCAAATTTTGTCTGAATCCATCTGCAACTTTTTGACGTCTTGCTCACAGACAGATGGACAAACAGACAGGGGTGAAAACATAACCTCCGTCTGCCTTTGGTGGTGGAGGTGATTAAGTGTCCTACCTGGTGAAAACTATCAGAGAGATGTTGTCTTTGCAAACCTGCTCTCTTCTAATGTGACTTACACTTTACACAGAAGGCACATGTATAGATTCAGTAGTATACAATCATGACACTTGAAGATCTTTAACACCTCGAGTGTTAGGATTGGTGACCAATGATGAAGTTCTAAAATGTGCGAACATGCCCAGTGTTGAAGCAATTCTCATTTCTTCGCAGCGATGCAGGGAAGGCCACATTATCAGATTGGACAACAATACATACCTCAAAATTACTTTGTATTGCAAACTTAAAGAAAGTACTCAGCATGTTGAGAGGGTGGGGCGGGATGTAAGAATGTTTTAAAACTCAATCTTAAAGCGTTAGAAATCAGTATTGATAATTGGGAAAAACTTGTTCAAGACCGATCAATCGACGTAGAAAAGCACCTTAAAACTGACATGAAGACCATGGAAGCAAATAAAGAACGACGGTACATGACCAAAATGACAGAAGGACAAAATACATCAACTCCACCTGTCTGCAGCTTTCACTGCTGAAGTCGGTGCAGAAGAACTTTCTGGGCCCATGTGGTGCCGAGTTTGGCAAAAGCACCAGAATGTTTCCCATCAGACCTTGTCAACCTCAACCGACAGCCGACGATCACGCTTATGCTGATGAGGAATATAGTGGGCTCCATGACCTTTGTGTTGAGCCAAGTGCTTGGTGTTGCAAAATACACCATGAGATGTAAAAATTGGAGAAACAGCTGAATGTGCCTGAAGCATGGCATTTCCATCAATCCGGTGGTGGCTCCTGATATAGTTGAGCAAATTTTTGGTGAAACCAGTTCCTGTCAGGAATCAACCAAAAATTTTAGCGGAGGACTTGCTTGCATTCATTTATTGTGATTAGAATTAAGCTTTTTGTGGAAAAAAAAAGTTATTTTTTTATTGTGGAAGTCTCTCTATCGAGTGCAGCCTGTGGCTGCTGGTTGCATCATTGGTTGGGACGCGGCTATGCCGCTGATGCAGTGTCCCCCTTACCAGTACACTGGTGCTCATTTTGCCGACCTCGGAAGGATGACAGGCTGAGTCAACCTCCTGGTGTGTTAATTCAGCGGCCCAACGGGGCTTGAACTCAGGAACCTAGGATCCCAAGCCGCCATCCGAACCACTAAGCCAACACCAGGCTATTGTGGAAGTACAGTGTATGTATGACTGGTAGGATAGCCTTAGGTTATGTGCCCTTGCCTTTGAGCTGTCTAGCCTGTGTTTGAATCTCGGCCGAGCTGTCATCCGCAGTTTCTCACAGTGAGATTCATCAACATGTGTGCCGTCCCTCGGATGGACGTTCAACTGGACATTCCATCTTCCCGGATTATTTAGCGGGCATTAAGGATCCCATGGTGTCCTTCATAAAGAGTAAACGAGTTATGGCCCGCACCGTGAACAAATTACCAATTCCTGCACACTCGGCGGAGTATCCCACATCTGAGTGACTACGCATCCAGAACTCTAACCCATAGCTGAAGAAACTGTTTCAGCAAAATCGACGCTCTGTATGGAGCATTGTGCATATGAAGTATTATGCAAGATGGTATATGTCTGAGTTGTGCCGTATCTCAACCTCACAGATTTTTCCAAAAAATGGAACACTTGAAGGAGGTTCCAGAGTGACGATAAAAGGCCATGATCTTGGTCAGAAGCATGAAGATATTGAATCGGTAACAGTGGTTAATAAACCCTGTGAGATCGACACCTTACTTTACAGCATCTCATCGAGGTCAGTAATTATCTTGTGTCGGAGTAACTATTATAACCATAACATGAATCAATGAGACTTTGTGAAATGTTAATTACACATGTATTTGCTTTCAATATAATCAGTGTGACCACTCCTTGGCTTTTTTCACAAGATCTTGGCTATTCGTTGTTCACCTTGGCGTCTTGGTTTTCAATAGGTTTTCTTGGCGTATACGTTTTCTGTTATCATCACTTTTCCGAAACCTTGTGAATTCTTGACTTTTTACCCCTCAGCCCGAATTGGCTAAGGGGTATTATCGTCATAGGCGTTGTCCGGGCGTCCGTCCGTCTGTCAACTTTTGGTTTCCGTCGATTTCGAGGAGAACGCCTTGTGCGATTAAATCCATTTTTGCAGGGTGTGTTGGGGTTGAGTAGAGGAAGGATCCTTTTGAAAATGGGCGCGCTGCGATTTTCAATGTGGCCTCCATGGCAGCCATCTTGAAATTGGTTTCCGTCGATTTCGTGGAGAACGCCTTGTGCGATTAAATCCATTTTTGCAGGGTGTGTTGGGGTTGAGTAGAGGAAGGATCCTTTCGAAAATGGACGTGCTGCGATTTTCAATGTGGCCACCATCTTGAAATTGGTTTGCGTCAAGGGGCTGAGGGGTTACACCCGCTTTGCGGTGCTATTTTTTCATTGGCTCACCTTGGCATTTATGAAAACGAGGAGTGGTCACACTGAATATAATGTGCCCAAAACATTTTGTTTTACTAAATTATTTTCTGCCATATTCCTTTGTGGTTTGTTTGTTTTCTTTTGAAACCAGCTACAGCTACATCGTATGCAGGCGAAATGGTGGATTCCACCATTTTTCTATAAATCCAATAATGAATTTAAAATTTTTTTTTAACTTTAGTCCTTCATTTTCTAATGGTAAATAATGACCAATTCAGTGACCCAAAATGCAAATTCTTAAAATTTCAGGTCAATTGGATGAAAATTGATGATTTTCTGTGATGTTGACCTTTGACCAAATTGTTAATTTGTTTTCTCCATATTCTCAAAATAAAGCTTTGTTGAAAGTGATGACAAAAGCTCAAAGAGTAAAAAGGTTGAGAGATAGACAGACAGACAGACAGACAGACAGACAGACAGACAGACAGACAGACACAGAGACTGCAAAACCCTGTCTCCTGCTGCGTGTGGGGGGGGGGGGGCGGGCTAACAAGAACAACAGGTACGTGTGTATTGTTCTTCCTCTCCTCATTTGCTTTCTCCATGAAGTTCAGACGTTTCACTAAGCTCTCCATTATTAATGTTGGAGTAAATTTATTAATGTTGTCGTCTGTCTGCTTTGTTATTTGTGGAATTCTGTGTCTTACCATTTCCTTCTATCTTTCCCACATCTACCACTTTCAAGTAATGCTTTGAGGGTCTTTAGTGGCAAAAATAGAATAAAAACATTGAGAACTTCAGGAAAAAGCACCTTTAAACCAATCGTGATTCATATGCACGCCACCAAACCAAAAACCAACCTGTCCTCCATGTATAGAGCATGTATACTTGAGACCTGAATCTCCCCCCTCACCACTTACACCACATGTACACTTAATAAAGATGACTATATATATATATATATATATATATATATATATATATATATATATATATATATATATATATATATATATATTATCCCATTGTCATTGCAGTGAAAACAGTCGTCTATGCAGTAATTGCCTTTGCCTTGAAATCTGATTTGAAGAGTAGTAATAGGTTTGAAGAGAGCTTGAAACTCCATCACTTGTGACAACCTTTTGTTTAAAGAAAAAAAATTGGTGCAACTGATTAAAGCAGAATTATTATCCATCCATCCATCCATCCATCCATCGAGACCATACTCTGTGCAGAGCGTCGGTGCTGCCAAAGCAGTCTCCTGGGCTATTGGACACAATCCTGGACGGGTCGCCACTCCGACACATGATACTCGAATGGCTCAATCATCCCAGAAAGCTGGTGCTCATTTTGCTGACCTTGGAAGGATGGCAGGCCGAGTCAACCCCACCTGGTATTGATTCAATGAAAAAAGGTGCCAAGGTGCCAAATTTTTTTCTTGTTTTTTTTAATAACCCTTGTGGCAACGATGGGATGAAGCAAAGGCCAACATAAAAGATCGTGTGATCTTTTACATCTTGGGCCACTGAATTGGTTCGCCAATTTGTTTGTTTTTTTTTGTTCGATCAAAAGGTCAAGGTTGCATAAAATCGTCAATTTTCATCCGATTGACTTGAAATTTGAACAGGGTTTACACATTGCATCACTGAAGCCTTTTGCCTTTGAGGTCAAAAGGTCAAGGTCACCTAAAATTGTCAATTTGTTTTAGCTGTTTTCATCATGTTTAGCATCCGGAAAAAGGAGGACGAGTCTGAATACAAAGCGGGTGGAGACAGGCTTTGCATTTTCAGATGCTTTCTAGTAATTAATATTCAAGTTTTTTCTGATGTTATTGTGCTGCATATGATGTATATGTAAGGCTCCTGTATGAGTATAGTATATGTGAGGCTGCTTCATGACGTTTAGCAAATTGTGAAGTGAAGAATTTTTCGTTTGTTTGTTTTAACCGGTGTAACGATGTTAATTTGTTGTTCAGTGGAATGCTTGCGCTGACGGTACTCTGTTTTCTGCATCCCCAGGATCGTGTGCAAACTTTCTTCTGTGACATCGCCGACTCAAGGCAATGTCTCGGTGACCGTCAAAGGACAGGGGGTAGCTTCCTTCGGACCTTTCAATTACATGGTAATTGGCATTTTTATATTTTTCTTCATATTGCTATGTGCATGGAGGGGTTGGGGCTGGGGTTGGGGTGGCAGTCTAAGGTTTTGTATATGTGACCAATTAATTGGTGTGAAATTGGAATTTTTCTCAGGTTTGTTGGGAGAAAAACCTTTTATTGGTGCTCATTGAGTCAATGTCTGTTACTTAGGATGTCATCCATTAGTGAAGATGCCACAGGTTTGTCTCGCAAACATTCCCCTCTCCGACTTGCCGCCCCCCCCCACCCCCACTACCATCCCACTCCATACTCTTCTCACATGTGCATGCTGTTACGTGTCTACCTCGGCGGGCCGCAGCGAGTGCACCAGTAACCTGGAGGACGTCACAGAAAAACATAAAATAAAGACACTGATGTGCCTTTGGTGTTGTTTTTAGGGTGAAACAAACAACAGGAAATGGAAGGGTAATGTTATAAGAAATAGTTAATAATTCCTAATGTCCACCGAAAGTGCAATAATATGAATTAAATGTTACAAAAGATGATTTGCTTTAGAATCTCATCCTCATTATCTCTCTGCTGATGAGTCCACCCTCTGCCATTCCATCTGTCATCCCTCAGACCGGCAAGCAGCAACTTCTTCACTCTCTTTGCATCTGGATAAAATCACAAACTGATCCAACACGCGGAACATGTCTTTCAACCCTGCCAAATCTCACACTCCCACTATGTCTCTCTGAAAGGACCGTTTGGACCCCCCCCCCCAATCTACTTTCTCAACAATCCTCTTGAAGAAGTCCTTTCATTCACGCTTCTGGGTCTCACTATCTGCCATGATCTTTTCTGGGAAAGCCACATTTCCAACCTGGCCTCCAGAGCCAGTCGCCGACTGGAAATTCTCCGTCGTGCAAAGTCCCTTCCTCGGCCCACCTAAAAACCTGACAACATACAAAGCTTTTGTCCGCAGCCTGATGTAGTACCGCTCTCCCCTCTGGGCTGGTGCTCCTGCCTCTCACCTTTCTCGGCTTCACGCTGTGAAAACCAAGGCATTTCGGATCATTGGTATCTCTTGTGATGAGGCTGAGTCTTTGGGTCTCTTACTCTCTCACCGCAGGCAGGTCGGTGGTCTTTCTGTCTTCCACCTTCTCCTCTCCGGTCTCCTCCCCCCCCCCCCCCCGCCCCTTGCTCCGTCTGAAGGCCCTGTCACACCTTGACGATTTAGCCAACATATGCCAGCATACGACGACGTATGCCAACATACTCTTAACGTATACAAAACTTACCCATAACGTATTCGACGTGTGCCAGCTTGGTTCGGCAAATTTTTCATACGTCGGCATACGCTGGCTAAAACGTCAAGGTGTGACAGCGGCTTCACACTTCGATGTCTAGTGCGGTTATGATTTGAATCATCGAGCTGCAGCCTATTAATAGCCTACGCCATGTGATCGTCGGCGATACGCTGCGGCACGCTATGCATAAGTTAGACTATCGTTGGGCATAGGTTGTGAACGCCGCCAACACGCTCAGCATTCGTTGGTATAAGTTATCTATATGTGATTAAAACGTTCTGTGTACATTACTAATACGTTATGCATATGTCCAACACGTTATTATACGCCCACAATAAAAAAAAACATCAATAGTTCAGCGTACGCCAGCGTTTTACATATATTTTGATACGTTGCCATACGCTGGCTAAAACGTCAAGGTGTGACAGCGGCTTGACATATGTCCTCCCCCCCCCCACCCCATATTTCCGCAAGATGCTCAAGGTCTGCCAGCAACCCCCTTCTGGTAAAACTACCAAAATCACGAATCACTGCTCACCTTCACTCTTTCATTCCTCTTTTTTTCCCACATTAAGAATAAACTCCCTCAATCTGTTCAATCCCATTCTTCCCTCCAGGCCTTCAAAACAGCTGTTCACCACCACCTCTTATCTTCCCCCATCCAAAACCACAATCTTTTCTACCCCCGTTAATCCACCCCAAACCCACCTCCTTCAAATTCTCCGCTTTCCTTCCTGAAAGTCCCTGTAATGTCCATCTTGTATGCACTGTGTTCCCTTCCCTGCCCCATCGCCCTCCCTTCCACAGATCTCCGAATGTCTCTGTTCCCCACTGTTTTGTCCTTCCCTCTCCCGCCCCTCCTGTCTCCTGCCGCCCTTGTTGTGCGTTGTGTGTTAACTCTCATACGAGCCTCGACAATATATATATATATATATATATATATATATATATATATATATATATATATATATATATATATATATATATATATATATATATATATATATATATATAAACCCAAATGAAATAAGTATGAATACAGCAATTCAGCTATATTTGAACTCATGACTCTCGACATGGCAACTCAGCTTCATCAAGCAGTTTGCACTTTCAACCCAGCGCGTCATAAATCGGTGAAACGTTGGTGTAAAACACCACAGATCTTGTCGCAGTCCAGAGGGTGCGCACAAATAATGAAGCCCTAACAATCAGTCAGCCACGTTCAATAAGGTCTCAGAAAGTGAATCCCCGAATCACCGAAGCAGAGACGAGAGCACGATTCAGCTGTTGGAGCTGTCGAACAGATAATGAAGGAAGGAACTCCAAGCTGGAAAGGATGATTTGGTTGAAGGATGAGAGGTTTGACGAACGATAAGCTCCGAAAGTAAGCATCGGTCAACGCGCCCATCGCCTTCTCGAAATGGAGCGTGAATCAACAAAATGGCGCCACCGACGTCATTTCCCAGATAACTGAAGTGCAGTGTCCAACAGGCAGATATCCTTCAGGAATGTGACACGTTCTCCTTCTACACCATGATATATCTCTTGTTCTTCCTCTTCTGATTATTCTTCTTTTTATTCACAATGATTACAGAGACATGACAGAAGTACAGAGACACCATGGTTTTTAAATAATTTATTTATTGAACATTTGAAGTATATTTGATCCATTTTGATACATATACTACTATTCTGTAGACTTGCCATTTGCAGATTTCAACGCTTTTACTCTTTCAGGCAAAGAACTAACGAGTTCCGAAATTTTCTCTTGTGGGATTTCCGTCCCAAATGGTTTAACTTCAAACAAATGGTTAAACAATTCTGCCCGTGATGTTGGTTTCCTGGATTTTTTTCCACACAGCTCGATCCAATATGGCCCAGAGGTGTTCAATGGGATTCATGTCAGGAGACTGAATTGGCACAATTCGTCCTCTTTGAAAAATCGCAAAGGTCGTGTGCTCCCTGGGTTCGAGGCATAGTGAACTGTCATACACGACCCAGGAACTCGTTTCTGAAAATAAATAGCTGAAAATTCGGACAAATCATTGAGTAAAACCTGCTTTATACAGATGAAATGAATAAATATATGGTGTGTACTTCTCTCACGTCTCTGTGTATGGAAGTATGGCCTGTCAATGTATAATGTGTAGGACAAGGATATAAGGAAGCATCGATGTGCTGTTGCATGAATTAAATGTACATTGATCACCAATCAACAAATTAACAGGACATTTACTGCAATTCCTGTGTTGGATTTGAATGTGGATTCCCAACATCATGAGCAAGTTCTCAGATGGGAACATTAAACAGGGCAAGATTGCGCATTATCTTGCTGTTAATACGGTCTCCTCTCTTTTGAGACTTATTACATGTTGGAAATCTCTTCTAATTGGGGACGACTGCAGTGCTGTGGAATCCATTTATGCAAATGTACTCTCTGGCTTAGAGTTGGGTGTCGTTATATTTGTGCAGCAACCAAAGCCTAAGACCATCTCACCTAAAAAGGGGCCAGTTGCAGGCGGCACACAGCTGACTGTGAGTGGGACCAAGCTAAAGGTTGGGATGCCAGAAGATGTGGAGGTTCAGGTTGGTGGAAAGCCTTGCAGGTGAATTGCTCTGTTATATTTTCTTTTATGGAAAATTAGAGCAGAATTATTTTTTTAGTTAGTTGAGTGCAGTTGCCTGTATACCCATGCAAGGCTTGTATCTTAATTGCATTCCTGCTCTTTCATCCTCCTCCTTGCACACCCTTCCTTTTCATCCTCTGACCTTTCAGTGTGACTAGTGTCAATGATGCACACATAACCTGCAAGACTCCTCCATTCTCAGATGAATGGTCCGATATGCAAGTCAAGGTGATTTACAAACCCAAAACAACCATTGATCTGCTGCACTCTGAAGTCTTCCGCGTCACTCCAAACCCTGATATTAGTGATATGACACCTGCAACTAGCTTTTTCAGGTACCATTTGGTTTTCATACTTTATCTAACAGTTTGATTCTTCACCACACTCACATCTCTTCTTTACCATCTGCAGCCATGTTCAACAGTTAAACATGATTGTGGGTTATGATTGATATGTTCAGTTAATACTTTGGATGGCACAGAGCAGAGCTCGCAGTCGCTTTCCTAGGCATCCCGCTTGCCACACCGGCCGTTTCAGGGCATGCACAGCAGGCTTGGCTCTCCAGGACACAAAGCCGATGTCATCAGCCAGAGACATCGGGGATGCTATGAATGTGGTGGGGTGAGAGGCTGCGCAATGCCTTGGCACATTTTGGGAGGCATTTTAATCCAGTGGGAGTGAGGATGAGGGATTTGAGGACTTCTCTGTGGGTGGGTCTGAGTAGCCTGACCATCTGGGACCTTATCTTCCTCCACCAAGCCAGCAGCAAGCATTCAATGAGGATTCACTCGACAGAGGCTCGGGAGAACTGGCTGCACTGGGAGCTGTGGCAACTGCCGATGGAGGAGAGGGGAGTGGAGAGGAGGAGGAGGTCAAGTCAGGTGTGTGAGAGCATGTGCTGGAGCAGCGCATCGCTGCGTACACTTTCTGCCGGTATTCCAGGGGCCTCCGTCTGGCCATCCCCCAGGCAGATGCCTGGCCCATCCCCATCTCCTTGAGATGCTGATCAACCTGCTGTAACCACGAGGCACGTGGTCGGCCCATTGGCGTCCTCCACTCATGAGGCTCCCTCGTTGAGAGAATCTCTTTAGCAGGATCAGCATCAGGAAAACGAGACACGTGTTCATACAGCCGCAGCTGACGATCACGGACTGTGCAGGCAACGAATCTCATTTGAGTATCTTTCAGCAGCCGCTCATTGGACACAAAGTCCGACCAGCAACAGCCAAGGATTCTCCAAAGAGACCTGGTACCAAAGGAATTAAGTTACCGTCTCGGATCCCTGGTTAGAATCCAAGTCTCACATCCATAGAGCAAGAATGGAAGCACCAAGGACCTGAAAACTCGGACTTTCGTCCTCCGGCACAGGTACCGGCAGCGCCACACCCCATGATCCAGTGAATCCTCGCCACAAATAAGTACAGACAAGATAGCAGCATTCCAGATGTCATTGAAATCCTGGATCTTAGTTTTGACCCAGGAAACCCATTATCCCAGAGGCTCCAACTCCTCATTCAGCACCTTGAGGCCCCCAAAAGGATATCCAGAGCCTCCGCAAAGATGACTGCATCATTTGCGAAATCAAGGTCAGAGATCTTGACATTCCCAAACGATGCACCACAGCTTGATCTCTCAGACATCCTCCCCAGAATCCAGTCCATACAAGTGCTGAAAAGTGTGGAGGCCAGTACACACCCCTGACAAACTCCAGTAACAACTGGAAATAAGTCAGAGATGGTACCACCACATCTCACAACATTGTCAGTGCCAGAGTATCGTTCAGACATCAGATTGATCAGTTTTGGTGGCACCCCACGAAGACCAAGAATCCTCCAGTGGGCATCCCGATTCACTGAATCGAACGCTTTACAGAGATCAACATAGGCTGCAAGCAGCTCCTGCCGAAACTCTCGTCTGCATTCGGTGAGGACACGAAGTGCAAGGATACGGTCAATCGTTGACCTCTTTGGTGTAAAGCCTGACTGCTCTGGACGCTGGTGCTCAAGCAGATGGTGGCGAACCCTGTCAATAATTATCCGAGCAAAGACCTTGCCTGGCCCTGAGAGCAGTATCTTCCCTCGGTAGTTGTTGCAGTCTTGGCGATCACCCTTCCCTTTACAGAGAGGAACAACAAGGCCCCTCTTCCAATCAGTTGGGATGATGCCTGTGTTCCAGGCAGAGCACAGAACTGCATGCAACGACACGAGTGCAGCATTTCCACCAGCCTTGAGAAATTTAGCATGAATGCCACAGATCCTGGAAGCTTTACCCCAACTGGTTCACTGCAGTCTGTGTTTCCACAAATGAATGTGGATCACAGTTGATAGGAGGGTCAGCAATAGGGATGGTATCACCCCTGATATCCAACTCGACAGCTGGTGGATCAGCCTGGTACAGCCGCTCACAGTAACCGGCCCAGCGGGCCTTCACTTCGGACTCCTCTGTCAAGAGCACTCCACCCTCCGCTCTAACTGCAGTACACCAAGGCATGGGCTTGGAGGAATGTAATGCACGAATTCCCCCGTGAGGATGAGAATCACTTGACAACAGGTGATGCTCTACCCCCTCACAAATTCCTCACACATGGACCTCCTTGTCCACCCTTAGTGCACGTACAGTTTTGTGTTTCAACTCCCTGAACAGCTCATCTCTGCCATTCAGCCTGGCCCTGCGACTCTGGTCAATGGTATCCAGTGTCCCTTGAGAGACAAAATTCTTCTTTGCCCTCTGGTGAGTTTCAAGACATCCCCTGCCAACATCAAGGACGGTGGTCTTGAAGGCACTCCACAACTCTTTATTATTCCCAAAGCACCCAGACCCCCCAAATCCCCCACTCATTCTGTTCGCAAACTCCTCAGATACCCTCTCATCTTTCAGCTTGCCCACATCCAGCCCAGGCTGGGATGGTACCATTCTTCCAGATTTGAGCAACAAGTTCAGAGTTGCTACAACAAGCCTGTGGTCAGTGTTGAGGAACTTACCACTCCGGTAGACCCTGCAGTTCTGGATCATCCTCCAGCGAGCATCAACGAGCACATGGTCAATCTCCTTTGCCACACCACCAGCTTTGGAATACCAAGTCCGGCGATGAGCTTGTGGGTGCTGAAACCATGAATCAGCCATTCCAAGTCCATGACTTCTTGCAAAGTCAAGGACCTTCGTGCTATTCTGGTTCACAGTTGCAGACCCATTTGGACCAACACATGTCTCAACCATCCCATTCGGTTCCAGTTGATGGAATGAAATCCCTCAAGAACGCGAGAGTATCTCACCTGGGGCACTGATCAACCACAGACTCGAGCGTGGCATAGAATGCGTCCTTCACGGTGAGATCACTCGCCTCAGTCGCAGCATACACAGAGACTAGGGAAATGACACATAAGGAGTGACGAATCCTTTGTCTCATAACATGCTTGTTGACTGGTGTTACCTCAATTATCATTGGAGTCAGCTTATTGGACACAGCAACAGCAACACCTTGGACATGGTAATCATCAGAGCGACCAGACCAATAGTAGGTGTAACCACCCGCCATGATCTCGCCGCAATCCTGTCTCCGAACCTCAGAGAGTGCTGCAATACCAATGTCGAAACGCTTGAGCTCAGATGATAACAGAGACAGGTGATCATCCTCTTTTAGGGATAGGATATTCCAGGCACCCACCCAAGGAGTCTGGTGGACGACACCTCAGCACCACTCCGACATACTCTCCCGCAATCTGACCCAGGAAGGTTACTCTGTGGTTTTCCTCCCATCCTCAAAGATTGGGGGTCCCGATGGCTTTGCCCCAATCCCGTCGTCTGGTGAGCTGCCCTGCGGAGGGCAGCCACACAGGAGGTACTCCCACGGAGTGGGTTTTCAGATTTTTTTTTTGTGCTTTTCGTATGTTTTGTGGCATGAAGGGTTTTACGGTGGCCAGAGTGCAAATCCTGCCACCAATCTCCTAATAAAATGTAACCCAACTGCAGGAGGACGTCTGCAGACACAGTTGGGCACTAGATATGGATGGCCGTTGGCTCACAAGGAGCTCCTCCTCCTCCGAGAAACAGGACTTTTATCTTTACACACCACATCACACCACCACCATCGCCATCACCATCATCATGTTGCTCGGGGGTAAAGTGACAAAAATCTAACTCAGAAAAGTTGAGGTAACAACATGAAATGACAGTACTTTTGATGACAGAACTATACCTTCTTCCATGCCATCTTGGATTGATTGCTTTAACTGATTGTGATTCCAAGATTACCTAAACAAAATCTCTTCGTTGTTTCAACCAACACAAAACACAGCTGCAAGACTTCTAAATGTGTACAGTACTCGTAGTTTCATGTTTCCGCTTTTTGTTAGCTTACACTGGCTTCGTATACACCGGCGGTGATTTCTGAAGTTTTACATCGTCACTTTTAACATGTCACATCGATTGGTTCTCTCACACCTGGGTCACCTGCTCTTCTCGTATTCACACTCTCATTCATTCTGCGCAACTTGTCTATCTTCTTTTTTTTTTTTCTTCTTAACTGTATTTCTCAAAGCTTTGTATCACTTTCATCCTAGTTCTTATTGGTTGATTATGCTGTGCTTTTTCAAAGCTTGGTATGAAAAGTGTTTTTTTTGTTGTTGTTGTATACAATGTTGAGGTTCGTATGAGAGCCAACTCACAGAATGTATGACAAAGGGAGAAGGAGACGAGAGGAAGGAGAGGGAAGCACAAAACAGTGGGGAACAGAGACATTTGGAGATCTAAATCAAAAGCATAAAACAGAGAGGAGATTAGCTTTATAAATATTATTGTAAGTTATCATACCAAATTCATAAATTCACAAAAATGTGAGAAAAAAAACAAATGTCCTCCCCCCCCCAATCTCACTTCTCTCCTTGCAGTTACCAAACTCTGTTAAATTCCCATCTCTCACCTATTATTCCCTCTTTTACTTTTCTAAGTTATATTTTTGTCACTTTACCCCTGAGCAACCTGATGATGGTGATGGTGTGGTGTGGTGTGTGTAAAGTCCTGTTGCATTGCCTGCGACATCCTGTAAATATCACATCCTGCAACAGAATGGCGACCTGTCCAAGATTGGTTATTAGTTACAGAAACTTTCACAACTTGGTGGTGCAGTGGTTAGAGCATGTGCTTTGTCTGGGAGGCCAGTGGTTCGAACCCTGTCCGAGTCATACCAAAGAATGTAAATATAATACGTGATATGATGCTTTCTTGCTTGCTGCTCAGCATTTATAACGGATAGAGAACAGACAAAAACAGACAAACAAACATCGGTTTGCAAGCATTGTGAAGGCTTGAGGAGCCTAATGTCCACCTCCTGCACTGCAGTTCCTTGAAAGGGATCTCATGTCATAACTTGTCGTGAGTTTCCCAATGCTTGGTCAAGCATATGGACCTCTACCACCACTTTAACCCTCCCCCCGCCACTCTCACCCCTCCATTTCTTGTGCACATTGTCACTATCCCTGAGCGTGAAAACATGTCAGGAAATTTTTCTTCGACAGCAAAGGAAAGAACACTCCGTTCAGTCATATTGATCCCATTTTATTTCTGTAGTGTTGCAAAGATGAACAGTATGTTGTTAATTGGTGTTACTGCGGTGTTTAAATAAAAGTTAATTGTGGTTTTATTTATGTTTCAGATGACTGACCAGAGGACTTCTTTTCTTTTCTTTTTTTCCTTCCAGTGGTGGACGTGATATCACTGTAAAAGGCAGTAACTTGGACTCCGTCACTCATCCCATCATGCGATCTGTAGTCTCAACTGCGCGCCGCCGGCGGAGATCCCATCACCATCAAATGCTCTCATCTGAGGTGTACATATTTTAAAATTAATCATTTTATATACAATATCTGACCTGATTTATTAGTTCACCTACTAAGTACTAGGGTGGTTTTTATGAACATAAATGGCTATTCTAAAGAATTATTTTACCCAAATACTCCACAAAAAGTATATTAAAGCTCATCTCTGAATCTAACACATGGAAATCAAAATATAATTTTGGGAACTCTGTTGCACATTTCCTGTTATAGTATGAAAGTACCTGCAAGGTTGATGACGCAACAACGATGATCTGCCAATCACCAAACATCTCAGTCGTGAGCAGAGGAAAGGACTCGATCAAGGCTGACATCCAGTTCATCATGGACAATTTTGTTCGAAACTTCTCTTCCATTCAATACTTTGCCGATCCCACGATGCTCAAATTGAACGTGAAAGACCCAACGAGACCCTACATATACAAGCTTGACACTATACTTGTCGCAGAGGTAAGTAAACTGCTCAAAGCAGGGCTATCATTTAGAGAAATATACTTCCTGTACTGCGAGGGGATTGCTGCTCACTCTGCAGCATCTTTGTCAGAAAAGGAAATTAAAAATTTCGCTGCGCTGAATGAAGTTACACTTTCTGCACATTCCTTCATCTTTTCTTCACTAAATATAATCATCCGAACAATAGAAAAAAAATTTAACTTGATGTTAATTTTTATTGTTTTTTTTTCTTTTTTAAGCAATTACTCAGATTGGTATTTCCATCAGCAAAGCGACAGGTCTAACTTCTCATGGTTTTGAAATGAACAACCAAGCAGCTTGGTGAGTGCTTACCAATTTGCTTATGCATTCAAGCAAACACTCCAACGGAACATTTAGCTTGGCAAGCGATTACTTACCCATTACCGTCGGTCGTATAAACCCGTGCACCCAGAAACACCCAAGCATTGTCCGAATTGCACAAATGAACACTTTTTTTTTCAGGAGTTGAAACTGCTGCTAAGTTCAATTCTGGAGCTTAAATTTTGTAATTCGGCTTAGTTTGAGAGATTCTCGAGATTATGGCATGGGCGGAAATGAAATAATGCCACAAACGCTGGCGTCTCCAGGCGTTCATATGTATTGCAATGTATCCAACGATTCGTAGGTGTGATGATCAAGGCATTCAATAATATGAGTGAGGAAAGTGGGAAAAAAAACTTTATCGTTAAGAAATCCTTGCGGCCTGTTCCAAGTTGAGGCACGGTTGAGCAGGCCAAAAAATGTGGCAGCCTCAGTCCCCAGCGAGGTAATCCAAGATACGCTTTAAGACTCCAGAGAGCGAGGTGGCTGAGGATGTGCCTGATGAAGGATATAATAAAATATAGCCATTAATTATATTCAAAAGGGGTTCTTAATTAGCCCAAACACCCAATTTTCAGTCGTGCACTTCCTTTGGGTTCCCTGTTTGTGTGCATGCAAAGTTTCAGGCTGCTAGGTTTCATGGTTCCATTGAGTTATGGAGGAGACACACACACACACACACACACACACACACACACACACACACACACACACACACACAGTGGCATTTATTAGTGTAGATTTGTCAATTCATGTCTTCAATTTCCTATGAAGCATCCCAAACCTGGTGCACTGGGCGTATGATGAGACAATCACCATAAAGTTGCAGCCATCATACATCAAGAAGGCAAACCACTCACAACCAGTGTGTTCCAGTGTCGACAAAGTCAGTGCCAAACATCAAGCTTCTACAAAGTGAAACTTCTCGAGCCTCTCACCACCCTCTAATATCCTTGTGGTTGTTGGTCAAATCTGTCACCGGTACGTGTTCCCTTTGTACCATCACTCCATCCTTTGAGTCATGTCGGACACTGCTGTTGAAAAGGCCAAATATCTTGTTACTCTCTTTACCATAAAGACCAAGGTCCCAAACCACTACCTTCTTCTACCCACTCTTTTCCCCACTCAGATTTTTCCCTTAAGCATGTGACCTTCTATTATACTAAGTTTGAGAAGTTCTTTGTCGATCTTGGCATCATCTCTGCAATTCCATTCAATATTATTGGTGATATAATTCACATAAACAGCTTCGACCTAATCCTTCCTCTTTACTCATTCTTCAACAAATACCTCTGAGATGATCACCTGCTTTCATCTTTGAAAGTTGCAAAAATATCACCTCCATTCACAAGAATGCTCCCAAGTCTCTCCCGCTACAATAAAGACCAGTCGACCTTCATCGTAAGCAAAGTGATGGAGTCACTTTGCTGTAGACCTCAGTCGTCATCTCTTCTCGTACTCTGTAATATTTGAACATCAATTTGGCTTGCATCTGGTTATTCTTCCTTTGACTTGCTGCTTCTTTCTGCTCTATGGATGGATGTTGTAAATCTCAAAGGAGAAGTGAGGGCCATATCTCTGGTCATCTCTCTCAGGCTTTAGAATCTATCAAGCACCTACCCTTACTTTCCAGATGTGTGCCTCTTGAATGGTGATCTGAATTTTCTTTCTGAGCAGATGCTGTAGGTTTCTTCATGGTATATTCGGTCCGGTGAATGTCCTCTCGAGAATGATGTGCTGCAAAGCTGCGTTTTAGAACAATCCCTTGGTCTGTGACAATCCCAATCCCTTGGGCATTCTTGGTCTGCATGGTTAGTGTTATGTGTATTTTGTTGATTTCTTGTGCAGAACTGGACACCAGACTTGTAAGAGGTCGACTTCTGTTTTATTCTTATCTACGTGTCTGAAAAACGCCATTGATCAGATGTTTAGAACATGTCTTTCAAGTCTCACTTTGTCCCTTGCTAAGGATCAGCTGTTAAACCTCCAAGTTAATTGAGCTGGCTAACCCCAGTGAGAGTTGCAGTCCCTGTATATCTTAGTCCTCACGATGTCATAACTTGTGTTGGGCAGATTCTGTCTCCACACTGGCCTCGAGGCCTGGGGAGTGATTTGGTATTCTCCACAGTCAAGTCCCTTCTGAGCCACACACAGCTCATTATGGTCCACAACGCCATCGTCCGAAGTACCATGGTGTATTCCCCCCACTCTTGGGCTGGTGCCGCTGCTTTCCTTCTTGCTTTTCTCGAGGCAATTGAGTCCAATCATTTTGTATAATCGTAATCTCCTCGCCGACGGCCATGTCCTGGGGTCTGCTTCTTGCCCACCACCACAGGGAGACTGGTAGACTATCAATTTGTTATGCATTAACTCCTACAATGCTGATTGTTCGTTGCCACCTTGTGTCCTCCCAGTTCCTACTTGCACGGAGTACTTTTCTACTCTCTCAATTCTTGCTCATTGATACAACTACTCCTGTCCTCTCTCCTTTTCATACAACCCAGCCCCCAGGTTACATGCATTCTTCCAGAAGGAACAATGGATGAAATAAATAGGATGCTTAATATTGAGATATGCTCCAACCACCCCGGGAAGCAATGAGATGATGAAATTTCTGGTGTTAAACCTTCATCGGAGTAAGAGAAGGGTTATCACTTGTAACGTCAGGTTCTTCTTGCATCCCACAGTGGTTAACATACCTCAATCAGTCCTGTTCTTCCATTGTTCTACCTGTCTGACGACAGAGATCGACACGTCTTAGATCGTTATTCTCGTTCTTCATTCTACATTCTTCTAGAAACCCATACCATTCCAAGTCTAAGCTGGATGCTCACCACCAATCCTCATCCCTCTCTTCTTTCCTCTGTGGAACCAACTCCTCGCGTCTGTTGTCTCGTGCTCCTCCCATGCTGTTCATATTCACTTCATGCTTTCTCTAACACCCTGCTCTCTTCTACTCCTGCTGACCATCTGATCCCCATCTTCCCCATTCCCTCTTTTTGTCCCCCGCCTCTCCGCCAAGTTCAGAGACTGGTGACATTAAAATGATCTCCAACCAATCAACCGATCATCTGTCCACGCACATTTCTGCACACGAAATTTTAAAAACCATTGAACATTTAGCTTTCATATTGCAGATATCTATTCCTCATGACATTTTCTCAACCTTGATTAGATCACGACTGTGATTGGCTGAATCATGTTGCCATGGCAACTATCTTGGTAACTCGGCTTGCGTGCGTGATATTTCAAAAACTTTTCAAGATTTAGCTTTCATATTACACTGATCAATTCCTCATACCACCCAAAGTGTGGGGGGTGGGGGGGGGCATAGAATATCAGCTCCTTGTTCTCTTCCTGTTACTCAACTACCCACTTGCATTGTATCCATGCATTTCTCTGATTGCCTGTTCCACCTCTTTTTCCTGTGTTCGTCTGTGAACCTGCTGTCCTCTGTCATTTAGCTCATCCTTGAGCTGAGACTTCTGGACAAAATAAATTTGAGCTGAGAGTCTCATTGACCATTCAGTTGGATTACAATATGCCAAGTTTCAGAAATTATATATATATATATATATATATATATATATATATATATATATATATAGAGAGAGATATATATATATATATATATATATATATATATATATATATATATATATATATATATATATATATATATATATATATATATACACTGTATAAATGCTATGTTCTTAGTCTGTTGGTCTGATGAATCTGAATTGCGCTGTGGCTGTACTGCTAATTAATTTTGGCAACTGTTAAGCCATTGGCCCAGTTTACGATCATCAATGGCCTCGAACCTTTTTCTCTTGTTAAACAGCTGTAGATAGTCTCTTGCATTGAGAAATTGGTCTTAATGTCCACATGTGTTTGATGCTATTGCAACCTAATTTGCCAAACTGCTGACTCATTCAACTTTGGGATACCTTGCTGCTCCCATCCTCACTTTGTGTATGTCGAGGTCACGTTGCTTACTGTGAGGTTGGAATGGGTGGTGTTATGGGAAATCCCACCACTAGCAGTGTTGTTCCTTTGGTAGCATGGTTTCTGTCAAAATTGACTTGAAATTTTCCTTTCAACAAATTGTCAGGTGTTGATAATTTGGAAAATCAACAAAGTGAGAGCAATTCATTTCAACCCAAAAAACGAATGGTGTGTGTGTGTGTGTGTGTGTGTGTGTGTGTGTGTGTGTGTGTGTGTGTGTGTGTGTGTGTGTGTGTGTGTGTGTGTGTGTGTGTGTGTGTGTGTGTGTGTGTGTCAGAGACGGAGACAGAGGTGTTTGAGATTGATTGGAGAGAGCCAAGTGGGTTTTGTCCTTTCCTTTGTCGTACATTCTGAAAGATAGAAACCAGTCCTACTTTATTATGTTACCATAACAATGGAAAGACTACTTGTTGAATTGTTTGTTTGGTTGATGACTGTGCTGTTCACCATTGTAATTTTGACCTTGGGCATGCATTGTACATTCCTCAGGGTCAGAATCTGGCAAGGGCAATGAGTAAGGAGGAGGTACAAGCACGGTTGGGTAACATTCCCTGCACTGTAAGCACTCTGATAGACAAGTACCTGTACTGTAATCCAGAGTCCGGCAGTGAATATCCCAAGAAACCTGTAAATTTCACGGTGAGAGAGTTTATCCAAAGTAACCACCAAGTTGATTGTTATTTTCACAAATGATAAAAAAAAAGAAAAGCAAAATAAAAAAAAGTCATTAACTTATGCAATGCTATGCATCAATGCCTCTAACCTACAGCTATGATTGCAGCTTTTGTAAATCTGAATGTGACACAATCTCAGGTCAACCACTACTTTTCACCAGGATTGTGCAATGTTGATCTTGCTCCAAATGCAATGTGGTGGAAGGAGGGTGGGTGATTATCTCAATCAAGGAAAATGGTTATAAACAAGATTAGAAAATGAAGGAGTATAATTTGTGGGAGCTGTTGTGCACTTTTTTTTCTAGGTGGTCATGGGAAACGTGAAATTCAACCTTGGCCCGGTGGAGTACGAGAATGAACCTGCAATGAAGCTCGAATACAAGATTGCATTGGCCATCGGCGCTGTGATTCTTGCTTTGTTCGTCATCACCATTATATTCATATACAGGTGCAGTTAAGGTCGATGCCAGGCCTTTTCTTTTTTTTTTTTTTATTCTTACCCCGTGCATGCGAAGCGAAAAGCTGGTTAAGAAATTGGTTCACGTCCGTTTGTCTGTCCATCCATCCGTCTTATCAGTTTATGGTCGAGGAACAACTTGTTTAATTGAATGTTATATTTTGAATGCGAATCGGAGCATGAATAGGAAAACCAGTCTTTTCGTTTTAACTTACTTTGGCTTTGAATTTGTCCCAATCACGCATTTCCAGAGAGGAGTGAGATGATTTTTATTTTTTTTTACTCTGTATGCCTGTCTGGCAGTCAAACAAAATTTAAAATCATTCTAAACAGGAAAGTTACTTGTTTTTTTTGTTTGTTTTTTTTTGTAAGGATTGCCTCAAGGACACAAACACCAGGCACAAAGAACTAATGGTAATGTGTTGGATAAGATGATGTAATAGACACTGTGGAAAATGGCAGAAAACCCCAGAATTTATTTATATGACTTTTACAATCTTTATTTTATTTAAATTTAATTATATACAGCAGACCCTCCTCGTTCACAGGGGTTACATTTTGAAAAACCTTGCGTTGGGCAAAATCGCGGTGCACAAAGTTAAGACCTCATGGGAAAAATAGTATTTGGGGAACAAGCTCTAAAATTTATGGACTTTTTGTTGTTTTTTTGCCTAAACTTGTACTGGACATGTACTGTACAGTTAAATGAAAAACACTTAAAATTGTACTTTTGATGAGGGCATTGGAGGTTATTGAGATAACGTCAACGTCCCTGGTTTAGGGTCGTCGGTCATCAGACTTTGTGAAGAAGGAGATGATTTTTGTCTGCTTTTCCTTGTTCTTCTTGTCCTCACCGATGAGGTGCCATGACAGCGTCCATCTCGCGCTTGAATTTCAAGCACCAATCCATGAAGACTAGCAAAAACCTCTCAAGATATGTTTCTCATTCTGTTTTAGGATCAATGGTATATCCTGTGGTGAGGCTGAGTCTTTGGGCCTCTCACTCTCTCACCGCAGACCGAATGGTGGTCTTTCTGTCTTCTACCCTCTCCTCTCCGGTCTCCCCCCCCCCACTCTATCTGCGATATGCCCCTCCCCCACCCCCCATATTTCCGCAGGGCGCTCAAGGTCCGCCAGCAACCCCCTTCTGGGAAAACTATCAAAATTATGAATCACTGTTCACCTTCACTCTTTTATTCCTCTTTTTCCCGCCTTTGAAATAAACTCCCACATTCTCTTCAATCCCATTCTTCCCTCCAGGTATTCACAACAGCTGATCACCACCACCACTTGTTTTCCGCCATCCAAATCCTCGATCTTTTCTACCCCCGTTAATCCACCCCAAACCCACCTCCTTCAAATTCCCTACTTTCCTTCCTGAAACTCCCTGTAATGTCCATCTTGTATTCCCCATGTTCCCTGCCCCCATCCCTCTCCCTTTCACAGATCTCCTAATGTCTCTGTTCCCCACTGGTTTGTCCTTCCCTCTCCCACCCCTCTTGTCTCATGCCCCCCCTTGCTGTGCATTGTGTGTTAGCTCTCATACAAGCCTCGACAATGTATACAAAAAAAAATCCCAAGTGTTCTCTTTCACGCTCCTCAACTTTATCTTATTTCCCCCTCCCAGCTTGAAAACAAACAAACAAATATTTTCGCTCAAAAAAAAATCACAAATTCATTCTGCCTCTTATTTCTTTCCTTGGTTCATTCCTTATTTCTTCTTTTCATTACTTCCAAATTTAACCAACATTTCTCATAATTGAATGAATTGGCTTCTTACTTGAAAAGCTTTTAATAACATTTTATAACGTTTAATTTGCCTTATTTCACCAAACCCCCACATGTTCTTCTTCAAAACCATTAACCGTCACGAACACCCCACAATCTAATTGAAACACGAGCGAAAACTAAGTCACGTGACAGTCTGTGCTGCCCGATATCGAAAGGGCAACTGAGGTGAGACGGAGATGTAGGGTTGTGTATTCCTCCTCGCCAGACTGCGAGAGAGCAAGAGACCCATGTCGGGATCAGCACATTTTACCACAATAGTTAACTGTGATGCAGAAACCCACGTTCGGGGTGGGCGTGCTGCTCCGTGTCTTCAAAAACTATTCACACCACTTTTTTATGATGCTCCAAATTGAGTTCAGGTGGATCCAATTTCCTTTGATCATCCTTGAGATGTCTCTACAACTTGATTGGAGTCCACCTGTGGTCAATTGAATTGATTGGACATGAAGGTCCCACAGTTGACTGTGCATGTCAGAGCAGAAAGTCTACCATGAAGTCCAAGGACCTGTCCATCGAACTCTGAGATATAATTGTGAGGAGGCAGATATCTGTGGAAGGGTATAAAACAATTTCTCGAGGGTTGAAAGTTCCCAAGAGTACAGTGAGCTCCATCATTAGGAAATGGAAAGAATATGGAACTACCCAGACTCTTCCTTGAGCTGGCTGTCTGACCAAACTGAGCACCCGGGCAAGAAGGACCTTCGTCAGGGAGGTGACCAAGAACCCAATGACCACTCTGGCAGAACTACAGAGTCCCTTGGTTGAGATGGGAAAACCTGCTGGAAGGACAACAATCTCTGCAGCACTTCGCAAATCTCGGCTTTATGGGAGAGTGGCCAGATGAAAGCCACTCCTGAGAAAAAGGCATATCCCAGCAAGCCTGGAGTTTTCAAAGAGGCACGTCAAAGACTGAGAGCATGAGGCAAAATATTCTGTGGTCTGATGAGACGAAAATTCAAGTCTTTGACCTGAATGCAAAGTGCTACGTCTGATGGAAACCGAGCACAGCTCATCACACATCTAACACCATCACTAGCGTGAAGCATGGTGATGGCAGCATCATGCTATAGGGATGCTTTTCAGCGGCAGGGACTGGGGACTTTTCATGATAGAGGGACCAATGAATGGAGCCAAATACAAGAAAATCTTTGAGGAGAACCTGCTTCAGAGTGCAAAAGACCTCAGACTGCGGTGTGAAGATTTACATTACAACAGGACAATGACCCCAAGCATACAGCCAAAGCAACACTGGAATGGCTTCAGAACAAGAAAGTGAATGTCCTTGAGTGGCCCGGACAGAGCCCATCCTTGAATCCCATTGAGAATCTGCGGAAAGGCTTGAAGATTGCCCTTCACCGACGCTCCCCATCCAACTTGACAGAGCATGAGCAAATCTGCAAGGAAGAATGGGAGGAAATCCCCAAATCCAGATGTGAAAAGCTGATACAGACGTACCCAAGAAGACTCGAAGCTGTAATCACTGCCAAAGGCACTTCTACTAAGTATTGATCAGTGTGCTGAATACTTATGTAAATTAGATATTTCTGTATTTAATTTTCAATGCATTTGGAAAAATTTCAAAAAAACATGTTTTCACTTTGTCATTATGGGGTATTTTGCGTAAATCAGTCACAAAAAATTTAATCTAAATTCAGGCTGTAACACTACAAAACGTGACAAAAGTCAAGGGGTGTGAATACTTTCTGAAGGCACTGCACTTTCTTGAACAGTGTAGAACACAAATCGCCTGTCATAATACTTCCAAGAACCTCCAGTTTTTCAGCACAGTCCTTCAAAGAAAGGTTCAGTGGGATGGTGTACAAGGGTGCTATTCGTGACTGCTTCTGGGCTACTTCGATAGCACTAAACTTCCGCCTTTCTTAACGATCGGTAAAATCATTATTTTATTAACAATTAACTGTAGTACTGTATATGTAATTGAACACTGCATGGGGTATCGTGTTCTATGAACTCTAGTTACCTCCACCCACCGAAGGTGGACAGAGGTTTCTTTGTTTGTGTGCAGGATATCTCAAAACGTTGTTGTCAGATTTGGATGAAATTTGTTGAGCAGGTTGTGTGTGTGACAAGGATGAATTCGTTTTATTTTGGTGAAGATCTGAATCCCAGAATTTAAGTGATTCTTCACCATTGAGAGATTGGGCCAAAAACTACATATAGCATTTTATCTCAAAAGTTAGGGACGGATTTGGACAAAACTTGGTGGATATGTTGGTAAGGTGACAATAACGAGCTCATTAAATTTTAGTTTGGGTCTGAATCCAGATCCGGCCCGTCAATGGGATAAAAAACATCAACGATTGAGCCTCGCAGATGTATGCGCTCTACCGAATGCCCTTCTCATTTTTTAATGCAATAATCCAATGCTCATGGAACTTTTATATCAATCAGATGCAGTCTTGCGAGGAGCGCGCGAGGAGGCATCAGTGTACTTTTTCACGAGTTACAAGAACATTAGCATACAATGGATAAATTAACACATTGTGTGGTATTTCAAATGGGACTCATGTCAAGACCCTCTATAAATTGGCCACCCATGTGCTTTTCAGTCAGTTTAGGAATGGCTTGGTGTCCATTTAACACCAATTGAGTGTGTCCATGCCATTGGGATGGTTAAAAGCAAGCACAACTCAAAATTCCATTGCTTTCAAGACCTTGTTCATTGTACTGCTGTGTCTTTTGGGGTAGAGGAAGGGGGGGGGTGCATTAAGAAGGGCACTTCACCAAGAGATTTCATTCAGCATTATCTGCTCATCCTTGCTGGAAGAAACCACTTTTCAACAGAACGATGTCTCCAGACTGACCTGCAAAGAGCAACCAACCATCGAATGTTGACTCAGATAGTTTGGAACAGGCTTTAGGTCTGGACTGCTTTGCATCCCTCTAATCCAGAACAATTGATAGCAGTACAGTAGTACACGCAACATCACAATTAGAGGGTCGATGCCGTATTAATTTTACTGAATCTATATTCGGACATCAACAATCAATAGGCTTGTGTCTGGAGACAAGGTGGAGAGAGATCTGCTTATTTTGCCATTCGACAGTATGATAAGTTTCACGGAGGGGAGATTGATGGTATGAACAAAGGATAAAGTCAACAGGACATTCATTGACATATGCTAACTGCCGTAGGAAGCAAAGAGAAGCTGTTGCTTTGGGTGTTAACCCTTCGTCGGAGCAATTAACGCTAGAAAGGTCAGCTTCTCCCTCCTTCCCATGGCTGTATATATTATGTAATTGCCATAAGGTTGTGCAATGAAGGGTTGTTTCTCAATCTTGTCCCCACCTAGGAGGAAGAGTAAAAAGGCGATCCGAGACTACAAGAAAGTGCAGGTTCAGCTGGAGAGCTTGGAAACGAATGTGAGGGATACGTGCAAGAAACAGTTCACAGGTAAAGCGCGGATGAGTTGTGGCCTGTGCCAAATGCTGGTAAAAGACAGAAATGATTGACTTCAATCCTGAGCAAACAGATTTTGCCTTGTTTTGCACATCAACAGGTTTGTGTGTTTAAAATTGTAAATGATGTTCAATTACAACGAGGTATCGGAAATTGCAAGTTTATTTCCTTTGTAAGTTATTTTGTTCCCCCAAATTGAGGGACCTTCAAAATATTCTTCATGTCAGATACTCCAAGACACGGTAAAAAGTGTAATGTGTGAATAAAGAAATTACATATTTTTTTCATGAATTTGATCTGGACTGGCAGGATTCCTCGAGGTATGCGCACTCGCTTTTGAGCTGTCTCGCCTGTGTTCGAATCTTGACCCAGGTCATCCTGGTGTTTTGCAGGCCTGGTGAGGCCATCAGTCAGTGTGCCGTCCATCGGATGGACGTTAAACTAGGTGTCCCATCTGCCATCATTAGTTGGTGGATGTTTTAAAAAAAAAAAATCCCACGGTGAGCTACCGCCAACACCCTGATCAAATTGCAAATTCCCTCACCCTTAGTCGAATATCCTGCATCGTAGTGGCAACCCAACCAGGATCGTAACTCCAGCCAAGAAACTGCTGCAGTAGAAATGACGCTTTGTATGGAAGGGGAAGGGGCCGTGCTGGTGCTGCAATCAGAATTTGCCTTTTATTTCACATCCGCCATGAATTTGTGGATCTCGTCATCAATAACCCTTCTACGTGTGCTCACTCACAGACCTAATGACTGAGATGAATGATATGTCTGGGGACATCATGGGGTCTGGGACGCCATTCCTGGACTACAAACTATACGCTGAGCGAGTTTTCTTCCCGGGCCTCGACAGCCCTTTAAGTCGAGAGTTGGACGTTCCTGCAGCACACAAGGTCACAATAGAACACGGCCTGAACCAACTGTCCAACTTGCTCAACAGCAGACTCTTCCTTACCACGGTACAGCGGTTTGCTTGAAACAAATTTTTTTTTTAAACAACACAATTTTCTTCCACCTCTGGTTACTTGCTCAGTGAGATGTCTGTCCTTAAAATTACAAAAAAAAAATGACAAACCATCGGGGAAAGTGTTTGCTTGCAGGTTAAACATCAGTGTTGGACATGTTTCTGATGTGAGATGCTGTCAACAAGCCAACTCTGCTTTCGAATGCATGGTTTTGCATCACTTAGGGTAGCTGCCATGTGACGCCACAAAACTTGAAGGCTACTCGTAATTTGCATCAACACGCACTATCACTAATGTCGGATTCGGTTGTCCAATTATTGGGAAAGAAACAATCAGATGGGAAAAGCCGCAACCAGGTTCGTTTGGCTTGTTTTCTGCTCCCATCTGAGGACATAGCTCACGATGCTGGGATCCCAGGTTCAAATCCCATATTCTGTGTTGGTTTATCCATTGTCTCCTAATGTATTTGTAATGCATGTAATTGTACACCATCTCATGGAGGACTTGCATGTAATATGTACAAGCTATGTCATGACCCTTAGAGAAAGAAAGCCTGTTAAGAAAAGTAGGGGATATATATATATATATATATATATATATATATATATATATATATATATATATATATATATATATATATTGTTGTGGTTACCAGATTCGCAAACCACCATTCAGGTCCCTTAGGTGAGGTATCTCGGTAAGTGCATGTGTAGTTAGGCCCAAACCCGTTGTCTAGTGGGAATACATGTCATTTATACGTGCTGCGACTCTTTAGGATAGCCGTTTTTCTTTTACTATCTTTATTTTGGACCAATCGCCACCATCACAACCACAACATCAACCACCAACCACAACGCCGCTTCACCACAACCGCCATGACCTTTACCGTCACAACTCGCCACCATCGCATCACCGTCATCTCGCGCCACTCATGGGCACCGATGCTGGACTCGTGTAGGGCGCACGTTGAACAGCGTGTACAAAACCACGGATTTTCTGCTTCAAAAACGGATCCAAAACGACACACGCCCACTTTTTGCCGTCCAATCGGTGAGCGAGGGGCGGACTCGCCCCGCCCCCAGGGCGATCGATATATGCAAATTTGTGGATCAAAAAGCCTTCACGCCCACTTTTTCTCGGGCCAATGGGGAGCGAGTTGAAAGGTCAAAGGGAGGGGGTCAAAGGCGAAGTTACGGGGGGATAAAAGGACGGTGTTCGTCAGTCAAAGGAGTAGTAAAAGTCGGAACGAGGAAGGAAGGAGTCGGAACGAGTAGTAAAGGTCGGAACGAGGCGAAGGAGTCGGAACAGAGAGTCAAGACTTCGCGGGCGGTGGAGCTGCTCGTCGTGTGCGTTGAAGTCGGAACGGAGGGGACGGAGCTGTGGAGAGGCGGCGAGGGCGGACGAGGGGGTGCTCGCGTCGTGCAAGGAGCTGCGCGCCCGAGGGAGGCCGGCAGCGCGACCTGGCCGAGGTGGAGACGCTCGTCGCATATAATAAAGATCCTCTATACCCCGAGCATCAGCAACCCCCTCCTGTTTCCCCCCGCGCTGAGATAGTGCGACCAAGGGGGCCCCGTTCCCACCCCCTGCCAGGCACTGTCCACGAGGCCCGCGGGTTGCGGGGCCATCGCCGCTCCGCGTCTCATCACCAGACGGGTAGGCCCGACCCGGTCTCGGCCCCAGGCCTACCTCATTCTTGAGGGTATTTCTTTTCCTTGGTTTTGGGTATGTGTTGTCGGCGCCGTCTGTGAAGTAGAATTGTATAAGTGTTGCCGTGTGCTCGGTAGTCGGTAGTAGCTCTGCACTGTGTTTTCACTTTTATGTTTGCTTTTTGTGTAAATGGAATTGTGTTTTCTTTTTTGTGTGCATTTGGTGGAATTGTATTTGTGTGCTTTCCGTTCGTCGCGAATAAATGTGCTTTATTGTTGAACTGTTTCCCGCTTCGCTTCGTCTTTTTCCTCCATTGAATCCCCATCTTGCTTCACGTAAAGGGTTAGTAGTGGGCTGAATACGCCCGATAATTAATCGAACCGTCGAGGTCGACGATAACACCGCTCGGTTATTCTGATAGTACGGAACGGGTCGCTTAAGTGGCCCGTGTCCGAAGTCGACCTGCGGCGAGGTGCGATCGCCCGGTCTACCCTCCGCGTGGGTACTTAGGTAGTTCGAATTTGGCGAGCAACCCTATCCCACGCGGGGGCTGATTGGCTCGATCGCGGTGAGACCGAAAGGTCCACCCGTGACTGGTTCCCGGCGTTAGTCCGAGAGGGTCACGACTGGATTGTCCGTCCGGTGGGCGACGTGCCGCGATTCGAGTTACGTGGCCGTTCGCACGCCGGCGGGCGCGAAGACCGCAACACTGGTGTCAGGAGTGGGATACAAATTCATCGCCCTCCTCGCGGCACTGGTATCGGAGAACAGGAAAACGGGCTCTCCTGTCTCCGGCTAAATTTACGGGAATCGGTCCAGGGGTGAGAGAAGCGACCCCCGATTCCCTCCAAATTACGAGCGAACAAATTAACCCTTCACGAGAAGCAAGATGGCGTCTCAAGGCGAGCGGGAGCCGGGGGTATTAGAAATGGATGTAGAATGTGTAGAATCCATGGTCCAGGATGGAATCCCCGAGCAGGAAATGTTGATTGTGCAGGAACACGGACTCGCCCAACTGAACCCAGGGCCCGAGGTGGGTGCGGCAGCGGCCGCGGTGTATGACACCTCCCCCCCCCCTCTCCACCAAGACCCTTCCCCAACCCTTGCCGAAACGGCTCAGCTGAGTGCATCCAACATGGCCCAGCTATTCACCATGCTGGCGGCAATGAACGAAAAGATGAATGCGAAAATGATCGAAAAAATGGATGCGAATATGAAGAACGAAATGAAAGGCATGAACGAAAAGATGGATACAAATACAAATGAAGTGAAAACGACGATGGATGCGAATACACAACAAATAAACGAAAAGATGGATACAAAAATGAACGGAATGGAAACAAACATGAAAGAAGAAATGAAAGAGCTACGGGGTGAGACGCAGAACATGGGCCGATGCCTGCAGGCGGGCATGAAGGCCGTGAGCAGGGAACTTAAAATGGCGACTCCACGTGTCGGAACAAACGAGCTGGGTCGGGGTGCAACGGCTGACAGGCCCGCGGTGGAGGCGGGTGAAAAAATAATTCGTGGAACGTGTTGGGCGAGGGTCGCGACGGTGACCAAGAGGGAAAAATTAAATGGGGAGACCAAAACGTGTGAGACGAGACACGAGGTGACGACAACAGAAATAATAGTTGAGACAAGGGAGGTAAAGGGTGAAGAGTTGGCAGAGACACGGGAGATGGGAACGATAGAGGGAAGACTACACGATGAAGACGGGGTAAGTGACGCGCACGCACACACGGAGGTAGTGGAGGACAATGGGGGTGAGCTCGCGGAGCGTGTTGGGACCCGGTGCGAGCACCTGGATGGCCTCCTCCAGGAACGAGGGGAGGGAGTATGCCCCCTTGAGGCGAGTCACGACCAGTTGAGTTCGGTCGTGTTTTGTGAGGTTGAGGGGACGAGTGCTGTGGACGGGTGCACGGAGAGCTTGGGGGGTATAGAGGCCCCGGAGACCCTTGTGGGGACACGAATCCCCAGTGTGGTTGTCCCTGTGTGTGTGGTGCAAGGTGTGAGTGCGTCCCCGTGTGTGGAAGCGACCCCGTGTGTGAGTGGTGTGGTGGCGATGGTGCCGGAGTGTGTGCTTCCCAGCGCACCGTGTGTGAGTGAGGCCGTGTGTGTGAGTGAAACGGCCAGTATGAGTGAGGCACCACGTGTAAGTGGTGTGGTGGCGATGGTGCCGGAGTACGTGCTTCCCAGCACGCCGTGTGTGGATGAGGCACGGAGTATGAGTGAGGAACCGCGGGTGAGTGCCCCCGCGTGTATGAGTGAGGGACGTTGTGTGGAAGAGACCGCGTGTGTGAGTGCCCCCGCGTGTGTGAGTGAGGCACGAGTGAATGGAGCACCACGTGTGAGTGGTATGGGTTGTGCAAGGGAGACCGTGTGTGTGAGAGAGCGGTATGAGAGGGAGATGTCGGTTGGCATGCGGGAGCACGCAGCCGCGTCTCCCGGTGTGAGTTTAATGGTGTGGACTGTGTGCGTCGTGACACGCAGGTGTGCGTGGGTTGAATGGAGACGGAGACGGCGACATGAGAAGAGAGAAAGCCGAGTAGTGGCTGTAGTTGTTTCGCGGACGGTGCCGGGTTCACCCAGCAATGAGCACGCGGTTCATGCTGTGCAACGCACGAGACCACCACGTGCTCGCTTGCGAGAGTGAAGTCCCGGTCCGGAAACGCACGCGGTGGATTTGCCGATCCCGCGGACGGACAAAGTTTAGGCAGGTAAATGGATTTGGACCGGACGGGTTCTCCACGCGATCGTGTGTGTTCAGCTCCAACGGGCAGGGCACATGTGTTCGCGTGGGGAACCCCTCGAGACGTGTGGCTTGTGTTTTTTTTTTATATGCGCACGGTGACGTCATGGCTGCACGTGTGGTTGGAATCCGGCAGGAGGGGTATCCCGGCCGATGGTACCGTCCAAGGAGGGACGAGGAACACGTGCAGCTGCATGACGTCACGGGCAGGTGTAAAGTGCGCGAGCGCGAGTTGCCGCGCTGGTGATGCGCATGAAAAAAAAAAAAAAAAAAAAGCAAGCCTCACTTTCGGGTGTACAGGATTCCTGGGAAAGGGGTGGAAGACCCCCTTACCTGGGCACAGGATGAAAACTAGTTAGGGGGAAGGGTTAGCTTAGTTAGACCGACTTCATGGGGCAGGGGTAAGTCCTCATGGAGTCCGTGGAATGGATTAGTTAGAGGGATTGTAGCCAGATTTAGGTGGGGAAATAAAATGAATTTTTGAGTTAGGAGACAGAGACAGACTTGTGAATGTGTAGAGGGGACGTAGCTTAGCTACGTAGTGTTAAATGGAACGTGCTATAGTGTAAGGGACGACGTGGGAGCACGAGTTAGTTAGGGGATGCAGTTAGAAGGATGGCAGAGTTCAGCGGTGTGTGTGTTGAAGAGTTGGTGAGTTGTGAGGTGAGTACATGGTGAGTGAGTGAGGCCAGCGGGTCTGTGTGTGGAGCGATTGGGGAATGCATGGTGCGATGAGTGATTGGGGGGAGGAGTGACTCCCGCCCAAGGGACCCCGGGGTCAGTATAAAGTAAGTTAGTTGGGTTAGTCAAATTGAAAAATGGAGGTCGTTTTGTTGTTGGTGGGAAAGTAGGCTCGAGACCCATTTGGAGGGGTGCAGGAGCCCTGTTGACGGGCTTGGGAGCGTGGCTGCGAAAGGTGAGTATCGCTGAGTGGGTACCCCGGGCACCAGGCTAGTCGGCCGCGGTAGGCCAAGGGCCCATGGGGGGCCGGGATAGCGTAGTGGGCACGGGTGCGCCTGCTTGGTGCGGGGGCCCGGGGCGCCATTAGCCGCGTGGGCAGTGTTGTGGGCACGGGTGACCCTCGGAAAGGGGCCCGGGAGGCCGGCCTGCCACGTGTGCGTTTCAGGGGAGGTGCCATGGGGGCACTCCCGGGTGTTAGGGAGCTGGTAGGCTCGGAGGCAGTGTAGTGCCCGGGGGTGCCATAGCGGGAGATTCGGCAGAGGGTCGTGCCTGCCAAAGGGAGCCACGTGTCCCAGCCAGGAGACCGTGTGAGGGCACGGAGAGAAAATTGGGGGGCGAGG
This sequence comes from Eptatretus burgeri, assembly GCF_056783735.1. NCBI lineage: Eukaryota > Metazoa > Chordata > Myxini > Myxiniformes > Myxinidae > Eptatretus > Eptatretus burgeri. The sequence continues at coordinate 101,744,552 of NC_140962.1, read as the reverse complement.
CCCGAAATTGTAAGGACACCAACACAGGCGACGGGAATCTGGGTTGTTAGAACCAATAGTTTAAGCGAGAAGCGCTTGTTGAAAGCCCCGGGGTAGTTTAACAGTTAAATGGTTAGGGTAGATTAGGAGATGTACCCCTCCGCACCATCCATCCCCTCGCTGTCGTTGTGGGCCGCTGGACCCACTTGGTGTTAAGATCGCCGAACTCTGGGGAGGCCATTCTGAGGCTTCGTTGGGCCTCGACACAGGACGTTAGCTCTCCCTTATTCCCCTCCGGGAAGGGAACGTAGGGGTTGGGAGTAGGCTAGGTGACAGGATAGGTTAGCCGAACAAAGACGATAAAGGGGGTTAGGGGACGATTTATAGTGGGTAAGTAAAAATAAAAACAACAAAAAAAATAAGTTGGGGCTAAATTGGGGTTTGACAAATTAAGGGAGTGGGTATGTACAGTGACAGGCAAAGGCGATAGGTTGGGAGGGAGACAGGTAGGTAGGTCCGAGCCCGCCTTCCAAGTGGCCAGCACCACCGCACTCCCTCCACCAACCTCCACTGAACGGCAAAGGCTGGCCAACTTCATCGGCTGGCCGTGTTTTGCTTCAGGGCGGAGGCCGGCCAAGTTCATCGGCAGCTGTGTGCTGCAAGGCCTGTGCCGGCCAGTTCATCTGCCGGCTGTGTTTGCCTGCAGCGGCCTTCTTCTGCGGGCTGTGTTTGCCTGCCACCTTTGCCATGCCATGCCCACTGCCCACGTTCACCAGCCCCGTTCAATTTTTGCTTTGCCCCCCCCCCCCTGTTCATTTCCATGTGCGCCAGGATCTGAAAGCAACAGTTTGCAAGCTGCAAGAACTGCCCTGTTGGCAGCTACAACACGGGCCTGCAGTGGCGGCCCGTGCACCGTGTTTGTGTTCATGCATCCATTCGTTGTGCTCATTGCGTGTGCCACTTGAGCTGGCACGGAGACTGCGTTGTGCAGCCCATGCACCGTTGTGGTTCACTGCGTTCAGTTCGAAAGGGAAGGCCTTGGACTGCGTGTGAGCAGCCAGCCACGTTCCCTGTCACCTGCATTGTTTGAGCCAGAGACTGCATGCGGGCAGCCTGGCTCCCTGCTAACTGCTTTCTTTTTGCAGAGTCAATGATCCTGGGCCATGGTTTAGTGTAAAATTTGTAAGTTAAGGTTAAGATGTACTGTACATATGAGTGCGCCCCCCGGCATGTCTGTCTTAGCGCCGGCAATTTTATTTAAGTCGTCCGTATGAGTGAGTTTGTTTAGATAGTTACGCAGCCCTCAGGTTATTTATTTTGGGGACACGAATACCATGAATGTCGCACTCAGGGATCCGTAGGTAAAATGTACTAGGGGAAAACTACACATGATGGCACACGAAAATTTGACGACTCGGGACGAGTCTGTAAAAAGGGAAGGGGGTAGTGTTGTGGTTACCAGATTCGCAAACCACCATTCAGGTCCCTTAGGTGAGGTATCTCGGTAAGTGCATGTGTAGTTAGGCCCAAACCCGTTGTCTAGTGGGAATACATGTCATTTATACGTGCTGCGACTCTTTAGGATAGCCGTTTTTCTTTTACTATCTTTATTTTGGACCAATCGCCACCATCACAACCACAACATCAACCACCAACCACAACGCCGCTTCACCACAACCGCCATGACCTTTACCGTCACAACTCGCCACCATCGCATCACCGTCATCTCGCGCCACTCATGGGCACCGATGCTGGACTCGTGTAGGGCGCACGTTGAACAGCGTGTACAAAACCACGGATTTTCTGCTTCAAAAACGGATCCAAAACGACACACGCCCACTTTTTGCCGTCCAATCGGTGAGCGAGGGGCGAATTGGCCCCGCCCCAGGGCGATCCATGTATGCAAATTTGTGGATCAAAAAGCCTTCACGCCCTCTTTTTCACGGGCCAATGGGGAGCGAGGTGAAAGGGCAAGAGGAGGGGGTCAAAGACGAAGTTACGGGGGAGTAAAAGGACGGTGTTCGTCAGTCAAAGGAGTAGTAAAAGTCGGAACGAGGAAGGAAGGAGTCGGAACGAGTAGTAAAGGTCGGAACGAGGCGAAGGAGTCGGAACAGAGAGTCAAGACTTCGCGGGCGGTGGAGCTGCTCGTCGTGTGCGTTGAAGTCGGAACGGAGGGGACGGAGCTGTGGAGAGGCGGCGAGGGCGGACGAGGGGGTGCTCGCGTCGTGCAAGGAGCTGCGCGCCCGAGGGAGGCCGGCAGCGCGACCTGGCCGAGGTGGAGACGCTCGTCGCATATAATAAAGATCCTCTATACCCCGAGCATCAGCAACCCCCTCCTGTTTCCCCCCGCGCTGAGATAGTGCGACCAAGGGGCCCCGTTCCCACCCCCTGCCAGGCACTGTCCACGAGGCCCGCGGGTTGCGGGGCCATCGCCGCTCCGCGTCTCATCACCAGACGGGTAGGCCCGACCCGGTCTCGGCCCCAGGCCTACCTCATTCTTGAGGGTATTTCTTTTCCTTGGTTTTGGGTATGTGTTGTCGGCGCCGTCTGTGAAGTAGAATTGTATAAGTGTTGCCGTGTGCTCGGTAGTCGGTAGTAGCTCTGCACTGTGTTTTCACTTTTATGTTTGCTTTTTGTGTAAATGGAATTGTGTTTTCTTTTTTGTGTGCATTTGGTGGAATTGTATTTGTGTGCTTTCCGTTCGTCGCGAATAAATGTGCTTTATTGTTGAACTGTTTCCCGCTTCGCTTCGTCTTTTTCCTCCATTGAATCCCCATCTTGCTTCACGTAAAGGGTTAGTAGTGGGCTGAATACGCCCGATAATTAATCGAACCGTCGAGGTCGACGATAACACCGCTCGGTTATTCTGATAGTACGGAACGGGTCGCTTAAGTGGCCCGTGTCCGAAGTCGACCTGCGGCGAGGTGCGATCGCCCGGTCTACCCTCCGCGTGGGTACTTAGGTAGTTCGAATTTGGCGAGCAACCCTATCCCACGCGGGGGCTGATTGGCTCGATCGCGGTGAGACCGAAAGGTCCACCCGTGACTGGTTCCCGGCGTTAGTCCGAGAGGGTCACGACTGGATTGTCCGTCCGGTGGGCGACGTGCCGCGATTCGAGTTACGTGGCCGTTCGCACGCCGGCGGGCGCGAAGACCGCAACAATATATATATATATATATATATATATATATATATATATATATATATATATATATATATATATATATATATATGGTGTGAGGATGGTGATATTTGGGGGAAGGTCGGGGTGGTGATGTTTCTTCTGAGCGGGAAGGTGGGGAGGGTGTATGGAAGGATAAAGGAGAGGGGGAGGAGGACGTGAAGGAGGAGGAGGAGGTTATAATGAGGGTAAAGATTGGGTGGAATTGGAAGGAGTTAAAGGAGTGCTTATTCCAACGGTGTTAATTTCGTGAAGGGAGATTACATGGCCAATCACTCTTTTCACTGCCCTGAATTTTGTTGCAATAATAATGTGATTGGGATTAAATAAGGCAAACAGTTTAGCTTTTCAAATGCAGTACACATTATAACATTACACATATGCAGTACACATTATAACATTACACATAAGCAGTACACATTATAACATTACACATATGCAGTACACATTATAACATTACACATATGCAGTACACATTATAACATTACACATATACAGTACACATTATAACATTACACATATGCAGTACACATTATAACATTACACATATACAGTACACATTATAACATTACACATATGCAGTACACATTATAACATTACACATAAGCAGTACACATTATAACATTACACATATACAGTACACATTATAACATTACACATATGCAGTACACATTATAACATTACACATATGCAGTACACATTATAACATTACACATAAGCAGTACACATTATAACATTACACATATACAGTACACATTATAACATTACACATATGCAGTACACATTATAACATTACACATATGCAGTACACATTATAACATTACACATATGCAGTACACATTATAACATTACACATATACAGTACACATTATAACATTACACATATGCAGTACACATTATAACATTACACATATACAGTACACATTATAACATTACACAAATGCAGTACACATTATAACATTACACATATACAGTACACATTATAACATTACACATATACAGTACACATTATAACATTACACATATACAGTACACATTATAACATTACACATATGCAGTACACATTATAACATTACACATTATAACATTACACATATACAGTACACATTATAACATTACACAAATACAGTACACATTATAACATTACACATTATAACATTACACATATACAGTACACATTATAACATTACACATATACAGTACACATTATAACATTACACATATGCAGTACACATTATAACATTACACATTATAACATTACACATATACAGTACACATTATAACATTACACAAATACAGTACACATTATAACATTACACATTATAACATTACACATATACAGTACACATTATAACATTACACAAATACAGTACACATTATAACATTACACATATACAGTACACATTATAACATTACACATATGCAGTACACATTATAACATTACACATATACAGTACACATTATAACATTACACATATACAGTACACATTATAACATTACACATATAGAGTACACATTATAACATTACACATATGCAGTACACATTATAACATTACACATATGCAGTACACATTATAACATTACACATATACAGTACACATTATAACATTACACATATACAGTACACATTATAACATTACACATATACAGTACACATTATAACATTACACATATACAGTACACATTATAACATTACACATATGCAGTACACATAACATTACACATATACAGTACACATTATAACATTACACATTATAACATTACACATTATAACATTACACATATACAGTACACATTATAACATTACACATATGCAGTACACATTATAACATTACACATATACAGTACACATTATAACATTACACATTATAACATTACACATATACAGTACACATTATAACATTACACATATGCAGTACACATTATAACATTACACATATACAGTACACATTATAACATTACACATATGCAGTACACATTATAACATTACACATATACAGTACACATTATAACATTACACATATGCAGTACACATTATAACATTACACATATGCAGTACACATTATAACATTACACATATGCAGTACACATTATAACATTACATATATACAGAACACATTATAACATTACACATATACAGTACACATTATAACATTACACATATGCAGTACACATTATAACATTACACATATGCAGTACACATTATAACATTACACATTATAACATTACACATTATAACATTACACATTATAACATTACACATTATAACATTACACATATACAGTACACATTATAACATTACACATATGCAGTACACATTATAACATTACACATATACAGTACACATTATAACATTACACATATACAGTACACATTATAACATTACACATATACAGTACACATTACACATATACAGTACACATTATAACATTACACATATACAGTACACATTATAACATTACACATATACAGTACACATTATAACATTACACATATGCAGTACACATTATAACATTACACATATACAGTACACATTATAACATTACACATATACAGTACACATTATAACATTACACATATACAGTACACATTATAACATTACACATATACAGTACACATTATAACATTACACATATACAGTACACATTATAACATTACACATATGCAGTACACATTATAACATTACACATTATAACATTACACATTATAACATTACACATTATAACATTACACATATACAGTACACATTATAACATTACACATATACAGTACACATTATAACATTACACAGATACAGTACATATTATAACATTACACATATGCAGTACACATTATAACATTACACATATGCAGTACACATTATAACATTACACATTATAACATTACACATTATAACATTACACATATACAGTACACATTATAACATTACACATATACAGTACACATTATAACATTACACATATACAGTACACATTATAACATTACACATATGCAGTACACATTATAACATTACACATATGCAGTACACATTATAACATTACACAAATGCAGTACACATTATAACATTACACATTATAACATTACACATTATAACATTACACATTATAACATTACACATATACAGTACACATTATAACATTACACATATACAGTACACATTATAACATTACACATATACAGTACACATTATAACATTACACATATACAGTACACATTATAACATTACACATATGCAGTACACATTATAACATTACACATATACAGTACACATTATAACATTACACATATGCAGTACACATTATAACATTACACATATGCAGTACACATTATAACATTACACATATACAGTACACATTATAACATTACATATATACAGTACACATTATAACATTACACATATACAGTACACATTATAACATTACACATATGCAGTACACATTATAACTATACACATATGCAGTACACATTATAACATTACACATATGCAGTACACATTATAACATTACACATTATAACATTACACATTATAACATTACACATATACAGTACACATTATAACATTACACATATGCAGTACACATTATAACATTACACATATACAGTACACATTATAACATTACACATATGCAGTACACATTATAACATTACACATATACAGTACACATTATAACATTACACATTATAACATTACACATATACAGTACACATTATAACATTACACATTATAACATTACACATTATAACATTACACATTATAACATTACACATATACAGTACACATTATAACATTACACATATGCAGTACACATTATAACATTACACATATACAGTACACATTATAACATTACACATTATAACATTACACATATGCAGTACACATTATAACATTACACATTATAACATTACACATTATAACATTACACATATACAGTACACATTATAACATTACACATATACAGTACACATTATAACATTACACAGATACAGTACATATTATAACATTACACATATGCAGTACACATTATAACATTACACATATGCAGTACACATTATAACATTACACATTATAACATTACACATTATAACATTACACATTATAACATTACACATATACAGTACACATTATAACATTACACATATTCAGTAGACATTATAACATTACACATATACAGTACACATTATAACATTACACATATGCAGTACACATTATAACATTACACATTATAACATTACACATATGCAGTACACATTATAACATTACACATTATAACATTACACATTATAACATTGCACATATACAGTACACATTATAACATTACGCATATGCAGTACACATTATAACATTACGCATATGCAGTACACATTATAACATTACACATATGCAGTACACATTATAACATTACACATTATAACATTACACATTATAACATTACACATATGCAGTACACATTATAACATTACACATATGCAGTACACATTATAACATTACACATATGCAGTACACATTATAACATTACACATATACAGTACACATTATAACATTACACATATGCAGTACACATTATAACATTACACATTATAACATTACACATTATAACATTACACATATGCAGTACACATTATAACATTACACATTATAACATTACACATTATAACATTACACATATGGCCAAATAGGAAACTGCAGGTGTATTTATTTATTTATTTTTCAATCTTGTGGTTCTGCCTGAGCAGACATGTTTACCTGCCCTGAATGCTAGAACCTTCCCTTTCTCGAAAATGATGTTTTTTGGATGGAAAGGGTGGATATATATATATATATATATATATATATATATATATATATATATATATATATATATATATATATATATCTATATATAATATGTGTTTGGAATTCATACACATGCTTCTCTGCCATCTCCCCTCCCTCCCCCTCCTCCATTTACCACATGCAAGCATCATACCAAACAACCCCCCACACCCCTCCCCCCAAACCTCAATAATGAAGAGATTGCTGCTCGAGGTATGACACTCGATTTGAGGAATATTTATCCATGAGCTGTACTTATCCTTCCATTGCCCACCCCAATCCACAGTTTATCCACACATTGGAGAGTCAGCGCACATTTACAGCACGGGATCGCGGATACGTTGCATCCCTCCTGACTGTTGCTTTGCATAGCAAGTTAGAGTACTACACAGACATCCTCAAGACGTTGCTCAAGGACCTTATGGATCAGTATGTGGCCAAGAATCCCAAGCTGATGCTCAGGAGGTATGTATAAGCTCATCAATCAATTTATTGATAGGATTTTTACAAGGAAATTTTGCACAGGAGGAGGCCATTCGGCCCATCATGCCTGCGCTACACCAATACCAGATTTCATATATCCGTCAATACTCCTTCCCTTCGTGTGCCCATCCTTTTGGCTGCTACACTGGTACTCATTTCGCTGACCTCAGAAGGATGACAGGCTAAGTCAACCCCCTGGTTTTAATTCAGCAGCAAATGTGGCTTGAACTCGGGGCCCGAGGATCCCAAGCCAACACTCTAACCGCTAAGCCAACACCAGGCAACAAAATAATTATTTTTTTCAAACTCACCACATCTGGACAACAAGGCATCAAACTTACCTTTCAGCGATATGTCATTGCATACACCCGGGCCCAAAACTTACCTTTCAGCACTCAAAATACACATTTTGCAATACACCCAGACCCTGATATTCGCGGATCTGCGTGTTCGCGGTTGTTAATTTTCAACATGCTCCTACATTCGTGGAAAATTGCCGCGCGTATTCGCGGGTTCCGCGTATTCGCAGTTGATAACTTGCAACATGCTCCTACATTCACAGCAAATTGCCCCACGTGTTCACGGTTTTCACATCAATTTATTTTATTATTATTTTTCCATGAGCCACAAGCATAACACAGTTCTAAAATATATCTTCCACGAGCTACACACAAAGCAGCTGGATGTATGTACAGTACAGTACTGTACGTACACAAAAAGTATGTCTTACACGAGCCACGAACATGACCTGCTTCCTGTACATGTACTGTAGTTTCGCGGAATAAATATAGTTTCATGGGATGTCTCACCATGTGCACTTTAAACATCTGGTACTGTATTGTAGCTTTTCAGCATAAACATAGTTTTTCAGGATGTCTCACCAGTGTAACACTTCATTCCCCGTAATGCCATCCCTCGTGAGTTACTTACAGAATAAAAACACAAACAGCATCTATTGATGTATCCAGTAATTACCAGGTCGCCACGTACGGACATGACACAATGGAAACATTCATGCATATTGATGTAAATCACCATCTTGCTACAAACAGCACCATCTGAGCTGTTAAATTTTAAAAACGCTCAGCATAATCTACCTGGAAATAGGAAAGATGTCATGTCCTGTGAGTTAAAGATTGGAAACGTTCAGCATATCGATTGGTGTAATTAGCAGCTTGCTACATACGGACTAATTACACAATGACATTGCTCACCACATCTATTATCAGCTGCCGAATACAGCATCACCCATAAAAAATCTCCCACAAACAATGCGCAGACTACTCACCCTCCTGCAGTTACTCACAATGCACGCGTCAAGCTCCTAGGGGACTGTGCCTCTGCGAACCACAATGCGGCCAAGGCATTCATTCTCTGCAGAACTCATGAGCCTCATCGAAGAGAAGGGGTACCTGCCGGAGCAGGTCTTTAACGCTCATGAGACCGGCTTGTTTTGGAAAAAGATGCTGACCAGAACATTCATCTCACAGCGCGAGAGCAAAGCAGCCAGCTTCAAGGCCACAAAGGACTGGGTTATCCCTTCTCTTCTGTGAAAATGCCGAAGGGGACTTCATAGTAAAGCCCATGATGCTCATCGTTCCCTGAACCCACGTGTGCTGAAGAACAAAAACAAGCAGGTGCTGCCCGTGTACTGGAGGGCGAACAGGAAGGCGTGGGTGAGATCTGAACTTTTTATGGACTGGATCCATACTTGTTTCGTTCCTCGGGTCGAGAGGTACCTGGGAGGAAAAATACTTTCATTCAAGGTCCGACTGCTTGACAATGCTCCTGGCTACACCATGGACCTGAACGGTGCATGTTCATCCTCATCTTCATCCTCATTTTCATCCTCATCTTCATCTTCACCATCATCTTCATCATTTTGTTAAGTTACATGTGCTGTGTTTGTTTAATAAAAAATTGAAACAATACATGATGTTGTTGTTTTTTCATTTCATTGTACGGTAATGGTATGGCAATGGGACTTTAAAATGCATTCAATATATTGGAAACGGTAACTGGTGTTGTCGGTTTTTTATTTGTAAGCATCATTCATGAAACTGTAATTGTGCATTCGGGTCGAAAACATTTTAAACTTTAAAAACCTTCCCCTTTGAACCAGGAACCACCGCAAACCGATAACATTAGCTCCATTGTAACGATGACAAAACACTCGCTGGTTTTACCCCAACACTCGCGGATTTTACGCGGACACGCGCTGGTTTTACCCCGACACACGCTGGTTTTACCTCGACACTCGCGGGTTTTTACTCCGGCACTCGTGGATTTTACCCCGACACGCGCTGGTTTTACCCCGACACACGCTGGTTTTACCCCGACACGCACTGGTTTTACCCCGACACACGCTGGTTTTACCCCGACACATGCTGGTTTTACCCCGACACGCACTGGTTTTACCCCGACACGCACTGGTTTTACCCCGACACGCGCTGGTTTTACCCCGACACACGCTGGTTTTACCCCGACACACGCTGGTTTTACCCCGACACACGCTGGTTTTACCCCGACACGCGCTGGTTTTACCCCGACACGCACTGGTTTTACCCCGACACGCGCTGGTTTTACCCCGACACGCACTGGTTTTACCCCGACACGCGCTGGTTTTACCCCGACACGCGCTGGTTTTACCCCGACACACGCTGGTTTTACCTCGACACTCGCGGGTTTTTACTCCGGCACTCGTGGATTTTACCCCGACACGCGCTGGTTTTACCCCGACACGCACTGGTTTTACCCCGACACACGCTGGTTTTACCCCGACACGCGCTGGTTTTACCCCGACACGCACTGGTTTTACCCCGACACACGCTGGTTTTACCCCAACACGCGCTGGTTTTACCCCGACACATGCTGGTTTTACCCTGACACGCACTGGTTTTACCCCGACATGCACTGGTTTTACCCCGACATGCACTGGTTTTACCCCGACACGCGCTGGTTTTACCCCGACACGCGCTGGTTTTACCCCGACACACGCTGGTTTTACCCCGACACACGCTGGTTTTACCTCGACACTCGCGGGTTTTTACTCCGGCACTCGTGGATTTTACCCCGACACGCACTGGTTTTACCCCGACACTCGCGGGTTTTTACTCCGGCACTCGTGGATTTTACCCCTACACGCACTGGTTTTACCCCGACACTCGTGGGTTTTACCCCAACCCTCGCGAATTTTACCCGGACACGCGCTGGTTTTACCCCGACACGCGCTGGTTTTACCTCAACACTCGCTGGTTTTTACTCCGGTACTCGCGGGTTTTTACTCCGGTACTCGCGGGTTTTACCCCGACACTCGCGGATTTTACCCGGACACGCGCTGGTTTTACCCCGACACACGCTGGTTTTACCTCGACACTCGCGGGTTTTTACTCCGGCACTCGCGGATTTTACCCCGACACTCGCTGGTTTTACCCCAACACTCGCGGATTTTACGCGGACACGCGCTGGTTTTACCCCGACACACGCTGGTTTTACCTCGACACTCGCGGGTTTTTACTCCAGCACTCGTGGATTTTACCCCGACACGCGCTGGTTTTACCCCTACACGCACTGGTTTTACCCCGACACTCGTGGGTTTTACCCCGACACTCGCGGGTTTTACCCCAACCCTCGCGAATTTTACCCGGACACGCGCTGGTTTTACCCCGACACGCGCTGGTTTTACCTCAACACTCGCTGGTTTTTACTCCGGTACTCGCGGGTTTTTACTCCGGTACTCGCGGGTTTTACCCCGACACTCGCGGGTTTTACCCCGACACTCGCGGATTTTACCCGGACACGCGCTGGTTTTACCCCGACACATGCTGGTTTTACCTCGACACTCGCGGGTTTTTACTTCGGCACTCACGGATTTTACCCCGACACGCGCTGGTTTTACCCCGACACGCGCTGGTTTTACCCCGACACGCACTGGTTTTACCCCGACACTCACGGGTTTTACCCCGACACTCGCGGGTTTTACCCCAACACTCGCGAATTTTACCCGGACACGCACTGGTTTTACCCCGACGCGCTGGTTTTACCTCGACACTCGCGGGTTTTTACTTCGGCACTCGTGGATTTTACCCCGACACGCGCTGGTTTTACCCCGACACGCGCTGGTTTTACCCCGACACGCGCGGGTTTTACCCCGACACGCGCGGGTTTTACCCCGACACGTGCTGGTTTTACCCTGACACTCGCGGGTTTTTACTCTGGCACTCACGGATTTTACTCCAGCACTCGTGGGTTTTACCCTGACACTTGCAGATTTTACTCCGGCACTCGCGGATTTTACTCCAGTACTCGTGGGTTTTACCCCGACACTCGCGGATTTTACTCCAGTACTCGTGGGTTTTACCCCGACACTCGCGGATTTTACTCCGGCGCTCGCGGATTTTACCCCGACACGCGGATTTTTAGCAGGTTGGAAATTCCCCGGAACCTACCCTCCACATTTGCAGTTTTAACATTCGCGGGGTTCTCCCGGAATGTATCCCCCACGAATGTCAGAGTCCTGGTGTACTTGTCAATAGTACTATAGTTTCGTTCTAATGATAAGCAGGCAGAGTCTTGATTTCAAACCTTTGATGTTACCTTGTTGATTACATTTACACTTCACGATCGTCACCTTGGGGCTTCACAATGATTAAAGTTGTTCACTCTCTAAGGAGTCGAAGGCCTTGATTTCAACAATTTTCCCTTCACTGGCTCCATTAGTTGGGCAGAATGATCTTATCCAATCAAGTCATCATTGTCACATCAAGGGGTCATGGTATTCTACCATTGCAGGATGGTAAAAACATCATCATTCCATTAGGCCAGCTCTTCCAAAACATTTATTCCTTTGACTTTTTTTTTCCCCCTAAGACCTGTCATTATTTTAATTTCCTTGTTTATTGTTTACAAAACTGAGATTCATGGAAGGTAAATTGATATGGGTAAAAAAGCATCAGTGACAGTGGGGCCACAGTTGGATACAACAAGCAAGGGGATGATGAGCCAACACGAACAGAAACACAGTAACTTGCAAATGTCGTAAAACAGTTGGAAGCATGTGTTACAATTGAGTTGTGTAGTTTGGGATCGATTTGGGATCCCCGACATGGATCGATGCAACCATTAACCGCCATTCTGATGCACTGCCAGCAGCGAGCGATGCATCTCAGAGCACACTGTACTTTGAACGGGCTGGTCAAATAAACTGTACCATCTGCAGTTTGCAGGAATTATAAATCCCAAGGTATCTTCAAAAATATTTGGCAATTGCTTCCTAACACCGCAGCAAAAATCCATGCTTTAGTTTGGCTGTAAACTTTGAATTAACAATTATGAGGTCGGAGTGTCCCCAGGCATGATAGGCCGAATTTGCTTTCGCCCCTGCTTTCATTCCCTCGTGATTTGGCTCTCCGGATGCTGAACATGATCAACAGTTCGAGAAATCTTGACTTTGCTGATATTATTGGATTGTTGTTCTGAAAATGTGTCAGGAGATGAAACAACCTTTTGCATGCTGTCAGGATAACGAAGAAAAGAAAAGAAAAAATGAGAGAGCTTGAGGAACAATGTGCAGAGAGTGTGGTTGTTGTGTTTAACAGGACGGAAACTGTCGTGGAAAAGATGCTGACAAACTGGATCTCGATCTGTCTCTACAACTTCCTGAAGGTCTGTGTCACTCACCGTTCGGAGGCGATCTTACTCTTTTAAGCACATGGTGTGATAAAAGTAAGAGTCGAGTCAAGCTCAGTTGATGGTCCAGTCACTCTTCGATGTGTGCCGGATATTGTTTTTTTTTTTTACCTGTTTGCATTTATGATGTGTGTGAGCGAGGGACTATTACATGCTATCATCCGCTGTGTTTGTCGTTCAGGAGAAAGCTGGTGAGTCCTTGTTCATGCTCTACAAAGCAATCAAACACCAAGTGGAGAAGGGCCCTGTGGATGCAATCATCAAGAAAGCGAAATACTCACTCAATGACAACCGCCTTCTTGGAGAAGATGTGGAATACCAGTCCCTGGTGTGCACCTTGTTAATCCTAAGTTTGTGAAAGATCTGAATGATTGAAAGGGGGGAGTTTAACGCATGGCCAGGTGGTGGTGGCGGCGGTGCTCGTCTCATCAGCCTTTTGACAATCATGGCTGGAGTTCAAGTTGGACAGGAAGCCATAGCAGCTATGGGAATCTAACCGACAGCATTGAGCGAGGGCAATGCATTGAGGCGTTACCCTCCCCAACACCAAGCCGCTGTGATGTATGGTAAGGAAGAGTTGGAAGTTGTGGGGAGCAGACGGAAGAAATTGGAAGCAAAGACCACTTTCATGACAGTGCAAAACGTCATAGCTGTATATTGAGGGTGACCGGATTATAGTGGTGGGCCACTGAGGTGAAGGGTAGCATTGCATGAGCAAAGGGAGGAAAATGAGAAACAGATGTGGTAGGAATCATCTTCTTCCTGCGTATGGCAGCTTGGCTGCCCGGTAGCTATCATTTCTTGGAAGCGCGGCTGTGCCACTGATGCTGTGCCCCTCTACCAGTGCACCGGTACTCATTTTGCCGACCTCGGAAGGATGGCAGGCTGAGTCAACCTCACCTGGTGTTAATTCAGTGGAAAATGGGGCTCAAACTCAGAACCCTAGGATCCAACGCCAGCCACCCCAACCATTAAGCCAACACCAGGCGAATGTGGGAATGAGATTACACCTTGTGATGGATACGTGGTACTTGAAACACGTTTCCAATGTGACCTTGGCTTTGGTTTCCTTTCACGTGTTTGGTGGTGTTGACGTTTCCAGGTATTCCTGCCAGGTTGAACCTGTTAGACTATGATTCTTATGCTGCCTCATGGCTGTGCAGATGTAGATTTAATTGAACATACCAAGACAAGATCAAGAGCAGGTTCTTCACTGAAACTTACTGGTTCGTGGGCGTACATATTTGATTTTATCGTCAAACAGATGATTGCGGGGATGATCACAAACATTGGGTGATATTACTTCATTTTGAAACGAGTTTGTAACAAAAGAGAATATTTTTTAATGGGTAACTTTGCTTTCCTTCGATATTTTTTGGGGGCTGGAAGCGTTTCGTTAGCTTTCCACACCGTAAAAAGTCCTGCAATTTTCAGGTGAATGTGCAAAGGGAAGTGATTCTCCAGATTGGTGTCGCACCGCCGTTTGTCTCGTGAAAACACAGTTGATATTTATTGTGAACACAAGCGTCGCCAATGCAGAACTGATGTCCACTCTGAAAAGCAAGGCGATGCACGCTTTGTGCTGAAGTTCTGGATTGTGCGTGACACCAGTTCTCCATCACGAATCCGATTTTGAGCTCACCTCAATTGGCTGGATGATTTCAATGACAGACCGAGAGCTTTCCCAACTCGAGTTTGAAATAAAACGCACACCCATGACGGGACCTACCGGAAGCTCTGTCCTGCTTGACCGTATTTAGCACTTTGAGTTGACAGTTGAGAATGGATGGATAGCAGAGTAAACCGAGAGTACAAGACCAGATGAAAGGCGATGGAAAACGGCCGACTAACCTTCGCCCTCATTTTGTTTCAAGAGTGCTCGGTAGGGCACGGGAGCATTAGCCCAAAGAAAACATCATTGTATTCTACGTAAAGAACTCATAATTGGAGAATTATCACGGAAGGGCTTTTAGTTTGGCAGAAAATGACGATTGAATGTAGAATGCCCAGTTGCTGTTTTTTTTTTTTCTTTCTTTCTTTCTTTCTTTAAGATTCCCACTGATAAGAACTGTCAAATTGATAAGAAGCTTAATATTAACAAAGAATGGTTAGCCTGAAACCAAAACTCGTGTCTGATGAAAGAATCAGAACAGTGTTAAAAAAAAAATAACAAGCTCAAATGAGCTAAGATCCTCGTCCTCTTTATGATGACGTCATAAAAACGAATATGACGTCATTGTGATGTATCAGGTTTGCGATAAATTATCTGTGCTAATGCCCTGTTCGATTCCCGCAAACAGAATTCAAAAAGCTTGCCTAGTTTCGGAGATAATTTTTTAGGTGATTTCCATTCGCGGAGATATTTTGACGTCATAACTTTTTTTCTAGGAGGAATTTTCAAAATCGGAGATGGTTACTGTCTGCGCGTGGGCTTTCTGCATATACATGGCAAGTTTCACGAAGATCCGATGAAAACTCTGGGTTGTGAAACAAAAAATGTCAAAAAATAGGAATGACGTCATAACAATTGATATGACGTCATAGTGATGTATCATATGTGCGGTAATTCATCTCTGCTAATGTCCTGTTCGATTCCCGCAAACAATTCAAAAAGCTTGCCTAGTTTCAGAGATAATTTTTTTTTAGGCGATTTCCATTAGCGGAGATATTTTGACGTCATAACTTTTTTTCTAGGAGGAATTTTTAAAATGGGAGATGGTTACTGTCTGCGCAGGGAATTTTTACATATATATGCCAAGTTTCAGGAAGTTTCAATGAAAACTGTAGGCTGTGAAACAAAAAAGTCCACAAGAAGCAGAAGAACAACAACATGAGTAAGAATGATAGATCCTCCACGAGGACCTAAAAATAATTCTGGATTATGTCACCTACGAGGTGAAGGAGACGAACCAATCTTAAATGGAGTACACCGGTCTTGGCTTCCTCTGTGTGGATTAAGGTCATCGTTGCTTCATTTCAAATGAATGGAAGGAAGCATGTGGAACGATAATTGGTGAAAGTGTTCACGGACAGAAGGTCAAGAAGTGAGTTTGAAATTGTGCTGTTTGAGTGTCTAAACATTGACGTCGTCTGAATTTATCTTGTCACGACATATGCAGTCTGGAGAATGTTAACTTGTACCAAGTGAGGCAGATGTTTGTTCAAGATCTTGATCTGGGTTTTATTTATTTTGCGTGTGTGTGTGTGTGTGTGTGTGTGTGTGTGTGTGTGTGTGTGTGTATGTGTGTGTGTGTGTGTGTGTGTGTGTGTGTGTGTGTGTGTGTGTGTGTGTGTGTGTGTGTGTGTGAAACAGGTTCTACATGTGGCATTGCAGAACTCAGGCCAGGAGGTCCCGACTGCTGTGCGTGTACTTGACTGTGATTCGGTCACACAGGCAAAGGAGAAAATCATTGAGCAAGTCTACAAGAACCTGTCATATTCACAGCGGCCTACAGTCAATACTATTGACTTAGGTATTCTAAATCTGAGCTCTCTCCTCTACGCCTTCCCACAACCCCCTTCCTCACCCTCCCCCCACCGCACCCCCTCAGTTTCCTGCTGTCTCATCAACTTCATCTCTTTCACAAAAAAAAATGCATCTTTTGTTTCATTCATACACTGCTGAAGCTGCCGGTGGCACTGAATGAACGAGATCAAAGTTGATGCCACCATAACGGTGAAATGGTCATAACTAGAATGGTTACCGACTCTGTCAGGCTTAACAGTTCACGTTTCGTATCCCACTGAGAGGTCAGATCTGCATCCGTACCGTAACCAAAATCGAATCGGCTTGTTCTTCTCACTTACCCAACTCGTCCACTAAATTCCATCCAAATCCGGCCATAACGTTTTGAGATTCAGTATCTTGCTATATATATTAGCCTGGTGTTGGCTTAGTGGTTAGGGTGGTGGCTTGGGATCCCAGGGTCCTGAGTTCAAGCCCCGTTGGCTGCTGAATTAACACCAGGGGGTTGACTCAGCCTGTCATCCTTCCGAGGTCGTCGAAATGAGTACCAGTGTACTGGTCCCGGTGTATGCCCTGGTTAGAATAGGTATACCATATCCCTGTGTGTCGTAAGAGGCGATCAGGGTTGGCGTCAGGAAGGGCATCCGGCCATAAAACATTGCCTCAAGAAAAAGCCCAACCCCTGCATAGCAGGGAAAAATGGCTGTAAAAACGGTCATTTTATATATTATCTTGCTATATATCGTGTTGGGCCCAAACTCTCGATGGTGACGAATCGCTTTGAAATTGAAAACATTCTTGTATCCACATCCAGATCAGGATCTTCACCAAAATCGAATCAATTTGTCCTCGTCATACACCCAACTGGTTCACCAAGTTTTGTCGAACTCTGTCTGTAACTTTTGAGATATCGTACTCTCAGACAGAGGTGAAAATATAACATCTGTCCACCTTCGTTGGCAGAGGTAACACCTTCACACGGCTGAAACGTTTAAATAACCAACATCTATCATGCCGTGAGGCACATAGGGCTGCCGAGGAATTTTCATTTGGCTAAGTCGTGCAGTCCTGGACGGGTTACCACTCCGATGCAGGATATTAGAATGACTTATTGTCCCAGTAAGCGGGTACTAATTTTGTAGACATTGGATGGATGGCATGTTGATTCAACCCACCTGGTGTTATTTCAACGGCCCAATAGGGGCTTAAACTCAGGATCCCAAGATCCTAAGCCAGCCACCTTAACCATTAAGCCAAAAACCAGACTTGAAACATTTAAAGGATGCACAGAAAAACGACATCTTACTATAATTCACCGTCTGTCTGTTCCCAGGTACCGCAAAAACGGCTGAACCGATCGTAACCATTTTTTGGGTGTGTAATCCTGGGACCCCTTGGAGTAAAATAGGCATAAATATAACAACATAACCCCCTTGACGGCTCCCGTAGGGAGCGGGTGCTTCTCGTGATATTGAGGCAAGGGGTTGAGCAAGCAATGAACAATATAATTTATACTTTTCACATCAAGAGGATGTTTGAGAGCGTTCAGTTATTTTTTTTTTTTTTTTTTACCAATTTTCATTTGGCAAGTGATGCCCGCAGAATAGCCCAGTCCTGTCTTGGCGTGGACTTTTGGTCATTTTGTTTGAATTGTGTGCAATGTTTTTTTATGGCAGCCCATTGTTGATTTCAAGGTTGGCCTTTCCAGGTTTTCATGCTCTCAAGGCATGATGCGAACTTGTCGATACGTGCATTTGAGGTGAACGTATCTTTGCACAGGCTTTTGCTCATTTTGTGCACGTGAATATTTGCATGAAAATTTCACATGAACATTTGTCTGTCCCCCAGTGCCTGTGAGTGTTAGCACGAGGTTTTGGCAGTTGAATGTGAATTTTGAGAAAGTATGTTCAGCCAAACGTGAAATCACGGCCACAAAACATTTTGCAGACACAGTCATGTGTGAACTTGTTACTAACCCAACTCGAATATGTCATGTTTTGTTTTTTCATTGTAATCTTATTAACTCTTTTTGTCAGTGATTGCCGAAGTGAAATTTATATTTTCACTTCAGGAAACCAGAACCCAAACAATTATTACTGCAGTACTGGCACTTTCAACCTCAAATAATCACATCTTTATGTGAAGGACGAGAAAATGAACAACCGATCCCAGTTAAAATACGAGCATTATGTTCGAGTCAACCCTTTTCTCTTTCCGACTCCCCACACCCCACACTCCACACTCTACACCCCACACTCTACACCCCCCGAAACATAATTACTCATGCCACAACCGGGAAACACTACCAGGGTTGGGTCAAGCCATTCCCTATACAGTTTGGTTGGGTTTATGTTCCCATCCTGCTTGTGTTTGTATGTGCAATGTGGTCCATGAGCCATAAAAGTAGCATACTGCATTTATTTTTACATTTGCATTCCTCTTTTATAATTGGTTTTTTTTTTGGTATTTGTCTTAATGAGTCCGACTGTACTATTTTTATGGATGTGTAAATCGAAGATGTACTTTGAGATGCATCATAGATATAATAGCATTTTACCATTGTAGTAAATTCTTTCTCCCATGCACTCTTGTTCTGTCTGTCTCCAGCCTGCCCGCTCGCTCGCTCACCCTGTGTGTCTCCCGTCCGCCCGCTCGCTCACCCTGTGTGTCTCCAGCCCGCCCCCTCGCTCTCTGTCCGTCTCTCGCCCGCTCGCTGTCTCACCCCGTCCATCTCCCGCCCGCTCGCCATCTCGCCCCGTCCATCTCCCGCCCGCTCGCTATCTCGCCCCGTCCGTCTCCCGCCCGCTCACCATCTCACCCCGTCCGTCTCCCGCCATCTCGCTCCGTCCGCTCGCCATCTCACCCCGTCCGTCTCCCGCCCGCTCGCCATCTCGCCCCGTCCATCTCCCGCCCGCTCGCCATCTCACCCCGTCCATCTCCCGCCCGCTCGCCATCTCACCCCGTCCATCTCCCGCCAGCTCGGCATCTCACCCCGTCCATCTCCCGCCCGCTCGCCATCTCACCCCGTCCATCTCCCGCCCGCTCGCCATCTCACCCCGTCCATCTCCCGCCCGCTCGCCATCTCACCCCGTCCATCTCCCGCCCGCTCGGCATCTCGCCCCGTCCATCTCCCGCCCGCTCGCCATCTCACCCCGTCCATCTCCCGCCCGCTCGCCATCTCACCCCGTCCATCTCCCGCCCGCTCGCCATCTCACCCCGTCCATCTCCCGCCCGCTCGCCATCTCACCCCGTCCATCTCCCGCCTGCTCGGCATCTCGCCCCGTCCATCTCCCGCCCGCTCGCCATCTCGCCCCGTCCATCTCCTGCCCGCTCGCCATCTCACCCCGTCCATCTCCCGCTCGCCATCTCGCCCCATCCGTCTCCCGCCCGCTCGCCATCTCGCCCCATCCGTCGCTCGCCCGCTCGCCATCTCGCCCTGTCCGTCTCCCACCTGCTCGCTATCTCTGTTTTTCTTTCTCTTCCTCCATCTATACCCAGTTTACAGCAATACATTTATTTATATACAGCAAGTTTCCCATTTCCACATTTTTCTTCTCAAGGTACCATCCATTTCGTATTTTGCTGTTTCTACCAAACTTATTTTCTGTACCACCCTTTACATTTACCTTGTTTTGTATTTCCTTTCATCCTCATTAGAGTGGCGGAATGGTCGTGCAGGACATCTTCTCCTCTGTGATGAGGACGTCTCATCCGTCGATGATGGACGTTGGAAGAAAATAAACACTTTGCAGCATTACAAGGTCCTACCCACTCGACAGAATTATCGTGCACGATTCCTCGTGGTCATCGAGGAAGCATATCCAACTTCCTTACACTTGTACTGCTGTGCTGAATCAAGCTGAAGTGTGTGTTGTTTTTGTTTTTTTGTAGGTGCCAAATGAAGCGAGTGTGGCGCTGGTGTCACAATTGGGAAACACACAGGATTATCAGGGTCATCGTCAACACACTGTGGGAGAAAGTGAGGCTCCCCGAAACCTTCTTTCTTTTTCTTGTTTTCAATTTCAGTTTATCAACAATCATGTGTTGCAATTCAGGACTTGCACTTCACTCAGCCTTCAAAGATGGTTTTTTTGTATTCACTGTCAAGACTCGTATGACAGATAACACATGGAACATACAACAAGGTGAATGGGAGGGGGAAGGAAAAAACACTGTGGAACAGAGACATGAGGAGATCTGTGGAAGGGAGAGGGATGGGGTGGGGTACACAGGGTAAACAAGATGGACACTATAAGGACTTTCAGGTCCTTACATGACAGGGACTTTCAGGAAGGAAAGCAGGGAATTTGAAGGATGTGGGTTTGGGGTGGATTAGCGGGGGTAGAAAAGATCGTGGTTTTGGATGGGGGAAGATAAGAGATGGTGGTGAACAGATGTTTTGAATACCTGGAGGGAAGAATGTGGGAGTTTGTTCCAAAGGCGAGAATAAAGAAGAATGAAAGAGCGAAGGTGAGCAGTGATTCTTGATTTTGGTAGTTTTACCAGAAGGGGGGTGCTGGCTGACCTTGAGCGCCCTGCAGAAATATGGGGGGGGGGGGACATATCTCAGACAGAGTGGGGGGGGAGGGGCGAGGCTAGGAGAGGAGAAGGTAGAAGACAGAAAGACCACCGACCTGCCTGCGATATGAGAGTGAGAGATCCAAGGACTCAGTCTCATCGCGGGAGATACCAATGATCCTAAATGCCTTGATTTCCACAGCATGAAGCTGAGAAAGATGTGAGGCAGGAGCACCAGCCCAGAGGGAAGAGCCAGTCCTCCATCAGGCTGCAGACGAAAGCTTTGTCTGTGCCAAGGAAGGACTTTGCATGATGGAGGATGCCCAGTCAACGACTGGCTTTGGAGGCCAGCTTGGAAATGTGGCTTTCCCAGGAAAGATCATGGCAGATAGTGAGACCCAGAAGCTTGAAAGAAAGGACTTCTTCAAGAGGATTGTTGAGAGGTAGATGGGGGGGGGGGGTTAATGCCTGTTGTTGGATTAATGGTTAGGATGGTGGGCTTGAGATGCTCAGATCCTGAGTTCAAATCCCACTCAGCCATTGAATTAATACCAGGTGGGGTTAACTCTGCTTGTCATCCTTCCGAGGTCGGCAAAATGAGTACCAGCTTGCTGGTATCCTGTGTCGGAGTGGCGACTCGTCGATGATTGTGCCCAATAGCCAAGGAGACTACTTAGGCAGCACAGATGTTCTGCACAGAGTGGGGTCCCAATGGATGGATGGATTGGGGGGGGGGGGTTCCAGATGGTCCTTTCAGAGACATAGGAAAGTGTGAGATTTGTTTGGATTGAAAGACATGTTCCACGTGTTGGACCGGCTTGTGATTTTTTTCCAGAGCTTCAGAGAGTGAAGAGGTTGCTGCTTGCCAATCTGAGGGAAGACGGATGGTACAGCAGAGGGTGGAGTCATCAGTAAAGAGATAAAGAGGATTTATCAGAGAGATCATTGATAAAAACCAGAAAAAGAACAGGGCCCAGAATACTACCTTGAAGAACTCCAGCCTTTTCAGGAAGAGGGGATGAGAGAACGCCATTGAGGGCCACACGTTGGCTGTAACAGGAGAGGAAGTCTGCGAGCCATGAGTGGAGATGGCCTTAGATACCATAGGAAGAGAGTTTGTGGAACAGGGCAGGGGACCAGACCGTATCGAAAGCACGTGATATGTCTCGGGAGATGGCTCTGATTTCATGTCTGGCATTGAGGATCTCCATCAATTGTTGGGAGAGCAGAAGCAGCATATCCAGGGTAAAGTGACCTGGTCTGAATCCAAATTGATGATCCAAAATCAAGCTATTAGAGAAGAGGAAGGATTTAATGTCTGAAGTGATGATGGATTCGAAAACCTTGCTGATGATTGGGAGAAGGCCGATTGGTCTCTCATTGCAGGGATCTGTTTTTGCACCTTTTTAATGCAGAGCAGTGATGTTTGCTGATTTCCAAGCAGATGGCAGATGATCTTGAGCAAATGAGAGGGTGAATAGAACAGAGAGAGGGTGAGCAAGAGCAGAGGAGCAGGTTTTTAGGACACTTGGGCTGATGCCGTCAGGGCCGGTTGCAAATCTGAGTCGAGGTTTAACAGCAAGCTCTCCACCTTGTCAGGAGAAAAGGACACAGAGTCCAGGGACAGCTGGGTGTGACTGGGTAAGGTGGGTACAGAAAGCGATGGATTTTGGACACAAGATTTAGAAGAAATCACAGAGTTTTGGCATGTAGCCTTTTCACGTGCAGTGTCAGCTGTGCAGCCATTTGAGGTGAGGGAAGGGATGGAATGAGAACATTCACCAGAAACAGACTGAACTGGATGCCACCAGGATTTGGAGGAGGGAGAGAGGTTTGAGTGTTCAGACTTGAGTTGAGAAAGATGTTGTTTTCTGGCTCTCCTGAGGGTAGACACACACTTGTCCCAAGCTTTGTGGAAGGTACTGAGATTAGCCTCAGTTGGGTTTGCCTTCCATGAGGCGAAGGCAAGTTGTTTCAGGACAACTGCCTCACCACAAGCTTCAGTGTACCATGGGCGGGAGGAAGGGTAGGACAACTGAAGACGAGAGGGGATAAATCTGTGCATGAGGGAGAGCAAGTTTCTTTGAAAGAATTCCCAGGATGAATTGATGTCGGAGGAAGTAAATATGGGAGACCAGTCTCGAAGTTTGATGGCTGCTTGAAGACCCTGCCAGTCAGCCTGAGTGAAATGCCAGACTCAACGGCGCTGAGGTGGTTCTCTAACAGCCTGGAGATGCCGACTTCGACAAGCACGTGGTCAGATGAACCAATTGGATCAGAGGCAGAACAGCAGATATTTTCAGGGAAATTTGTCAAAATCAGATTCAGAAGAGATGGAGTACCATTGGTTGAGATATGGCTCAGGAAGTTGACCGATTGAGTCACAGACGTCTTTTGCTGAGGTGCCATGGCAGGTGAGGGAGGTACCCACACCCAGCCAACTGGCATGATGACAATTGAAGTCACCACATATGAGGAAGAGAGAGTTGGGATGAGAGGATAGAAGTTGGTCCACATTTTTGGAGAGCGAGATGTAAAATAATGGAGTCATCACTGTTAGGTGGACGGTACAGTACACATTTCAACATGAGGTGGGAGTGGAGGGGAAGCCGTAGCCAGAGGTATTCCTTGGGGTTTGGGGGAGTGAGGGCAGTTCATTGAGAGTGAGAAATGGAGTTTTTGATGAAGAGAGGAACTCCGCCACCAGGACGAGGCTCAGGTCTGTCATACCGGAGGAGGAAGTAACCAGGGAGAGCTACTAGGGTGTCAGAGACATCTTGAAGGAGGACAGTTTCTGTTAAGGAGATTATATCTGGTTTGTCAGTGGCAACCTGTATGGAAAGATGGCAGGTTTGAGCGAAGGACTCTGAATTTTGAGGTCCACACTGTTAAGGAAGAGGGAGGGGAGGAGGTTTTGGGCACAGGGGAGGAGAGGGTGAGGGTAGGACAAGGGAGGAGGGGGTGGGGTGGTGGTAAGGAGAGTTGTTGAAAGAGTGTGGGGGATTGCAGAAGAGTTCGGGGAGAGGTCCGGATGAGGAGGAGAAAAGCGGTGGTGATGGGTTGAGGTACAGTGGGGAGTAATAAGAGAGGGGGCAGAGGGCAGTTGAAGATTGGAGGAGGTAGAGAGGTGAGATGGAAGAGAGAGGATGGGGGAGGAGGCAGGTTTTCTGATGTAATGGCGGGGCAACTTTGGGAAGGGGAGTGAGGGGGAAGATTGGAGGGAGAAGAGTGAGAGGGGAGAGTTGTGGGAGAACGGTGAGGGGGGAGTTTTTGAGAAAGTTGAGAGGGCAGCTTGGAGGGGGAGGGGAGATGATGAGAGAAGGCACAGCGAAGGTGCAGGAGGGCGATGGGAGAGGTCGGGAGAGGGAAAGGATGAGACTTGGTGGAGGCATGGTGAAGAAGGTAGCGGGCAGGGGGAGATGCCAGATTTGAGGGGTTGGGAAGAGGGGAGGTGTGCTGAGAGGAAGGAAGGAGCATGTTTGTGGTGATGAAGGAGGGGAGGAGGTTTTGGGTGCAGGGGAGGGGAGAGGCGTGTACTGATTGAGAGAGTGAGATATCTGTTAGGTTGGAATGGAGCCCACAGATGTTAGAACACCACACACTTTTGGACAACAGAGGAGGAGCTGATACTGAAGCAGAAGACAGTGAAGATGTTCCCAGAACAGAGGTAGGATGAGGGGTAAGATGGGAGTGGTAAGGAGAGGGGATAGCAAGTGAGGGGTTAGGAGGAGGTTGATGTTAGTAGGTGGGGTGAATTGGTACTGAAGTTGGAAAAAAGGACGATTGATGGAACACGAACATACATTGAAAATTGGGATTTTTCTCATTTTTAAGTCACAGATGTGATTAAAGACATTCCGTGAGGGATGCAACAAGGGAGAATTAAGAAAATGGAGAAAAGAAACGTTGTAACCGTTTGGACGTTTTAAACACGGGGTGAAGGAAAGGTCGAATTGAAAACAATCTTTTGAAGAAGAAAAAGAGTGGTGAATTATGACACAATACCGAGAACCACACGTGTGAAAGGGGAAGTTTAAACATTATAAGAGACTGTTTTTATGAACTTTTATTTTTTGATAAACATTAGGAAAAGGAAAGTTTGAAGAAAAAATCGTGAAGATCGGCAGCATATGGAGAAATAAGAGTCGGTACAAGAAGTCATGTGGTTACATGGAGTTTAATGTGGGGTAAAAGGGCAGGGGGGAGGTTAATATATATATATTAAGACATGAAACAGAGGGTGGAGTTGAGAGGGATAGAAGGAGGGTGGAGGGGAAAATGCATAAAATAAAAACTGAGGGTAATAAGGAGAAAATACAACAAACACGATCGTGCACAAAGACGGGAAGAAGGGCAGGCCTCAAGGAAACCTGATATGAAAAGATGACGAAAACTCCACAATTAGCGCAAGTTTTAACACTAGATCGAGCTCGAAACACACAGTAAGCACAGAGATAACAAACACAGTAAACACAAACACATGTTTTTTTGCATTATTAGTGTGGCAAACGTAATACCAGAACTATTTGAACCACAATGTTGTATGCAGAAACCCCAATGCTGGAGGATGGTGAGGATGGAGGACAACAGCCCTGGCACCTTGTGAAAGCTTCTGACGACGTGGACATGGTGAGAAAAAACAGGAGGAGCAGTAGCATGAGGGAACGGGATCGCACAAAAGCCATTCCTGAGATCTACCTTACCAGGCTTCTATCAATGAAGGTAGGGACCTTAAGATTGCATCTTGTATTGTGCATTAGATGCTGATGCACTGGAAAAGAAAAAGGTGGTGTTGTATTTTTGAAGAACAAGAACCATTATCTCAGTCCAAACACTTCATGTACTCCTGAGATGTCCTGATTGATTGTAGACATTGATTGGCATACTGTCCAAAGTTATATTCCTTGTACATCGACTAAACACCAAAATGAAGCGTTTTAATTACTCCTCATAATTGGGATTTCTCCAATCTTTTTTTTTCTCTTCTTTCCCCCACAATGCCCTCATCCAGGGTATCTTGCAGAAATTTGTGGATGACTTTTTTCGAGTGGTGCTGAGTACCAGCCTGCCTGTGCCACTTGCTGTTAAATACTTCTTTGACTTTTTGGACCAGCAAGCAGATATGAATGGGATCAACGACCCAGAAACAATCCACATCTGGAAAACAAACAGGTTTCGTCATTTTACCGTTCATAGTTTCAAATCCATTGGATAAGCTTGGGGAGAGTAATTGAGAGGTGTTCCTTGAATATTGATAGCCATCACCAATGTAAAAGATGGCGCACTTATCGATTACCTTTGATTGTTTTCTTTCACCATCCTACAGCTTGCCTTTACGGTTTTGGGTGAACATCCTGAAGAATCCGCATTTTGTGTTTGACGTTCATGTGTCGGACATTGTGGACGCTTCACTCTCTGTTATTGCACAGACCTTCATGGACTCTTGTACAACCACGGAGCAGCGGCTTGGCAGGGTTGGTTGGGTGGTTGTACAATTCAGTTTTCGAATTTGAGACAGAGTTGCCCTGTCAGGGTGTGCGTCTTTGTGTTTCTTTTGCTTGAAGTGAAAACAACATATTAATTGATGTTCAGAGTGCAATGTCGAGCATGTCGCTTCTCAATGTTGTTCGTTTTTAGTATCTCGCAAAGTGTGTCGGGTTTACCAAATTATCCCCTCCACATACTTTTAAGTTTATATTTTGGTTTTTGGCTTTTGGGGGCACTTTTTTCTAAAATATTGATCCCAGATGAATGGAGGAACTTGTAAATATCACTTCCAGGATATGAATAGTGGGGAGACCTTGGTGTAGTTTTGCATGTATTACAAGTTAATTTGTGGAAAACAGACGCCCGACAACTAGCAGAAAATACCCACTTGTACAAACAAGAGTTAGCCTTTTATTCTTGTGCTGGATCAAAGAGCTCAAAAATGCGAAGTTATATTTATATTTCTTAATAATAATAATCATGATAATACCGTTCCTTGCGTGCCGTAAAGGTGCATAGGGCTGCCGAGGCAGTTTGATTAGCAGGGAGTACAGTCCTGGACGGGTCGCCACTCCGATGCAGGTTACCCCAAATGGTTATTCCCCCTGTACACTTTTGCCGACCTCGGAAAGATTACAGGCTGAATCAATCCCACCTGGTGTTAATTCATCGGTAGACAGGGGCTTGAACTCAGGACTCTAAATCCCAAGCCAGCCACCTTAACTGCTAAGCCAACACCACTCTATGCCTGTACACTGCACTTGATTGATTTTATTTTCTGATTGAAAGGATTCTAATTTACCTGTCGGTTTAGATTAATTTAAAGCAACTTTTACCTAACTCCCCCCCCCCGCCCTACCCTCCAAGGGGCGCTTCCGTATTCCACGGTGGTCAAGGGTGGAACAATATACTATAAGAGTTCTGTGTCTGTATCTGTCACCATTTTTCTCAGATGGCTGAACGAAACTTCGTCAAACAAAAGTTGGATTTTGTAATTTTTTTAATTGATCGCTCCATAGTGTCGAAGCCTTTGCAGCTATGTGAAAGGTAATACTGTATTAAATTATCCCAGACTCCATTCCTCAGTTGGTGTAGGGAAGTGTTTTAGACCCCCACAAGAAAATAGACCAGGCAACCCCGGCTACCCCTGTTTTATATATACAGTATATCGAGTCACATAAACAGCACGTGAAATTTGAACTTTGCATCCTAACATCAGAGCCAGGCCAGATCAGATCTGTGACTTGCTTCATGTACCATGTAAACCTGTACTAACCTGTTTCATGGTCAGGTTGTCGGCGACTAAACCGTCTCCCCCACCATGTTTCCTGGTGAGGAGGGTCACCCTCCTTACCCACTATGTTTCCAGTGCACAGGCATACACCATACACCCTCTGAGGGTGTATGGTATGGACACCCAGCAGGATTAAAAACAAAGCACTCGTGTCACTGCATGCAGTTCTGTGCTCTGCCTAGAACACAGGCGTCATCCCAACTGACTGGAAGCGGAGCCTTGTTGTCCCTCTCTGGAAAGGGAAGGGTGAGCGCCAGGACTGTAACAACTTCCAAGGTGTGACGCTACTCTCAGTGCCAGGTAAGGTGTTGGCTCGGATAATTCTTGATAGAGTTCGCCACCATCTGCTTGAGCACCATCGACAAGAGCAGTCAGGCTTTTACACCAAAGAGGTCAACGATTGACCATATCCTTGCCCTTCAGATCCTCACTGAATGCAAACCATAGTTTCGGCAGGGGCTGATTGCAGCCTATGTTGATCTCTGCAAATCGTTTGATTCAGTGAATCGGGATGCCCTCTGGAAGATTCTTGGTCTTCGTGGGGTGCCACCAAAATTGATCAAAATGATGTCTGAACTCTACTCTGGTACTGAGAATGCTGTGAGATGTGGTGGTACCATCTCTGACTTATTTCCAGTTGTTATTGGAGTTTGTTAGGGGTGTGTACTGGCCTCCACACTTTTCAGCACTTGTATGGACTGGATTTTAGGGAGGATGTCAGAGAGATTAAGCTGCTGTGCATCGTTTGGGAATGTCAACATCTCTGACCTTGATTTTGCAGATGATGCAGTCATCTTTGCGGAGACTCTAGATATCCTTTTGGGGGCCCTCGCGGAACTGATTGAGGAGTCGGAGCCCCTGGGGTTATGAGTTTCCTGGGTCAAAACAAATATCCAGGTTTTCAGTGACATCTTGGATGCTGCTGTCCTGTATGTACCTGTTTCTGGTGAGGATGTTGAGGTCAGGGAGAGATTCACTTACCTTGGCAGTGACATTCATGTCTCTGCTGGCTGTGAGCCAGATGTCAATTGATGTCTGGGTCGAGCCTGGGGAGTCATGGATTCACTGGGTCATGGGGTATGGCGCTGTTGGTTCCTGTGCAGGAGTACGAAAGCTCGAGTCTTCAGGTTCTTTGTGTTTCCAGTCTTGCTCTTCGGATGTGAGACTTGGATTCTGACCAGGGATCTGAGATGGAGACTTGATTCCTTTGGCACCAGGGTCTCTTTGTTGAATCCTTGGCTATCACTGGTCAGACTTTGTATCCAACGTGCGGTTGCTGAGAGAAACTAAAATGAGATTTGTTACCTGCATGGTCCGTGAGCATCACCTGCGGCTGTACGGACATGTGACTCGTTTTCCTGACGCTGATCCTGCTCACCAGATTCTCTCAGTGAGGGAGCCTCGTCAGTGGAGTCAGCCAATAGTCCGACCACGTGCCTCGTGGTTGCAGCAGGTTGATCGGCATCTCAAGGAGATGGGGATGGGCCAGGCATCTGCTTGGGGGATGGCCAGACGGAGACTCATGGGAATGACAAACAGGCCAATTGTTTTGGTGGAGTTCACTTTCTACAAATGGTTCTTTTGTTCATTTGGCATTGGCATTGCTTTTAATTACTTGTGATGGTGACATTGTATGTTCCCCAACAATTGGGTCTTTATTCATTGTGATAATTGTATTTATTATGAGAATGAATCAATTAATTAAATAAATAGACAAGATTGTTCCTTTGCATGGTTGCCACACAAAGTTGCCACATGAACAATGTTTTGGGTTGTAAATTGAAACTTTGTGGTATCTAATCTGATAATCAAAGGTTTCTTTCAAATCTACTTCCATCGTGGCCAAAGGCTGAGTTAAGTAAGGTAAGCTTTGCAAAAATTAATTTTACAAATAGAACTTGGGAATATAAAAAAAACGCAAGGGGAGAGTGAAAATAACACATTAAAAGAAAGGAAATACATAAATCACATCTATCTTCAAATACATACATGAAAAAGTTCAAAATTTAACAGTCACCTGGTTCTGTTTATTTTGCTGATAAGATATGACATTGAGCTGTTCTTGAATGTTGTCGTTTTCATCTTCTTCGTCTTCGCGTGCTTCTCTTCCTATTGGGGTGAAGTCCAATAGTACCATGCTTCTGCCCTGCCTCGACCACAATACTCCTCCGCCTCCATCTGTCCTCAGCCAACTCTCTCCACTCTCCAACCACCCCCACCTGACTGATGTCCCTTCTCACACAATCTTCCCATCTCAATCACGGTCTACCTCATTTCCTCCTCGTCTGTCTTCCTAGCTCCCTCAACCTAACTGCTCTCTTTGCCATTCTGTTTTCCCTCCATCCACACGAAGTGTCCAGCCCACTCGAACTGGCTTTTTAATCAATCTCCCTGTCAAGCTCATCTGCACACCAATCTCCTCCCTCACATCATCCATCCTTCTTCTCTCCACATTTCTTAATGCAGCATTTAATTGAATTTTAATTCAGTTAATTGTTTTGAGTTCCGTAATTGGTAGCCACTATGGGATGTCTGTGGGTTGCATTGCTGCTTTCTGATTCCGCTTGACAACGGGCCCCATATTCCAATACAGGGTTGACAAAATATGTGAAAATGGTTACATGATCATTACTTGCGAGGAAATGATATTTCAACTTCTGAAACAAATACAAAACGACTGTTCGCTCATTCAACAATAGAACTGACATCCCATTTCAGATCTGCCTGGATAAAAATACCCAACAGTTTGATGATGATATAATTTTAGATCGCCCCTTTCAGGAACTCGATGGAGAGGGGTTGTTTGTTTTGAGCTAAACTTATTCATTCGTATTAACTTACTCGTACATATAGTGATGTTCTGTAAGAATTTATGTCATTTGTATGTTTTTAGTATTCACCTTTGTCATCTTAGGATGATCGAAAATTGCTGCCCAAGAATGCATCCTCAGTTTTTAACATTATGCCAATGGGAAAAACGTTTTCAATTTACACTCGAGTTTTCTGGAATGCATCTCAAACGTAAATTGAGGATATGTTGTACATTAAAGGTGCCAGGTCCATGGGGGACACATTTTGCTCTTGTCTGTGCTCGAACCATATCCGCTAGCTTACAAGTCAGTGACTTTAACCACTCTGCCATGGTGACCTTGACATCATATACATCGGATTATTATTTATTTATAACTTACGAAATCTAAAGATTTCGTAAGTATATTGATGACTTCCGTCATCTGTTTGTGTGTGTGTTTGTTTGTGTGTGTTTGTGTGTTTGTGTGTGTTTGTTTGTTTGTAGGCACGATAACTCGAGAACGGAAGAAGCTACCAATGTCAAATTACACCACGTGATTCAGGACGGTGATGGCGAGCGCTGATTAGATTTTGGTCAAAATCGGTCAAAGGTCAAGGTCACCGTGAGGTCAAACATTCGATTTTTGATGGTTTGGTACAGAATCATCGTAGAAACTTCTGGTTTGCGTCGCTACCTTCTCTAGAGACAGCTTTTATTAGACAAGGTCAGAGGTCAAGTTGACGATTTCGTAAGTACCAGTCTATGACTGCTTGTTTGTTTATTCATTATTCCCTCCTTATTGGGAGGAAGAGGAAGCAGGACTTGAAGAGCTGCTGTCAAACACACGGACACTTTGCAAATTAAATATAGAATGATCAATGAAAAATGTATAAAAGTGCAATTTACAAAACAGTCAGTTTCACAGGAAGGTTCGACATGGCAGTAGGAGATGTTTAACACGCAACGTTGTTCATCAAAAGATCCTACACTCACTGTTGCAATCATGCCGAGTGTTTTTCTTTCAATATATTTATTTTACCTCTTCGTAAACCCTATCTATCCCCTATTGGTTCACGAGGAAGTGACCACTATATTCATTATGGGTGTCTGTCTGTCTGTCTGTCTGTCTGTCCCGAGCATAGCTCCGTGGGTTTTGATCCGATCTTGATAAAATTTGGGTGTGACGTTTGTATCATGATCTAGTTGTGTTTTTCAGAGAATGGTCGTGGTGCGCCCATTATGGGTGGAGCCACGCCCAAAAAACATGTGTTTTTAGGGGTAGCCGGTTTCAAGTTACATCTTCTCCTCGGGGGTTTGTCGAATCTGGCAGAGGTTTTGGTATTTGGTTAGCTCAATGGCACCTGCATAGCCCTACGGAGCTCGATTTTTCATTTTCGTCCCAAGGTCACAAGGTCACGAACTTTGAAAATGTCAAAAAAAATCAATAAATTGGGCATTGAGCTCCTCGGGTTTTCAACTGTTTCGAATGAAAGTTGGTATGCAAGTCGTGCTCTTCGAGTACAACAACTTTCATCATTTACGTTTTTCCCAATTCCCGACAGTTTGCCCGTGGCGTCCCCTCGTGAACCATCGCCGTCTCCAGACTTGTCTTATATTATACCTGCCCATTTAACCCCTAACCAATTACCCCCACACTATACTTGAGAGGGAAGACGTTTGTTTGTGTTTTACAGCGGCGCTATAGTGAACACGTACTGCAAGTCTTACTTCTTTTTCCTCCCATCCATACGGATCGGCTCTTTGCTTATTGTTTACTCTGGAAGAGCTTGAAAATCAAACGTCATGGACACAACAGCACAAACAGACTGCACTATTCTATAACTGCTTGCACAATCATTTATTTCAATCAGCATTGCGAATGAGATCACACGACCAACAAAAAATATTTTATCCTGAAGGAAAATCTTGGGAGGGGGTGCGCTGGGTGGGAATGTGGGAGACAGTAATGGACAATGGTGAAATCCCTGCCGGACTGAGCAAACTGTAATGGCGGTGAAAATTAATTTTTGTCGCAATTCAACCCAGTCCGTTTCTTACTTTGTTCCTCTGCAAACCCCACAGGATTCTCCAATCAACAAGCTTCTGTATGCCCGGGAGATTAGCGGCTATAAGAAGATGGTCGAAAAGTAAGTCCTGCTCCAGCTTGCTGTGGGTCATATGCTTGCTGTTAATGTGTGATGCTTCCATCGCATAACGCTGTGTCTTTGCAGGTATTACAGTGACATCCGGCAGATGATTCCAGTCAGCGACCAGGAAATGAACACTATGCTTGCGGAAGAGTCACGGGTATGTGAGAAATTTCAGTTTTAAAAGGACTCCTAACGTTGTAAGAAATAAAAAAATTTTTTTTTAACTTGGCCAATTCAATGAAAACCTAAGAGTCGTGTACTTCCACAACATCTGCACATCTCTCGACAATAAATTTAAACGGACCCAGTCTCATTCTGACGAGCTCGTGGTCACGTAGTTGAATGCTAATTGCCAGATGAGGCCAAGTGCTCATTTGCACAAACTCCTATCATGTTTGTTTGTTTGTTTGTTTGTTTGTTTTTTGCAAGGCCAAAGTAACTGAGTGCTATTTTCAAAGATGGCATGACTTTCATTCTAATGTTTTGTTTGCTGGAATTGATGTGCAGAAGCAACTGTATTTGTTTGCTAATTTGTGCATTATAATACACTACCCTCACTTTGCAAGTATATGTTCCAACTTTCAACATCCCTGCATTTTATTTTTTGGGGGGGTGTGGATGGAAGTCTTTAATTGTTTTATAAACAGACAATTTTGATGTTTTCGTTCATGCTGTGCCAGCACACAATGTAAAAATCCTTCCCTTGAGGGGTCACT
The DNA here is from genome assembly GCF_056783735.1 of Eptatretus burgeri. Lineage (NCBI taxonomy): Eukaryota > Metazoa > Chordata > Myxini > Myxiniformes > Myxinidae > Eptatretus > Eptatretus burgeri. The sequence goes on along the minus strand of NC_140962.1, from coordinate 101,709,986 downwards.
CGAGTTGCATCAAACATGTTTTGGTGGAAAATTAAGTTTTGATGCGGATATCCTTTTCATGTGGTGACCATCTAAATAATGAGGTGACTTGGGACAAAAATCCAATTGTTATATACATCCTGGCATTGGGGATGTGGGGCAACAAGTAGACTCGAGCAAGGAAAGGAACGAATGGGAGGGTTGGGGGAGAGGGAGAGAGGAAGGGAGTAAACATGGTAAACAGCAAGTAAAAGGGTTGGGTTAATAGGATTAATGGGGGTCGAAAAGATCACAGGTGGGGATGGAGCCTGATGGGAGATGATGTTGTGGTTTTTGTTTGTTTTGATTCGTGGTACTTCTTTTTCTTCTTTTTTTTTGTCTTTACAAGGTGGAGAGAGGTTCACAAAAGTTGCAAGGTGACAGAGGGCATGAACTGACAAGAGGACAGCAGGGCAACAGTTGGATGCAATAAGCAAGGAAATGAACAATCAGGAAAATAATGGAGAGTTGAGGGAACGGAAACACAGCAAGCTGCAATTAAGAGTGTGGGATTGTGAAGGGTTAATGGGGGTAATATAGATTGTAGGTAAGGATGGGTGGGGTGGATGACAGGAGATGGCAGTGCACCATCTGCTTAAAGCCCTGAGGGAAGAGTGGGATTTGGCATCTCTCAAAGGCAGTTCCCCATCCGGGAGAAAAGAGGAACAAATGAGTTGAGGCACACAGTCAGCCTGGATTTTGGAAGCTTACCCAGAAGGATGGTGACTATAAGAACACATACATCCTGGAGTTAGGAAGAGTCCCGTTCACAGCGTAAATGGCATTCTTGTTATTGTTTTATTCGCAACAGGAGAAGGGATAGAATGGACGTGTGGCTTACATATACTGTAAAACAACCAAAGAGGAAAATGGGGAGTTGTGGTGGAGGGGGAGGGGGGAGGAGCACAGTTCCACAGGGCATTACCCCACCAACCATTAAGAGGCCACCAAACTGCCTGTGAAGTGAGAGCAGCAGACCTTGTTCTTTGGATTTGTAAATGAGGTTGAAATTATTTGCCATGAATAATCTTTAATTCAATAATTTTTGAATTAAAGTTTGTTATCTTTGGTGGATTTTGATCATGAACAAACTAACGAGATATTATGGATAGAAACTCACAGGTGGGGTACACCCCATGTAAGAAAGACCTATTGGTGCATGCCGGTTTGTTCTGTGAATGGGGCATTGACAGCAGTTCAATGTGGAGGTACTTTTGATTGTTGTAATCCTCATTGAGGCTACTGTTGTGTGGATTGTCGTAATCCGCAGACCCTCACATCGAGACTTCTGAAGAATTATTGGTGTTGGAATAAAATAAAGGCATGTGTGATCTCACGTTGCTTGTAAACTTGCAAAAAGAGAATTCGGTGGTCAAAATCTCTTTTTTTTTGTTCTAAACCTGCACTCCTTTGATATGTCTTATGATTACTCTCTCCCCCCCCCCCCCCACTCCCTCACCATTTTATACTATTTGTTCTAATCTGTTGCTGATATCATTCCTCCAGGCACACTCCCATGAGCTCAACTCCATTGTTGCTTTGCACGAGTTGTACAAGTACGTGATCAAGTATTACGATGAGGTGAGCGGAACACCCCAAGGGACAATTCATGTGACCATATATTTAATAAAATTGTTCACAAAATGCTATATTCCCTTCCTTCCACAATTCCCTTCCTATGTCTTTGCTTGGGGCTCAGCATTTAAAAAATTATGGAGCATGGACAACAATAGGTTGGCAACCATTGCACAGTCTTTTGAGGGCCTAATGACCTCCTCCTGCATTGAAATTGCCTTGAAAGGAAACGTATAATTAGAGGCTGTACTCCAGCGATGAATAAAAGGTCGTGAAATATTGTTTGAGAATACACAAGTGTAAGTGCAGCTTTTGTTCTTGGCTCCCAAATTGAGGTCTTATACCGCCTGCTTTCTTTTTTTCTCTCTTTTTTTTAATGCCTCCACTGACAAAGTTGCCAGAGGCATTATGCTTTTGGGTTGACCGTACATACGTATGTATGTACGTACGTACGGCCATCTGTATTAGTTTTCTCTGTTTTGTCTGTAACCGCTTATCCGATTAACACAATTTTCACCATAGGTGCGACTACTCATGTCTAATTTTTTTTAACGATAATTATGATATCATCAGTCACGTGGTGTGGCAACCATGTTGGAAAAAAGGAAAAGCTTTGAACCTCTATCTCCGAAACCGCTTGGCACATGTCAAGTACCCCCCATGGGAAATAAGTGTGATTTTATTTTTATTATTTTTTGATGATGATGTCTATGACGTCATAATTGCATACATTGAACGCTTTATCCGATCAGTATGAAAATTTTTGAGGGTCATTTCGGGCTAAATTGGATGGGAGAAAAAAATTGATGCCATCATCGGTCACTTGGTTTGGCAGCCGAATTTTTTATGTGAGCGTAGGAATATCTAGTGATGACGTGATGTCGAAGAGTGCCCTAGGTTTTTTTTACATAATCTAAGGCTCACATTGGGGCTGCCACACACACACACACACACATGGATATACAGACGAACATATGCAACACAACAAAAGACTGTTAGATGATACAAACACAGCCACTGAGCTTAGGGGAAGTGCCGTCACTTCCTGGAGTACTCTGGATACTAGCTACGTCACAACGATGGCACCACTTTTCTCACTGCACTCAGTGGGGCATTTCCTAAGGAGGAATTTCCTCCTCCCCATGGATGTAAACCTATGGAGATTGTCTGTGTTCTTAACCTTTTAAATGCTAAACGTAAAGCAAGGAAAGGCACGTATCATTTTTATAGTCTTTGGTACGACTCGGTGCTTTGACTGAAACATGAAAGCAAAAGACTCAAAAAATATACATCAGCTTTTCTTGGTCTTCACCAGGTATTCCTTTGTGTTCTGACAATGTCTGCACGGTGCTGTCACTCCTTGCTCAACTGTTATTCTTGTGTTTTTCTATTCGTATATACATTGCACGCCATTATCATTTAGCCTTTGTATATTTTTGAGCCTTTTGCTTTCATGTTTCAGTCATATCTCGATCTAAATGTAAATGCCATTTTGAGAATTGACAATGAAGTACATACTTTGCACTGGTTCACTAAAGTATACTTTGATGTGTGATTCAGATCATCAGTGCACTGGAGTCGAATGAGGCTGCACAGAAAATAGAGTTGGCATATCGACTACAGCAGGTTGCTGCTGCAGTAGAAAACAAGGTCACCGAAGTCTGAACAGATCTCTTGGTGACCCAGGTGGACATTGGAACTTAATTTTACGGAAGGCACTCGTCCTGTCTGCAAATGGAAAAGTACTAGATCAAGTCTGGAGTTTAAGGCTAGCTTTTTTATGGATTATGGTCGATGTATGTCTGGAACCAGACCTGTCTTAGGTTATAGGATGGGGCTGGTCCTGCCTGCAGTTGAGGTGTACAGGGCCGTTCCTTTCTGCACTTGGAGGTGGACTGTGTCGGTCCTGTCTACACTTGGAGGTGGATGGTGCCGGTCCTGTCTGCACCTGGAGGTGGACGGCGCCGGTTCTGTCTGCACCTGGAGGTGGACGGCGCCGGTCCTGTCTGCACCTGGAGGTGGACGGTGCCGGTCCTGTCTGCACCTGGAGGTGGACGGTGCCGGTCCTGTCTGCACCTGGAGGTGGACGGTGCCGGTCCTGTCTGCACTTGGAGGTGGACGGGACAACAACTTGACTGGAATTAGGCTGCACTTATAAAGTGTGTGGCCCATGTTTCTAAGAAAATCATATGAGGCCTTTTTCCCCTGGTGCACATTGTGAAAACTTAGCACTATGGCAGTTCTTGGTGTATAAATCAGTAATTAACTTGAAAAAGATGATATAGTTACTAAACACGTATTTATTTGCAGCCCTTATTTAAAAACAAAACGGCTTCAGTTAAACAGTGTATTTTAATACAACTTTCACATTAACTCGCTCTCGTTCATTCTTTGTGACATGTTTCGTGAAAGACACTTGTATACATAATTACATTTACACTGGGACACAGGGTTGTGTTGTATTAATTATGTTGTTTGTATTGAAATTTATGAGACTTACATGTTGGGGTGGGGGGGGGGGCATAGTGCAAGGGGTGGGGGTTAAAATATAACATGTAATCCCACTACAAGCGCAGACATCGTGGGCTCAGCATCTGTTGCATTTGTTGGGGATATGTTGTATGGAATGCTATCTTTCTGTACTCTTGGGGCCATGTGCTTCCCTGATTGCCGATAATTTTACATTATTTCCTGATATAAAGGTGCACTCAAACCTATATTTGTGATCATTTCATCGTGATTTGGCCATTTTAACAGGTCAATGTATCATTTGCTTTGGCTCGATTGTATGTGTATTTTGACAGACAGACAGGTTGGGTTGGCCAGGTTAAAAAGTTACGCAATTTACAAAAATTATGACCTCATATTGCACATTGTTGTGACGACAGTCACAAAAGGCTTTCTGCCTTGGGAATTTTTACTTTTCTTTGTCAAGTGCCACTTGTGCTCATGGTTTGATGGAGAACTTCCATCTCATGATAAACCAACGCCTACAGGGTTCCTCGGTAGCCATTTTGGAAACGATTGCTGCCGTATACCCATCCAATCAAAGCCACTGAACTTTAGAAGGTGGTGATGTCGGTTTTTTTTTATGGCTTTTGGATACTATAAATCATCATTTTTGTTTTCCTTGCCAAAGACTGTCATCAGTCATTTATTTTCTTTTTTGTCAAAATCTCGATCCCTTATGTGTAAATTGCAATTTGTAATTGTATGAGTGCCTATGCTGTAAATCAGTTGAGATGTACATACTTATTTTGAGAGATTTAATAATAATGCTCTTTTCTGTGTGTTCCTTTTGAATGCTTCAATAATAAAAGTTTAAATATTAAAAAAAAAGCAAGCACTTTTGTTTTATTTTTATTTTTTTAAGTGTTTATGAAATCAGTTTACCATGATAAGGTTCCACAACGGAAAGGCCTCGATCGTGTTTGTTTCTTCAAAGTGTTCAATAATTTAAGTTTATTTATGGGTGCACCACAAAAGAGGCTGCATTAAAACTGGTGCTCCGCACTTGTACACGAGTACAGCACAGATTCAGTTTGCTGCACTTGAAATTGAATTGGATTGAGTTGTACCCATTTAAAATGCAATTTGCTGTGATGCTGAAACATGTGTCCGAGAAATGAAAAAATCTATAAATGTTTCAATTATTTTTAAGTTTTTTTTTTTTTTTTTTTTTCCTCGCACAGTGGTGACGAGAATGTCACATGATTATAATCTTTCCTTTCCTCACCTAAATTTGGCACACTGCTTTGAGATGAAAGCTACATCATATTGCCAATAGTACTGAGATGGGAAGTACGTCTGCATGAGCATGGTTACTGAGTCACAACCATTTGCAAGAATGTACAAGAAGACTTGGAGAACGTCGACTTAACCCATCATGCCCTTTGTCACATTGTTACCAAATGAACTTTATCAATTTATTGAAGGTCCACAGAATCAGAGATTTAAAAAAAAAAGTGATAATATTTATCTGAAAGTAATAAACAAAGAACTCAATGTGGTTTATAATTCTCATAATTTTTTAAGGTGTTAAAGTTAAAACACCCAACCTGGCTTTTTTACCACCCCCAAAAATTCCAGAAAACTTCCATGGTCATTGCATCATCTGTGTGACGTCATCACCGGAACAATTGTCTCAGTACGCAAATAATAATGGCTGCACAACTCTCTTCAGACTCATCAAAGCGAATTTGATGAATAATTTTTGATCAATAATCCTCAGATTATGATGATGGTCAAAATCATGATGTAGAAAGTGCTGTTTGACCAGACGTGTATGAATCCGAGCTTATGAAATGCCTGGCATTCACAACAACCAGGACAATGTCGAAGAAAAACTGGGCAATAACAACTGGTAAGTGGTAAATCGTAGAGCTAGAATGTAGTGGTATTTTGATGGAACACCTCTCTGTAATTATTGCAGTAACTCGGACGGCACTTGGAATAGCGCATACCTCCGCCAGGCTGAACAGATTCTTTTGTATCCCACTGATGGGCCAGATCTGGATCTGGACCTGAACCAACACATCTACCAAGTTTTGTTATAACCCATCCATAACTTTTTCAGATATTGTGCTATATATCGTTTTTGGCCCTATCTCTCGATGGTGAAGAATCAATTAAAAAAAATTCCAGTATCCGGATCAAGATCTTCACCAAAATCGAATCGGCTTGGTCTTGTTACATAACCAACTCATCCACCTAGTTTTGCCATATCTCGTCCACAACTTTTTGAGACATTGTGCTATATACATACAGTGCCTTTAGAAAGTCTTCACCCCCTTCAAAAATTCTCACCTTTTGTTGCCTTATAGCCTGGAATTTAATTGCATTAAATCAGACTTTTTCCACCTTTAGTTACACATTGTAACCCACAACTTCCAAGAGAAAAACAAATTCTACAAATTTCAGAAACTTAATTAAAAACACAAAACTAGAATATCTTGGTTGGATAAGTGTCCACCCTCTTGAGTTCATACTGGGTGGAAGTACGTTTGACAGCAATTACAGATGCGAGTCTGTTGGGATAGGTCTCTACTAACTTTACACACCTTGATTGGGCAATATTTTTCCCATTCTTGTGTACAAATCTGTTCAAACTCAGTCAAGTTGTGTGGGGAGTGTTGATGGACAGCAATCTTCAAGTCATGCCACAGATTTTCAATTGGATTTAGGTCAGGGCTCTGACTGGGTCACTCAAGGACATTTACTTTTTGTTCCTTAGCCACTCCAGTGTAGCTTTGGCTGTGTGCTTCGGGTCGTTGTCATAATGAAAGGTGAACTTTTGACCCAATTTCAGCTTTTTTGCAGAGGGAAGAAGGTTTTCCTCGGATTTTTCTGTATTTTACTCCATCCATTTTCCTTTCTATCCTGACAAGTGCTCCAGTCCCTGCTGATGAGAAACATCCCCATAACATGATGCTGCCACGACCATGCTTCACGGTAGAGATGGTGTTCTTTGGGTGATGTGCTGTGTTGGGTTTGTGCCAAACGTAACGTTTTGCATTTAGGCCAAAAAGTTCCATCTTGGTTTCGTCAGACCACAAAACTTTTTACCACATGATTTCAGAATCTCTGGAGTGTTTTTTCATACCTCAAACGGGACTCAAGGTGGGATTTTTTGAGTAATGGCTTCCTTCTTGCCACCCTACCATACAGGCCAGACTTGTGGAGTGTTTGGGATATTGTTGTCACATGCACACAGTGATCAGTCTTTGTCATAAAGGCATGGAGCTCTTTCAAAGTTGCCATTGGCCTCTTAGTGGCCTCTCTGATCAATCTCCTCCTTGCTTGGTCATCCAGTTTGGAGAGACTGCCTGATCTAGGCAGGGTCTTGGAGGTACCATACATCTTCCACTTTTTAATGATTCTCTTGACTGTGCTCCAAGGGATTTTCAGGCCTTTGAAATATTTTTATACCCATCCCCTGATCTGTGCTTTTCCATAATTTTATCCCGGAGGTCTTCTGAAAGGTACTTCGATTCCATGCTTGAGTCTTTGTGAAATTCACTCCCAAGCAGAGGAAACCTCCAGGAATAGCTGATTTTATCCTGAAATAATCAGAATCACTACAATTTAATGCAGATGGAGGCCAATTAACTTGGTGTGTGATTTTGAAGGTGATTGGTAACACCTGAGATAATTTACAATTGTTATTTAGTATAAGGAGGGTGGACAGTTTTCCAAACAAGACATTATAGTTTTGCATTTAAATTAATTTTCTGAATTTATCGAATTTTTCACTTGGAAGTTGTGGGTTACAATGTGTAAATAAAGTCTGATTTAATGTAATTTCATTCCAGGCTACAAGGCAACAAGAGGTGAAAATTTTGGAAGAGGGTGCTGAGTGTAGACTTTCTGTAGACACTGTACTAGAGTGTAGACTTTCTGTAGACACTGTACTAGAGTGTAGACTTTCTGTAGACACTGTAGAGTGTAGACTTTCTGTAGACACTGTAGAGTGTAGAATATCTGTAGACATTGTTGAGTGTAGACTTTCTGTAGACATTGTCGAGTGTAGACTTTCTGTAGACGCTGTACTAGAGTGTAGACTTTCTGTCGACACTGTACTAGAGTGTAGACTTTCTGTAGACACTGTAGAGTGTAGACTTTCTGTAGACATTGTCGAGTGTAGACTTTCTGTAGACGCTGTACTAGAGTGTAGACTTTCTGTCGACACTGTACTAGAGTGTAGACTTTCTGTAGACACTGTAGAGTGTAGACTTTCTGTAGACACTGTAGAGTGTAGAATTTCTGTAGACACTGTAGAGTGTAGACTTTCTGTAGACACTGTAGAGTGTAGACTTTCTGTAGACATTGTCGAGTGTAGACTTTCTGTAGACACTGTACTAGAGTGTAGACTTTCTGTAGACACTGTACTAGAGTGTAGACTTTCTGTAGACACTGTACTAGAGTGTAGACTTTCTGTAGACACTACTGGAGTGTAGACTTTCTGTAGACACTGTACTAGAGTGTAGACTTTCTGTAGACACTGCACTAGAGTGTAGACTTTCTGTAGACACTGTACTAGAGTGTAGACACTGTAGAGTGCAGACTTTCGGTAGACACTGTAGACTAACTGTAGACACTGTACTGGAGTGTAGACTTTCTGTCGACACTGAAGAGTGTAGACTTTCTCTGGACACTGAAGAGTGTAGACCTTCTATAGACACTGAAGAGTGTAGACTTTCTATAGACACTGAAGAGTGTAGACTTTCTATAGACACTGAAGAGTGTAGACTTTCTGTTGACACTGAAGAGTGTAGACTTTCTGTCGACACTGAAGAGTGTAGACTTTCTATAGACACTGAAGAGTGTAGACTTTCTGTCGACACTGAAGAGTGTAGACTTTCTATAGACACTGAAGAGTGTAGACTTTCTATAGACACTGAAGAGTGTAGACTTTCTATAGACACTGCACTAGAGTGTAGACTTTCTATAGACACTGTACTAGAGTGTAGACTTTCTATAGACACTGAAGAGTGTAGACTTTCTATAGACACTGAAGAGTGTAGACTTTCTATAGACACTGAAGAGTGTAGACTTTCTATAGACACTGAAGAGTGTAGACTTTCTATAGACACTGAAGAGTGTAGACTTTCTATAGACACTGAAGAGTGTAGACTTTCTATAGACACTGAAGAGTGTAGACTTTCTATAGACACTGAAGAGTGTAGACTTTCTATAGACACTGAAGAGTGTAGACTTTCTATAGACACTGAAGAGTGTAGACTTTCTATAGACACTGAAGAGTGTAGACTTTCTATAGACACTGAAGAGTGTAGACTTTCTATAGACACTGAAGAGTGTAGACTTTCTATAGACACTGAAGAGTGTAGACTTTCTATAGACATTGAAGAGTGTAGACTTTCTATAGACATTGAAGAGTGTAGACTTTCTATAGACACTGAAGAGTGTAGACTTTCTGTCGACACTGAAGAGTGTAGACTTTCTGTCGACACTGAAGAGTGTAGACTTTCTATAGACACTGAAGAGTGTAGACTTTCTGTCGACACTGAAGAGTGTAGACTTTCTGTCGACACTGAAGAGTGTAGACTTTCTATAGACACTGAAGAGTGTAGACTTTCTGTCGACACTGAAGAGTGTAGACTTTCTGTCGACACTGAAGAGTGTAGACTTTCTGTCGACACTGAAGAGTGTAGACTTTCTATAGACACTGAAGAGTGTAGACTTTCTATAGACACTGAAGAGTGTAGACTTTCTATAGACACTGAAGAGTGTAGACTTTCTATAGACACTGAAGAGTGTAGACTTTCTATAGACACTGTAGACACTGTACTAGAGTGTAGACTTTCTGTAGAGTGGAGAGTCCGTAGACTTTAGACACTGTAGTTTTTGGCCCTGTCACTCAATTGTGAAGAATCACTTTAATCATTAAAATAATTCTCAGACGCAGTTCTGGATTCAGATCTTCACCAAAATCGAATTGATGCATCCTCGTCACGTACCCAACCTGTCCACGAAGTTCCGTCCGAATCCGTCCACGTTTTGAGATATCGTGCTCACAAACAAACAAACAAACAAGCCGGTAGGTGACATGGGTGGTCGCGACATAATTACATACTCGTCATACAGTTTTTGACAGATCGGGCTGAAAATTTTTGACAGAGGTTGATTATAGTGCGCATAAAAGCCTGGAAGCCGATTTTTGATTTTCGAAGAAATACATTTTTTAGGATTTTTTTTAAAATTTCAAAGTCCCGTTGCTAGGCAACGGTGACGTCCATAGCAACGGTGCTCAAAAGCATAGAACAAGATTCGGGTATGAACCTACCTGTCAAGTTTCATCAAAATCAGTTGACTCCTCTGGCCTCCAGAACTGTCCATTACATACAAACAGATGGAAAGTGAAAATAAGGGTACCTAGAGACCACCCAACAAGCAACCACACAAACAAAACAGATTGGAGTGGAAACACAAGCTCCATCCTCCTTGGGTGGACGAGGTGATCGATGTATTTTAATTTATGGATCTGCTTGAGGTAACTGTTCCTGTGAGAATGTTTATCGGCCTCTTCCAGCCGACGATGAATCACATTCATCATGATTAAACACACAAGCAGTTTTCGCGTGTTAATTCGTTAAAAATAAAATAAACCGCCGCTCATTTTAAATAATTTAAAATTAATCTTTCGGGGTGCTTGTGGACAGGGGGCTTTTCGAGTGAGGAAAAAGACCCCGATTTAAACGCACAAATACCCCTCGTACGTGTGAGACAATGAGACGTAACATTTTGCTATATATCATTCAGCCATCAACCTTTGACAAAACAAATTGTACAAGTGACGACACTTTGGTTTGCTCTGTCAGTATATATACAATCACAATGAGGTTTCTTAATTGATCGCGAGTCGCAACTGCAGTCGCTATTTATTTTTGAGGCGGTGTATATCACCAACATTGTTTTTTTTTTCCCACCTCGATCTTTCTCACAAAAATTGAACTTTAATTATATCGTCGAAAAAAGGCAGTTGTCCACATCAATTTACTCGATAATAAGCGAACAAAATTCTGATTTGGTGAAGGGAAATTTAATCCCCCCCCCCAACTGCTGAGGTGCGTGGTTGAGATGTCATTAAAATTTGAGGAAACCTCAAGCTGAAGAAGAAGAAGAAGAAGAAGAAGAAGAAGAAGAAGAAGACTACGATGGATACTGTGGGAGGAGCTTGTTTTCGGAGGAAGAAGAGGATTCGGAGCCCGTTAACTCACTGGGACCCCCATGCGGTGATTATCCGTGGGACGGTCTTCCTGCCGCCTTTGGAGCCACGCTCTGTTCGAACGGGTCAGGAACAGACAGGATCCTTTCCTTTCTGACAGAGAGAGAGAGAGAGAGAGAGAGAGAGAGAGAGAGAACTCGAGTTTACGAAGCCATGCCTGAAGGAATCAAGCTGCCTGGCAAGTTTTCCTTTGTTTCTGCAAACTTTTTCTCATTTTCCGAGCTGCAAACACGTTTATCACCAAGTCGATCCGATTATGTCGATCCGATGACCTGACGGCTTCTCTCCTCGCCCTCTCACCCAGGTGGGACCCCGGTCAAAGTGCGCAAGAGGCGACACCACAAAAAGAAAGGGAAGCCGATGAAAAGGTGAGAACGAGAGATTAAACGTGTCCACGTGATCGCAGCGAGGCTCCAGCGAGGCTCCAGTGAGGCTCCAGCGAGGCTCCAGCGAGGCTCCAGTGAGGCTCCAGCGAGGCTCCAGCGAGGCTCCAGTGAGGCTCCAGTGAGGCTCCAGTGAGGCTCCAGTGAGGCTCCAGCGAGGCTCCAGTGAGGCTCCAGCGAGGCTCCAGTGAGGCTCCTGGAGACCCGAAATCCACGCTGAAGTTCTCAGCCGCTCTCCATCGCCCACAGGCTCTGGTTGGCTGAAGTTGAGGGTTTTATTTTGAGAGTGGTAACCGCAACGAGCCGAAACTGGCTTGGATCCAAATAGTGTGCGCTGAGAAGTGTTCAGGATCGTTGCCATAGAAACGCCTGGAAACCATTGTTTTGTCATATAGTAATGACAACAATGATGTGAACACCATCATGTGGACCTTTTTCTTTACCTGTTGCGTCAATGAGTTTGATTTTTTTTTTTTTTTTTTTATCCCACGTCCGTTAGTCCATTGACTGATAAAGTTGAAGTCGTGTGGTGTTTATTGAGCACCGGTATGATGCCCCCCCCTCCAGAATCAAAGTTAATTTTTATATCCTTGCCTGTGTACTCCGCACGTCCTGACCAGCTCGAGGATTTTAATTGCTGTGCCTTCGAACGTGTGATGTCCATCTTGGTAAACAATGGAATACCATGAATGTATCTATTCGTAAGACACCTCGACCGTTCATTTGACGGCATAACTTGTACATTAGGAAGGAGCTAATTTGGGGGAATGCCTGTGAAACCCTGTGCGGTCGAACAGAGTGCCTTGAAGAGATGAAGCTCGTTTGGATGTGACGGCTTAAATTTTCAAATGTGTCTGTGCATTGTTTTGGGTTGGCATGATGGCCTCAAGTGGACGCTGCTTTTGAGCTGTCTGGCTTAATGGGTTCCAAACTCGACCGGGCTATAAACTGTCATCCTTGTGTTTCACGTGCAAAGCGAGCCATCAATGTGTGCGCCGTCCATCGGATGGACGTTGAGCCAGAAGACGTGACTTCTCAGAACTGGTTATTGGTTATCATTAAAGATCCCACAGTTTATTTCGTGAACAGTAGTTGAGTTATCACGAGCACCTTTTAACAAATTCCAAATTCTTTCCCAAATCATCAGTCAGGTTTGGCCAACTGGTTTGTGCAAGACTTACTCGAAGTCAGAAACTTTCCCCAGCTAACTCCACAAGGTGGTGGGAATAGTTGAAACCATTAATAGAAATAATAGTCGTTCGGTACATTGTCATCATTAATGAAAACGGTGTGCTTTTGATCTTTAAAAAAAAGAAATCTGCAGTTGTGAAGAAAGGTTAACTGGGGCAAATCATCTAATGTTGGTGGATAATATGAGGAGGTTGCTTTTTTTTTAATGATACTAAAATAAGGCAACTGTTTATATGTCTGTATGTACAGAACTGTGTAGAAATAAGTTTGGGTTATTTTCACTTTTGTGGTGCTATTTCTCATAAAACATTTGTTGGAAGTAAAAAAAAAAAAAAAAAGTGTTCAATATCTCTACTAACTAGAAAGCACTCAGTAGAGCGCATACCTCCATCCCGTAATGCCTGATCCACGAAAACGTATCGGACCCATTACATTTTTGAGATATCGTGCTCTGTATCGTTTTTGGCCCAATCTCTCAACGGTGAAGAATCACTTTTTAAAAATCCAGTATCCGGATCTTCACCAAAATCAAATCGATTCGTCTTTATCACACACCCAACTTGCCCACCAAATTTCATCCAGATCCGTCCACAACGTTTTTTTAGATATCCTGTACATAAACAAACAAGAAGACGTCGTGCAGAGCACGACACTTGCAAAATCCAAAAAACAAATTTGATCTTAAAAATAATTGGTGGTTGAATTCAGTGACCCGATATGCAACTCTTCAAATTTCAAGTGAATCTGATGAAAATTGACAATTTTAGAAATTTGGCTGATGTTGACCTTCTGGCCTATGTGGAACTCCAAAATAATTGGCTGGTTGAATTCTGTGACCTGAAATATATATCTTCAAATTTCAAGTCAATCAGATGAAAATTGAGGATTTTAGAAATACCACCTTTGTTGTTGACCTTTTGACCTCAAAAACAATCGGTTTCTTCCTTATGACAAACTACCATATGGTGAAGATCAGTTTAAAATTGTGACCTGCAGGTGACAAACAGACAGACAAAATCGACTTTCCAATGTTCTTGAAAAATATTTAATTTTGCAAGACACAGACAGAAACAGAAGGCGTGAAAACATAACCTCCTTCACCTTCGGTGGCAGAGGTAATAAATGTGTGTGCGTGCGTGTTCATAAAACATAACACATTCTTTCTGCTAACTCCCTGACTACCACCTCTCCCTCTCCCTCTCTCCCTCTCTCCTCCTCTCTCTCCCTCTCTCCTCCCACATCTCCTCTCTTCCTCTCTTCCTCTCCTCTCCTCTCTCTCTCTGGACATATCTGAACAGTGGTTATGTCCGGACAGAGTTTGTGTCCGAGCAGTGTTTGTCTCCGGACAGCTTGGCTTCGGACGCGCCCGGGCAGTTTTTGTGTCTGGATGGGAGTTTGTTTCCAGGCCGTGTTTGTAGTATGACACTGGTAGAAAATGGATTTCAGACATTATTTTTTATCCTTCTTCACTGTTATTCTATGCAGAATCATTTTGATGAGACGGTATGAATCGTAATTGATGCTCCAACGTACATCTCCACCTTCCCTTCTTCTCGCCTCTCACTGCCTTCCCTTCCCCCATCCCTCCTCACTTTCCCTCCCTCCTCGCTCGCTCTCCCTCCTCGCTCGCTCTCCCTCCTCGCTCGCTCTCCCTCCCTCCTCGCTCTCCCTCCCTCCTCGCTCTCCCTCCCTCCTCGCTCTCCCTCCCTCCTCGCTCTCCCTCCCTCCTCGCTCTCCCTCCCTCCTCGCTCTCCCTCCCTCCTCGCTCTCCCTCCCTCCTCGCTCACCCTCCCTCCTCGCTCACCCTCCCTCCTCGCTTACCCTCCCTCCTCGCTCACCCTTCCTCCTCGCTCCTTTCCCCTCCACCTCTTCTCTCTCTTCCACCCCCCTCTCTCTCTCCCCCCCTTAATATTACCGTCAGTGAAGCGACAGGTGGGATTTGCTAGTAAAATATAAACTGTTCTTGTTATTTAATTAAGCACTTTGTTTCACTTACATTCATAAAGTTGTTAATTTACAATAAGACAATTGACCCTCATCTCCCCCCTCCCCCCTCCCACCCCCGTCCGTCCGTAGCTGTTCATCCGTCCGTCCATCCTTAGCCGTTCCTGCTGTCATAATATAATATTTTTTAATTGCTACCATTGGAAAGCGAATGGTATATTTACTCAGAACAAAAATTAGTGTCTGTTTAATCATGAAAATTCTCTTTTAAAAACCCGTCTTTCTGTGATTGAAGAAGAAATGGGAATGGGAGCTCATTGTCGTGGCTCCAATGCTAATATTTATTTTTCAACAGCGGGAACCCTTTGGAAGGACATGAAAGGAGCACTCAAACATTTTATATGTAGCAATACCTCCTTGGAGTAATATAAAAATATAAAAAATACACCGAAGGAGCACACAAACAAATAGCCACGGCCACCACAATAGCCACAACATCACCTAAAAGACCCTTTCATGTGTTTCACTTCATTTGATATCCTCTTTGAGACTCACAGATAGTTATGCAATGTATTTGTGATGTGCAACATACTGTCTTTTGATTAAATCTGTCAACGAAGCGATGGGGAGGCCAATTAATTTGACTTGGTCATTGCAATGGATCCAGGTACACAATGACTGCCCTTCATCGCCATGCCACAGCTGCTGAGCTCGTCACAATGGCACATAGAGGAAAACGGCTTTCCATACCTCGCATTCCCATGTCTCCGTCAGACCAGATCTTCCCATTTAAGATTGTATGAAGGCAATTCCCTACACGGCCGTGCTTCACAGTGAGACTCAATCACTTTCAGGGACAAACACCTTGCAAGGTTGGTCTTTTCATAGCATCAGACTTCTTTGGTCATGTGTAAAAGTCAAGTTGGTGATATCAGCAGAATAAATATCTGAGCACTTTATGGTGTGTGTGTGTGTGTGTGTGTGTGTGTGTGTGTGTGTGTGTGTGTGTGTGTGTGTGTGTGTGTGTGTGTGTGTGTGTGTGTGTGTGTGTGTGTCTGTGTGTATGTATATATATATATATATATATATATATATATATATATATGTATATATCTTCTTCTTCTTTCGGCTGCTCCCGTTAGGGGTCGCCACAGCGGATCTTCTGTTATCCGCATACTGATTTGGCACAGGTTTTACGCCGGATGCCCTTCCAGACGCAACCCTGGTCGCCTCTTACGACACAGAGATAAGGATTGGGTTTTGCCATGATTCCGGGCTGCCCTACACCCTCTCATAGCGTGGCCCAGCGCAGAGCTCCCGTCCTCAAGCGATCCTCCAACCCCAAGCCTCCGAGTATCCGGATTACAGGCGCACGCCACTACGCCCGGTTATATATATATATATATATATATATATATATATATATATATATATATATATATATATATATATATATATATATATATGCCTTTCCACAGTAATGGGTAACCATTGTGTTACATGCATAGTCCAGTTTATCTTGCAAATGAGGGTAAATAAATGACTGACCCCTCCACTTCTGGAATCCAACAGGAAGAAGATAATCTAACCCAGCACAATTTATTGATGGGGTGTTCTTCGCGTTTAGTGTAGGCTCTCATAGTGATGATTATTAAACGACCTCTGACCTGCTCAAAGCCTTCTGTAAAACTTTGTACCGCAATCGAAAAGCCAGATTTTTGTACAGCTTTTACGGCGATATGGACTTACCACTAATGTTATCCTTTGTTACACATTTATCATTTAGGTTAAGTTATGTTATCACAAAAATAACAAGACCGTATTTTTAAAGCTTGTGCAGCTTGAGCATTTTGTTTCTTTAATGACGAATTGACCGATAGCATAACGATTGTTACTCTGTTTTCAACCCCCCAGCATTCACATTAAAGTATAATTTTGGCAAACTCAGGGTGTGGGATATCTTAAGTCAAGTCTTTTTACACATATAATCTAAACCAGTCTCAATTAAAAACGTATATGTTCATATAAAACTTTTGGTAAATCTATTTGTTTTTTAATATAACACAAGACAAAGATTTATTCCCATCACAGTGAATAAAATTTTATCTGCACGCTTTAATCTTCGGACAATAGCGGTTTTTTGCTATAAATAGCATATAATCTACATTTATATACACCTCAAAACATGTTGGTGGTATTCTATGGATACTTTAGGAATTCTGTGATAGCTCCTGAAGATAAGACCCTTAAATGTAGCATATTACTGTGGAACAGCCCATATATGTATGTGTGTGTATATATATATATATATATATATATATATATATATATATATATATATATATATATATATATGTATATATATATATGTATATATGTATATATATATGTATATATATATATATATATATATATATATATATATATATATAATATTGTTACGGTTCTAGGAACCATATGCATACAAACATACAGTTGTCCCAAAGTTAGTTATGCCATTAAGTATATGTGCAGACAGAATCCCTCCTTGTGTGTAGTGGGAAAGCAAAGGGGTGCATTGTGATGGTTTTTTCGTTAGGTTTATAAATCATTTCTCCCCTTTTATTTTGAACCACAGTCCCTCCTCTCGCTTGCTACTCTCGCATGGGCTGAACAAGCGCTTGTTCGCCTACTCGCCGAACCGGCAACTCGCGTTCCGAGGCAAGATCTTTGTGTAGTACCTTTTTGACGAATCCAGACACGCGTGGAGTGGGCGGGCTTCTCTGCATGGCCAAAACCCAGGTGTCACAGGCTGTTATTTGTTTGTGCAATGGTGGTGGATCGAGAGCTCCTTCTTCTTCCTTCCTCTCTCCGGGTGAGACACCGCCCAGCGCTGAGAGAGGGAGTGGCCAAAAAAAGAGGAAGTGAAACTAAGGGGAGGAGCCAGTGGCTTGGAAGCGAGCGAACGAAGGAGAGACAGTGGTGATTCTGCCGGGAGAGAAACTGGACCTGGGCGCGCCGGGTCTGCCTTCTGTGGCCTGGAGAAGGAAAGGCAGGGAAAGGACTGCAGGAGGTCTGTCTGCCCTCGGCTGGATGAGAGACGACTGGTGGGAGTTGTGATCTGCTGTTTGGGGATGGCTGTGTCTGTCTGCGATCTGCTTTGTGAAGGAGGTCTGGTGAACAGGCCAGGCCTGGACTTGTATGCTGGACCTTGTGAGAAACCAGCTGAAACCCATCATCGATCTGACGGTCTTGTGCCGTTGACATTGCGCGGGGTCAGAACACGCTGAGGAGGGCGTGCGCAAGCGGTGCCTGGAGAAGAAAGAGTACAGCGCCGCCATCTTGCCACGCGGCGTGCTCGAGCTTGGGGGCTCGAATCGGTGGACATCGGCTCGTTACGAGCGACATTCGTGCTTTTGACACTTTCCTCTCGTCCATGAAACATCACCAAGTACTCTGTCTTGTCTGCATGTTGTCTATGTCTTGTCTGCATGTTGTTTAAGGTGTATCTCGGTAGGGACCCCCTCGAAACCTGTAATCCGTAGTTCCCTAGTTAAGAACGGGTTGTAGATTGTTAATAACATTGTCGTGAATACTTTGCTTGTGTTGTGTTCCCCGATGTTCCCCAATAAATCTGGCTGATTCGTATGAAGTTGCCACTTTGGATTAATTCGTGTCGCGTTGAGGAACAATCCGTTTGATTGGTATATAAAACCAAAATGGTTACAGACTAGCAGAAAACTCTCGGCATCTGACAAAACCAGTCTGTAACCAGGGTCTATTTCCCCAACCGGTAAGGTCCAGGGGTACGTTGGTGTCGCGATTGAAGACGCGTGACCCGAGGCCTATGCTGAGCCAGCTGGCGTTATAAACCCGGAGACGGCGGTGGTGAGGGTGGCGCCAAGAGTTGTGTGAGAATCTCGCCACCCCGGATCCGTAACAGTGTGTGTGTGTGTGTGTGTGTGTGTGTGTGTGTGTGTGTGTGTGTGTGTGCGTGTGTCGGTGTGTGTGTGAGTGTGTGTGTGTGTGTGTGTGTGTGTGTGTGTGTATATATATATATATATATATATATATATATATATATATATATATATACACACATACATACATATACCGGGTGTAGTGGCGTGCGCCTGTAATCCGGCTCCTCAGAGGCTTGGGTTGGAGGATCGCTAGAGGACGGGTGCTCTGCGCTGGGCCGCTCTATGAGAGGGTGTAGGGCAGCCCGGAATCATGGCGAAACCCAATCCTTATCCCTGTGTCGTAAGAGGCGACCAGGGTTGCGTCAGGAAGGGCATCCGGCGTAAAAGCTGTGCCAAATCAGTATGCGATCATAACGGATGATCCGCTGTGGTGGCCCCTAACGGGAGCAGCTGAAAGAAGAACAACACATATATATATATATATCTATATATGTATATATATGTATGTATATATATATATATATATATATATATATATATATATATCTATATATATATATATATATATATATATATATCTATATATGTATATATATATATATATATATATACCACAAGGGGAAAACCGGTGATGTCACTTTTTATAAATTTCAGGGTTATTACACCTGTCAATAGTTGGCAACATAATGTTTCCTCTCACAATATTACTTGAACAAATAACCAGGGGTGTCATAATTTATATGGTATAAAGTTTAGCCGTACAATGAAAAAACAAGTGTTGTCAAAGCTGAACAAGTAGAAACCCAGAGTTGTCAGTACTTTACTTTTGGTTATCTCCCTTTCATTCATGTTAACTGTTCCACCATAATATTCAGAGTTGAGAAACTAAAAAATGAAAGGTTGTAAAACTTTCACAGCATAAACTCTGAGCACTACAATAGCCTATTTGGTTACATCATGGGCTCCGTAGTTGGTGCATATCGTGGTTCAAGCCTGGTCAAACCTTTATTGTGACTTTTATGGGACCCACGCCATGGCTTAATGGTTAGCGCGTCTGAGTACCCACCGCCCAATCAACCTGCTTCGGTATATGAGGGAGTCACATGAGGTGACTTCGGCTATCGCGGGGGTGGTTTATCCTTGGTTTACTCCCGGTTTTCCATCATATTAAGTAGTACGGAGTAAGAAATGGAGAATCCGTTGTCATATAAGCGAAATACCCTTGAGTATGGCGTTGAACACCAATCAAACAAAAAAACAATGACCGTTTAATGTTGAAAAAAATAATCTGTGATCACCAAAGTCATGTAATGTATGCTAATAACCAACAAGCATGAATTTGCTACACATCCTGGGGTAAAATTGCATGGCAATTATTAAACAAGGGAATAACCAGTGATGTCAGTTTGCAACATTGATTCGTTCTTTGCTCTTAAATTAAATAACACAGAAGCTTGGCAAATGCTACTTGCTTAATTTGATCGGCCAATGATCACTCTTCCTTTTACTGGAAAAGAAATCTATATGACAGTTATTAAACAGTCCACCAAAGTCTTGAAACTTTGTTTTTCAGTTTCTTCAAAATTGACTTATCCTGACATCTCTGGTTTTCCCCTTGTGGTCTTCATATATATGTATGTGTTTACATATATGTATATATATATGTATGTACAGTATAGCACATACAATTATGTACAGTACATAATACTTGATAATGATATATATGTATGTACAGTATAGTACATACAATTATGTCCAGTACATAATAATGATAATACTATCTACAGTGTGGCCCCATTATAATGCGATCATTGAGGTCCATAAAATGTCATCGTGAAAAAAGCGGGGTCGCGCTAAATCGGGATTCAAGAAAATCATCGTTCAAACTGACCCAATGTTGACCTAACATCCTGAAACACCCCTATTTTCGCCCTATTTGACCAATTTTTTTTGCACGTTTACCTTATAGCAAGTAAATTACCTTTGAATTGAAGAATTCCGCAAATATATCGTTGTTGTTACAGTCAAAATTAAAACACAAATTCGTTTTCAGTCAAGCTTTTTATGTTATTGAAACATTCACACTGTTCCGAAAATATATCACACAACTGACAGGTGCTCGTTTCTTCATTTGTAAATTATAATATCGATGCAATGATTATTTATAAAATCCAAACGCTATTTATTCACCTTTCTATAATCGATGTGAGAGGAAATTGTCAGCATCCGCTAACAACTCACATGGCCGTCATGAACAGCACAAAGGTAAAACTAACGCGTCTTTCGTCTATCTTGGATGTGTGTTACAATTGCCTACAGTATTCAGTGCAGTAACATTCTGTACAGGTTTGTAGCCGAGGAGCAATCGGCTACACCATCGAGGTTTGTGTGAGTACACTCTATGATGTTCGCACAATGACGACATCGCTTAACGACGCATTTCTCAGAACGTATCCCCGTCGTTAAGTGACGTGTGTGTGTGTGTGTGTGTGTGTGTGTGTGTGTGTGTGTGTGTGTGTGTGTGTGTGTGTGTGTGTGTGTGTGTGTGTATATGTATATGTATATGTATGTATATATATATATATATATATATATATATATATGTATGAAATCCTGTCATAACCATCAGGGTCGCAGTTTACAAGGTCGCAAGAGAGAAGCTCTTGTAATTGTGAGCTTGGACAGCCAATTAGGTTGAGCAAATACCTTTTCTCTCAACCTCCCAAATGGTTTAATTTGTCGCCTGATTACACCATGGAAACAAACAAGTAACACAACCTTCATTATAATAGATATTATTCAACGTTATAATTATAGCCACATTATAACGGAAACGAACCAACAAAATAAATACCTCCAAGACTCAATCTTTACATGTAAAAGTGAAATGTATGTTTGTTTGTTTGTTTGTTTGTTTATGACCCCACTCCTCTGAGCTCCGAAGGTTAATTGCCACAAAATTTTATGGGATCACATTATTTACCATAGTGCACCTATATAAGGGTTTTAAATCCTCTTTTTCTCCCAATTCATAAATTATAAACACCCGAGATGCCACCTGCCACCATCTCAGCAAGGGAAGATCCATACATACAATGAATGCTTCATAAAAAGCCCATTTTCATTCGGATTTCAATCCGGATACTGATATATTTGAGGAGGTGGTAACCTCTCATTGTCAAATATTGTATCAAATATTAAAAATAACTGTCAATTAAAACCTTGAAAAATAACTGTCAATTCAATCCTTCCCATGATCGGTAAAATCGGCAAAGTTGGAGTCACGTGACCTCTCAAATGTGTGAATCATTCAAAAACCAAACATAGTACAAGTACACGCCACACATCGATTTAAAGGTAATTTTATTGCTCATCCAAAGATGTAACTCTCAAGAGTGAAGAGTTTGTATAAAAAGCTTGCAATCCTAGCTCACCACCAAATATACACCTCAATATGCATGCATCGTATTGTTTAAAAGAACTAAGTTAACATCGTGATTTGATTTTTTTTTTGATCGTAGATGTTTGATTAATTTCATCATAGATGTCTCACCTCAAATGAGAAATTTTTTTGGAGTGTGTATTGTTGGTAGAAACGGGAATTCAGTGCAAAAAATTCAGTGAGGAAATATCGTCGTGGGTGGAGCCAGTAACCTTGGCAACCATTAATTTTTCTGATATTCAAATGGTTTCTGGTCACTATCACAGAAATATTCAATCACAGGTGAGATATAATTCATTTCTTCCAATATTATCGACATTTCCAACCTCTTAACGATGTCTTATCTGAGGAGCCATTGAAAAATGACGTACGTAACGTGTGGGTGTTGCGGTTTGGAGTTTGGTGGGGTGGGTGTATGTCCAAACATCTGAGTTTTACACTTACAGGGGGTTGGGGGGTGTTTCCAGAGCCATTATGTAACGACCTTTTTCGTTGATTCTTAAAACTAGAGGTAAAAGGACTTTTTGTACGTTTGAGGGTGAGGGTTCCCACAACCTTGAATGACGTTCTGATTGAGCATTTCTCTACTAGTCATGGCTTTGCCGAGAGATCTCACTGTAAGCTGGTCGATGGAAGAAAAAAAAGTGACGCCACCTCCTTGCGAAGAGAAAGAAGAAGCTGCAACAGGAAAATAGGATGTCCATCTTTCTATTTAAACCTGAAATGTTTTTTTTTTTTTGGTTTTTGACCTCACTGCTTTGAGCTCCCAAAGTTAATTAATGACGAAACTTTCTACGATCAGATTTTTAACCACGATGCACCTAAATATGTGGTTTTAACAGTCACGGGGAGGTCATTTGGCCCATTATTGTCGTGTTGCACTTCAGATTTAATTTATTTACCAACATGAGGTAATTTCTTCACTACAGCTTCACTCCTTTACACCCTGTATGGTCTGTAGACACCATTGGACCCTTTATAACCCGAGGACCCTCTACTATCCATTTAGACCCTTTTGAGACGTATAGACCGTCTTCGACCCTTTCAACACTTTTCAGACCTATAGACCTTTTTAGACTTTGGACAATTTCAGACCATTTGGACACCTCACACCATTTTTGCTCTTTCACCCTTAGACCCCTTTAGACATTTAGATCCATTTAAGACCCTTAGACCCTTAAACACTTTAGACCTCCTTTTGACCTTTTAAGACCCTGAAGCCACTTTAGACCCCTCTATGAAAAAGATTCCCCTGAAAATCGTTTCTTATGATGTTTTTTTCCTGCACCATTCGCATTGCATCACAAGTTGCGATGACAGATCAAAACTGATATCCCGAAGTGAAACTGATGTCGAAAAGTGAAACTGAAACGACTGATCTATGAATCATCGAATGGGAAACCAGAATGAAATGCTGTGAGAAATACTGAATTGAAATTGCCGAAAGCAAAGCTATGGGGAGTATAGTGAGGGCCGGCAAGTTGGGGACAGAAGAAGCGATGTGGAGAGGTATAGGTGGTCGGTTGGCATGCAAAGAACTTTGGGGATCTTCCATCAGGCGGTAGGCCCAAAACGTGCCAAAATTAGTTTCCCAGCCAAGCTTTCATAACATCACCCTCAATCACAAATTGTACTTCGGAGGTACAACAAGCATGTATTGGAAATCTTCGCTGGTGGAATGGAACGAGGTTGCCAAGGTTTCCAGCTCCACCTACTGTGATATATGCACACTGAATATTTACAATGAATTCCCATTTCTTCCAATACACACTCATTTGAAGTGAGACGGCGATGAACCCGTCAGTGACGAGTACTCTGCTAGTCATATAATATCTTCACTTTCAATAGAATTGGCATTACGAAATGAGTACATGGCATTTAACTCGCTTTGCACATCAATGTAACTGTTTTCATTGCAATGCACACACATAAGCGCAGTTTAAAATCGAACAAATGGAAATGATCCTCTGCAGTAACAAATCTATGAACAATAAGCAAACGAGATCTTAACAAAGTATGAAAGTGTTGTACTGAACCAAAAAACACAAGGACAATGCAAAACGGGAACTGACAGCGATTATGTACATCTCAACCTTTTTTCACGAGTCTAAAGTTTCCAGGTTTGTTCCGAGCAGTGCATCTCTCAGCAGAACTTAAGGCCCGGTCACACCTTGACGTTTTAGCCAACGTATGCCGATTTTTGAATTTTTTTTTCTAAAACGCTGGCACACGTTGAATACGTTATGGGTAAGTTTTGATAACATTGAGAGCACGCTGAAAAACACTGCCATACGTCGTTGTACGTTGGCTTTCAACGTTGTACTTTTTGGTGGTCCTCAAATTTTTTCATGCTTGAAATTTCACGATGTATGCCAGCGTATGACTCACGTTCCGCTACGCTGGCCACAAGTTGTATGCACGGTCTGCGATCGTTGACAGACGTCAACACATGCTACTTGTAAGTTAATCATAAGTTGAGACACGCCGAGGTAATGTTTAGCGTACCCGAAACTTATTTCTAACCTATGATTAACGTGTTGTTGGCACGTTACGCGATCGTTGCCACACATCGACAGACGTTACTTTTAAGTTACTCATAGGCTGAAAGACGTCGGTATAATGGATTGTCCTTGCGTCAGCGTCCACGGCCACGGCCAGGACACTTATTTGCAGCATTCTTCAAACTTTTCTTCGGCATGACGAGGATGTTCACACTTCGATGTCTAGCTTGGCTATGATTCCAATTGTCCATCGGCAGCGTCTATTTAAAATAGTCGAGTTTGAGCGTTTTAACATGTTCAGAAGAAACGCTTCAAATTTCCAAACCCCAGCGTCAAAAAACAAAGGTGAGTGACAGCAATTTAAATCGTTCATTGTAAACAATGAAAATAGCTGAGTGGTACCGTTTAAAAGTCGTTGAGTGGAAAAAAATCGAATTGTTGAGCGCAAGCGTCTACTTTCAATAGTGGAGTTTGAGCGATTTAGCACGTTCAATAGAAACGATTAAAATTTCCGAGCGCCAGCGTCAAAAAACAAAGGCAAGTGACAGAAATTTAAATCGTTCATTGCAAACAATGAAAATAGCTGAGTGGTACCGTTTTTAAAAGTCGTTGAGTGTAAAAAAAAATCCAATTTTTGAGCGCAAGCGTCTACTTTCAATAGTGGAGATGCAGCCATTTAAATCGTTGAGTGGCAGCCTATGAATAGCAAACCCTACGTCACTGGCAAAGATAAACTGCCGCACGATATGGATAAGTTAGGCTATCGTTGGGCATAGTTTGTGAACGCCGGCTTCACGATAATTATTCGTTGGTATATCGTATCTATAAGTAATCAAAGCGCTCTATGCACATTATTAGTTCATTGTGCATTTGTCCAACCCGTTATGAATAGACCTAAATCGTAAAAACAAGCTATAGCTCATTGTTGAAAAAGCCCCATAAAAAATTAGCCGCGAAGAACTTCGAACAATGGTGAAAAGATGTCTCCTACCCGTGGACACGTGGACGCAAGGACGATCCATCATAACCCACACCCTCCCCCTCACACTCACCTACTACTGCCAACATGAACAAACTACTACTAATACTAATACTAATACTGATACTGATACTGTTACTGCTGACATGGACATCGACTCAAAAAGGACTCGAAAACACTGTTGGGTTCCCCTTTTATGAGCAGCATTTTTATATACCAATTTCCAAAATCGCTGGGAACACGTCTTTATATGGCAGTTGTAAGCTAGAAACACGTTAATTTATTTTTTTTGTCGACCTGAAGACCTCATTGGAATACGTCTACATACGTCGATGTGTGTTGGTACTACGTACAGAATTGGTTCAAAGCACGTCAAACATAAGTTAGAAATAAGTTTCGCGTAAAAAAGACATTACCGCGACGTGTTTCGACTTATGAGTAGCTTATAAGTAGCCTTTGTGGACGTGTGTAAGCGTCCACATATCGTGTGTAAAACGTATCCCCATCGCATGCGGAACGTGTGTCATACGCCGAGTACGTCGTAAAATTTTGAACATGTTTAAAATTTCTTGACGTACTCTACTTACTACGACGTATGATAGCGTACTTTAGCGTTCTACTCACGTATACCAAACTTACTCATACCGTATTTGACGTGCCCCAACGTTTTAGACACATTTTTCTTAGGTCGGCATACGCTGGCAAGATCGCCAAGGTGTGACCGCGATGTTGACACTTCCATTTCTACGGCAGTTATGATTCGAATCGTTGTGCGTCAGCCTTTTAATAGGCTACGTCACGACATCGTCGGCGATGCGTGCAACGCGCTATGCCTAAGTTAGACTATCGTTGGGCATCGGTTGTGTAGGCCGACAACAGGTTCAGCATTCGTTGGTATAAGTTATCTATAACACAACGAAACGTTCTGTGTCCGTTACCAATGCGTTATACACAAGACCAAGTCGCTATGAATACGTCTGAATCTAAAAAAAACATCAAAAGTTCAACGTAAGCCAGCGTTTTACATACATTTTAATACGTTGCCATCGCTAGCTAAAACGTCAAGGTGTGACCGGGCCTTTAGATAGAAAATGGGGAAAATTAAAAAGGGGCAATTTCACAGTTCCATGAGCCACTATAAACTATATACTCTTTGCCAGAGTCCTCAAGCACCACCACATATTTAGTCATATTTGTCTTTGGCCACACTCTGAACTCCCATCACTTCTTAATCACGTATTGAAGTGGAGTCGGCTTTCTCTGTGGCAGCCAATGGGGGTGGAGCCACATTGCCCATTACATCCATGGATATTCTTCTCGACTGAAATTACCTTGTTTGCAAGCCACTTCAGATACACTTTGGGGGGAAATAAATGAGAGATGAACAAAGGCACACGTAAAATCAGACACATTAGTGCCACTATAAAGTATCGCTATAAAATGGCTAAATTTTATAACGATTAATCATTTTTACTTTCTACACGTGAAAACAATACAGAACATTCCTTATAATGCTAACCACTGCCCCCACCCCCCTCCCCAGGCTCAGAACAATATTTGCTGTCCTCAATGTTCTTGAGTTCGTATTGCTCCATACTCAGACATGGAAACATGAATAAACCATTGTAGAGTTGTACCAAAATTTAATCAGCTCTGCTTTGGCTCAGCTAAAGCAGTGTGAAAAATTTTGGCTTTGTAAAGATGCTTTGGGGTTAGAATACAGACAAACAAAAAGCAACTAACAGTGAAACTTCCTGTCAGAAGAGTTTCTCACATAAAAAGGGGAGCATGATTCTGTGCCGTCAGTTGTATGGAGACACCTGCTTCAAATGGTCATCGGATAGTTCGAAATGGCCATCTATATATAAACTGCCTCACAGTTCAACAGCACTGTTTTGGCATCTGTAACCCTCATCACAAGGCAGTGTGCAACTTGTAATACATGTGTTTCTTATCCCCACTCTTTTTGAAAAAAAAACGTGGTCGGTGGATATTGTAATCTGCCTGTTTGTCTGTCTGTTCGTCTGTCATTCTATCTCCTTTTAAATGGTTGTGCAGAAATCCCCCAAACTTGGTAGTTATGATCACCACATGGCAAGGTGTAAGTGCAGGACCATTTTTGGCCCCACCCCTTCGTCCCTAGGGTGGGGTCAAAAGGTCAAACACCAAAAAA
This sequence comes from Eptatretus burgeri, assembly GCF_056783735.1. Taxonomy (NCBI): domain Eukaryota; kingdom Metazoa; phylum Chordata; class Myxini; order Myxiniformes; family Myxinidae; genus Eptatretus; species Eptatretus burgeri. The sequence continues at coordinate 101,682,133 of NC_140962.1, read as the reverse complement.
TGCAATTACGGGCACATTTTAAGACATTTTTCTCATGAAACTTTGTATATGCAATCAACATTAAGGGACGCATTAAATACTTAACGGTTGTTTGGATTTGACCCCCCCCCCCCCGGTTCATGTCTCAGGGGATGGGGACTTTGGGTCACAAGGGTCAAAACAGAAGTTTTGTTTTGTTTTTGTTTTTTTAACTCAAAATTTGATATTGGGTCATTCCTGGTGGAACGATTTGCCATCTTTAACCTCCGCCATCGAAGATGAATGGAGGTTACTGTTTTGACCCCTTTCTGTTTGTTTGTTTGTTTGTGAACAGTATTACGGAAAAAATCCTCGACGGATTTCGACAAAACTTGGTGGGGGGGTTTGGTTTGGTCCAAGGATCATGCCATTACATTTTGGACTTGGTCCAAAATCCAATCTGGCCGCTATGGCGGCCAATTTGAAAAAATATTTGAAATTTTTTTTTTTTGCATTTCTACATGTTTTAAGTGATTTCCAACCCCCCCCCCCAAAAAAAAATTGTTAGAGAAAAAAAATTTTTGCAACTTTTTTTTTCAACAAAATTTCGATTTCTTTTTTGCATTTCTACATGTTTTAAGTGATTTCCAACCCCCCCCCCCCAAAAAAAAAATTGTTGGAGAAAAAAAATTTTGGAAATTTATTTTCAACAAAATTTCGATTTTTTTTTTGCATTTCTACATGTTGTAAGTGATTTCCAACAAAAAAACATGCCAAAATTATAATTGCAGCTGATTTTGGATCTTCAGGTGGATATACCCATGTAAAATCAATTTCTGTCTCAAGGAATCAAGTTATGACGAATGAATTGAGCATGTAAAAGTTAAAAGTAAAAGGGAAAGTTGCAAACTATAACTCTGTGAGCACTGTTGACGTCAAATTGAATGAATGGGATATCAGGTTCACTTGAGTGACCTAGCAGCATTGGCGGCGGAGGTTTTGCACTCTGCCGAGTGCTCCCCCTCTAGTTCAACTTTGCTTTAGTTGAGAAGCGTGGGGGTTTGTGATGGCGTGCCATCAACTTTGCTCTGGCTTGTTTCTGCAAATACACATCTTAGGTTGGTAGTTTTCAATACCACAAGGGGGCAGTTCTATTTAATGCAAACTCAGATGGCCAAATGGGTCGAGTGGATATCCGTTCTGTTAACCTTCCAAATAGAGTATTCGCTCGCTTTAAACATCTTCGCTTTTGAACGGTTTCGAAGTTAAACGATATATCTATCAACACCAAAAATTTGATATAAACAATGTGGTTCAGAGTTAAACGAGCTGTAAAATACAGTATTTGGCGAGAACAAGGTGGGTGCCTCATTAAATTGCACGCTCTACATGTCTGCCTTGATGCAGTGCATGATGGGAAATATCACCAAAACACCAAGCAACATTTCAGTGTGCTGTACACATGCTGTTTACCAGAGCAAGTTGTCCGATGTTATTATTTCCGATTATACGTCCTACGAGTTATTTATCATCTCAAGAGTTCACAATGAAGAAACAAAAGAAGAGCATAATACTTGAAACCAGGTTCGAGGTGCTTCGACGACTTGAGAGGAGAGACAGTCTGATAATGGTTGGCCATGTGTTTGACCTCCAGTGAGTTGAGCGCACGGTCCATTCGAAGGAATGCAGCCAAGATTAAAGAATCTGTTTCCCAATCAACTTTATTGTTGGTGAAAATAACATTCAGAGGAAGAAATCCTCTCATCGAGAAGATGTAAAACGTTTTGGTGGTATTGGTGGAAGATCAAAATCATATGAGGATACCAGTCAACTCTATGATTATTTGTGCTCCGGTGCTGAAGCTATACAAATGACCAACAAGAAGAGGGGGGCTTCATCTACTTCTGAGCCTTTCCCAGCAAGCAAAGGCTGGTTTGATAAATTTAGGAAGCATCAGAATCTGCATAACATCAAACTCACAGATGAGGCTGCCAGTCCCTCACTCGATGTCCTAACGGCAACTGCATGCTGCACCAGTACACCTGCAAGTGTAGCGACTAGTGAGCCTGATAACCCATGAAACATTAAAACTACCCTGTATTGGTGAGTACTCCTATATACTGTATGAGTGAGGTACCTGTGTTACACATGGGTGGGAGGCCAAAATCTCAACAACAAAAAAACTTGAAAATTTTTATGAAAACTCCCACACACTTTACCAGATTCTCTCAGTGAGGGAGCCTCGTGAGTGGAGGAGGCCAATGGGCTGACCACTTTCTTCGTGGTTGCAGCAGGTTAATCAGCATCTCAAGGAGATGGGATGGGCCAGGCATCTGCCTGGGGAATGGCTAGACGGAGGCCCCTGGAGTCCTGGCTTAAAGTGGACGCAGTGACACGCTGCTCCGGCGCATGCTCTCACACCTGACCCACACACTTGAGGACATGTGCAGCAGGGCCCGATTAAGATTCCCAAGGGCTCTGGGCACTGTATCTGTAAAGCCCCCCCCCTACTTCCCCCTCCCTCCCTTGTATTGACAAAAAAAAAACATTCCTAATTTCATATAAAAGCCAAATTTATTGAAATACTAATTTCTGTACATCAGGTGGTGATGCATCATTTCTGTGATAAATCCTGTTAGAAGTTTGTACGTTGTTGGTAGACATGTTATTGGTCGATATGAGAGGCAGTTGGGTTTCTTATAATTATGGGATGAGGAAAGTGAGAAATAATTACATAATAATACTGTAATAATAATTAATGATGAAATCTCAAGTTCTAGATACTAAAATAAATAACTCCTTGTTTATTGACAAAATATACACATTCCAGCCGGACGACATAAACGTTTGTAAAAATTGGTTGAAAAGTAAAATAAATTGGTTGTAAAAAATATTTCCATTTGCCAACATCGGGCCAAAGTTTGCAATTGCTTGTAAAAGCGATGATGTCACCAGCTGACGTTGGGCCAACATCGGCCCAACATCAGCCGAAAGTTGGTGTGTTAGCTGGGTTATCACACATTTAGCACTTCTATATATTATAATGGCTGCTGCTCACCATGAATGTGCTTTATACCCACACCAGAAGCATCGTTGTACACTGCCAGTGAATCACTGAGAACCAGAGACCAGACTGAGTTGTGAGGGAATCGGTGAAAACTGAAAATTGGGGGTGAGGGGTGAGGAACGAGGGAACTATCAAGAGATTGGGTAAGACGTGAGAAGTGGGAGAGCGAAGTTGTTTTGTGAATGGACCTTCAGTCCTTCACTACCTTCGCCATACTAATAAGTAGTAATTACAAACTACGAAGAGGGAATACTTCAGTATTACTTTGACGGAATGCCTTGCGGCATGCTCAGAGGCCGTCCAATTATCACGTACGCAAATATGGCTGAAATAGGAAGGTATTTTCAGGAAATATCGTGAGCTTAGGGTTGTTGACTTCCTTCCAGCATGGCAGTTAGCTGATAAATGATGAATAAAAGTAAAAACGCGAATAATGGTAAAGTTAGAGGGGCCACCAAGATGAAGGGCCCCCGGCCTGTGCTCCTCAGGCACTGTTGTTAATCCAGGTGTGATGTGCAGGGACCCCAAAAGTGCACAGAAAATATGGTAGGGCTGGCCCCAAAACTGTGAGAGTGCAGTAGTTCTGTGTAAAATCAATGTACCTTTCATGATGATTATGAAGCTCATAACAATGACGATTGTTTACCGAACCAGTGAATGTTTCTACATTTGGTCAATGGCGAAACTGCTAATACCGAACCCCTGAATCGAGAGAGAGAGAGAGAGATAGAGAGAGAGAGAGATAGAGATAGAGATAGAGATAGAGATAGAGATAGAGATAGAGATAGAGATAGAGATAGAGATAGAGATAGAGATATATATAATATTGTTGCGGATTCCGCGCCCGCCGGCGTGCGAACGGCCACGTAACTCGAATCGCGGCACGTCGCCCACCGGACGGACAATCCAGTCGTGACCCTCTCGGACTAACGCCGGGAACCAGTCACGGGTGGACCTTTTGGTCTCACCGCGATCGAGCCAATCAGCCCCCGCGTGGGATAGGGTTGCTCGCCAAATTCGACCTACCTAAGTACCCACGCGGAGGGTAGACCGGGCGATCGCACCTCGCCGCAGGTCGACTTCGGACACGGGCCACTTAAGCGACCCGTTCCGTACTATCAGAATAACCGAGCGGTGTTATCGTCGACCTCGACGGTTCGATTAATTATCGGGCATACTCAGCCCACTACCAACCCTTTACGTGAAGCAAGATGAGGGTTCAATGGGGGAAAAGACGAAGCGAAGCGGGAGAACAGTTCAACAATAAAGCACATTTATTCGCGACGAACGGAAAGCACACAAATACAATTCCACCAAATGCACACAAAAAAAAGAAAACACACTTCCATTTACACAAAAAGCAAATATAAAAGCGAAAACAATGCAGAGCTAATACCGACTACCGAGCACACGGCAACACTTATACAATTCTACTTCACAGACGGCGCCGACAACACATACCCAAAACCAAGGAAAAGAAATATCCTCAAGAATGAGGCGGGCCTGAGGCCGAGACCGGGTCGGGCCTACCCGTCTGGTGATGAGACGCGGAGCGGCGATGGCCCCGCAACCCGCGGGCCTCGTGGACGGTGTCTGGTAGGGGGTGGGAACGGGGCCCCCTTGGTCGCACTATCTCAGCGCGGGGGGAAACAGGAGGGGGTTGCTGATGCTCGGGGTATAGAGGATCTTTATTATCCCTGGTGTGCGTCTCCACCTCGGCCAGGTCGCGCTGCCGGCCTCCCTCGGGCGTGCAGCTCCTGGCACCGACGCGAGCACCCCCTCGTCCGACTCTCTTCAGCTTCTCCAGCCACTGCAGGCTTCGGGCTCCAGACTTCCACACTCGTCCCCTCCGTTCCGACTCCTTCTCGTTCTCGTTCTCTTTTTTCGTTCTCGTTCTCCTTTTTCTGACTGACGAACACCGTCCTTTTATCCCCCCGTAACTTCGCCTTTGACCCCCTCCCTTTGACCTTTCACCTCGCTCCCCATTGGCCCGAGAAAAAGTGGGCGTGAAGGCTTTTTGATCCACAAATTTGCATATATCGATCGCCCTGGGGGCGGGGCCAATTCGCCCCTCGCTCACCGATTGGACGGCAAAAAGTGGGCGTGTGTCGTTTTTGATCCGTTTTTGAAGCACAAAATCCGTGATTTTGTACACGCTGTTCAACGTGCGCCCTGCACGAGTCCAACACCGGTACCCACAGCGGGGCAAGAACGGTGGCGATGCTACGGTTGCGAGGTGTGACGTGAAGGTCGTGGCGGTTGTGGTTGGTGGTTGATGTTGTGGTTGTGGTGGTAATCATGGCGGTTGGTCCAAAATAAAGATAGTAAAAGAAAAACGGCTATCCTGAAGAGTCGCAGCACGTATAAATGACATGTATTCCCACTAGACAACGGGTTTGGGCCTAACTACACATGCACTTACCGAGATACCTCACCTAAGGGACCTGAATGGTGGTTTGCGAATCTGGTAACCACAACACTACCCCCTTCCCTTTTTACAGACTCGTCCCGAGTCGTCAAATTTTCGTGTGCCATCATGTGTAGTTTTCCCCTAGTACATTTTACCTACGGATCCCTGAGTGCGACATTCATGGTATTCGTGTCCCCAAAATAAATAACCTGAGGGCTGCGTAACTACCTAAACAAACTCACTCACACGGACGACTTAAATAAAATTGCCGGCGCTAAGACATACATGCCGGGGGCGCACTCATATGTACAGTACATCTTAACCTTAACTTTCAAATTTTACACTAAACCATGGCCCAGGATCATCGAACTCTGCAAAAAGAAAGCAGTTAGCAGGGAGCCAGGCTGCCCACATGCAGTCTCTGACTCAAACAATGCAGGTGACAGGGAACGTGGCTGGCTGCTCACACGCAGTCCAAGGCCTTCCCTTTTGAACTGAACGCAGTGAACCACAACGGTGCATGGGCTGCACAACGCAGTCTCCGTGCCAGCTCAAGTGGCACACGCAATGAGCACAACGAATGAATGCATGAACGGTTTGAACTGAATGCAGTGAACCACAACGGTGCATGGGCTGCACAAACGCAGTCTCCGTGCCAGCTCAAGTGGCACACGCAATGAGCACAACGAATGGATGCATGGACACAAACACGGTGCACGGGCTGCCACTGCAGGCCCGTGTTGTAGCTGCCAACAGGGCAGTTCTCGCAGCTTGCAAACTGTTGCCTTGATCCTGGCGCACATGGAAATGAACAGGGGGGCAAAGCAAAAATTGAACGGGGCTGGTGAACGTGGGCAGTGGGCATGGCATGGCAAAGGTGGCAGGCAAACACAGCCCGCAGAAGAAGGCCGCTGCAGGCAAACTCAGCCCGCAGAACCAGGCCGGCACAGGCCTCGAAGAAAAACAGCCAGCAGATGAACTGGCCGGCACAGGCCTTGCAGTAACACAGCCAGCAGATGAAGCTGGCCAGCTTTTGCCGTCAGTGGAAGTTGGTGGAGGGAGTGCGGTGGTGCTGGCCACTTGGAAGGCGGGCTCGGACCTACCTACCCGTCTCCCTCCCAACCTATCGCCTTTGCCTGTCACTGTACATACCCACTCCCTTAATTTGTCAAACCCCAATTTAGCCCCAACTTATTTTTTTGTTGTTTTTATTTTTACTCCCCCACTATAAATCGTCCCCTAACCCCCTTTATCGTCCTTGTTCGGCTAACCTATCTTGTCACCTAGCCTACTCCCAACCCCTACGTTCCCTTCCCGGAGGGGAATAAGGGAGAGCTAACGTCCTGTGTCGAGGCCCAACGAAGCCTCAGAATGGCCTCCCCAGAGTTCGGCGATCTATAACCCAAAGTGGGTCCAGCGGCCCACAACGAGAGCGAGGGGATGGATGGTGCGGAGGGGTACATGTCCTAATCTACCCTAACCATTTAACTGTTAAACTACCCCGGGGCTTTCAACAAGCGCCTCTCGCTTAAACTATTGGTTCTAACAACCCAGATTCCCGTCGCCTGTGTTGGTGTCCTTACAATTTCGGGCCTCGCCCCCCCAATTTTCTCTCCGTGCCCTCACACGGTCTCCTGGCTGGGACACGTGGCTCCCTTTGGCAGGCACGACCCTCTGCCGAATCTCCCGCTATGGCACCCCCGGGCACTACACTGCCTCCGAGCCTACCAGCTCCCTAACACCGGGGAGTGCCCCCATGGCACCTCCCCTGAAACGCACACGTGGCAGGCCGGCCTCCCGGGCCCCTTTCCGAGGGTCACCCGTGCCCACAACACTGCCCACGCGGCTAATGGCGCCCCGGGCCCCCGCACCAAGCAGGCGCACCCGTGCCCACTACTCTATCCCGGCCCCCCATGGGCCCATGGCCTACCGCGGCCGACTAGCCTGGTGCCCGGGGTACCCACTCAGCGATACTCACCTTTCGCAGCCACGCTCCCAAGCCCGTCAACAGGGCTCCTGCACCCCTCCAAATGGGTCTCGAGCCTACTTTCCCACCAACAGCAAAACGACCTCCATTTTTCAATTTGACTAACCCCCTAACTCACTTTACTCTGACCCCGGGGTCCCTTGGGCGGGAGTCACTCCTCCCCCCAATCACTCATCGCACCATGCATTCCCCATTCACTCCATACACACAGACCCGCTGGCCTCACTCACTCACCAAGCACATGCTTCCACTTCACTCACCAACTCTTCAACACACACACACCACTGAACTCTGCCATCCTTCTAACTACCTCCCCTAACTAACTCGTGCTCCCACGTCGTCCCTTAAACTCGTAGCACGTTCCTTTTAACACTACGTAGCTAAGCTACGTCCCCACTACACACTCACCAGTCTGTCTCTGTCTCCTAACTCAAAAAATTCATTTTATTTCCCAACCTGAAGCTCACTAAATCCCTCTAACTAATCCATTCCACGAACTCCATGAGGACTTACCCCTGCCCCATGAAGTCGGTCTAGCTAAGCTAACCCTTCCCCCTAACTAGTTTCCATCCTGTGCCCCGGGTAAGGGGGTCTTTCACCCCTTGCCCAGGAATCCTGTACACCCGAAAGTGAGGCTTGCTTTTTTTTTTTTCCCATGCGCAGCACCTGCGCGGCAACTCAGAGCTCGCGCACTTTGCACCTGCCCGTGACGTCATGCAGCTGCACGTGTTCCTCGTCCCTCCTTGGAAGGGACCATCCGGCAGAGATACCCCTCCTGCCGGATTCCAACCCCACGTGCAGCCATGACGTCACCGTGCGCATAAAAAAAAACAAGCCCCACGTCTCGAGGGGTTCCCCACGCGAACACATGTGCTTTGCCCGTTGGAGCTTAACACACACGATCGCGTGGAGAACCCGTCCGGTCCAAATCCATTTACCTGCCTAAACTTTGTCCGTCCGCGGGATCGGCAAATCCACCGCTGGCGTTTCCGGACCGGGACGTCACTCTCGCAAGCGAGCACGTGGCGGTCTCGTGCGTTGCACAGCACGAACCTCGTGCTCACTGCTGGGTGAACCCGGCACGGTCCCCGAAACAACTACAGCCGCTACACGGCTTTCTCTCCTCTGTCGCCGTCTCCGTCTCCATTCCACACACGCATACCTGCGTGTCACGACGCACACAGTCCACTCCATCACATTCACACCGGGAGACGCGGCTGCGTGCTCCCGCATGCCAACCGACATCTCCCTCACATACCGCTCTCTCACACACACGGTCTCCCTTGCACACAACGACCTTGCACACGGCCGTTCACTCACGCGTGTGGGGGCACTCACCCGCGGTGCCTCACTCGCACTCCGTGCCTCACCCACACACGCGGGGGCACTCACCTGCGGTGCCTCATCCACACACCGTGCCTCACTCATACACGCGGGGGCACTAACCCGCGGTGCCTCACTCACACTGGCCGTTTCACTCACACACACGGCCTCTTCCACACACGGTGCCTCACCCACACACGCGGGGGCACTAACCCGCGGTACCTCACTCATACACACGGCGACACTCACACACGCGGTCTCTTCCACACACGGTGCCTCACCCACACACGCGGGGGCACTAACCCGCGGTGCCTCACTCACACTCCGTGCCTCATCCACACACGGCGTGCTGGGAAGCACGTACTCCGGCACCATCGCCACCACACCACTCACACACGGGGTCGCTTCCACACACGGGGACGCACTCACACCTTGCACCACACACACAGGGACAACCACACTGGGGATTCGTGTCCCCACAAGGGTCTCCGGGGCCTCTATACCCCCCAAGCTCTCCAAGCACCTGTCCACAGCACCCGTCCTCTCAACCTCGCAAAGCACGACCGAACTCACCTGGTCGTGACTCGCCTCAAGGGGGCATACTCCCTCCCCTCGTTCCTGGAGGAGGCCATCCAGGTGCTCGCACTGGGTCTCTTCACGCTCCGCGAGCTCAACCCCATTGTCCTCCACTACCTCCGTGTGTGTGTGCGCGTCACTTACCCCGTCCTCACCGTGCAGTCTCTCCTCTATCGTTCCCTTCCCGGCTACCGTCACTGCCAACTCTTCACCCTTTACCTCCCTTGTCTCAACTATCATTATTTCCTTTGTCGTCACCTCGTGTCTCGTCTCACACGTTTTAGTCTCCCCATTTAATTTTTCCCTTTTGGTCACCGTCGATTCCTCTGTCACAACCCTCGCCCAACACGCCCCCCGAATTATTTTTTTTACCCGCCTCCACCGCGGGCCTGTCAGCCGTTGCACCCCCTTCCAGCTCGTTTGCTCCCACACGTGGAGTCGCCATTCCCAGCTCCCTGGTCACTGCCTTCATGCCCGCCTGCAGGCATCGGCCCATGTTCTGCGTCTCACCCCGTAGCTCTTTCATTTCTTCCTTCATGTTTGTTTCCATTCCGTTTATTTGTTGTGTATTCGCATCCATCGTCGTTTTCACTTCATTCATTTGCTTGTTCATTTCATTTGTATTTGTATCCATCTTTTGTGTATTCGCATCCATCGTCGTTTTCACTTCATTCATTTGTTTGTTCATTGCCGCCAGCATGGCGCATAGCTGGGCCATGTTGGATGCACTCAGCTGAGCCGTTTCGGCAAGGGTTGGGGAAGGGTCTTGGTGGAGAGGGGGGGGGGAGGTGTCATACACCGCGGCCGCTGCCGCACCCACCTCGGGCCCTGGGTTCAGTTGGGCGAGTCCGTGTTCCTGCACAATCAACATTTCCTGCACGGGGATTCCATCCTGGACCATGGATTCTACATTACTATTACACATACCTAATCCACCCGGCACCCGCTCGCCTTGAGACGCCATCTTGCTTCTCGTGAAGGGTTAATTTGCTCGCTCGTAATTTGGAGGGAATCGGGGGTCGCTTCTCTCACCCCTGGACCGATTCCCGTGAATTTAGCCGGAGACAGGAGAGCCTGTTTTCCTGTTCTCCGATACCAGTGCCGCGAGGAGGGCGATGAATTTGTATCGCACGACCTGACACCAGTGTTGCGGATTCCGCGCCCGCCGGCGTGCGAACGGCCACGTAACTCGAATCGCGGCACGTCGCCCACCGGACGGACAATCCAGTCGTGACCCTCTCGGACTAACGCCGGGAACCAGTCACGGGTGGACCTTTCGGTCTCACCGCGATCGAGCCAATCAGCCCCCGCGTGGGATAGGGTTGCTCGCCAAATTCGACCTACCTAAGTACCCACGCGGAGGGTAGACCGGGCGATCGCACCTCGCCGCAGGTCGACTTCGGACACGGGCCACTTAAGCAACCCGTTCCGTACTATCAGAATAACCGAGCGGTGTTATCGTCGACCTCGACGGTTCGATTAATTATCGGGCGTACTCAGCCCACTACCAACCCTTTACGTGAAGCAAGATGAGGGTTCAATGGGGGAAAAGACGAAGCGAAGCGGGAGAACAGTTCAACAATAAAGCACATTTATTCGCGACGAACGGAAAGCACACAAATACAATTCCACCAAATGCACACAAAAAAAGAAAACACACTTCCATTTACACAAAAAGCAAATATAAAAGCGAAAACAATGCAGAGCTAATACCGACTACCGAGCACACGGCAACACTTATACAATTCTACTTCACAGACGGCGCCGACAACACATACCCAAAACCAAGGAAAAGAAATATCCTCAAGAATGAGGCGGGCCTGAGGCCGAGACCGGGTCGGGCCTACCCGTCTGGTGATGAGACGCGGAGCGGCGATGGCCCCGCAACCCGCGGGCCTCGTGGACGGTGTCTGGTAGGGGGTGGGAACGGGGCCCCCTTGGTCGCACTATCTCAGCGCGGGGGGAAACAGGAGGGGGTTGCTGATGCTCGGGGTATAGAGGATCTTTATTATCCCTGGTGTGCGTCTCCACCTCGGCCAGGTCGCGCTGCCGGCCTCCCTCGGGCGTGCAGCTCCTGGCACCGACGCGAGCACCCCCTCGTCCGACTCTCTTCAGCTTCTCCAGCCACTGCAGGCTTCGGGCTCCAGACTTCCACACTCGTCCCCTCCGTTCCGACTCCTTCTCGTTCTCGTTCTCTTTTTCGTTCTCGTTCTCCTTTTTCTGACTGACGAACACCGTCCTTTTATCCCCCCGTAACTTCGCCTTTGACCCCCTCCCTTTGACCTTTCACCTCGCTCCCCATTGGCCCGAGAAAAAGTGGGCGTGAAGGCTTTTTGATCCACAAATTTGCATATATCGATCGCCCTGGGGGCGGGGCCAGTCGCCCCTCGCTCACCGATTGGACGGCAAAAAGTGGGCGTGTGTCGTTTTTGATCCGTTTTTGAAGCACAAAATCCGTGATTTTGTACACGCTGTTCAACGTGCGCCCTGCACGAGTCCAACACCGGTACCCACAGCGGGGCAAGAACGGTGGCGATGCTACGGTTGCGAGGTGTGACGTGAAGGTCGTGGCGGTTGTGGTTGGTGGTTGATGTTGTGGTTGTGGTGGTAATCATGGCGGTTGGTCCAAAATAAAGATAGTAAAAGAAAAACGGCTATCCTGAAGAGTCGCAGCACGTATAAATGACATGTATTCCCACTAGACAACGGGTTTGGGCCTAACTACACATGCACTTACCGAGATACCTCACCTAAGGGACCTGAATGGTGGTTTGCGAATCTGGTAACCACAACAATATATATATATATATATATATATATATATATATATATATATATATATATATATATATATATTGATATTTCATATGGGTGGAAACTCAAAATCATAATTGTATTCAGAAATTTATGAAACCTCCCACCCACCTTAGGACACCTGCTGGGACCCCAACACGTTCCACACAAAGTTCTGGACAGACAGACAGTCCTGCTTTATTATATGGACTAATGGGGAACCCGTGGACATGTATGACATTTGGACATCTTAAGTTACAGTGCCTATAGAAAGTCTACACCCCCTTTAAAAATTTTCACCTTTTGTTGCCTTACAGCCTGGAATAAAATATTGCATTGAATCAAACTTTTCCCACTTTTTTAACACATTGTAACCCAAAACTTCCAAGTGAAAAACAAATTACACAAATTTCAGAAAATTAATGAAAAATACAAAACCAGAATATCTTGGTTGGATGAGTATCCACAGCCCTCATTTAATACTTGGTGGAAGCAACTTTGACAGCAATTATCGCTGTGAGTCTGTTGGGATAGGTCTCTACTAACTTTGCACACATTGATTGGGAAATATTTGTCCTTTCTTCTGTACAAATCTGTTCAAGCCCAGTCAAGTTGTGTGGGGAGTGTTAATGAACAGCAATCTTCAAGTCATGCCACAGATTTTCGATTGGATTTAGGTCAGGGCTCTGATTGGGCCACTCAAGGACATTTATGTTTTTGTTCATTAGCCACTCCAATGTAGCTTTGGCTGTGTGCTTCGGGTTGTTGTCAAACTGAAAGGTGAACTTCCGTCCCAATTTCAGCTTTTTTGCAGAGGGCAGCAGGTTTTCCTCTCGGATTTTTCCGTATTTTGCTCCATCCATTTTCCCTTCTATCCTGACAAGTGCACTAGTCCCTGCTGATGAGAAACATCCCCCTAACATGATGCTGCCTCCGCCATGCTTCACAGTCGGGCTGGTGTTCTTTGGGTGATGTGCTGTGTTGGGTTTGTGCCAAATGTAACGTTTTGCATTTCGGCCAAAAAGTTCCATCTTGGTTTTGTCAGACCACAAAACTTTTTCCCACATGATTTCAGAATATTCAGAGTGGTTTTTGCATACCTCAGATGGGACTCAAGGTGGGCTTTTTTGAGTAATGGCTTCCTTCTTGCCACCCTACCATACAGCCCAGACTTGTGGAGTGCTTTGGATATTGTTGTCACATGCACACAGTGACCAGTCTTTGTTATAAAGGCATGGAGCTCTTTCAAAGTTGTTATTGGTCTCTTGGTGGCCTCTCTGATCAGTCTCTCCTTGCTTGGTCATCCAGTTTGGAGGGACGGCCTGATCTAGGCAAGGTCTTGGTGGTACAATGCGCCTTCCACTTCTTAATGATTGTCTTGACTGTGCTCCAAGGGATATTCAAGGCCTTTGAAATATTTTATACCCACACCCTGATCTGTGCCTTTCCACAACTTCATCCCAGAGGTCTTTTGAAAGCTCCTTGGAGCTCATGATTGAGTCTTTGCTGTGAAATGCACTACCCAGCAGAGGAAACCTACAGGAACAGTTGATTTTATTCTGAAATAATCAGAATCACTATAGTTCAACACAGGTGGTGGTCAATTAACTTGGTGTGTGATTTTGAAGATTAATAGTTGCACCAGAGCTAATTTACAATTGTTATTAGAAGGGGGGGGGGGGGGTGGACACTTACCTAATCAAGATATTCCAGTTTTGTGTTTTTAATTAATTTTCTAAAATTTGTCAAATCTGTTTTTCACTTGGAAGTTACGATGTGTAAATCAATCAACGCTCTGTGCAGAGCATGGTCCCAATGGATGAATGGATGGATTTACACATCATACCGATGGGGTACGATGTGTAAATCCATCCATCCATTCGGACCATACTCTGCACAGAGCATTGGTGCTGTTGAAGCAGACTCCTTAGCTATTGGGCACAATCCTGGATGTGTCACCACTCTGACACAGGGTATTCGAATGGCTCAATCATCCCAGCCAGCTGGTACTCATTTTGCTGACCTCTGAAGGATGACAGGCTGAGTCAACCCCACCTGTTGTTAATTCAGTGGAAAACGGAGCTTGAACTGAGGACCCGAGGATCCCAAAGCCCACCACCATAACCACTGAGCCAACACCAGGCAATGTGTAAATATAGGTGGAAAAAGTCTGGTTTAATGCAATTTAATTCAGGCTAGAAGGCAACAAAAGGTGAACAATTTGAAAGGGGGTGGAGACTTTCTGAAGGTACTGTAGATGCTGTACATCGAGTTTTCCAAAATGGTTACTCTAAACTGGTCAGATCCAGAAATTATGTAATCCACAAAATTTATTTCGTTCACATAATATGTGAATACATGTCCATGTGCACATGTGAAACTCAATTTGTAATGTGTAATTCCATGTCATGTAAAAACTAAAATGTGACTTCAATATCTCAAATATTCTCCCCCTCCCCTTCTCTCCACCTCCTCTCCCCCCACATCATGCAAACTGCATAGGGTAGAGGGGAGGAGTGTGGGGAGGGGGGAGAGGAGAGGAGTGGGGGAGGAGAGGAGTGATTGGGAGGATCAAACTCAGGGAAGAAGAGTGAGGAGAGGCAGGAGAGTGATACTTCTACCTTGACCTGATTGACTTTACTTGAGAGGAGGGAGAACTTGCCTTGACGGACTTACTTCTGTCCTTCCTTTTTAAACTTGAAAGCATTGAACACACTTCACTTCATATATTAAAAGTTCCTTAAAATGAAACATTATTAATGACTAATGATGAAATAAAACATTTCACAAATTAAATTAATTAGGAAGAAAGCTTTTTGAAGTGTTATTTAATTATATAGTTTGAAAAGAGTTAATCAGGTCAGGTATGGGATCATGCGCCGGAGCAGCGCGTCACTGTGTCCACATTCCGCCGGTACTCCAGGGGCCTTCGTCTGGAAATTCACCAGGCAGATGCCTGGCCCATCCCCATCACCTTGAGATACTGATCAACCTGCTGCAACCACGAGGTGCGTGGTCAGTCCATTGGCCTCGTCCACTCATGAGGCTCCCTCGCTGAGAGAATCAGGTGAGCAGGATCAGCGTCAGCAAAACGAGCTCCATGTCCATACAGCGCAGCTGACACACACAGACTATGCAGGTAATAAATCTCATTTGAGTCACTCTCAGCAACTGCTTGTTTGACACAAGGTCTGACCAGCGATAGCCAAGGGTTGAACGAAGAGACCTGGTACCAAAGGAATTGAGTCTCCAGCTCAGATCCTTGGTCAGAGTCCAAGTCTCACATCTGTAGAGAAAGACTGGAAGCTCAAGGAGCTGAAGACTCAGACTTTCATCCTGCACAGGTATTGACAGTGCCATACCCTATGATCCAGTGAATCCATGAATCCCCAGGCCTCACCCAGACGTCTTTTGAACTCTGGCTCACAGAGAGCAGAGACGTGAATATCACTGCCAAGGTAAGTGGCTCTCTCTCCGTGACCTCAACATCCTCACCACAAACGGGTACAGACAAGATAGCAGCATCCGAGATGTCATTGAAAGCCTGGATTTTAGTTTTGACCAAGGAAACCCATAATCCCAGCAGCTCTGACTCCTCATTCAGCACCTTGAGGGCCCCAAAAGGATATCCAGAGCCTCCGCAAAGATGACTGCATCATCTGCAAAATCAAGGTCAGAGACCTTGACATTCCCAAACGATGCACCGCAGCTTGATGTCCCCAACATCCTCCCCAGAATCCAATCCATACAAGCAATGATAATTGTGGGGGCCAGTACACACCCCTGACAAACTCCAGCAACAACTGGAAATGAGTCGGAGATGATATCACTACATTTCACAGCATTTTCAGTACCAGAGAGTACTTCAGACATCAGATTGATCAGTTGTGGTGGCACCTCACGAAGACCAAGAATCTTCCAGAGGGCATCCTGATTCACTGAATCAAATGCTTTGCAGAGATCAACATAGGTTGCAAGCAGCCCCTGCTGAAACTTGTCTGCATTTGGTGAGGACCTGAAGAGCAAGGATAAGGTCAATTATTGACCTCTTTGGTGTAAAGCCTGACTGCTCTGGGCACTGGTGCTCAAGCAGATGGTGGCGAACCCCATCAAGAATTATCCAAGCAAAGACCTTGCCCAGCAGTGAGCGGAGCATCACCCCTCGGTAATTGTTGCAGTCCTGGCGATTACTCTTCCCTTTCCAGAAAGAGACAACAAGGCCCCTCTACCAGTCAGTTGGGATGATTCCTGCATTCCAGGCAGAGCACAGAACTGCATGCAACAACATGAGTACAGCATTTCCACCAGCCTTGAGAACTTCAGCATGGATGCCACAAATCCCAGGATCTTTACCCCTCTTCATCCAGTTCACAGCAGTCTGTGTTTCCACAAACAAAGGTGGATCACAGTTTATTGGAGGTTCAGCAGTAGGGATAGTAACACCCCTGACATCTAACTCAACAGATGGTGGATCACCTTGGTACGCCCACTCAAAGTAACCGGCCCAGCGGGCCTTCACTTCTCTGTCAAGAGCCCACCACGCTCCACTCTAACTGCAGTACACCGAGGGATGGGCTTGGAGGAACACAAAGCGTGAATTGCCCTGCAAGCAGGATCAGAATAATTTGACCACAGGTGATGCTCTACCCCCTCAGATTCCTTGCACAGAGTCCTCCTTGTCTACCCTCAGCACATGTACAGTTTTATGCCTCAACTCCCTAAACAGCTCAGCTCTGCCATTAAGCCTGGCCCCGTGACGGCTAAAATGGTATCCAGTTTTCCTTGAGAGGCAAAATTCTTCTTCACCCTCAGGTAAGTTCCAAGACATCCACCGGCAACATCAAGGATGGTGGTCTTGATGGCACTTCACAACTCTTCAGGATTCCCCAAAGCACCCAGATCCCCCCAAATCCCCACTCATCCTGTTCACAAACACGTCAGCTACCCTCTCATCCTTGAGCTTGCCAACATCCAGGCTCGGCTGAGATGGTACCATTCTCCCAGATTTAAGATGCAACTTCAGAGTTGCTACAACAAGCAACAGGCTTGACCATTGAGGTCAACCAGAAGGTTGACAAGTTGCTTGACCATTGAGGAACTGACCACTCTGGTGGACCCTGCTTTTCTGGATCATCTTCCAGTGACCATCACCGAGCACATGGTCAATCTCCTTTGCCACACCACCAGCGTTGGAACACCAACTCCAGCGATTAGACTGTGGGTCCTGAAACCATGAAACAGACACGCTAAGTCCATGACTTCTTCCAAAGTCAAGGAACTTAGTGCTCTTCTGGTTCACAGTTCCAGATCCATAGGGACCAACACATGCCTCATTACCATCCCGAGCAGTTCCACTTGATGCATTGAAATCCCCCCAAGACGAGAAAAGTATCTCGCCTGGGGCACTAATGAACCACAGACTCGAGTGTGGCATAGAATGCGTCCTTCCTGGTTAGATCACTCACCTCATTCGGAGCATATGAGGTCCGTCTGAAAAGTAACGAAATTTATTTGTAACAGTCTGAAAGTAACAGAAATTTTATTCCAAAATATATATTGAAATCACAGCTTGTCCCCTTCAAAATAGTTTCCCTCCAGTCTCACACACTTGTCCATCCTCTTCTTCCATGCTTCGATACACCCCCAGAAGGCTTCTTCTGGAATCCGCCGGAGCTCCATCGTCACGGCCCTTTTGGTGGCCTCCACATCTGGAAATTGGGTCCCCTTGATCATCCCCTTGAGCTTCGGGAATAGGAAAAAATCAGAAGGGGGCAAGTCTGGCGAATACAGAGGTTTCTCCAGAGTTGGCACGTTCTTTTCTGCAAGAAACTGTTGGATACTCAGGACACTGTGAGCAGGGGTGTTGTCATGGTGGAGCACCCAGGCATTGTTCTCCCACAGATCCCTCCTCTTGTCCCAGACTGATCTCATGAGGTGCCGGAGGATCTCCTTGTACACGTATTGATTGACTGTTTGACCCTGAGGTACAAACTCGAAGTGGACGATGCCCTTGATGTCAAAAAAACGCGATGACCATCACCTTGACCTTCGACTTCGACATCCTTGCTTTCTTTGGTCTTGGTGATGCCGGACTTTTCTACTGACGACTCTGCCGTTTGTTCTCGGAATCGTATTCGAATATCCACGATTCATCACGAGTAATGACTCTCCCGAGCAGGTCTGGAACATCCTCGAGGCGCTCGATAATGTCTTGACAGACAGGGACTCTTTGCTGTTTCTAGTCTTCGGCCAACAGCTTGGGGACCATCTTTGCACACACCTTGCGCATTTCGAGGTTTTCAGTGTTGATGCTCCAGACAGTGTCCTTGTTGATGGAAAGTTCCTCAGCAATCATCCACAATGTGAGTCGACGATCTGCGTGCACCATCTGCTTCACACGCTCTATGTTGTCTGCCGTTCTGCTTGTTGAAGGTCTTCCAGACCGTGGATCGTCTTCAACCTCCTCCCGCCCCTCTTTGAACCTCTTGCGCCATTCAAATGCACATGTACGTGACATTGTTTCTTCCCCGTAGACTTGCTGCAGTATTGCGAAGTATTCCGAAGGTGTTTTGCCAAGTTTGGCAAGAAACTCCAGATTGGCTCTCTGCCCACGACTCAGCGTGATGACTCAGACTAGACAACATGTAAGGGCCCTGTCACACCTTGACATTTTAGCCAGCGTATGGCAAGGTATCAAAATGTATGTAAAACGCTGGCGTACGCTGAACTATTGATGTTTTTTTTAAGTTTTTGGCATATAATAACGTGTTGGACATATGCATAACGTATTAGTAACGTACACAGAACGTTTAAATCACATATAGATAACATACCAACGAATGCTGAGCGTGTTGTCGGCGTTCACAACCTATGCCCAATGATGGTCTAACTTATGCATAGCGCACGGCAGCGTATCGCCGACGATCACGTGGTGTAGGCTATTCATAGGCTGCGGCTCGACGATTAAAATCGTAACCCCACTAGACATCGAAGTGTGAAGCCGCTGTCACACCTTGACGTTTTCGCCAGCGTATGCCGACGTATGAAAAATTTGCCGAACCAAGCTGACACACGTCGAATACGTTATGGGTAAGTTTTGTATACGCTAAGAGCATGCTGGCATACGTCGTAGTACACAGGAATACGTCGTAGTACGCTGGCATACGTCGCCATACGCCGAGTACGTCGAGAAATTTTCAGCCTGTTGAAAATTTCTCGACGTACTTGGCGTATGACACACGTTCCGCATACGCTGGCCATAAGTTGTAGGCACGTTACGCGATCGTTGACACATGTCGGCACACGTTACTTGTAAGGTACTCATAAGTCGAAACATGTCGGGGTAATGGTTTGCGTCAGTGTTCCAGACTCCCTGTTTTTTTTTTTCCTTTTCTTTGGCATGACGGTGATGTTGACACTTCAATTTCTAGTGCGGTTATGATTTAAATCGTTGAGCGGCAGCCTTTTAATTACATTATATTATAACCGCACTTGACATCGAAGTGTCAACATCACCGTCATACCGAAGAAAAAAAAAAAAAAACCATGGAGTTTGGAACACTGACGCTAACCATTACCTTGACATGTTTTGACTGATGAGTACCTTACAAGTAACGTGTGTCGACGTGTGTCAACGATCGTGTAACGTGCCGACAACACGTTACACATAGGTTAGAAATAAGTTTCGGGTTTGCTAAACATTACCTCGATGTGTTTCGACTTACGGAGTAGCGTGTGTCGACGTGTGTCAACGATCGCGTAACGTGCCTACAACTTATGGCCAGCGTTATGCGGAACGTGTGAGTCATACGCTGGCATACGTCAAAAAATTTCAAGCATGGAAAATTTGTCTAACAGTTCAGAGTACTACGACGTATGCCAGCGTGCTCTTAACGTATACAAATTTACCCATAACGTATTCGACGTGTGCCAGCGTTTTAGCCAAATTTTTCATTCGTCAGGCATACGTTGGCTAAATCGTCAAGGTGTGACAAGGCCTTAGAGCACGACCTGTAAAAAATCACACAATGAGTGGTCAACCATCACCAATCATATATATTGCTGGAATGTTGTGAAAGACTGTGACGCAACCAGTTCATTCAAGTTGTATAAGTGGAGCACACAGCAGGCTCATTCCCGTTACTTTTTAGATGGACCTCGTATACCAAGACCAGGGAAACGACACCCAAGGTGTGACAAATCCTAAGTCTCATAATATGCTTGTTGACCGGTTTCATCTCAATTATCATGGGAGCCAGCTTATTAGAGACAGCTGCAGCAACTCCTTGGGCATGGTAACCATCAGAGTGAATAGATAAATCGTAGATGTAACCACCCACCATGATCTCACCATTGTCCGGTCTCCGAACCTCAGAGAGTGTTGCAATACTAATGTTCAAACGCTTGAGCTCAGGTGATAACAGAGACAGGTGATCACCCTCTCTTAGGGATGGGACCTTCCAGGCATCCACCCGAAGGGACCGCCTCAGGTTAACCCAAGGAGACGCCATCTGGTGGACAACACCTCAGCACCACATCAACATACTACCGCAATCTGACCCAGGAAGGTTACCCTGTGGTTTTCCTCCGATCATCAAAGAGTGGGGGTATGGAAGGCTTTGCCCCAATCCCGTCATCCAGTGATCTGCCCTGCGAAGGGCAACTGCACAGGAGGTACTCCCACGGAGTGGGTTTTCAAGTTTGTTTGTTTTCGCATTTTTGTACGTTTTGCGGAATGAAGGGTTTTACGGTGGCTGGAGTGCAAATCCTGCCACCAACTGCCGAATAAAAAGTAACCTAATTGCAGGAGGACATCCACAGACAGACAGGTTTTCCACTACATATCGATGGCCGTTGGCTCACAAGTAGCTCCTCCTCCCTTTGACAGGTTTTGTTTTTAATCCAGCTGGGTTCTATGTCATACACCCTCCTCACCAGGAAACTTGATGAGGGAGATGGTTTATTCGCCGACAACCCGACCATGAAACAGGTTAGTACAAGTTTACATGGTACCTTTCGCAAGTCACAGATCTAATCTGGCTTGACGTGACAATACTCACTGATACACCTCTGAAATTTTGACAAAGATCCATTTGACCATCTTTTCGAAAAATTGTGACGCGCGCACACACACACACACACACACACACACACACACACACACACACACACACACACACACACACACACACACACACACACACACACACACACACACACACACACACACACACACACACACACACACACACACGACTGTCTTATAGTATAGATGTTTTCCGCTTTCCTGCCCTCTTCGAACGATCAGCCACCAAATTGGGTTTATCTATTGGGTGATCTTTGGAGTTTTGCAAATCGTAATTCTGAATGCAGTATCGTAAATTCCAACATCGTTTTAGCATCCGCGATAACGTGTTAGATAGGGTCATGTAATAGATACTTGGTAACACGGTGGTAAAACCCAGAAGTAATTTATCTATCCACCATTAAACCTCTTCAAACCTTTATTTAAATTGAATTATATACTTAAACAGTGTGACACAAATCACCTTCAAATAACCATACTATATATCAATAAATAGCATGAGAAGGCATGGTATGTGAAAGGGTACATTATCGTGGTGAAGAGGAGGCCACCGATTGTGGCTATGAACAATACTGATTGATGCTGGTGTTTTATGGTGGTCAATAAAGCCTCCATCTCCTAAACTGTGACAACGTCATCTTATTGTAGTGTAAAAGACTGCTTCAGAGGTGCAAAACTTCCAGATTTTTTTAAAACTATATTTAAAATCATTATTTTATTAAAAAAAATTGAAGTGTATACTTGAACAATAGTGAACGGCATATCGTGTTCTATGAACTCTCGTCATTAAGTAAATTTTTGATGCTTTTAATCCATAGATTTGATGTTTTCCTTTTTGTGATTTATTTCACTTCTTGTCATGGCCAAAAATATTGGCACCCTTGCACTTTTTTCAAATAACTCACAATTTTCTCGATAAATATGTTGAAATTGACAAAAGTATTTGGTCTCCACAATTCTTTATTTCACTGTTAATATTACAGCACCTTTGTTTTTGATTCATAACTTAATATATCCTTTTAAGTCAGAAAATAAATAGAAATGGCATTGACAAAATTATTGACACCCTAGACTTAATATTTGGAAACACAGCCTTTGGACAAAATAACTGCGATCAAGCGCTTTCTATAGCCATGAAAACTTCCTGCACCTTTCCACTGACAGTGTGACCCACTCTTCTTGTGCAAACTGTTCCAGTTCTCCCAGATTTGAAGGGTGCCTTCTCCCAACTGCTGTTTTCAGATCTCCCCACAGGTGTTCAATGGGATTTACATCTGGACTCATCGCTGGCCACTTCAGAACAGTCCAGCGTTTGTTCTTGTACCATCTCTGGGTGCTTTATGAAGTGTGTTTGGGGTCATTGTCCTGCTGCAAGACCCATGACCTTCGACGGAGACCCAGCTTTCTGACACTGGGTTGAACAATGTGCTCCAAAATGCCTTGGTTGTCTCCTGATTTCATGATGCCGTGCACACATTCAAGGCACCCAGAGCCAGAGGCATCACAGCAACCCCAAAACATCACTGAACCTCCTCCATCTTTGACTGTAGAGAAGGTGGTCTTTTCTTTGAAGGCTTCATTTTGTTTTCTGTAAACATAAAGATGATGTGCTTTACCAAAGAGCTCTAATTTGGTCTCATCTGTCCACAGGATATTCTCCAAAAAGGATTTTGACTTGTTCAGGTGCGTTTTGGCAAACTCCAGTCGGACTTTCTTATGTGTGTGTCTCAGCAGTGGGGTCCTCCTGGGTCTCCTAACATAGAACCCCCATTCATTGAGTTGGCGACGGATGGTGCGAGTTGAAACTGTCGTATCTTGTGTCTGAAGGTCAGCTTGAATCTGTTTGGCAGTTGATCGAGGTGCTTTCTGCACCATTCAAACAATCCTTCGTTGAAATCTTCGATCAAGTTTTTTTCTTGCGGTCACCTCCAGGGCGGTTGGCTACAGTGCCGTGGGCCTTAAACTTCCTGATAACATTGCATTGCGTATCGTGGACACGGGAACATCAAGGTCTCTGGAGATGGACTTGTAGCCGTGAGATTGTCCATGCTTGGCTACAATCTGGTGTCTGACCTCCTCAGATATTTCTCTGGTTTTCTTTCTTTTTTCCATGCTCATTGCGGTACACACAGTGACACAAAATGGCAGAATGACACCTTTTCTCCATTCAAACTAGTTGAATGAGTGATTTTAAAAAAATATTGCTGGCATCTGTAACTCACCACAGGTGAGTTCAATTCCAAAGTAAGGGAGAATCACCTGCTTGAAATATAATTATTTCTAACAACTTCTAAAAGGTGCCAATAATATTTTCTGGGCCATTTTAGGGTTTCTGTGTGGAATAAGCTGAGATTTCATATTTTTTTAAGCTTTTGTTTGATTTGTTCCACTGCAATCCAAAGAAATGCACATCGATACCAAAAGATTTTAAAATTTTCAACAATTTTCTGGAAGAAAAGGTGCATTATTTGAAAAAAGTGCAAGGGTGGCAATATTTTGGCCATGACAGTATCATAATTTATGCTTCTGATTCTCCACACAGTAACTTAATCCAAGTGCAAACTTTGAATCGTGATCCCCAGGAGGAGATTATAATCTGCCTGCATTGTTCCATGACACCTGTGTCACCACATATTTTGTTATTGACCACTAAAGGCTTCAGGGCAACTTGGGCTGTGCACTTCAAATCCTGCCTAAAGAAGTTGGTGCCACTCACATCCCCAAATCCCTCAACCCTCCACCCTCTTCCCCCCAATAAAGTTTTTCAAACTGAATCCTCTTTATATTAGCAAATACCCACCTTTCTGATTGAACCACCTAGTTTTGAGGAAGTTGAAGCTATTCATATTATAAAATGGTGTTGTATTTGTAATAGAGGTAAATTGTTTCAGCAGGTCCATGCAGTACAACTGAGTGTCATGGATATGTGAAAACAAACTGAAGTTGAAATTGAGGACAAATGTTAAATTATTGTTGGTACATTGAATGCAATGCCAGGGAAGGACACGTTTGGTGCAGACCCAACAAAAAATGTTAAAATCATTTCTTGCAGTGTCATACCCTGTTGGTGAATGCATATACTGCATATTTTACATTGCTTGAGCAACCAGGAGTGGTCTAGTGCTGCTCAGTTGCTTTTCCCTTTTCCCAAGCCATTCGAAATAACCATTGTCCAAAATTTGGCAAAACTTGCCATTGAAATTTTCTCATGGTAATTATAAGAAAACTGTATTTAAGCCAGAAAACATCCCAGAATTTCAGAAATTTGCTTCACTACTCTCTTCCAAACAGGATGCACCATGATGACCCCAGCTTTACAATTTATCTTGACTTTAAAATTCGACCACAAATAGCATAACCCAAAAAGGGTGTTTGAGGTGAGCTTCCTTTTAACGATAATATCTTTTTGTTTCGGAACAGTTTCACATTTTATCATTAACAAATAAGAAATACTGTACGTGAAATTCTTGATAAGTTTTATTTAAATACCTTAAATAAGTAGAACAGCTGGGTGCTTGGAAGAGTTGAGTACTCTTGGATCCCGCTCTTCATGGATTCGCTATTCGTGGACCCCATTTATTCGCGGGTCTTTTTTTATTTATTTATTTATTTATTTATTCACACTTCAGGACTGGTGTCCTATATCCACCTGGGAAATTGGAAATCAGCTAACATCACAAAAAGGTGAAAAAACGGATCTACATTAGCACATCTAACTACCAGACATCTAACTGCAGACCTTTGAACTTACTGTACTTCCAATCATCAGCAAGGTCATGGAATCTCTCATCACAGTTGACATATAATCATTCCTTTTCTCCAACAGCCTCATCCCAGATCATCACTTCTGATTCAGACGTGGTCACTCTACCTTGGACTTGCTGCTTCTACTCTCCCAACAATGGTGGAGGCTCTCAATATCAGACATGAGATCAGGGTCGTCTCTCTGGATATATCTCAAGCTTTTGAGACAGTCTGGCATCTCACCATGCTCCCCAGACTATCTGCCTATGGAATCCAAAGCCAATTCCATGCTTTGATTTCTGACGTCCTCCCCTCTCATCGTCAACGTGTGGCTCTCAACGGAACCCTTTCATCTCCTCTCCCTGTCAAGGCTGAAGTATCTCAAGGCAGTGTTCTGGGCCCCATATTATTCATAATCTTCATCAATGATCTCAATGAATCTCCGGAAAAACCCTCTTTTCTCTTTGCTGATGACTCCACTCTCTGCCATGACATCTCATCCTTCTGACAGCCTATTCCCTCTCCTCAGACCTTGACAAAATCACAAACTGGTCAAACACAATTTCGTTTATGTATCCATGTTGTTCACCCTTTGTGTTTTCCCTTACCCCTCATCATTACTTGTGTCCCTTGATTGTCTGTCTCCACCTACTTTCTCTCTCCACCCTGCTGTTGGTTTTTCTTCCCCTTTCTCCTGCTGTTCCCTTTGTTATGTTTCCTCCCGATTTGTTCTGTGTAATCGCTCTTCCACGAGCCGAAACCATGTTTTAAAATATATAAACACATAACTCTCTCACTGTCATAATCTTCGTTCTTTAAGTCTTGCAGTGTCCAATTATGTCACTTGTCATGAGATGCACATCTTAGCATATCATAAAATAACTAGCCATCATCTGTGTCCATCTCTGAAACCAGGCAGAGCAATTGGCTGTGATTCAGATGCAGACATTATTTTTGGAGTTTCTCTGAAAACCCAAACTATCTACAATGGTCTCTACAGTTGTGATGTGTACCAATAAAATGAACAAAAAAGTGCCGTGCCATGGCCGGGGGAGGGAAATAGAGAGCCGCAACCACAACCACGCCATGTTGTGTATGATATGGGCGGCGCTTACTTTTCAACACATTTCTGGACTAACTATATCGGCATTCTCTTTTCCCTCCATTTCTCCATCTGACACATATCTATATCCTTTTTCATTCCAAACCTCCATCTAATTATTATATCCGATCGTTCCCCTCAAATCCTGACACAGATCGGGTTTCGCCTCGCGCACATGATAGCAGAATCGGGTGAATATGAGCGCTGACCACGTGGGCCATGGCGGATTTGCGCGCACTGTGCGGAACGTGCTCGAAGGCAGACCCGTGCGCCACTCGCGACACTTTATTATTGTGCAGAGCAGGGCACGAATGGACACATCTTACCATCTGTACATGGGTTTGCCATAACATCTTACCTTCTCGCCTCTCCGGCCAGCGAAGCTGCGATCGGGCAGAGGCATGCTCTTCAGCTCGGGCCGCATGGCACATCACGGAGCAGGCACATTGATCAGCGCTAATCGGAGGTGCCTGGGCGGGCATGCGGGACCGACGCCACCTTCGGCCAGTCGTCAGGGCATGGCCTGGGGGTTCTTGCAAGGCAATTCATGTCGTGGAGTTTGGTGCGAGGCAATGCATATCATGTTGTGAGGTCGGAGCGATATGATTCCACAGCTTGGGGCCATCTTACCGGAAGTGGAGTGGAGCCGCTTCCGGCCATCGCGGCCAGGCTGTGCGGTGGCCGGGGCCAATCAGAGCGCCAGATTCGGGTGATGACGCATCGCTTCGGGGTGCCCCCCCCCCCCCCCCCCGCGTGTGCGCGTGCGCGTGTTTGTCCTGGCACATGTCCTCGTAAGTTAAGATTGCAGAAGATTACTATTATTTTTTTCGGGTTAAGTCTGCTCTGTGTCTGCTTTCGTAAGTTGCTTGTACATTGTCGCACCTCACGCTTCTTTCTATCCCTGCATCACACAACAATAAAACTACTATTCACTGTACCACATAACTTTCCTCACCTGCTTGTAAATAAATTATTATTAAAAATGTTCCCAGCTCGTTTTCGGCTTTTGTTTCATTGATCCAACATGATCCGATTCGAAGCTTAGCCGGGACTTTATTCCCAATGGTCCGTTCCTTTTAGCCGGTACGTCCTTGGCAGTGTCGCTCGGCTGCATCCGATCCGGTAAAGTGATCCGCTTCGGACATGCCGTACCGAGGGTGTGTTCCCCGGTAATTAAATCACGTGATGAATTAGGTAACCTGGTTAATAACACATAGACGGGAGGACCTTGGTCATGTGGGTTGAGTTATTGGCGTCCACAGTTGGTTAGCGACCCACCGCGTCATGGAATTATCTGTGTGTGATGGCCTACAATTCCAGGGAGTCTGATGGGAGCCTAGATAGCTCCTTCCCCCCCCCCCCAGTGGCCCTCTCACCCGACCCCCGTCCCGCAGTATGTATATGTATACAGTATGTATGTATATATATATATATATGTACAGTACTAGCTGGAGTACCCAGCGTTGCCCGGGGAAAAAATAGGAATAAGACAGGGGTAAATTGTGGTGCTTAATATATATCACATTAATATATCACATTTAAAGAGCAGGTTGCGGGTCACAAAACATGTTCTGAAAATGTATCAATATGGTTATAAGTGCATTAAATAGTTCAATGCAAACTATTGTGGTTGCCAAACTATTGGGAAAATTAATGAAATTTAACTCCAAAGTTGTTATTTCTCGAGGCTGTTGAAAAAAAAAACAGCCGTGTGCCATATATGGATGGTGACGTCACGTTCTCCAAAACAAAGCGGACGCTCACTCGCTCATTGAAGAAGTGTCCAGTTAAGCGGGCCGTTCTTTCGCTTTTTTGAGCTTGCAACTGTCTATATTATCCTTTTTTATTTTTAATTATTGTGGAACAAAGTTATTTTGATATTTGTACATCATGCCTCATATGTGTGTCATCATGTTTTGCGAAAATGGCTGGAAAAAGGGTAATCGCTCCCACCGATTCCCGAAGGAATCAAACATTCGCCGGCAGTGGATAACTTTTGTACAAACAAAACGGGCGAATTTTTCCCAAAATAAAATGGATAAAGAGGACCTTTTGGATAGACGTCATTTGTGGTGACCATTTCACAGCCGAGGATTACGAAGGCTTAAACACATCTGATCACCACTCTGTGAATATGAGTTCTTGGTTGACAAGTTCTCCAGATACTCCTCTGTCACAGAATCAATTGTTGAGTTTAAGTGAGAAAAACCTTGAAATGTATTCTTAAAGAGTACATGGAAAAACACATAAATAAACTTTCTGACAAACACAAGGATGAAAAAATTTCTCAACAAATCAACTTACTGTTGATTAAATTACTTTTTTAACAGCATCAGCCAATTGGGCTATTTCATTTCAATTGTAAAAAATTGATCAATTTTCCACTTTTTTTTGTAAATTTGGTAGAATATTTCCCAATGAGGTTAAACATGTTTTGGTATTTATATGCCACAACAGTCTCTTGAAAGTTGGGGTTTGTTCTAACTGTTCACTTTCGCTGATGTCAAGCTCAGCTGTCAGAAAGACTTCAACGCCAAGGCTATGGTGTATAATATATTTGGGTCCATTATTGATTCATTCTATTTCTGACTCTTGAGTGACTAGAGGGTGAAAAATAATTATATCCTCACAGACGAATCAAACTTTACATTATTTTATGCATCGAACAAGAAAATTAAAATCTACAAACCAATCTGTCTGGTGGAGTCTGTCAGTGTGAACTGCCGGACAGTCAGTCCTGCCACTTGTACACGAAATAGGCCGTTTTCTGGCACTTTCAAGTGGCTCAAATTTATATGGCTCAGGGCCAGAAACTCCATAGTATAAATTCCCATTATCCTCTGACTCGTCCTCAGCAATATCGGAATGAAAACACTCAATTTCATCGCCGCTGAAATCACTCTCTGATTCGCATCTCGCCATTGTTCACATGCTGTTTCTGAATGTTCCCGAAGTTTTCGGAGAACATAACGTCATAGCATCTTCGGTAAATTCCGGTCTGTTTTTCGATCACTGACAAAAGTTTTGACTTTAAAGTTAGTTTTAGCATATTTTGAGTTTCAAATGTAAGAAAATAATTGCCCAACGATTGTTAATGTGATTACAACCTTCGAATCACGCGGTCATCAGCGACCCAAAAACTGCTCTTTAATTTGGACATATTTCACATTTCTTTGTCATTGTCAGTGTTCGTCATCAGTGCTTATGAGGCTGTCACAGAGGTTGTCGTAGTTATCAGCAAGCAAGCTTTTTTGCTCCCGTCGGATTAAGCCCAGTCACTCTGTCTCGATCTTGCAGTAGAGATCGACCAGAAACTGCTGAAAGAGTCGTCGCATCTGTGGTATGTGGTTGCCCTCTCTCACCACGATGTGGTACTGCAGCTGTGTGAGTTTTCGTCCATCCTGTCCAGTAGCAGTCCTGGCCACCAGATGGATGCTGTAGCCATCTGTTCCATATGGGAACACTATGGGATACTAGAGTGCATCATAAGATGCATGCAGCTCACTGATGCCCCATCGCAAAGTCTGAGGACAATGTCTCTGTACTGGGTTCTGTTGGCTCATTGTCCATTAGGATGGCGACTTCTGGTGCAGACTGGGCGTTGTAGCGGCATGTGTGCTCTCCTTGCGGTCACTTGTTCTCTCTGATGATGATCTGGCACTCTTCAAAATTGCCTCCTTCTGCAAGTACATCTCTTGCAGTCTTGAGCTCACAGACCAGATGGTTATTCTCGTGCAACCACTTTGTGAGC
>NC_140962.1:101644837-101647337 GCF_056783735.1 Eptatretus burgeri | reverse complement strand
ACAGTTTTTACACATTTAGTTTGTCGATGTTTCCCTTTTTTATCAGCCATTTCAGAAGAGTTGGATCCACACCATGTGATGGCAATGTAATTTGATCGTTTAATGATGTGCCTTATTATTAACTCATCATTTAAGTGTTATTTCCTCCACCACTGAAGGTGAAGGAGGTTATGTTTTTCGCCCCTTTCTGTCTGTTTGGTTTCCCGTTTGTTTGTCTGTCTGTGTACAGGATATCTCAAAAAGTTGTGGACGGATCCAGATGAAATGTGTGTATATATATGTGTGTATATATATATATATGTATATATATGTATATGTATATATATATATATATATATATATATATATATATATATATATTGTTACGAATTAGCCGATTCGGACAGCCACGCATGACCGCTTAAGGCCCAACCACAGTCGCGTGCCCGCCGAAAACCAGAATTCAGTCGTGGCTTCTGGACAATTCCAGAAACCTGCTACGGGTGCCTTAACGCACCATAAACTGTCAATATTCTGTCCACGCGGTACAGGGTTAATCGCCGAATCTCGATATACCTAATTATCCGCGCAAACAGAAGTACCGAGAATTTATACCTCGACGGAACTTGTACGGAAACGAGCCGCTAAGCGCGCTCGTTCCGTGTGCGATGCCAAGCGGTTTTAATCGCCAAGTTCCGTTGGACCAATTGACCACTTTAATTGGCCTTAATAGTCGGCTAATTTCCCGAACGCGCCGTGGAAGTCAATGGGAGGAAATGACGCAACGAGCAGATTGACATTCAAACAATGGGGGCATTTATTTCAACAGGCAAGCAATCAATGGGGGGAAGGGGATGTGACACAAGCAAAGCCTACAGCCGATGTCTTTATTATGTACAGGCACGCACTTAACCCACAATTCTACTTATAAAGACAAGGCGCCACAGAACACTCTCATACAAAACCCCAGAAAAGAAACGGGCTCGTGAGTCTTTATTCCAACTCAGAGCCTGGATGACCGAAGGCTCACAAGAGGCCGGGCAGGTTACCTGACCGCCCCTTGTGACGGCTCGAAGGTCTTCGGGTCGGTGACCCCTGGTGTCTCTTGCTTGGCCCTCGTGTCTCAACGCGCCAGTTGCTGAGCAGCCGAGTGGCTTGAGCAGCTTGGCGAGAGGCTTGCTTGGTTCCCCTCGGTCGTCCGGCCTTCACTGCGGCCTGGTCGGTCGGGCCTGGCCGGCGACGCGTTCGGAGGAGTGAACGGGTCTTTGCTCTTTTAGTTGATGCTCTTTGGGACCCGTTCACTACCTTAACGTTGCTCTACCATCTCAGGGCCGTTCGCCCAGACCACGACGCAGCTTGCTCGACTCCACCGCAGCTGGCAGGACCTCTGGCGTGCGCTCCTCTCCGGCTGTTCTCCGACGATCTCCGACTCTCGTCTGGCGCTCTCTGACTTCTCTGCCACCGACACCTTACTGACTTCTTCGCTACCGACGACTTACTCCCACTGTGACTCAACTCCGCCCTTTTTATAAGGCTGGGCGCCCACCCTTCTCACTCTCACCCGAGGCCAGGCTCCACCCACTCGTCACCTCCAACCTCTCACCCCTCAAAGGAAACCCCAAGTCCGACGTCACCAGTTGGTTTCGGGGAAGCCCTCGTTTTGATCTGTTTATGCAAATCGGCTTGCATTGTTTGTTCAGGAGATAGTTGGTGTTGTTTGTCGATGGTGAGGAGATGACGGTTGCTGTTTGTTTCGTGTTGTAGGAGATGCTGGGTTGCGAAGATGGCATTGTTTGTCGATGGTGAGGATGTTGTGTTGTTTTAAAATAAAAGATAGAGAAAGAAAAATGGCTACCTCAAAGATTTGCAGCCCGGCACAGGAACAATGTCCTTCACACATCAGTGGGGATTCCAACCTGAAACACATACTTATCGAAATAACTGATCTTCGGGGAACCTGAATGATGTTCTGTGAATTTCCACAACCGCAACAAAGATATATATATATATATATATATATATATATATATATATATATATATATATATATATATATATATATATATATATATATATATATATATATATATATATATATATATATATATAAATATATATATATATAGTGTCGTAAGAGGTGACCAGGGTTGCGTCAGGAAGGGCATCCGGCGTAAAACATGTGCCAAATCACTATGCGGATCATACGGATGATCCGCTGTGGCGACCCCGAACGGGAGCAGCCGAAAGAAGAAGATATATATATATATATATATAGAAGAAGAAGATATATATATATATATATATATATATATATATATATATATATATATATATATATTATTGTTGCAGGCCGGGTATTGGCTGCGAGTACGACCGCTAGGTGGAGCAGTAGGGTCGACTCTACCGAACACCCGGAATCGAGATCGTACCTTTCGGAAAACTCCGAGGGTATGGGTCCCTTACCGGACCGTGAATCGTCAATAATTCCACCACGTGGTATAGGGTTATTTGCCAAACTTCA
>NC_140962.1:101574837-101637337 GCF_056783735.1 Eptatretus burgeri | reverse complement strand
TCGGGATCTTTGACTGGTCGAGGTTTAAACATGACCATCACCACCATGCCTCAACACAGAACACCATTTCCTGTGTGTTTTGTATTTTACGGCGATGGCCCCATTTCACACAGGAGCGACAAAGGTTTCATAAGCATGAACTGTGTCCTCCTAAACCAGATTGTACGGACAACAGACTGAAGTACAATGCAATAACTGGGGGATCTGAGATACGGGAGGGCAGAATGCAGTCATTGCTGCTGTGTTTGTTTCGCGTCTTGCTTCTTGATGTTAGCGAGTTAAGGCTGCTCAGGATGCAGCTTTTGATGCATGTTGTTTATCGTCTTCTTTCTTGCTCTTAAGGAGTTTCAACTGCTCTGGATGCAGCCATTCCTGCTGCCTTTGCTTCTCATCTTGCTTCTTGCTGTTGAGGAGTTATGGCTGCTCTAAATGCTGTTTTTGCAAGTCACTTTTTGTCAAGTTCACTTTTGTCAAGGCCATCTTCTTGCAAAATAAAGGAACAAGGAGGGGGAGGGGAGAGTGAGGAAGGGGAGAGAGGGGGAGAGAGAGAGAGAGAGGAGGGATGGTGGTTTGGCAAAGCCAATTTTGATACATACCCTCGGTGCTCACCTGTCTATTACC
The DNA here is from genome assembly GCF_056783735.1 of Eptatretus burgeri. Lineage (NCBI taxonomy): Eukaryota > Metazoa > Chordata > Myxini > Myxiniformes > Myxinidae > Eptatretus > Eptatretus burgeri. Next base: position 101,636,716 of record NC_140962.1, on the reverse strand, counting down.
CACGGCCGAACGTAACCGTGAGTACTCACTGGCTAATTGCAGAACCAATCAATGGAGCACAACTTCCTGTCTATGCAGTCTTACACGCTAAATCGAGCCAATAAAGAGAATGAGATAAAACGGGCTGGTTGGAATAGCACAATAAGCAATCATCAATAGCACATATTCAGAGTGGTCATTGGGTTCTTCGTCGCCTCCCTGACCAAGGTCCTTCTTGCCCGGTTGCTCAGTTTGGTCAGACGGCCAACTCTTGGAAGAGTCTAGGTTGTTCCATATTATTTCCATTTCATAATGATGGAGTTCACTGTGCTCTTGGAAATTTTCAACACTCTAGAAATTGTTTTATACCCTTCCCCAGATCTATGCCTCCTCAGAATTCTACGGACAGTTCCTTGGACTTCATGGTAGAGTTTCTGCTCTGACATGCACTGTCAACTGTGGGACCTGACATAGAAAGGTGTGATTCCTTCTAAATCATGTCCAATCAATTGAATTGGCCACAGGTAGACTCTGATCAAGTTATAGAGACATCTCAAGGATGATCAACGGAAATTGGATGCACCTTGAGCTCAATTTGGAGTGTCATTTCAAAGGCGTTGAATACTTATTGATGCAAGACATTTCAGCTTTTGATTTTTATTGAATTTGTAAAATTTTCTAAAAACATGTTTTTACTTTGTCATTATGGGGTATTATGTTTGGATTGGTGGCAAAAATTTAAATGTAATCTATTTTAAAATCAGGCTGGAACACAACAAAAGTTGAGAGTTGTGAATACCTTCTGAAGGCACTGGAATGCATACCATCGCTCAGACTCCTAAATTGAAAACTATAGCACCCACAAAAGTGATGTATACAGCAATTTGTAGGTATGAAGATCAGGCATTCGATGATATGAGTTAGGAAGGTGTAAAAAAAAGGTTTGAGAACTTTATCATACAGAAACCGTTGTGGCCTGTTTTACGTCGAGGCATTTTTGAGCAGGCTGAAACAATACAGCAGCTTAAGACCTCTGTGAGGTGACAACGGGCTGACCAAGATGGCATACCACCAAATGCTTTTTTTTTTTTTTTGATGAGCACCATTGTAATTAACTTCAAAAGGGGTGTTTAAATTTACCCAAATACCCAGTTTTCACTCATGCACTCCCTTGGAGTTCCCTTAGTATGCATGCAAAGTTTTAGGCCATTGGGTTTCATGGTTTTGGGGTTTTGGAGAAGATACACTGATACGTACACACACACACATACACACACACACACACACACACACACACACACACACACACACACACACACACACACACACACACACACACACACACCTCTTTTATTATTATAGACTGGAACAAATATTATTATAGGGGTACCCAGCATTGCCTGGTGCTGTTCTATTCCTGTTGGCATTGTGAAGAAATCTAATTTTTTTTTCTCTCTCTGTCTCTGTCTCTGTCTCTGTCTCTGTCTCTGTCTCTGTCTCTGTCTCTGTCTCTGTCTCTGTCTCTGTCTCTGTCTCTGTCTCTGTCTCTGTCTCTGTCTCTGTCTCTGTCTCTCTCTCTCTCTCTCGCCTAAAAACATACACCCACTGAGGAATGGGGTTGGGGATCATTTAATTTTACCTTTCACATAGCTAAAAAGGCTTGGGTACATTGGAGTGATTTCAAAAAAAAAAAAAAAAAAAATCCAAATTTAAAAATGTATATATTTCAAAAAGGTTTTTTGGCATTAAACATTCTCCAGCACTCACTAAACAACTTCTGAAAGTTTGACGAGGATCCGTTTGGCCATCTCTGAGAAAAATGGTGAGACACACACGCAGACAGACAGATATTTCTTCTCGAAGGGCACTCGGTAGAGCGCATACCTCTACCACATAATGCCTGATCCACGAGAACATATCGGGCCCAATGCATTTTTGAAATATCATCCTATATATCGTTTTTGGCCCTATCTCTCAATGGTGAAGAATCACTTTAAAAGTTAAATAACCCTCATATCCAGATCTGGATTCGGATCTTCACCAAAATTGAAGAACTTCGTCCTTGCCACACACCCAACCTCTCCAAATGTCATTGGAATCCGTCCACAACTTTTTGAGATATCTGCACACAAACAAACAAACAGAGAGGGGTGAAAACATAACCTCCTTCACCTTCGGTGGCAGAGGTTAAAAAAAAAGTCATTAAAAAGTCCTAGTTTGGAACAAATAAATAAAAGATCAGGGGATCAAGGTTTCTTTCTTTTTTGAGAGGGAAAGGAAGGGGAAGGGGCGTCAGATAAGTCGGTGTGGTTTATGTTTGAATTTATATATATTTAAATAATTCTGGAAAAAATAACATTCGTGTGCAGTATTGCAAAAATACACTGCACAAAACTGGTCCGTCTTTAAGGTCTGCCGTTTTCATTTGAAGTTCATCGAGACACACTTACCCTGGTTGTCGGAAGACTCTTTTACAAGCACTTTCCTTGCAGTCGCGCCCACTTGTTCGGGAAATTAATTTACGCTTCGTATGATGTCGACCTTTTTTATTTTTTTACATGATGCCGAGCTGCTCCAACGTGGCCTCAGTTTGAGGTATACAGTGTATGTGACCTACTGGCATTTTCAGTTCTGTAAACGGCCAAAAGTCTGCTTGGTGCAAGGTCTGATAACGAGCTTGGGTGATATTTCAATAATCGAGCTCACAAGTTGTCGCTGATGTAATTGTGCAACCGAGTGGTAAAGTCAGAGGGTTCAGCTGCTTTTTAATTGACTGTTTCTTTTTTTTTTCTTTTTTAAATTATTACATCCAGAGTACCACGGATGTGAATCACTTCTTTATTTGCAGATTTGAGTTTAAAATTGTGAATACTTGGATCGTTGGACTGACAGATGAAGTGTTGCTGTTGTTGAGCTATTCTTTGCCACTGCATTAATTACTGAAGCTCAGAGAGCATTCAAATGTTAATTCTGGAAAACATGAAGCTCTGTCGAGAACTGTGATTCAACGTTTTATGAATACCTTTTGAAGGTGAGATGCGGTGATATGCGCTCGGCCAGTCATTCTCCGCACACTCGAGGCAATGGGATAGGTGTGATGAGGATCCTTGGCAGGTCTGCATGCCGACTCTTATCCACATTTCATATGAACAGAAAATCTGTAAGAACAACACTTATAGGGGGCCTTGAGTTGTATCCATCTCGTCTTTGGTTTGCCCAGTCACTTTTAGCAGGTAACGGAGAAGTGAGAATATGCATCTTTCATTACTGTATTTCGGATAGTGTGCATCTTGTCGACCAGTTCTTTATGAGTGATGAGGCAAAACTTTGCACCGAGTGGCTTTGTTAATAAGCAGAACTACCGGTCCCCCCCCCCCACCCCTGAGCAGGTTCTCCAAAAGCCCCTTGATATAGTTAAAAACAATACCTGCTGTAGTTACCTCTGCCACTGAAGGTGGATGGAGGTTATGTTTACACCCCTGTTTGTCTGTGAGCAGGGTATCTCAAATAGTTATGGACGGATTGAGACAAAATTCAGTGGACAGGTTTGGTGTGTGACAAGGACGAATTGTTTCCATTTTTTTTTTTTTGTATACCTTGTCGAGACTCGTGTGAGAGCTAACACACAATGCACAGCAAGGGGGGCATGAGACAAGAGGGGCAGGGGTGGGAAGGACAAAACAATGGGGAACAGAGACATTCGGAGATCTGTGTAAGGGAGAGGGATGGGGTGGGGAACATGGGGAATACAAGATGGACATTACAGGGAGTTTCAGGAAGGAAAGCAGGGAATTTGAAGGAGGTGGGTTTGGGTGGATTATCGGGGGTAGAAAAGATTGAGGATTTGGATGGGGGATGACAAGAGGTGGTGGTGAACAGCTGTTTTGAAGTCCTGGAGGGAAGAGTGGGATTGAATAGAGTGAGGGAGTTTATTCCAAACGCGGGAAAAAAGAGGAATGAAAGAGTGAAGGTGAGCAGTGATTCGTGATTTTGGTAGTTTTACCAGAAGGGGGTTGTTGGCGGACCTTGAGCACCCTGCGGAAATGTGGTGGGGACAAATCGCAGAGAGAACAGGGGGGCGAGGCTGGAGAGGAGACGGTAGAAGACAGAAAGACCACCGACCAACCTGCGGTGATTGAGTGAGAGGCCCAAAGACTCAGCTTCATTGCGGGAGATGCCGATGATCCGAAATGCCCTGGTTTCTACAGCGTGAAGCCGAGAAAGGTGAGAGGCAGGAGCACCAGCCCAGAGGGGAGAGCAGTACTCCATCAGGCTGCGGACAAAAGCTTTGTAAGTGGTCAGGTGCTCAGGTGGGCCGAGGAAGGACTTTGCACGACGGAGGATTCCCAGTCGGCGACTGGCTTTGGAGGCGAGGTTTTGAAATGTGGCTTTCCCAGGAAAGGTCATGGCAGATAGTGAGACTCAGAAGCTTGAAAGAAAGGACTTCTTCCAGAGGATTGTTGATAAAGTGGATGGGGGGGTTTTCTAAACAGTCTTTTCGGAGAGACAAAGTGAGAGTATGAGATTTGTCCGGATTGAAAGACATGTTCCACGTGTTGGACCAGTTTGTGATTTTACCCAGATCTGCAGTGAGCGAAGAAGCTGCTGCTTGCCGGTCTGAGGGATGACAGATGGTACGGCAGAGAGTGGAGTCGTCAGCAAAGAGATATAGAGGATTTTCCAGATGGTCGGAGAGATCGTTGATTAAAACCAGAAAAAGAACAGGGCCCAGAACGCTACCTTGAGGAACTCCAGCCTGCACAGGAAGAGGGGATGAAAGAACTCCATTTAGGGTCACACGGTGACTGCGACAGGAGAGGAAGTCTGCGAGCCATGAGTGGAGATGGCCTTGGATACCATAGGAAGAGAGTTTGGTGAGCAGGGCAGGGTGCCAGACTGTGTCAAAAGCACGTGATGTGTCCAGGGATACGGCTCGGATTTCCTGTCTGGCATTGAAAGCTTCCATCCATTGTTGGGAGAGCAAAAGCAGCATATCCAGGGTAGAGTGACCTGGTCTGAAACCAAATTGATGATCAGAAATCAAGCCATTGGAGAAGAGGAAGGATTTCATGTCTGAAGCGATGATGGATTCTTTAACCTTGCTGATGATTGGGAGAAGGCTGATTGGTCTGTAGTTGCAGGGATCTGTTTTTGCACCTTTTTCTGCAGGGCAGTGATGTTTGCAGATTTCCAAGCAGATGGCAGATGACCTTGAGCAAATGAGAGGGTGAATAGAACAGAGAGAGGGTGAGCAAGAGCAGAAGAGCAGGCTTTGAGGACACGTGGGCTGATGCCGTCTGGACCGGTTGCAGAATCTGACTCGAGGTTTGAAAGCAAGCTCTCCACCTTGTCAGGAGAAAAGGACACAGAGTCCAGGGACAGTTGGGTGCGACTCGGTAAGGTGGGTAGAGAAAGTGATGGGTTTTTGACACAAGATTTAGCTGCAAACACAGAGTTTAGGCATTCAGCTTTTTCACGTGCGGTATCAGCAGTGCGGCCATTTGAGGTAAGGGAGGGGATGGAGGGGGAACATACACCAGAAACAGATTTGATTAGATGCCACCAGGATTTTGAGGAGGGAGAGAGGTTTGAAAGTTCAGACTTGAGCTTTAAAAGATGTTGTTTTCTGGCTCTCCTGAGGGTAGATACACACTTTTTCCAATCTCTGGTGCCCATGTTCTCAAATCCTGCTCTGGTGTTCTTGCTTCTTCTTTGTCTTTGCTCTTCAACCTGCCCTTTGCCTTTGGCCACCTCCCATCTGCCTTGAAATCAGCAAACATCACTCACATCCACAAGATGGCTGCTTAAACAGATCCTCTCGATTCCAGAGTACTATTCTTGATTCCAATTATAAGCAAAGCGATGGAGCCCATCATTGCTGCTTTCGTGAAGCCTTTCCTCTTCTTCAAACTCCTTGTTCTCTAATTATCAGCTTGGATTCTGGCTTGGTCACTCAAAACAGGACATGTTTCTGCTCCCCTCTCAGCAATGTTTTTTTTTTTTTTTTTTGATACATAGTCAAGGCTCGTGGAAGAGCTAATGCTAACACACTAAATGGATCAGGACACAATAGGACAAAAGGAACAGTAGAGAGAGAGGGGGGAAACACTAATTGCAGAGCTGAAGGCCAAGACAGAGGGAGGTGGAAAAACAATGGGTTTGGGGAAGAATGGGGGTCAGGAGAGAATGCATGATGTGAACAAGATGGATACATCTAAGGAAGCTCTCAAAAGGGAAAACTGGAAATTTGGAAGGAGGAGCGATTGGGTGGAGTTTGGGGGGGGGGAGGTTAACGAGGGTAGAAAAGAGAATGGTTTTGGAATGTGGATGATCTGAGATGGTGGTGAACAGCTGTCTTGAAGACCTGGATTGAAGAATGAGATTGAAGAGAATGTGGAGGTTTGTTCCACAGGCGGGAAAGAAGAATAACAAATGGTTATAGCCCGCAAACCTCACACGAGGGGTAAAGACCGTCTCCCTGGACATATCTCCGCCACGTGACACAGTCTACCATGCAGCTCTACTTTCCAAACTCACCACCTGTGGCATACAAGGCCGCCTTCAAGCCTGGCTTTTTGACTTCATCCACTCGCTCAGTCAGCGAATTGCAATCAATGAAATCCTCTGCTGTCGCAATGGACCTAAAATTCCCAAAACTGTATGCCTTGGGCTCAATCCTGTTGCTCATCTATATAAACGAATGATCTGATGCTCTGGAACACCCTCTCTTCCGTTTTGACAGATTATTCCACATTATGTTTTACAGTACCCCCCCCCCCGAACCCCACCCCCTACCACCACACTAACAGGCAGATCGCAGTGGTAACATTCTTTCCTGATATGGAATTGAGTAAATGCTGTACTGATAAATGGAACATGTCTTCCAATCCTTCCAAATTTCATAGTATCATCCTGTCTCGTGAAAGATCATCAAACAAACCCACCTATCTCTATCCATGGTCAGCCACTGAAGTGGTTAGATCTCTTGAATTTCTAGGCAATGACCTTTCCTGGAGACACTACGTTACAAAGCTGGCCTTCAAAGCCAGCCACAGACTCCTGGACATCCTTCATCATTCCTTGAGAATTAAAACTATCCTGAGCCAACAAGGCCTTCGTAGCCCAATGGAGTACTGCTCTCACCTATGAACTGGTGCCCCAGCATTACATCTGTCTCTCCTGGGATCTGTGGAATCTAAAGCCCTCAACATTGTTGCCATTTGAAGCTGAATGAAGCACAAGGTCTATTGCTCTCACTTGCAGACAGACCGTTGGTCTTTCTTCTTTCACTGCTTCTGCAGTCTAGCCACTTCTGCTTTCTCAGGCATGCAACCCTCTCCAGCAGCTCCTGCATTCACATGTTCTTCCAGTAAGCCCGTTCCTGATATAAAAAAATTTCAAAGTGTAGGCCACTGCACTGCTATTCCCAAACTCGAGTCTTTTATTCCTCTTTTGTCCAGTTTGGGGAAATGTCTTCCTGAGGCTATTCCATCCCACCCTACTCTCCAGTCCTCTGAGCAGCTGATAAACTATCATCTGGCCTTTTAATTTTATGCACATTGAAAATTGTGCTTCGTTTTATTGCGTCAGTCAATCCACGGTGTGGTTGGAGGTCGTCTTGAAGTTTGCACCAAAACAATTGGTTGGTAGTAAATTGGCATCCTTTATCCTGTTCTTGCACGTGTATAACTGCAACAAAAACTGACAAGAAAACAGAGGAGGCACACCTAACCCCTGATTTGTATAATCGTGCTTTTCATTCAAGGATGAAGGTACCACAAACGATAATAGAGCTGCTCAGCAGGCAAGGTTCAGGTCAAATGGTTCAACCACTGAATGGTCTTCAGCCAGGACTTCGCAGGCATCATGCGCTCCACAATTAGTACCCTCCCAAGGGGGAAGGGCATCACGTGACTGCAATAAACAGATGGCAAACCTAAAGTCGTCTTCATCATCACCTTGCTTCTGTTGCTGGGTGTGTTCAGGTGTGCGTGTGGGTGGGATGATCAAACAAATTGCAAGATGCATGGTAGCTCAACCAAACTCAGTATAGTAGAGCGTCCCCTCTGTGTCTGGGAAGTCGGCGGTTCGAACCCCGGCTGAGTCATACCAAAGACTTTTAAAATGACATGTGTTGCTTCCTTGCCTGATGCTCAGCATTTAAAAGGGATCGAGCATGGACAAACAATCATAGGTTGGCAAACATTGCATAAATTGCAACCATAGGTTGGCAACTTCATCGGCCGGTTGCTGAAGTTCCTTGTAAGGGAACCCATATTAATTATCTTATCACCCTCGGCCAAATTCTTCCAAAATTTTAATTTGTGAAGTTGGGTATTTGGGCATCGGTCGCCTTTTTCACACGTTTTCCACGACAGGAATGTGATCCGACAGGCGTTTGATGAAATGCGATGCGATAAAATGAGTAGAATTTATTATTATTATTATTATTATTATTATTATTATTTGTTATCTCATTTGTTTTACAGTGGCAATACCATCGTAAATCTTTCCCAGTTTGTGTTTCATGTCTTAATCCTCGAGATTGGTGCCAGTTCCTGTTGGTGGAGTTAACCTTGTTGTCCTTGGATACATAAGGTGCTTCAAATTTCAGGAGCCTTGCTTCATCGCAGGCCTTATTTATTTTTCTCCATTTTCACAATGCGAGGGAAGGCCGAGGCATTGCGTGCGCCGTTCTCCCCCCCCCCCCCCAAGCCCTCCCCGACGTGCAGATGAGTGGTACAGCCCTGATCCAGGCTCTTTTTCTCGGCATTGCGCTCTCTTTTTCGCTCCGGGAGGATGTAAGCGCCAGCTGAAAGGGAAGTCAAGGAGCTGGGAGTCTAATATCAACAGGAACACCAAGTCGCAGGGTCCATCCCCATTTGCAAAAAGCCTGCCAGCTCCACAGACCCGGATCTCATGTCGGTGCCACCACGGAGGGCAGATTCGCTCGAAGGGTAGGCCACGTCGATGCTCTGACCTTTCATCCACCTTCCAGATTTTATTCTGAATCCATTCTGTGCCTGTTACTCACCACAACAACTTGAGTGTTCGCCTGAGGCAGTGATGCCAACAATTTCATGTGGGTTGTGCAGAAGTAGCAGTACCAATCAACTGGTGATCCATTTGCCTCCTGGTTGTTTTACAAATGTATCGACACCAACAACTACACTCGAGATGCTTTCCTTGTACAATCGATGGCTTGCTCAAGGAAAGGATTCCTAAAATATGTGTGTTGTGTGTGTGTGTGTAGGTGTACAACACGTGTGCATGATGATTAGAGTGGGATGTATTTTTTTTCTGACCTTTGACATTATTCCATCGCACCGATTGTGTCTGAATTGGCTTTGTGTGCTGCCCATTGGATTGAGGTCACATGTGGGTTTTTTTTTGGTTTTTAATCCCCCCCCCCCCTTTTTTTCTATTTTTAACTGCAGGAGTGCCATTGCCGCCTGTACCAACAATGGTATTTACCGGATAGTTCTGGCTTTTGCTGTTACGCATTCCTGTCGCATGTGATGTGGGTCCGCATAAAGAAATCTGATGGCGAATATCTCTTCCTGGCGAGTAGGATGTTGAACCTTTTTAGCAAATATTTGCCACTGAGTTGACTGGCCCAGTGGTAGTTTGATTACCGACGAAATATGATCCACTGCGATCTACTGTCCTGGTCCTTTGGCGTCTGGCCTTTGCATCATCAAGAGGTTGTTGTCATGGTTGACCTGTCTGGTTTAACTTGCTAGTGTCATTGATGGCCCAATGGTATCTTTTGCAAGGAATAGACCGATTGTTCGATCGTTTTGTAGCCTAACTCCAAACTCCTCTTTTTGACTTTATTCCAGTATGCTGCTAAAGTTGTATCTGATAGTGCCCGAAAGTGATATGTCTGACTAAAACGGCCCGCAGGCAGCACCAACCTCGATATCCATTGGGACCATACTCTGTGAAAGCGTTGGTGCTGCCTAAGCAGTCTCCTTGGCTATTGGGCACAATCCTGGACGGGTCGCCACTCCGACACAGGATACCAGCAACCTGGTACTCATTTTGCCAACCTGGGAAGGATGACAGGCAGAGTCAACCCCACCTGGTATTAATTCAACAGATGAGTGGGATTTGAACTCAGGGTCCTTGGATCCCAAGCCCAACACCCTCACCATGAAGCCAACACCAGGCGTATAAACTCGATATGTTTTGGCGTAATGGAAACATTGATTTTATTCATTCTGAAATGGATAACAAAAGCATGATGAATACAGTAAAACCGCAGGTAAAACAAGGTACAGACACATGATGGAGTCTGCACCAAGCAACCGGCCGCTTTCAGGCCACACTTTGCAGCAGGTACCAGTGTGTACAATGGTGTGGATTCAATGTTGAGCGAGAGCGGTATGAGGTTGCCATGGTTACCAAGGTACATGGTGGTGTGGGCCTATCACAATAAATACGTTCGAGTGTCTAAAGTTTAAGTTCAGTAAACTCGATGCTGCATTCCACCACCCCTGTCCCCTCCCAACCAACCAAAAATGTACGACCGATGAAAAAAAAAAAAAAAAAGAATTTTTTTTTGCTTTTGTCGTTATACAGTACTCGAGTCACCCATAACTTGCCAATAATGGCTCTGTCGTCATTTTTTGGTCTCTTCGGATTGATCTAAAATGCATATTTTACTCTGAATTATTTTAACAGACAGGGTATATCTAATTGCAGCGTTATCATCATCGTCATCACCTCCAGAAACGTCAGGCTGAATCCCAATACAGTGAGCATAATGATAGCGTCGTGAGTCAGAGTCATCCTTGGAAGGTGATCCTGCACGTTTGCTCGAGACATCCGATCGGTTTGCATTCTTTCTCACTTGCCATGCAGCCTCTTTTCAGAGAGCCTTGCGTGCAAGATCCTGGACACCCATTGAGCAGAGGACAACACTTTTCATCCTTGTGTCTCTTGGGCACCCGGATGGGTCTCTCTCCCGGTGTCGACTCACGAAACCAGAGCCTTTTTTGTCAACACCAGATCTTCATATTTTATGAGCTATCAATTAATGCTCTGCTGCGGACGGTGTCGTCGAATGTCTACCAGGCGTGCGTCGGTATCAGCAATTGCATTGGTTTATTTAGTGCTTGATGATGACAATCGAAAGTTGAGAGTTGATTGGCGCACTGTGTCTTTGTTCTCTGTGCGTTATTACAGTATCCATTGAGGACATTGTATCGATATGTGCCGAGGCACAACGACCAGTGTAACGTGAACGGATGTTCACGTCCGCCTCGTTTCGTTGACTCTGAGCGACCGAGATGTCACCGGTTATCGCAATGTTCAAGAATGAATGGCCACGGTGAGCCTCGATACAGACAGCCGGAGACTCTGCTTTCACTGTTAATTATAAGCCGTCAAGACCCACGCAGCTTCGCACCTCGGATTGGATTTGGATGATATTTCTGTGAACGTGTCCACGCGAAACCCACTTGACATTGTAGCTCACAGCATGTGTGCAGCATCCTATCCTGTGTGTTTAAATGGGGGTTACAGGTGATTGGGACAGGCGACCGATTTCATTGCTGACCGTTGAGCAAAGGAAAACCTCCAGCTGGTTTTGAAAGTACTGACTCGTACCCAGGACTAAGTAGTCTCAATGTGATAGTTGACATGACAGTTCATTGATGATTACCAGATTGATGATATTCCTCCTCCTATTAACCTAGTATTCTGTAAACAAGAGCAGCTCGATTGACCTCACAGTGTCTGTATCATGGGTTGGTCATGATTGAAATCTTTGTTCAAATAATACCATATCCAAGCTTTAAGCCCCCTTTTAGTTCAAAATTCCAGGTGCTATGAATCCCATGTGAAGGATATTTACATGTTATGTTAGTGAACCCCCGTACCAAACCCACACGAGAGTCCTGCCCACCTCACTCTCACCAACACCTCCTTCTCATTCCTCATTTGCCTTCCTTCCTTCATTTCGTACAACAAGGGGATTTTACAGTGCACTGTGGGTAATGCTAATAAAATGTGCTCATTTGAGCATCTGTCTGTTTGCGTCGGTGTTTCTGAAGCAGTCTCTTGACAAGGGTTATGCGGAGTGCTTTCCCTTGGCCTTCCCAGCAGTCAGTCATGGTGTAAGGATTTGTAATTATTTATTTTCTTTTTGTATACAGAGTCGAGGCTCTTGTGGAAGAGCTGGAACACAGAATGGATCAGGACGCAGCATAACAAAAGGAACAGCAGAAAGAGAAGAGGGAAATGCAAGCAGCAGGGCCGAGGGAAAAAATAGATGGAGATGATCTAAAGGGATGTTGGTAATGATGAGGAGTAGGGGGAAACACAAGGGGTGGATAAGATGAATGCAGAGGCAAAAATTTGGGGGTGCGGGTGGTTTAACGGGTGTAAAAAATATCTTGGTTTTGGGTGCAGGGATGATCAAAAATGGTGGTGAACAGCGAAAGGGAGGGAAAGGAAATGGGAGGGAGGGGTGAGAGGGAGGGGAGAGGGGGAGAAGGAGAGAGAGGGAGGGGGAGAGGGAGGGGTGAGAGAGAGGGAGGGGTGAGAGAGAGGGAGGGGTGAGAGAGAGGGAGGGGGAGAGAGAGGGAGGGGAGAGAAGGAGTGGGAGAGAGAGAGGGAAGGGGAGAAAGAGGAGCTGGGGGAGAGAGAGGGAGGGGGAGAGAGAAGGAGAGGGGGAGAGGGAAGGGGAGAAAGAGGAGGTGGGGGAGAGAGAGGAAGGGAGGGAGAGAGGGAGGGAGAGGGAGCGAGTGGATTTCTCATGATTAAAAGACATTCCAAGTGTTTGACCAGTTTGTGATTGTGTCAATGTCTGCAGAAAGGAAAGAGGCTGCTGTCTGCCTGTCTGTCTGAAGGATGAGGAATGTCACAGCAGAGTGTGGAGTCATCAGCAAAGATACAAAGAGGATTTCCAGAGAGTTAGAGAGATCATTAATGAAAATTAGGAATAGGATGTGGACTAGAACACTGCCATTGGGCATTTCAGCCTTGACAGGGAGAGGAGATGAAAGGATTCCCGTTGAGAGCAACACGTTGGCTGCGAGAGTGGAGGAAATCAGCAACCCAAGAGTGGAGTTGGCCTTGGGTGCTATTGGCAGGGAGTTTGGAGAGCAAGGCAGGATGCCATGCACCATCAAAAGCTAGAGATATGTCTCGAGAGATGGCCCTGATCTGATATCTGACATTGAAGGCCCCTATCCATTGTTGGGAGAGTCAAAGTCGCATGGCCAAGGCAGAGTGACCTGTTCTGAATCCAAATTGATGATCTCAGATGAGGTTATTGGAGAAAATGAATTATTTTATATCAACTGTGATGATGGATTCCATGATATTGCTGATGATTGGAAGTAAGCTAATTGGTGTACATGGTTAATGGGATCTGTTTTTGCACCTTTTATTTGATGCAGTGATGTTTGCTGACTTCCAAGGACATGGAAGATGACCCAAGGCAAATGACAGGGTGAAAAGGGCAGAGAGAGGAAGTGTCAAAGCAACATCTGGTCCAGTTGCAGAATCAGTTTAGGGTTGATAGAACCTTCTCCACCTTCTCAGATGTAAAAGCCACAGAGTTCAGACGCAGTTGGGTGCAACTGGGAAGAGAGATAGAGATAGAGACAGAGAGAGAGAGAGACACAACATTTGGAAGAAACACAGAATTGAGGCATTCGGCATTTTCACAAGTGGAGTCGGTTATCATGCCATTTGAGGAGAGGGAAGCGATGGAGGCGGAGCATACACCAGAGACTGACTTGAAAAGGTGCCACCACATTTTAGAGGGAAGCGATGGAGGCGGAGCATACACCAGAGTGACTTGAAAAGGTGCCACCACATTTTAGAGGAGACATCATTAGAAGTTCAATGTTGAGGTTGGACAGATTGTTTTCTGGCTCTCCTGAAAGTGAACACACTTTTTGAGGGCTTTATGGAATGATCTGAAGTTGCTTTGGTCGAATTTGCCTTCCACGAGGACAATGCTTCTTGTTTCAGGGCAACTGCCTCACCACAGGATTCAGTGTACCATGAGTGAGAGGATGCATATGATAACTGAAGACGAGATGGGATTAATTAGAGCATAAGGGAGTGCAGGTTTCTGGGGAAGAATTCCCAAGGTGAGTTAATATTAGGGGCGGTAGATATGGGAGACCAGTCCTGAAGAGAGATGGTGCTTGCAGTCCCCATGCGGGTTTACCGAAGTAAACTGCCAGACTCTCCGGCGCTGAGGCTGTTATCTGATCATGGCCAAAGAGATGTTGACCTTCACAAGCACATCATCAGATGAACCAATTGGGGCAGAGGAAAAGCAAGATACATTGGTGGGGAAGTTGGTCATCACCAAATTCAGAAGAGAGGATTTGTCATTGACACAAAATTTGGGTGGGAAGGTTTACAGATTGAGTCAGTCCCATGGAGTCACAGAAGTCCTTTGTAGATGTGCCATGGCTGGTGAGAGAGGTACCGACACCCAGTAAATTTGCATGATGACAATTGAAATCACCACATATTAGGAAGAGGGAGTTGGGATGAGTGGTTAAAAGTTGGTCCATGTCATCTGAGAGATGTAGATGGAGTCTTCACTGCTGGGAGGATGGTACAACACACAGGCAAACATGAGGTCGGAGTGGAGGGGAAGTTTCAGCTAGAGGTACTCTTGGGGTTTGGCAGGTGTAAGAGCAGTACATAGAGAGTGAGAAATCGAGTTCTTGATGTACGGTGCAACTTCACTGCCAGGATGAGATTCAGCTCGATCAAACTGGAGGAGACAAGAGCCAAGGAAAGACACTAATGACTCAGGGACTTCCTATGGAAGGAAGGATTCTGTTAAGCAGATGATGTCCTGTTTATTTGCAGTTGCCTGGATTGAGAGGTGGCAGTTGGTTGCGGAGGCCCTGGATGTTTGAGGTCCACACAGTTAGGGATGGAGGGACATAGGGATGTGGAAAGGAACAAGAAGAGGGCGTGGGGCAGGGGAAAGACAGGAGGGGCAGGTGAAGCCGAGAGGTGGAGCGGTGGGGCGAAGCCGGGAGGGGGTAAATGGAGAGATGGCAGTGTGGGTTGGGGTAATTCGAGAGGTTGGGAGGGTGAGGGGAAATTGAGAGAGTTGGAGGGTGGGGGAGTAACTGTGAGGGTGAGGAGTGGGGGGCTGAGAAAGGACTGGACGAGGGCTGAGAGGGGGTGGGATGAGGGGAATCTGAGATGGAGCGCGAAGTGGCGGAAGCTAAGAGATGGGGTGGAATGGGGAGGGGAGAGCAGATGGGGGGGGGGTACTGACATGGAGCATGGAGGGGGTTGACACCATGAATGGTTGCAAATAACCTCTGCAAAATAGATGTTTCAGGATTCCCAAACTGAACAGCTTGTGACCATACTTCATGGGTGAGGTGGTAAAAAAACAAATTTTTGGTTGAAAGCATGGAAGAAAATTTAACTGTATGTGCAAAAGAAGGCTGGATGAACTAAACGTTCAGGAGCGAAGAGGTTTTGGGAAATAATCCTTGTATTGTGAAAAAGAAGAGATTTTGATGAAGAATAAGAATGAATGGATCGTTCCTGATGGAGTAATAATGAGAGGAGGCCATTTTAAAATACATTTTTTTTTTTTTTTTTTGCAATAATGCTTCAAATACTTCAAAATGATGTTAATGCAATCAAAAGAATTTGTGCGTGTATGATATAATTTAACGGCAACGAGAGCTGTGATATAGATGGTGAGGAGACGAGTGAAAATACCTGGGTTCGTGTGTTCGTGTTACCTTATGAACCACTTGTGATGCAGGAAATGTCTTTGAAATCCCATATAACCTCCATTTATCCATCCCATGGACACTTTGTGTGCTTGCCCATTGTCTACTAATCTCCTTGCACTTCACAAGCTCAACCATGGGTCTTCGATTACTGCAAAAATAAAGAACTACTGTATTTGTAAAGATAAGTTGCTGCTGCATCACGCAAGTCAGAGGAATACTGTGGTGGAGGATTGAACAGTTGTAGCAAAATACTATGTCGTAGTCGACCATTCTTTACCAACCACAATTAAATTCCCACGTTCTTGTGGGGTTGGCCAGGGGAAGTTTTTGGCCCGAGTCTTTCAAAAACCAACTGGCCAGGCCTGACATTTGACTAAGTAGTGAGGGAAGGAATTTGGAATTTGCCCATGGTGCCCGGCGATACCTTGCCTACTCTTCACAAAGGACATAGTGGGATCTTTAACATTCACAACTAATGCCGGCAGGTGAGACGCCTAGTTTAATGTCCATCCGAGGGACGGCACACACATTGAAGAACGACCTTGCCTGTGAAACACCTGGATGACGGTTTCTAGCTGGGCCGAGATTCCAACCCAGATTAGACAGCTTCGAGGCGAGTGTGTGTACCTTTAGGCTATCCTGCCAGCCCATGTTGTAGTTCACCGTATTTTGTGGAATTAAAAGTTGTCTGTTGTCAATAGTTGTGATTTCTTTTCACATTTGCTTGGGAATCTTTTTCACTCTCATTGTATTTTGCTTTGTTCCTATTTTTCAGGACAAACCCAGAGCAAAATGCAGATCGTCTACTCAAGAGTGTCCTCTCATCACCACCACCATCAGCACCGCCACCCCCACCACAATCAGCACCACCACCACCACCATCAGCACCACCACCACCACCACCATCAGCACCGCCACCCCCGTCAACACCACCACCGCTGCTCTTTCCACCCCCACCGCCTCACTTGTTTCCCGAGGAAACACTCGGGTCGGATGATGAGGAACAAGAAGACCCCAATGACTACTGCAAAGGTGTTTCATTGCACACGGCACAATGTGCCCACAAAGTATCATTACTGACATGGTTTTTTTTAAAATACAGCTCTTTAAACAGCTTCATAACACAGCTCTTTCTGATCAAACAATTGTGGCATGCCCCCAAACAGAATGTGTTTTGTTTAATTCACCTCTGCTCTGAACACCGCATTATCATCTCGACCAACTGAAGTGTATCCTCACCGACCATGTATTTGGTCCACTTTGTTCCAAACGTGCTATCTTTGATGGAATAGGCATCCAATGAATATCAGGTTTTTTTCATTCTGGATGGGGATTGTAATGCCTTTGTGAATTAAAAGCATTTTTAGATTCAGCAGCATAGGATGGGGATGGGAACAATGTACTTGAAACCGTAGGAATGAAGCCTCTTCAAGTGCCAATACGATGTTGGAGAAGGGTGTTGTGCCACAAAATTGGTATGAACATACTCTACTTATCAAAGAAAGTCCATTGGCACGTGGAAGCCTCCCGGGAGGTGGGTGGAATATTGCCTGATATCGTATCTGCTCTCGCTTATTTAATACTAGATGAGCAGATAGATCTAGTTACTTTTTTGGTTTTATGTGCCTTTTCTCTTATAAACATATATATATATATATATATATATATATATATATATATATATACATATACATATACATATGCATCTACATATATGGTATAGGCCTATATATGGGTAGGGGACAAATAAAATGGAAACGCCAATGGACAGTCACTTAATAGGGCTTTGGGCCACCATGTGCGGCCAATACAACCTGTATGCGCCATGGCATCGAGTCCACCAGCATCTGGAATTCTGCTGGAGGGATGCGGCATTAATTCTTCCACGAGAAAGTCAATCAACTCGCACCTGTTTGATGGAGGTGGAAAACGCCGTCTCGGGCGTCGTTCCAAAATATCCCATAAATGCTCGATTGGGTTCAGAACTGGTGACTGAGAAGGCCGTGACATTGATGACGTCAGTGTCATGCTCATCAAAGCAATGGGCGACCACAAATGCTCTTGTGCATGGGGGCATTGTCATCCTGGAAGACTCCCCTCCCGGCAGGAAAGAAACGCTGCAACATGGGGTGAAGATGATCACTCAGTACCATTAAGTAGCAATTGGCATTGACCTTGCCTTCTAAGGGAATGACTGCACCCAAACCATGCCAGGAAAATACACCCACAACATTACAATTCCACCAGAACCCTTCACTGTTGGAGCCAAGCACTTAGGGTTGTAGAGTTATTTAGGTTGGCACCACACGTGCACTCATCTGTTTGTCGAGAACACAGTGAAGGATGATTCGTCTGACCATATCACATTTCTCCACTGCTCGGTAGTCCATTGCTTGTGCTCTTTGCACCACTGGATTTGCAACCGTGCCTTTCCCTGTGTGATGAGCGGTTTGTGCACTGCAATCCGACTATGGTATCCCACTCTGTGGTGTTCTCGGCGGACCATTTTTGATGAAAATGGCTGCCCGTGCCCCAGGTTTAAATTTACTTACAGTCAATTGATCTGCAGTTGCTTGCCTGCTTTGCCGTGCACTTCAAAGTAATCCACGGATATCATTATCTTGGAGTATGCGCTTCCACTCTGCTGATGTCTTTCCCTCAGAGTTCCATGTCAACATCACCTTAGACACTATTGCTCATGAAACATCAGCAAGTTGAGCTGTCTCCGTCACTGAAGCTCCTGCCAAACGTGCCCCAACAATCACCCCTCTTTCAAAGTCACTGAGGTCTCCTATTGCAGCCGTGCTAGCCATAATTATAGGCAACCAAGCCTGTGCAGAATTTTTCCACATGACCCTAAGCATGCTGGAATGGTATTTGCTTGAGTAACATGTGGGCCACACCTGTGTGGAAGTCGTTGCTTTCAATATATTTGGTATCCCTTATCTACCCAGGTGTTTCCTTTTTTGGTCCTCTATCTATTAATGTATAAACCCCCTACTCTGATCCAAAGAATGCCACATAAAGCAGCCAAGAACATAATAAACATAATAATAATAATAATTATTATATTTATATGACTCTGAGAGAGAGAAAGGGGGAGGGGGATGAAAAGCAGCTACACAGAAGAGTATAAATATGTCTTCAGGCACTTTTAAAAAGATTCAACGGTCAATTTATTTCTCATTTAATTTGGGAGTTTGTTCCAAAGCTTTGAGGCAATTGATTGAAAGGAACTATGGTCCACCTTTCTGCCGAATTTATGTACAATAAGGGAAAGTGATGCTGTAGAAAGAAGTAAGTAAGGTGTTCTCTGCTGTGTGAAACATGATGAGATGTATGCTGGAAGAGAAGAAGACAAGGACTTGAACATTTGAAGAATTATTCTAAATTGTATTTTCTCTGCAACTGGGTGTCCAGTGTAATTGACTTTACATCGGAGTTACATGGGACCATTTGGGTTGCTCAAAGATCAGGCGAGAACACTTGTTCTGCACTTTCAGAAATCGAAATAAATCCTGTTTTGTGGTTCCATCAAGCAAGGAACATTGACAGTCTGGAGAGCACAAGTGCACAAACAACATTATGACAAGTATCGCTGTTCGTATACTTCATGATACGATTCAGATTATAGTTCTGCTAATTATGAGAGTGACATATCTGGGTGACCTGATCAGATGTCCTCATGTCATTAACAAACGTCACTTCTAAATTTTGCATCGTAAGGGGAATGAGGGATGTCCTGACCGTGGAAGCTGAAAGTATCATTACAAAGCTATTTCTAGTGGTTTGGTGAAGAAGTTATGAAGAATTAGGTTTTACGAGAATTCAGCTTCAACTTGCTACGTATCAGCCATACCTGTATGTCATTGAGGCAACTGGAGAGACGAAAGTCAGCGTAAGCAGCATCACCAGGTCTGGTTAGGTGAAAAATTGCACACAACTGAATATCATCCTCGTTTACAGTGGGATGCAAAAGTATGAGTCCAGCAGGAAATTTATAAATTGAGATGTGAAAACAAAATAAATCATTGCAATATGGAATCAAAAACACTTTCAAGGGATTTTCATTAACTCTTCAGGACATAACAACATTCGATACTACAACCCCATTCGGTAGAGCGCATACCTCCGCCAAGCTCAACAGTTTACGTTTTGTGTCCCACTGATAGGCCGGATCTGCATCCGGACGTGAGCAAAAATCAAATTGGCTTGTTCTTGTCATCCAACCAACTCATCCAACCACTTACAAGGCTTTAATCCACAGTCTGATGGAGTACTGCTCTCCCCTCTGGGGTGGTGCTCATGCGTCACACCTAGCTCGACTTCATGCTGTGGAAGCCAAGACTTTTATGATCATTGGTATCTCCCGCAATGAAGCTGAGGCTTTGCATCTCTCGCTCTCACATCGCATGAAGGTCGGTGGTCTTTCTGTGTTCTACCGTCTTCTCTCCAGCTTTGCCCCCCCCCCACGCTGTCTGTGATATGCCCCCCCCCTGTATTTCCACAGGGGGCTCATGGTCTGCCAAAAGCCCCCTTCTGATGAAACTGCGAAAATCAAGAATTACTGCTCACCTTCACGCTTTCATGTCTCTTTTTTCCTGCGTCTGGGACAAACTTCAATCCCACTCCTCCCCTCTAGGTCTTCGAAATGTACCATTTCAAAAGTCTGTGGTATGACTCGGCCTGGGTCGAATCTCGGAATCGAACTGCCGATATCCCAGGCTCAGAGCAAACCCTCGAACCATGATGTCACCGTTGCCACAAGCAGAGCATGTTTGTAAACAAATGTAAACAAATACATTGTCCAGAAAGGTCGTGTCTTATTAAAGCTCATCGTTGAGGCCTTAAGCATTATTTAAAATAAAAATATAAAATTACATGACGTCATTGTAATATTTGCACAATCCTGGATCAAAGATGAGCATTGACAGTTTGAGATGTACAGTGCGGTCCACAGAACACATCCAGTCAACAAGCGTTTACTTTCGGTTCTGCATTGATTACCATGTCATAGTTTATTCAACTCGGCTCAGTGGTGTAATGGTTCGAGTGTTGGCTTTGTGTACGGGATGTCAGTGGTTTAAACCCGACCCCTGCTGAGTCATTCCATAAACTTTCAAAATGGGGCCATGCTGTTTCCTTGCTCGATGTTCTTCATGTAAAAAGGATAGAGAGTGGACAAACAACCATATGTTGTCAACCACAGTGCAAGCTTTGAAGGGCCTAATGGCCTCCTCCCGCATTAAAGCATCTTGTGAAGGAACTCGTATTATAACATGTCTTTTAATGCTTGTTTGCCCTTTTGCAGCTTTAACATGCCAACCATTTTTGTTACATTTGCCGAGCCATTCAGATCCTTCAGAGTGCGCCCACTGTGCATGGGTTTTATTTAATTTGCATGCAGCCTGTGGCTGCTTGGCTGCATCATTTTCTAGGGGTGTGGCTGTGCCACTGATGCAACGTCCCCATTACCAGTAAGCTGGTAGTCATTTTGCCGATCGCAGAAGGATGACGGGCTGAGTCAACCCTCCTGGTGTTAATTCATCGGTGTGACAGGGGCTTGAACTCAAGACCCGCAGATCTTAAGCCAGCCACCCCAACCGTTCAGCCAACACCAGGCTCTGCATATGGGGGTGTACCTGTACTGTATGGGGCCCTGTTCTAACACAGAAGTCACAGCAGTTAAATGGAGGTCATTCGGTCTTCCACATTGGTATTCACATTTCTACACCCAGAATTTTAGTTTGATTTTTGACATGTGAAAAGCATGGTATGTATTTCTTCAATTTATTTTGTGAATCATTTTTACAATCAATGAGCTAATTGAACATAAAATGCAGTTTCTCTGATTGAGGTACGTCTTCCTTTTCTTCATCTTCTCCATCTTAAGCTGATGATGTGTGCAAGTGGAATCCAATGCTCTGCTCCTCAGATTTGTGCATATGCCTTCACATTATATTCAGTCATCTATCCTGTGACCTCTCGGATCATTTAAGATGTCATGCTGTCTTTCCGCAGGCAAATAGACTTACCTGGTGGTGTCTGTCTACTGTCCGATCCAAGCTAGGACAATAATTTAGAATTTGATCAGGACAGGGTGCCGGCGATAACTTGCTTACTCTCCATTGAAAGGCACCTCGGGATCTTTAACGTCAACCATCAATGAATGCTACCAGACGGGTGACCCGGCTTAACGTCCATCCCAGGGACGATGCACGTATTTATACCTCGCCTTGCCAACAAAACACCATGATGACAGCTTTCAGCTGGGTCGAGTTTCAAACCCAGGATAGACAGCTCAGGTGACCTCGAAGCTATCCGACCAATCGTGCAGTAACTGTTCCATTTTTCGATTGAAATCTTCAACTCTTATACGGCAGGTTCCGCTTCTTGGAGTATGATTCCCTTCTTACAAATAAACTACCTTGCATTCTGTAATAATTTAGGTATATTTCTTCATATTTTAGTATTATTGGACATCAAACTGAATTGTTTCGAAACTTCATCAATTGTTTCTTGACAATGAACATGCCATTTATGTCTTGCTTAGTTGCGTGTTGATGCGCTTTTGGATTTCAGAACGGTTCGTTGATTTAAAATGGATTATTTGAATTTCGATTATCCTGTTTGCTGCTTCTGCTCAGTACGTCTACGTATATGCAGCCGTGAAATTTTTTTTGGATACATACTCTTCTGTAGGTCTGTCCGCCTGGCTGAAGTTTAAAATGTCGAAATCTCAAGTTCAATAAGGTACCATGTTGAAGATTGAAACTTGTGGCCTTGTTTTGCTAATGTCTGCTTTTGAGACCAGATGTCGTCAGCACCTATGTTCTGAAACCAAGCCTGCCTGGCAATAGCCAAGTTTTCACTGTTACCGTTTTGACTTGGCAGGCGGATACCACCCAGTGCGCATTGGCGACCTGTTCAATGGGCGCTACCATGTTGTACGGAAGCTTGGTTGGGGACATTTTTCAACCGTCTGGCTCTGCTGGGACTTGCAGTAAGTTTTGAGAAATTTGTGCTTTTTGGGGGAAATATGTAGAGCGTTCACCTTGGAGAGGGAAAAAAACATTTGGTGGGCATTTCTTGGGAAAAGTTGGCATTTAAATGTTGCATGTTCGTTGTTGAAAGAATGAATATGCCAAACAAAACAAGCATCACAATATTGATGGGGGTGCATATCGGATAGAAGAGTGTTTGGAAAACAGATGATTGTCATAATGATGTTTAAAAGGTCAACTTTATGGTATATCTTTGTTGTGTTTGTTTTGTTCTTCTTTCAAAATGACCACTTTGCTGTGCTTCTGGTCTGCTCGTGGCAGGTGTAAACGATTTGTGGCAATGAAAGTAGTAAAGAGCGCACAGCATTACACGGAGACAGCACTTGACGAGATAAAACTCCTCAAATGCGTGAGTCTCGGCCTCTTGGCAGTTGTGATGCAGACAATGGTGCTCAGATCACAAAAGAAAAATGTACATTTGTTTTTCTGAACTATTTTTGTTTTGTACCACTACAGAAAGGTAAATTGTGCATGTTTGCCATGAAATATTGTGTTAGTTTTGTAACACCAAGCATTTTTGGGGGTTTTTTGACTTGCCAAATAGATCCACACCGTTGCCTTAATTTACCCAACTGAAATGGCTCAGCCAACTACTTTGAAACACTGAACCTTTCTTTGAAGGTGTTGTGGTTCTGTGGAATGAAAAAGTAAAAATTATTGAAAAGCAGGTCATGCTGATGCTGTCAGGTAATTGCTACAGCATATATTTAGATGAAAAGGAATACTAAAGGTTTGTACGGGGCCTGGGCATCCTTGAAAAGCATGGAATTTTGTTACCTGGAATTCACAGTGTTGAAAGCATGAATTTTTGTCTTGTTACCCAAAAGAACCAGGAAAATGCATGGAAAAATTATTAGAGGACAGAGTATTGACTTCTTCCTGGTTTAAATTCTTCATCGGCTTCATTTTATACAAAACTGCACTCGCAAAAATACCCGTCACCAGTGACGGGAAAAGTTTAAGTTAATCGTTCAATTTAAATTATTTTATGCACTTTAGAAAGGTTAATTATGTTGCACTCTTGGTTTCATTCAGAGCCAAAGTTCTGATCTACTTACACCGCCCACCGTGAAATGGTGGTGAAACATCGGGTGACGGAGGTTGGATTTGTCTGAAAAGAGTGCAAAATATAGCTTTTTTTTTTTTTTAACTTCTGCCACCGAAGGTGAAGGAGGTTATGTTTTCACCTCTGCCTGTTTGTTACTTGCAAAATTGAAGATTTTTCAAGTATATTGGTCAGTCAATTTTGTTATTCTGTCTGTCTGTCAATCGCCTATAGGTCACAAATTAAAACCGGTCTTCACGAAGTTTCACCAACTTGTAGAGGTGGTCTCAACTGAGAAGCCGATTGATTTTGAGGTCAAAGGTGGTCTTGAGATCAAATTTCTAAAATCGTCGTTTTTCATCCGATTGACTTGACGTTTGAACAAGATTTGCACATTGCATCGCTGGATTGGTAAACCAACTATGATTGAGATCAAAAGGTCAACTCAAGGTCAAACTTCTAAAATCATCAATTTCAATCAGAAAAAAAATCAATTTTCATCAGATTGACCTGAGCTTTGATTAAGATTATACAATTTTAATCTTAATGAAATGGAAAATTTCATGTATCCATGGCAACCATTGGAGAGTGGCATGGACTTTGCAAGTATCGTGCTCTGCATGACATCTTTTTCTTGTTAGTTTGTCTGCTGTCTGTCTGTTTATGTGCAGGATATCTCAAAAATTTGGGGACGGATCTGGATGAAATGTTGTGGGCAGGTTGGATGTGTAACAAGTATCAACCGATTAGACTTTGGTGAAGAACCGATTCCGGATCCAGATACGATAATTATTTAATTTTCAGTCATTCTTCACCATTGAGAGATGGGGCCAAAAACGACATGGATATCTCGCATGATATTTCAAAAATGTATTGGGCCCGATCTTTTCTCGTGGATCAGGCATTATGTGGCGGAGGTATCCGCTCTACCGAGTGCCCTTCTCATTTTGCCGACTTCAGAAGGATGACGGGCTGAGTCAACCCCCACCTGGTATTAATTCAATGGACAAGTGGGATTTGAACTCAGGACCCTCAGATCCCAAGCCCACCACCAGGCACATACTTCAACTGAAATAAAATAATGATTTTAAAGGTCATATTAAAAAAAAATTCTGGAAGTTTAGCACCGCTGAAGAAATGTGATATACCACCTCCAAATACTACAAAACTTGTTTTTTTTTTCAGAAGAATTTAGAAGGTGATTTTTGTTTTACAGTGTTCAAGTATATCATCAAATTGAAATAAAATTAAGATTGTTAAGGTCGTATAAAAAAAAACGAATTCCGGAAGTTTACCGCCATTGACACAGTGGCTTTCACACCACCTTATCTAACACGCTGCATTCGTTCTTGGTGCCTGTTGCTTGCATCCTTCGTGGCATCCTTGAAAACAGTAAGTTTCATGTTTGGAATGATTTTCAATTTTGTTTGACTGCCAGGCAGGCAGACGGAGTGAAAAAATAATTATCTCACTCCTCCTCTGTGCATGTGCTATCGGGACAAATTTGGAGCCAAAGTACTGCTAAACTACAGGTTCGTTTTCCGATTCATATTCCGATTTGTGTTCAAAATAAAACATTCAATCGAAATTAAGTGGTTTCTCGATGATAAACTGGCGTTTATGGATGCTTTATTTTTGTTTAACCCCACTTTTCGCTTCGCGTGCACGGGGTAAAAAGAAGGCTGGGGGTGATGTCAAGGCACTGAACATATTGGCTGAAGAGATGGCAGAGAGCACAGAGGCTTCAGGAAATATGACGCCCTTCGCAAAGTCGAGAGCACAGTTACGAAAAGGTGCAAAACAGAAGTTTGAGGCATTGAAAAAGCTGTAGAAGAGCATAACTTCATCACAAGAAGCGGAGTTTCCCACTCAGAAATATTTGGGTGTAAATTGATTGGAACAGGAAGTTGATAAAATGGAACACGAATGGATGTTGTATTTGTTTCATTGTCCCTGAATGTAATGGGGTCGTATGATCAAATTTAATTGCTACAAAGTTTGATTAGAATTTGACCCGAAATTTTGGGGGTGATCAAATTATTTGAGATCTTAATGGTATGCAAACTTCCCCTTTTATGTATTTGCTGTGGTTTCAATTGAAAATGTATTTTCTCGACCTACCTCCCAGTAAAAAGTCACCCTTTTTCACCCTCGACGAGGTCACCCTCGTCAAACTTCATGATGGTGGTCACGTTAGATCACTGTTGCAGATAAGTCAAATTCGGGGTTTTGTGAAGAACAGAAAAATTCTGTGCCTTCGATGAAGCTGGGTTTGATATGCAAATGGGATTTTTCACCCGAAACACTGAAATGTTTCAGAGCACATCGACTGCGACATCATTTGGTGAGGAACATTCAAGTTTCTTCAGGATTTTGTTGATAAAAACCAAGGAGCGCAGTAAATTACACTTGATTCGGTGTATGTGCTGTTATTTTAGTTTGCCGTGCTGTGAGCTGGAGGCGGTCCAAATATGTTCATTTCAAACGGTGTTTGGTTCAAACAAAAAAGTAATTTACTACTCATCCCCATCCACCCACAGCACACGGACAGACGTGTTTCGTATCTGAAATGGCTGTCAGGAAATTTGCCGAAACCTGTCTCGCAATCAGCTGTATTTGGGTTCAACTGGCCTGGAAATGGGAGGCTATTTTATACAGGCCAAGCTGTACGAGCCCTGAAGACATTTGCTTTGTAAAGCGTGCTCGAGGTTGAGCAGGAATATTACGGAATACTCGTGTCTGTGAACGTTCGTGTTGATCTGCATTGGTGGGACAAGATAAATATTGAAGTTTATTGTTGAAAGTTGATAAAAGTATGTTAACTGCCCATGGGAAGCGAGGTGTCGCTGACGATTTTGAACATTAGTGCTTTGTCGGAGCAAAATAAGGAAATGTGACTGGTGAGAGGATGATAAATGTTGGGTGCTCGTCCAATGATCGAAGGGTCCATCCTTAATACTTGATCCATTCATTTTGATCTTTGTCCGCCGAGCTTTGATCCTGTCCCTTCGATCTTTGATTGGAACCCAACATTTTATAATCCTACCTTCACCCACATTTCCTTTTCTTGCTCCGATGAAGGTTTAATGCTGAAAACGTCGGGTGCACCCCATTTCCCATGGGAGTGAACATACCATGTTGACTTTTAGTTGATAAATTGAGCAGGAATATGGACAGGTTAAAATAGATCCTATTTCTCAATGCCTTGAAACTGCAGTTGTGTTTTTTTTTAATTTTAATAAAGTTCCAGCACACCATTTTTGATGCAATATATACAGAAATAATTGTGACCAGTCACATCATATAACAGCCTGTTGTTGGCTTAGTGGTTAGGGTGGCTGGCTTAGGATCCGAGGGTCCTGAGTTTGAGCCCTGTTGGCTGCCGAATTAACACCAGGTGGGGTTGACTCAGCCTGTCATCCTTCTGAGGTCAGTTAAATGAGTACCAGTGTACTGGTGGAGGGGCACAGCATCAGTGGTGCAGCCGTGCTTCCAATAAATGATAGCTACCTGGCAGCCAAGCTGCCATTAGCAACAATAACAACAACAACATCATATAACTACAAATTTATACTTTACTACAGCAAGCATAATATAAGAGTTATTGATCAAACCAGCTTTCATATACTTCCCATGAAACTTTTGTGGCACCAGTTTATCATTCCACTTCTAAAAATGGTTCATCTTGACACCTTTCCCAAAACGAAGAAACATCTCACATCTGTCCTTTTTTGGACATTCACATTTCCAGGCCTTGGATACGGCAAGCTAAGCCTGTATGTGTAAATATTATGTAATATACATGTATATTGTTACGTACATGGGAAAGGGAAGGGGCCAGCAGGGATATATAAGTGTTTTAGAGAACTGGCCACTGTTTGTCTTTGTGCTATCTGCTTCACTTTGGCAGTGTGGAGTTTTGTAGTCAGGTGTGTGAGGCCATCTGTCAATCATTTTGAGCAGCGGCTGTCCTACAAATGCATGTTTACTTGTTTTACCACCCCCTTTCATTTTAGGATTGAAACCTAATGCACCTCCCCTTTCCGCTTCACCATACTCCTCCACCATACTCAATCCATAGTCCAATTTCCATCTCTGCCAAGATGTTTGAGCCTTGTTTGACAAGTGCAATGTTGGGGGGGGGGGGATCGTTTCACTTGGCACATGGACCTGTCGTGGTGGGTGGTGCGAGACCCCGCCTCGTGTCTAAGGACTGCAACCTATAAGTAAAAATACGTGGTAGTATGAGTCGGATTGAAGGAGAGCGAAGAGGAAGAGTCAGCTAAGGGAGACAGCCAGAGACTGAGAACAAAAGCAAGTTTGCGACCGAGTTGGCATGACACCATACACAAGCCCCTCACGTCTCCGTACTAGCCTGCTCGCACCTCCTGTGGATGCACTCGCAAAGACTCCATCCTCCCATTATTTTCTTCTGCCCCACCCTCCCCACATCACTTGAGATTATTTTAAAATTTGCACACTGTAACCTGTTTTGCTCCAACGAAGGGTTAACACCCGAAACGTCAGCTTCTCCCTTCTTCTCACAGTGGGTAGCATACCTCATTAAACATCCCATTGATTTCATCCATTGTTCTGCATGTTGATCGACACAGATTGACATTGCCCTTCACCATCAAGACTAGTTCTTCATTCTGCAGTCCTCATATCATCTTGGTTTTACTTCCTCTTTTCCTGTTGCGTGCACCACGGGATGAAATGACACCTGTCCGTCAGCATACAAGCCAGGGGAGCAGGAATTTCAATCAGATATCATGTTTTCTTCTTCTTTTGTCTTTTTTTTTCCTGGTTTTGCGATTGTTGTGAATTGGAGTCCAAAACGTATTCGTCACAAGGAATTTTGTATCATTTTTATCGTTAAAAAAGATAAAACAGGCAGAAAAGATGTGAAGCAGACAGCACAAAGTGTAGCATACATGTCGCTACGCTTGCCGGGCCATCACCCAGGATCCTTAAACTTCATAATGCACAGTGCCCTCAGAAAGTATTCACACCCCTCGACTTTTATCACATTTTCTTGTGTTACAGCCTGAATTTAAAGGGGATTAAATTTAAATGTTTTTTCACCGATTTCCACAAAATACCCCATAATGACAAAGTGAAAACAAGTTTTTACAAAATTTTACAAGTTAATTAAAAATTAAAAGCTGAAATGTCTTGCATCAATAAATATCAAACCCCAGCACCTTTGACAGCGATTATAGCTTCGAGTGTTCTTGGGTATATCTGTCTCAGCTTTGCACATCTGGATTTGGGGATTTCCTCCCATTCTTCCTTGTAGATTTGCTCAAGCTCTGTCACATTGGATGGGGAGCGTCGGTGAACAGCAATCTTCAAGTCTTTCCACAAATATTATCAATGTGATTCAAGTCTGGCCTTTGGTTGGGCCACTCAAGGGCTTTCACATTCTTGTTCTGAAGCCATTCCAGTGGATGCTTGGGGTCATTGTCCTGTTGTAATGTAAATCTTCACCACAGTCTTAGGTCATATGCACTCTGAAGCAGGTTCTCCTCAATGATTTGCCTGTATTTGGCTCCATTCATTGTTCCCTCTATCCTTACAAGTCCCCAGTCCCTGCCACTGAAAAGCATCCCCAGAGCATGATGCTGCCACCAGCATGCTTCATGATGGTGATGAGCAGTGATCTGTTTCTGCCAGATGTAGTGCTTTGCATGTAGGCCAAATAGCTCAATTTTCATCTCGTCAAACCACAGAATATTTTGCCTCATGCTGTCAGAGTCTTTCACCGTCCTTTTTGCAAACTCCAGGTGCGCTGTCATGTGCCTTTTTCTCAGGAGTGGCTTCCCTCTGGTCACTCTCCCATGAAGCCAAGATTTGTGAAGCGCTGCAGAGATTGTTCTCCTCACAGGTTTTCCCATGTCAGACAAGGAACTCTGTCATTCAGTCAGAGTGGTCATTGGGTTCTTGGTCACCTCGCTGACCAAGGTCCTTTTTGCCCGGTTGCTCAGTTTGGTCGGACGGCCAGCTCTAGGAAGAGTCTGGGTCGTTCCATATTCTTTCAATCTCCTAATGATGGAGCTCACGATGCTCTTGGGAACTTTCAACACTCCAGAAATTGTTTTATACCCTTCCCCAGATATATGCCTCCTCACAATTCTATCTCAGAGTTATACGGACAGTTCCTTTGACTTCATAGTAGAGTCTCTGCTCTGACATGCACTGTCAACTGTGGAACTTTATATAGAAAGGTGTGTTTCCTTCTAGATCATGTCGAATCGAGTGAATAGGCCACAGGTGGACTCCAATCAAGTTATAGAGATATCTCAAGGATGATCAAAGGAAATTCACACCCCTCGACTTTTATCACATTTTCTTGTGTTACAGCCTGAATTTAAAGGGGATTAAATTTAAATGTTTTGTCACTGATTTCCACAAAATACCCCATAATGACAAAGTGAAAACATGTTTTTACAAAATTTTACAAATTAATTAAAAATTAAAAGCTGAAATGTTCAATGCATCAATAAATATTCAACCCCAGAACCTTTGACAGTGATTACAGCTTCGAGTGTTTTATACCCTTCCCAAGGGGGTATAAAACACTCAATGAGTGTTCTTGAGCTCAATTTGGAGTGTCATGGCAAAGAGGTTAAATACTTATTGAGTCAAGACATTTCAGCTTTTAATTACAGCGCGTGTGCTGTATACAATTGCACCGAGTTTGAAATGTCCCCGGTGTCTAGCACGTCTCCAGTGTCCCCTGTCCCCCCCCCCCCCCACGTGCCTCAAGACAGCCAATGACGGCCGTCCGGTAGATGCAGTGCGTAACCGAGACGGAAATAGCGAGAATTGACGGAAATACCCGAGTATTTCAATGGAAATTTGTGAAACTAATGTGTTTTTATGTGAAAACCATTTAATTTATTGCTTGATGGGGAAAAAAAAACAAGAAACGTGCCCCTCTCATGTACGAACGAATGAAAGACGTCATTTCCGCCCACCATGGCATTTCGTGCCAAAAGACGTCATTTCCGCCCACCATCGCATTTCGCGCCAAAAGATGTCATTTCCGCCCACCATCGCATTTCGCGCCGAAAGACGTCATTTCCGCCCACCATCGCATGTCGCGCCGAAAGATGTCATTTCCGCCCACCATCGCATTTCGCGCCGAAAGATGTCATTTCCACCCACCATCGCATTTCGTGCCGATCGCCGAATGCTGAAAGCTAAGTTCTTCTTATGCTATCATTCTTTTGCGTCCCTCTGCCACGCTGTATCAAACTATTTCATTCCTTCTGTTATATATATAAAGGTGCTTCTCACAATATTAACAAGATTTTTACATTTCAAATATTAAGTACGCTTTTTAATTGTTTTTCAACTGAAAAAGCATAAATTGCATATTTTAACATTAGTGTACTCATTTGCTTCACCACACGCACTGTATTGAAGGATTTCACTTGTTTTTAATTAATTTGTAAAAATTTCTAAAAACATGTTTTCACTTTGTCATTATGGGGTATTATGTTTAGATTGGTGAGAAAAAAATTAATTTAATCAATTTTAAAACTCAGGCCGTAACACAACAAAATGTGATAAAAGTCGAGGGGTGTGAATACTTTCTGAAGGAATGACATGGACATGAGCTCTTCCAAAGATTCTGGAATGTAAAGTTGTGCTTTTATCCCTTGAAATAACTTTATATGAAACAAGTGGGCATCACCAGCATGTTAATGTTTTTTTTTTTTGCATGATCATCTCTTGCATCCTCTCCTTGCGTGTTGATTGAAGCATAGTCCACATGAACTTTATGAAGTTACTGGGAAAGGTTAAATGTGACCTGTACTATAGACTTGATTGTTTGTTTGACTTATCGTCATGTAAATTGGCAGCTTATTCTTATACTTGGCATCCTTCATTTAAGGAGGCCATGTAAAAAAAAAAATTGTGCACATTTATTTATTTATTTTGGGAGGACGATGGGGGGCAAGGATGTAGATTCCCTGGAGGATGGAATTTCAATACAATGTCCACTGCATGTAGAATACTGTATATGTATCTGTTATAACAAGAAGATTCTGGCTTTTTAAGGAAAGTCTTTTCTTTTTCTTTTTACAAAAGGTACCAACCATGAGATCTTTAACATTTAAACCCTAAATACAAAGAGGAGGACTAGCAAGTTATATCCCCATCTGAATAACGACATGTTTCGAGATAATGTCCCATGACCCCACTGTATCAAATCGGCAGTTTTTGGTGAAGTGCAATACTGTTGCGAATTTGGAAGCTTACTCCACACAACAGCCAGGTCCTATAGATCAGCTATATCGGTAAGTATGTGTTTATAGTTGGGGTCTCGTCCTATGTTTAATGGGTGATTAATTGTACGTGCGCTGTGTTATTTTATAGTTAGGATTTTTAGATTTTAAACTTGACAATGACAATGACACCTGCTTTCGCTTCCTTCCACCATCCTCCACCGGTACCATTGCATGCGTGCGTGTCAGCACGTATGTGGGCGGAGTCCAATGTGCCAGGCGGGGTTTCTTTGGACACTGGCATCTTGGATTTCACTCCAAATACGGGCATGGCACCCCTCTCAGCCAATCGGAGGGGTGCGAGCACGTCTGCCGCCTCTCGGCCAATGGGGAGCCAACACAACATATTGCTGCTCGACTTCCTGGTTGAGGGGTGGAGACATGAGCACCCCCCCCCCCAACCAATCTCGGACGGCCGGGAGATCGCCCGACACGCCTATCCAATGAGGTCGGAATGACGTGAGATGGATCCCTCCCACCTGTCAAGGAAAAGGAATAATCGTGTGGGGGACGACCCAGTGAAAGAGTCGGAGGGTTCGTTGGTTGAGGCTGAGAGAGTCTTCCCGCCGTGAATCGCCTGCCTGCGAGCCGGAGGAGAATCACTTGCCTGCCTGCCTAGTTGACTTGCTTTGCCTGCCTCGTCGCCTGTTTTTGCCAGTGGAGCGTGCCAGCGCTCGACGCTATCCTCCGTACCTGGTACTTGGAGCGGAATCGTGTTGTGGGTTCGAGTCCCACCGTCCCGATCGTCGAGAACCGTACGAAGCGGGAAGGTCCAAGCCAGGCTCTTACCTCCAGCTCACCTTCCCTCCAAGCTGGGGGTATCAATAAAGGCCGCGGCCACAATTTCTTTTGGGGGTGTTTCTACCTTTTGGGGGTCTGTGTGTAGGCCTGTCTTTTAAGTAGAAACGTTTAAGTGCCGTGTGTGTAAATTGCATTCCTTTTATTCGGTTAACTCTGCCTTCTTGTGTGCTCCCCTGCTCCGTTATAAATAAATATCCCTTTTGTTAAATGTTCCAGCTCGTTTCTGTGTTTCTTTCATTGGCTTAGCACGGTTTGTGTTGAGAAATAGCGAGGCAGTAAATTGTTCATTTGGACCGACAGGCCTTGGTAACCTCCGCTAGGGTTACACACGGTTCAGGCACGGTAACGGCTTGTTCCGCTCGAGGTCCGTCGAGGATGTGAATTCCCCGGTAGCTTTTCCACGTGGGCAATTAGGTATACTGGTGTGGGCCCGTAGGTGCGGGCCCGTAGGTGCGGGCCCGTAGGTGCGTGCCCGTAGGTGCGTGGCAGTATGTGCAGCTTCGTTCCTTCACTCTCATAAACGACGACTGGATTGGGGCATCTTGTCAATTAGATTGGACCAACCGTATCATAAATGGCCATAACCTGGGAAACATACTCAGGTCCCCAGCGTCAATTGTGACGTCATATCCAACGAAGAAGAAGAATTATGATGCCCCCTCTCTCTCGCCCCCCCTCTCTCACCCCCTAGTCTCGCCCCTCCTCTCTCCCCCCTTCTCTCTCGCCCCTCTCTCTCGCCCCTCTCTCTCGCCCCTCTCTCTCGCCCCACTCTCACCCCCCTCTCTCGCCCCTCCTCTCCCCCCTCTCTCGAATTGTGACGCCCCTCTCTCTCACCCTCCCCTCCTTGAAAAGGCACATACTCAGGTCCCGAGCGTCGATTGTGACGTCATACCAAACGAAGAAGAAGAACAATTGTGACGTCAATCGTGCAAAAAATAAATAAATAAATAAACATTAATTGTGACGTCATTCGTGATGTCATAGCACCGTGTCCTGTGATTGGTTGACAGACGTTATTGGTCATTATTGGTTGACAGACAATATATAGGTCGTTATTGGTTGACAGACATTTGTCATTGTATCACATTATTCTTTTTATTACTGCGAATTATTGTGCTATTATTATTATTAATATGCTGTTATCATTATTCTGAGATATCTTTGGGAAAAAATGACATGATAAGGTGGAACGACACTTCAGCTGCGATATATACACCTTTCCAACACTGAAAAAAGCAACAAAATGGCCGTAACTTGGGAACCGCTCGTCCGATTAATATAAAACCTTGAAAAGGCACATCCGCGGGTCCCCGGCAATATTCCTGGCAAGTTTCAATGAGATCGGACCGGCGGTTGTCGAGAAACGGCGGTCACAGACACAGACAGACACACACACACACACACACATTGCTGGAATTATAGATAGATTGAAGTTTGGCAATTGACCCTACCCCACGCGGTCGAATTACTGGTGATTCATGGTCCAGTAAGGGACCCGTGCCTTTCGGACTTATCCGAGGGTCACGACCTAAATTCCGTTGTGTTCGGTGGAGCCGACTCTACTGCTCCCTCTAGCGGTCGTGCTCGCCATCGATTCCCGGCCCCGCAACAATACCACCAGGGAGTGAACTGCGATGAGGCAACTCAATTACAAGCTTGCTATCAATTTAGCTACCCATTTACCCCAATTATCCCCACCAACTGAAGCTCTGAACAAATAATCTTGTTCATCAGACAAGTCTAAATTTAAAACAGAATATTTGGCTGACACATGGCATCTCCAGGCAACCTCACCACTACTACTACTACTACTACTACTACTACTACTACTACTACTACTACTACCAATCTGCATGCACAGCTAAGGGGTATAGCATCCCCCCATTTGGGGTTCGACCCTTTTGCACTTCCTTCCTTTGGGGCGTGGGGAACATGAGATTAGGACAGAAATTTTGAATATTTTTTGTTCATGGTGTCAGCAATTGCTCGCCTCCTCTTCACAAAGAACATTGTGAGATCTTTGACATCCACCAACTAATACCGTCAGGTGGGTCACCAGTTTAATGTCCATCTGAGGGACGGCACACACACTGATGAATAATCCTGCCTGTGAAATATCGGGATGACAGTTTATAGCTGGGTCGGGATTCAAACCCAGGTTAGACAGCTTGGAGGCGAGTGTGCGTACCTCTTGGCCATCCTGATAGCCAGTTAACATTCGTCTCAGGCCAGTTGTCTCGTGAATTTATTTGGCAAACTGTCTTGCATTCAGCCTTTTGATGTTAATATAACTTTAAGAAAAGGTTTGCACCCAAAGTTTTAAAGAAAAGGTCATTGTTTTTTTTTTCTAACCTCACTACGCACACACACACACACACACACACACACACACACACACACACACACACACACACACACACACACACACACACACACACACACACACACACACACACACACACACACACACTGTGGTTTGTGTGTTCAGGTGCGAGACAGTGACCCCACGGATCCTAACCGAGGCAGAGTTGTGCAACTGCTTGATGACTTCAAAATCAGTGGTATTAACGGCACTCGTATCCTTTTTGCTTTCTTGTTAAACCCCACGGACTGAAATAGCTACAATATATGTCATAATTGCAACTCGAATCGTCATGAGGGAAGGACAGGATGGGTCATTGGATAATCTGCTTTTCACAAAGATGAATCACTTGTCCCAATCCCCACATGCCACAAAATGTGATTTAAATTGATATCTTGCTGCTGCATATGCAGTGATTAGCTGCAGAATCTTTTTTTCTGCACATTGAATATTCCTTGACGGAGAGCGAGGGCTATTTTCCGCAGCAATAATGAATCATCTCATATTCATATTCATAAATACACAATTTTGTACACAAATGATGTCACTTTTAATTCAGAAGTGTAGGCTCATGGGGGAGCTACTTTATATCACTGAGTGCAGCAAGTTCATACATTGATCGAGGGTTGAAGGGGAACATGCAGATGAAGATAACACATTGACATATCATAGTTGTTCTCCATCTTTCATGAGCCTCGATTTGTATTTTTTTTTTTAAGTTGAGTAGTTAAGTGGCAAGAAGAAAGGGAAATAAAAAAGAGAGAAGGGGGTCAGTGAGCATCAAGGTCTACCATAACAGGGGTGGTTATGGGAGAAAGCATCAGATGAATGAAGGGCAGCACTCTTGGAAAAAGTTTGAGGGAGAAGTATGCACAACAAATCTGGGGAGTCGGTTTCACAGATGAGAGAATTGATGGATGAAGAAATAAGGTGAGCATCCACCTTGGATTTGGGAGAGGATAATGACCAAGGATGAATTTCTGGAAAAATTTATCGTCTCGGGACTGGAAGTGGACAGAGGGTGAGTGAAGTGAGTGAGTGAGTGAGTGAGTGAGCCCAGAAGTGAGGCAATATAAAACAGAGTCCACCGGCAAGAAACAGACCCTGGAATTTAGTCTTCTGCAATAATAAGATTGGCCCTAAAGCACTTCCTTGGGATACACCGGCCTCAAGAAGAAGGCTATAAGACAGAATGCCATCAAGAGCAACTCGTTGTTGAATATAACACACATTTACACCCACTCACTCACTGATATAACCAGGTAACAATTGAAGGAGGGTCCTGTGGATACCATAAGGTGATAGTAGAAGTCGGAGTCGGTTGAACAATTGAAGGAGGGTCCTGTGGATACCATTAGGTGATAGCTTGGAAATAAGGCTGGGTGTCAGACACTATTGAAGGCTCAAGAGATGTCTGGAGAGATGACTCTGACCTGTTGTTGAGATTGAAAGTATCCATTTTTCCTAAGACCTCTCAATCTCACAAATGGATATCAGTGCACTTTGCTTCATTGTTTGGTCTTCTACGATGATAGTTGTGGTCTTCTCACTCTGGGACGGCTGTTTATAATCGGATCGTATTCCTTTGGAAATCAAATCCTTTTGGGTTAAATCTCAACAAATTTGACACGAAATGGACGACCATTTTCAAAACATACTGGAGGATCCTCCAATGTCCATCGAAGGGACAACTCCTTTAACATGCCTTTTGAAAGGACCACAACATGCGGCGTCCTACCAGTGGAGCATTAAGATGGCAGTTTGTAGTCAGATCGTATTCTGCTAAGAATCAAACCAAGAATCGACAGCTCAAAGGTAAATATGCTACTTCTGAGCTATCATGTCAGCATAGCTCAAAAGTGAAAGATATTGTTTACAAATCTGAACTGTGCAAAGTCCTGCTACTTCACTTCCTTGATATTCCACGGTACAGATGTCTGCATGGTGTTTGAGGTCCTGGGGCACCACTTGCTGAAATGGATTATCAAGTCCAACTATCAAGGTCTACCGATCACATGTGTGAAAAACATTATCAGACAGGTGAGACTATTCTTTCGGATGCACCAAACTTTTAAACAAAATTGGTATTTGTTCTTGTAAAGAGAAAAAGAGAAACAAACTGGCATTCATTATTGACGTATGTCACACTTTGGTTGTCTGTGGTTTGAGTGTATGTTTAATTTAAAAGAAAGTCAATAATAATTTTTCTGCACTCGATGTCCATTTCATGCTTTCTGAGTAAAATGCACTTTTTCATTGAAACAAATGGTTGCTTTTTCTGACAATATTTAAATGAATTAATATTTTGCTGAAATTTTTACCTCCGTCTCCAAAAGTGGATGAAGGTTGTGTTTTCACACCTGTCTGTCTGTCTGTCTGTCTGTCTGTGAGCAGGTTATCTGAAAACGTAATGGATGGATTCAGCCAAAATTTGATGGAGAGTTTGGGTGTGTGACAAGGCCTAATTGATTAAATTTTTGTAAAGATCCGAATCTGGATCGGAGAATTTTTAATTTTTTTTGAGGTCATTCTTCAAGGGGCTGTCACACCTTGACGTTTTAGCCAGCGTATGCCGACGTATGAAAAATTTGGCGAATACGCTGGCACACATCGAATACGTTATGGGTAAGTTTTGTATACGTTAAGAGCACGCTGAAGCACGCTGGCACACGTCGTAGTACGCCGAACTCGTCGACAAATTTTGTGCATGCTCAAAATTTTTCGACGTATGCCAGCCTATGACTCACACCTTCCGCATACGCTGGCCATAAGTTGTAGGCACGTTTCGCGATCGTTGACACACGTCGACACACGTTACTTGTAAGTTACTCATAAGTCAAAACACGTCGAGGTAATGTTTAGCGTACCCGAAACTTATTTCTAACCTATGAGTAACGTGCTTTGAACCTATGTGTAACGTATCCAACGCATATTGACGTATGTAGACGTATTTGACGTCTTCCGGATGACCCCACAACTTACTGAACGTGTTTCTAACTCACAGCTACCGTATAATGGCGTATTGGCAGCGTTTAGGGGAATTGGTATTTAAAAATGGGGTTCACAGGAGGAACCCGTCAGTGTTCCAGACTCAATGTTTTTTTTTTGTTTTTGTTTTTTTCTTCGGCATGACGGTGATGTTGACAGTTCGATGTCGAGTGCGGTTATGATTTGAATCGTCGAGCGGAAGCCTTTTAATAGGCTACGCCACGTGATCGTTGGCGATACTCTGCCGCGCTATGCATAAGTTAGACTATCGTTGGGCATAAGTTGTGAACGCCGACAACACGCTAAGCATTCGTTGGTATAAGTTATCTATAAGTTATCGAAACGTTCTGTGTATGTTACTAATACATGATGCGTACGTCCAACTCGTTAATATATGCCCAAAACTGAAAAAAAAACATCAATAATTCAGCGTACGCCAGCGTTTTAGATCAATTTTGATACGTTGCCATACGCTGGCTAAATCGTCAAGGTGTGACAGGGGCTTCAGATGGGGCCAAAAACAATATATAGCATGATATTTCAAAAAGTTGTGGATGGATGACTAAACTTGGTGGATGAGTTGGGTAGGTGACAAAAACAAGCCGATTTGATTTTGGTTAAGGTCTGGATGCAGATCCGGCCTATCAGTGGGATACAAAACGTGACCTGTTCGGCTTGGCGGACGTTTGTGCTCTACTGAGTGCTGTTCTAGTTTATACGCAGCTGCTCCTCTTAGGGCTCCGTACCCTGCAGTGTTGATCACTAAGTTATTGGCCTTTCACATACCTCAAAATATATGATATGGGTGATTGGTCAGTTGAAATATTTTAATTGTTGTAAAAGGACTTTGCAGAGAAATTGTAATCGTTGTCGAAAACAAAAACGAGTCAAAAAAAAAAACAACATTTCAGACCACTCATTTATTTGCAGTTCACCCATCCAAACCCATTTCTTTTCAGTTTCCCAATCTGTTTAGGGTTCTGGGTAAAACAGGGATCCGGACTGACTCCTCGGCCAGTTCAGTCAGGTCTCGCAAACTTAAGGGGACTCTTACTGCCAGGATGCAGCAATACTACCTACAGTGCCTTCAGAAAGTATTCACACCCCTCGACTTTTTTCACATTTTGTTGTGTTACGGCCTGAATTTAAAATAGATTAAATTTAAATTTTTTGTCACCAATCAACACAAAATACCCTGTCATGACAAAGTGAAAACATGTTTTTTGAAATTTTTACAAATTAATTAAAAATGAAAAGCTGAAATGTCTTGGATCAATCAATAAGTATTCAGCCCTCTGAGTCAATACTTTGTATAAGCGCTTTTGGCAGCGATTACAGCTTCGAGTCTTGTTGGGTATGTCTGTCTGTATCAGCTTTGTACATCTGGATTTGGGGATTTCCTCCCATTCTTCCTTGTAGATTTGCTCAAGCTCTGTCAAGTTGCATGGGAAGCGTCGGTGAACAGCGTCAGGCAATTTTCAAGTGTTTCCACAGATTCTCAATGGAATTCCAGTCTGGGCTTTGGCTGGGCCACTCAAGGACTTTCATGTTCTTGTTGTGAAGCCATTCCAGTGTTGCTTTGGCTTTATGTTTGGAGTCATTTTCCTGTTGGAACGTAAATCTTCACCGCAGTCTGAGGTCTTTTGTACTCTGAAGCAGGTTCTCCCCAAGGATTTGCCTATATTTGACTCCATTCATTGTTCCCTCTATACTTACAAGTCTCCCTATCCCTGCCACTGAAAAGCATCCCCATAGCATAATGCTGCTACTACTATGCTCCACAGTAGGGATGGTGCGAGATGGGTAATGAGCTGTGCTCTATTTCCACCAGAGGTACTACTTTACAATCAGACCAAAGACTTCAATTTTTGTCTCATCAGACCACACAATCTTTTGCCTCATGCTCTCAGTCTTTCATGTGCCTTTTTCTCAGGAGTGGCTTCCCTCTGGTCACTCTCCCATGAAGTCAAGATTTGTGAAGCGCTGCAGAGATTGTTGTCCTTCTGACAGGTACTTCCATGTCAGACAAGGAACTCTGTAGTTCAGTCAGATTGGTCATTGGGTTCTTGCTCACCTTCCTGACGAAGGTCCTTTTTGCCCAGTTGCTCAGTTTGGTCAGACAGCCAGCTCTAGGAAGAGTCTGGGTCATTCCATATTCTTTCCATTTCCTCATGATGGAGCTCACTGTGCTCTTGGAAACTTTCAACACTCTAGAAATTGTTTTATACCCTTCCCCAGATCTATGCCTCATCACAATTATATCTCGGAGTTCTATGGACAGTTCCTTGGACTTCATGGTGGAGTTTCTGCTCTGACATGCACAGTCAACTGTGGGACTTTATATAGAAAGGTGTGTTTCTTTCTAAATCATGTCTAATCGATTTCGTTGGCCACAGTTGAACTCTAATGAAGTTATAGACACATCTCAAGGATGAACAAAGGAAATCAGATGTACCTCAGCTCAATTTGGAGCGTCATTTCCTACGGGATGAATTCTTATTGATGCAAGACATTTCAGCTTTTCATTTTCAATTAATTTGTAAAAAACATGTTTTCACTTTGCCATTAACGGGGGGTATTTTGTGTAAATCAGCGGCAATTTTTTTTTTAATTGAATCCATTTTAAATTCAGGCTGTAACACAACAAAATGTGAAAAAAAATCAAGGGGTGTGAATACTTTCTTAAGGCACTGTACCTATTAATGGCCATAAGGCTTTCCTGATGCCAGATTTCCTTTGGCGCATTTTCTGTTTAAACAGTAGTTCTCCTGCTGTCAATCTTACAATGAATTGCAAACCACTTCTGCACCGTCAGCAGGGCAGAGATAAAGAAGACCGGTTGGGTTGGCTTCCTTTAAATAAAGTTTCTGTGGATCCCCCATCAGCAGGGTGTATGGAAATGCCAACAAATGATCGTTTTCCTCCTCTGTGGGGAACTTGACCTTTGGAAAGACACCAATGACAGTACCGTGCAACATAGCAACATAATTACACCATGTTGTCATGAGCTTGTCATCCACAAAATGGAACCAGCACCTGGACGGCACATCGATTCGGGGAAGAGTTAAGTCTTCGGGCTCCTCCATTTTCATGTTTGCCATCATAATGGATTTTATCAACATTTGATTGAAATTGTAAATGCAGTGTGTATATGTGGATGTGTGCATCTTTTTCTCTTGCTGATATTTTTTTGTGCAATTTATTTTCCGTGACTACATTAACAAGGTATTGTTCACACTTTTAATATTCATCGCAAGAAAGCGTGAAAATTCACTGCCAGTATGATGGTTGAACTTGACATTTTTACCTTTGGCCTGGTATTCCATCAGGTGCTTGAAGGCTTAAACTACCTACACACCAAGTGTCAGATAATTCATACAGACGTCAAGCCCGAAAACATTTTGTTGTGCGTGGAGGAGCCATATGTGCGTCAGCTTGCTGCGGATGCTGCACAATGGCTAAAAGCTGGGGTGCAGCCCCCCTCTGGCTCTGCAGGTCAGTTATAACACCGTTCCAAAACACACACACACTCCACAACATATCTGGTCTTCATTCACCAAGATACACTCATTCGATCATGATGTGCTATACTTATGCCTTTTCAATAAATATCACTTTTCCTCTTCTTTGTTTTTTTTTCCAGAATTTTGTAGGTTAGCTTATCTTTTTTATAGTTGTTAACTTTTCTTTTTTTTTTATTCCCCTTTTCCCTGTTTTCCTTGACAGTGAGTACAGCCCCACAGGATAGGCTGGTGAGTGTTACTTGTGACAGAGTAGAGGAGTAAGGCGACATCTGTACACAGCATTGCATTTGCAAAAATGGTGGAACTCTGGCCATGGAAACCTCCCCTGAGCTTTCTTCACTCGTACTTCACTTCCTTCCTTTCCTACCGTTTCAATTTCTCCTTCTCACTCTCCAGAGTATCCCAGTTCCATCTCTTTTCTCAAAGTTATATTTTTCTCAGTGTACACCACACACATACCCCCTATCATTGGTCCCTTTTGAACACATTTAAAAGGGTCCTTGGAAGAATGCTCTGAGGGATAGATTTTTCTCAAATCTTTGCAGATATCATCATATAGTTTCCTATCATCTTGAATGCAAAGGTTTCTACTTGTGCCAGGTAGAAATTGGTATGATGGGAGGCATCTGTTGTACTTTGGGCACCAGGCCTCGGGCAGGTTCATCGGTGCAGGAAAGCGCAAACAGCGGAGACTGATTGTAAATAATCACAAACAGCAGCAGAGACTGAAATCAACTTGTATAATAATTTGATACCACCAGACCAACATGAAGGTGAATGGATACATCCCACAGACCATTTGTCATTAAAATAATCAGACGCCTTAATTGGAGTTAATGAATTTATTGGGCTGGCAGGATAGCCGAAAGGTATGCACATTCACCTCTGAGCAGTCTCACCTGAGTATGAATCTCAATCCAGATATAAACTGTCACCCTCTTGTGTTTGATAGCTCGGGCAAGACGTCACTCGGATAGACGTTAAACTGGGCGCCCAAATTACCAGCATTAGTTTGTTGATGTTAAAGATCCCATGGCGTCTGAGAGCGGAACCCAGATGCTCAGACATCCTCGGTGCTAATCTATCCCTTGATACACTACAAAATAGATGTGATGTGTTTTTGTTGCGATTTCCGATTTATAAAGTAGGTAATTTTGCAATTAAAAGATAACATATT
The DNA here is from genome assembly GCF_056783735.1 of Eptatretus burgeri. NCBI lineage: Eukaryota > Metazoa > Chordata > Myxini > Myxiniformes > Myxinidae > Eptatretus > Eptatretus burgeri. Next base: position 101,593,733 of record NC_140962.1, on the reverse strand, counting down.
CTTCTTCTTCACCATTAGCCGTGACGTCTCACAAAGAAGACGAGCGCCACTTCTGTGTTGTTTACGGGTTACATTGCGGTCCAATTTAACTCAAATGGCGAATAATTTTCGAATTTCTTAAAAACACGCCGAGTCGATGCATCCTTGGTGGTTGTAGTAATACAAGCTGAGATGGGTTCATGCGACACCAATGGCCGAAACACCCGAGTGTGGATCAGCCCGAGAAAATGTTCACTTTTGTCCCAGGGACATTTTACAGAGCACGTTATGAAAGAACAGAGATCGGTAGATATTGTGGTTATCCATCACAATTGAGAGGGGATGCCATCCCCACGATTGAACGGAAGAAAGAGTCGTCGCTCGAAACTGCAACACCATCTCTCCCCAGCTACTGGCACATGTACACGGACAATTTGAGCAGTGAATCAAACACCTGTTGCCATTGCCCGGCAGTTGCAACATGAGAACCTGAAAATAATTATCTATTTTCAACACAAATTTATACAAATCAAACTAGAAGGGCACTCGGTAGAGTGCATAGTCAGGCTGATTAGTTTATGTTTTGTATCCCACTGATAGGCTGGATCTGGATTTGGACCTGAACTAAAATTTAATCGGCCTGTTCTTGTCACATAACCAACTCGTCCACCAAGTTTCGTCCAAATACGTCCATAGCTTTTTGAAATATCCTGCTATATATCGTTTCAGCCCTGTCACTCAATGGTGAAGAATCACTTTTGAAATGCTTGGATCTGGATTCAGATCGTCACCAAAGTCCAATCAATTATTCCTTGTTACACACCCAACCTGCCCACCAAGTTTCGTCCGAATCTGTCCACAACTTTTTGAGATATCGTGCTATATGTCGTTTTAGCCCTACCTCTCAATGGTGAAGAATCACTTAAAATATTCTCAGATCCAGATCCAGATCCGGATTCGAATCTTCACTAAAATCCAATCATTTCATCCTTGTCACATACCCGAGCTCTCCACAAAATTTCGGCCAAATCCGTCCACAACTTTTTGAGATATTTTATTCACAAACAAGAAAAAGACGTTGCGCAGAGCACAACACTTGCAAAATCCACCCCCCCAACCTCCTCTCCAAAGGTTGCCATGGATACATCAAATTGTCCATTTCATTAAGATTAAAATTGACAATCTTCATCAAAGATCAGGTCGATCAGATGAAAAGTGATTATTTTTCAGATTGAAATTGATAATTTTAGAAGATGACCTTTTACCTTTTGACCTCAAAAACAGTTGGTTTCCAAATTCAACGATGTACTATACAATATTGCTGCTTCATTCTCAGGTTAATAAGATGAAATTTGATGATTTTAGAAGTTTGACCTTGAGTTGACCTTTGACCGTTTGACCTCAAAAATATTTGCTTACCAAATTCAGTGACACAATATGCAAATCTTGTTCAAATTTCAAGTCAATCAGATGAAAAATGATGATTTTAGAAATTTGACCTTTGACCTCAGAATCAATAGGCTTCTCAGTTGAGACTGAGACAGGTGGGTGGAGTTGGCAGAGTGGCAGACAGGATCAAGTGAGTCGGTGGGTGGAGTCAGCGATGAGGGGGTGAAGAAGGCGGAGTCAGCAGTGAGTCGGTGAAGAAGGCGGAGACGAGAGAAGAGCGGAACGAGCAGGAGCTAGCATAGCAGATAGGAACGTAGACGGCCCCGCGACCCGTTCTTTTATAGACCATTTGGTGCGGGGCAGGGGCGATTATCCGAAATGATATGTAGTCACCTGAATCGGGCACTCTGCTTGGGCCCCGGCCAGTACACGGCCCAGTCGTGATGGCCAGAAGCGGCCTTATTTTGCATCCGGCAAGCCATAGCTGAGCTGCGGATTCGTCTCGCTCCGAACACCGTGATATGAATCGCCTTGCACCGAACTCCCGGGCCATGCCCCGGCAACCGGCCGAGGTCGCGTCGGCCCCACATGCCTGCCCGGGCACCCCCGGCGACTCGCGGTTAGCGCTGGTCAATGTGCTTGCTTTGTCCGTACGCCATGCGGCCCTAGCGATCCGGGCCGTACAGCATGCCTCTGCTTGGTAGCAGCTGTATTGAGGCGGAGATGCGGGAGGATGTCTGCCATCCGCGGGAGACATTTGTGGCCGTTGTGGTGAGCGAAGACCGATGGTAAGATGTTATTGTAACCCCATGCGCAGACCCGAATGAAGAGATGTGCGATGCATGCCCTGTACAGTGCGCATGGGTCCGCTATTGTGCATGTGGTTATTTATTATGGCGGTAGTTTGCGCGGTGGCAACCCCAATCTGTGTCAGAAATTAAAGGAAAAGATTGGATTATTAGATGTAGATTCGGGTTGAAAAGAGTATTGATAGAAGTATTAGATTGAGATTTAGATTGAAAAGAACGCACCGCGTGTGTCCTGTACGGCGGGGACGAGGTTGTTTGTTTTTCTATTCCCCTGGGCACGGCATTCCTGCACCTGTCCCATTGTGCTGTTGATGCTTGAGCTGACTTTTGCGAAGACGCGTGGCCGCGGTTTTTACAGGTGGCCACTGCTTGGATTTATCTCAGGAATAAGAGAAAAAGAGTAGGAATGAAGTTAGGGATATAATCAGACTTAACTATGAGATCCACACAACGCACTTGTCCTGTTTGACCAATTAGACATGAGGGAAGGGTCTAACTATACACATATTAATGAAATAACTGTCATATATATGTATATATGTATAGTCACAGGTCTGGGGGGGTTAGTTGATCCCCCGACCCAAATTGTGGTGTGTGGGTGGTTAGCACCAGCCAGCCTGGATAGCTGAGTGGTTTTCCTTGGAGGTAAACACATGCTCCTTAGAGATTATAGCGCACGGGGGGTGGTTAGCGGTTAGGTTAGGATGTACCAGAGGCATTCACCAAGACGGTAGCACAAGGGTTTATACTCTACCCATGACAAATGGACAACACAGACACAAGCAACTTCAATACGGGTTTTCAATAAAAATCAAATATTTACAATCGTAATAATTCAAGGTGTGATAATAAAAACAGAATGTGACGTAAACTAAATCTAATTTCCTATTTGAGGCGCCTACGCACTCAGACACAACAACGGACAAGGAGAAAAGAGTAAATAAAAGAAAAATGCTCCCTTTCTCCCGGCACTTCGCTTCGGATCCAGAAGTGATCTTTTTGGAATTGACAATCGAACCGCGTCGTCTCTTGTGGCGGGAAATGCACAGAAGGCAATTCGGAGACAGCACTTGACGTCGAGACTCACGAACTGCGGTGTGGCTTGTTTTCACAAGCAAATATGCCGACCGTTCCTCTCTTGCACCTGGTCTGTTCACAAAAATCGCCCACACGACGAGACAGTTTCTGAGACCCCGTGATCAGGCCACGAGGCACGCTCTCCTTCCCTTCTCAGAAACGTACACACTTCACAGCTCAGACGAACAGTCAACGCCAGCATCTTGCTCAGCATGCTACAAATTCACACAGCACGAACATGAGAATCATGCAGCCTTGTTCATCCTGTCGAGAAGCAACCGTAATGCTCTTCTCTTCCTCCCGCCATCTCCTCACTCACGTCATGTCACGTCATCGGGGGCATGACATTGCCCGCTGTCACCATTGGAGGCGGGGCTTCTCATGCTCGGTTTCTGTTAATGTTGGTGTTGTTATTGTTCAAACGTTGTATCTTTTTATCGCCAGTTTTATATATTCAAAAATGTAGGAAAAGGTCACGGTGATAATCACATATTGGGAGAAATTAGTCTTCGACCCTACCGTGTTATTAACACAGCACCACCTCCTGTGTGTTGACAAGTAACACTTAAGCTCACAGTTTCCATACTTAATTTGCATCGAGATATCTCCTTCATGTCCACAGATCAATCAACGCGATACAATCCTATCTTTCCAATGAAATTCCTCAATCTACCCCAACAACCTGAAGAATATATATATATATATATATATATATATATATATATATATATATATATATATATATATATATATATATATATATATATACATACATACATACATACACAGCTCTAGAAAAAAATAAGAGACCACTCCAAAAATAATTTCAATCAGCATCTCTACATGTATGGCAGCCATTCCATTCCAGTGTCTGTTGAATTCCAACACAGGCACACCTCATTCTATTTAGTGAGGTACTGATTAGGTGATCACCTGAACCGAATCTTATTTAACAAGGAAAAGTATGAAAACCACTGCTGTGGTCATCACTATACTCTTGCAATAGGACCAGCTGGATGGCAAAAACAGTGCTCGTAGTACCTCAAAAGTAATTGGAATCAAAAAAATAACTATTGACCATGCCAAAAGAGTTGAAAATAAAAGTTTTGAGTGAGGAAAAGAAGGGTTCAAGTCTGGCTTTACTGGCAGAGGGATACAGTGAGCGTTACGTTGCTTCCATCCTTAAAATTTCAAAGACGGCGGTTCATAAGAACAAGGTCAAGCAGCAGACATTGGGGACAACAAAGCTACAGACGGGCAGAGGGCGAAAACGACTTTCCACTGACCGGGATGACTGCCATTTCATTCGAATGTCACTCAACAACCGTAGGATGACATCAAGTGACCAACAAAAAGAATGGCAAACGGCAGCTGGGGTGAAGTGCATGGCGAGGACGGTTCAAAACAGGCTCCTAGGGGCAGGGCTGAAGTCGTGCAAAGCTAGAAAAAAGCCCTTCATCAATGAGAAGCAAAGAAGAGCCAGGCTGATGTTTGCAAAAGACCATAAGGATTGGACCGTAGAGGACTGGAGTAAGGTCATCTTCTCTGATGAGTCCAATTTTCAGCTTGGCCCTACATCTGGTCATCTAATGGTCAGACGGAGACCTGGAGAGGCTTACAAGCCACAGTGTCTCGCACCCACTGTGAAATTTGGTGGAGGATCGGTGATGATCTGGGGGTGCTTCAGCAAGGCTGGAATCGGGCAGATTTGTCTTTGTGAAGGACTCATGAATCAAGCCACGTACAAGGTTGTCCTGGAAGATTTGCTTCCTTCTGCTCTGACAATGACCCACATGATCCGTTGGTGACTGACCCACGCCTCACTCATTGTCGGAGCTGCACACACCCACATGCTCGCTTTCTCAAGCACTGGAAAGGACAAACTGACTGACGAATTGTCTTGTTTTTGGCGCTGGTCAGACACCCACACGCTCACTCGCTCGCTTCCTCACTTCAGAACAGACCTATACTTTTTATATCTGCGGCCCATCTCAGTGGGCACAGAGTCCCCCCAGCTCACTCCGCCCCACTTGCACACCGTTACCATGACAACCCGTGCTCTCGGAAAAGGGCGGGTCTCGGCGTCCGTGAAAGAAATGTGTGTAAACGTAGCTGAAAAAAAAGGCGGGCATCGGCGCTCGTGAAAGAAACATGTTCAAAAATCTGTCTGTCGTAAAGAAAAAAACTTCCCATAAGAGAGGGGATCTATTCTTTACCCTTCTCAATGCACCACATTTAAAATTCCACTAAACATGGGGATGGGGCTAATCTGGACATGCATTTAAGGAAATAACTGTCAAAGGACCTGGATGTGTGGATGCATTCATCAGACCGGATTCTCAAATCGATAACAATATGTATGTGTGCTTACACACACACACACACACACACACACACACACACACACACACACACACACACACACACACACACACACACACACACACACACACACACACACACACACACACGCACCTCCTGACTGTTGTGGTGAGCATTGCTGTGGATTGTCTCTCTCACACGGTAAAACCGCATCATCCACACAGAACAACCATCTGTCTGCCACCCAGACAATTGTTCCTGCTAATGCAAACCATTCAACCAGAAGGCACATGATGTGATCGGTGGGAAAATCAAAACATGTGGGGTGTGACGAGCACTCCGCCGATCCCCATTGGACACAGTCCTTCACCAAAGCGTCACCACCAACACAGAAGTTGGAGGTGATATTTATCGGTATGCCATCCTGATGAGGGCAAATAAGCCCAAAATCTTGATCGATGGCTCTGTTTGACATTTACCTGATGTTGACCATGTCATCTTTTTCTGTCCGACAGTCAATGGGCCAAGGCCTCTGTGTTGGAGGTGACGTTTTGGTGTCGGACTGTTTCCAATGGGGATTGGCAGAGTGCACACTCCACATGCTCCGATTTTTATATACATATCTATACATATAGACAGAAATGTCAAATTTTGGTACCAATTTGCGGCGCCATATCACATCGTAGCCTCCGGACAATTGGCAGGTATTTACTTTACTATCTGGAAGGGGGCTTAATGTAATTTTTGTGGTGAACTGATGCTTATCTTTCATGAAATTCAGGGGTGAAAATGAACGTCCAGTTCAGTGACATCACCCATCTTCGACGGGTACCCTGCGAGTATATGTATATATATATATATATATATATATATATATATATATATATATATATATATATATATATATATATATATATATATATATATATATATATATATATACACACACACACACACACACACACACACACACACACACACACACACACACACACACACACACACACACACACACACACACATATATATACAGTATCAGGTAACAGTCCCGAATGAACGACTATTGTGACCTCGGCAAACACGGCCTGTCCCAAGTTCCATTGCGGTTTTGTACAAAGTTCGACATGGATAAAGTCCATGAAAACAAGAACCACAAAGGCTTACCTTTAAACATAGTTCCTTAAATGTGGCATTCTCGTGAAATTCAATTCCCACAGAGGGCATCTAAAATGTCAGTCTATGCCTTGTCAGCTTGAACGAACATGGCAGAGTTTGGAACACGAGGTTCGATTCGACGTTGGAAGTTTTTTTTAGAATATAGGTAGACATTAATATATTTATGTTAATATTTGAAAATGAAAGCAGATTGCACAAAAAGGTGAAAAAAGCAAACGACTTACATAACTGCTGAAAAAGGACCCCCTGTGAACTGTATCACCATGGCTTGCAAAAGAAGCTTGACGATTGCGTGACGATCCCGCTGGTTATTTTTGTTGCACTCGATGAAATTCCACTTTCTGCACATTCCTTGATCTTTTTTTCACTCCATATAATTGTCCAAACAGTCAAAAAAAGTTAAGTTTAATGCTTTTCTGAAATAAATACACTTAGTTATAATAATCCCTAATTTGTTAAAATTTTCAGATTTCACTCCAGATTTTGACGCTTATTTAGTCCACGAGATACACTTTTCAAATCCGAAATAATATTTTGATTATGGACTTTAATTAGCCCTTGAGATTAGATAGTGTTTGCAAGGCAAGGTATATGTTTGGATAGGCCGAATCAAAGTGGCGGCTAAGACACCTGTGCGGTGAAGTTGAGCTCACCGAAGATAAGCCTTTCGTGGAGGTATACATTCATTATCTTCAAAAGGGGTGTTTGAATTTACCCAAACACCCAATTTTAATTCATGCACTCCCTTGGAGTTCCCTTTGTATGCATGCAAAGTTTCAGGCCACTAGGTTCCATGGTTTTGCAGTTATGGTGGAGACACACACACACACACACACTCACACATGCTGACTATTCTTGTTATAGCTAGAAGACTCATTGTTCAGTCTTCAAATGTGCACGAGCAGCCTGAAGCCTGAGGCCTTCAAGTAGCAACCAAAATGGTGATTGTCAGGTTACAATTGTGGGTGGAGTCAGGCCAACTGTCCAACCAATGGGCAGATAGAGAGAAACAAACGGAGAAATCCGGCTACTTTAATATATAGATAATCCCAGGCCAATATGTATTCACTAACAATAGCAAGAAATTCACTTAATTGCTTTATTTATGTGACTGGCTTATGAGATTCATATCAGCAAACTGAACACAGCATATTACGTCAGCTATTTTGAATAACCCAAACATTAATGAAAGTGGAAGCAAAATTTGCTTCGCGATCACACATGAAAACCACTGGGCACCTATTATTGAAATTACACAGACCACACACAGCATATGGCATCTTCAAATTTTCAGAGAAACCTCAAATAAATGATGCACTATCAAAAGCACAAACACACAATGCTGCAAATTCAAAAACTGCAGTTAAGAAATAAAATCATAGACATTGACATCAGTAAGGTTGTTATGATGCTGCAGTACCCCAAAAACGGCACATAATACAAGTTCCCATGAAATGGAAAAACCCAATGTGTACAATGAAAAAGTTTAACTTCCCAGCAAAAAATTCTGGAATTGGACCAAAGAAATCTTGGGCATTTGTCAGATACAAGCCAATTGTATCGTTCCAAACAAAAGGGAGTAGATCAACATGTGAACAGCCAACCATCATCAACTGGACCGAGCCAAACGATGTTGATTCAAATGCAGCTGAATTAACATAATCAAACGAATGCTAATTGTATTAAACATAGTGGATAATGGTATTTCATATAGCTCTTGGGCTCATCAAAATTCACATCATCTATTTTATCCTAATGGGAGTCTGCTATAATTATCAGGTCTCTCGAGAAGTACATGTCTATCTATACATGCATGAGTAACAGCAGAGGACGGTTTTACGAAATGTCCGAAGCACTGTTGTCACAAATTATTTGCACAGAGAAGATAGAGCAGCACCACACTTGGAAATGTCTTTATTTCCCTAACAGGTGGGGAAAATGTCAAAGAACAAGAAAAAGAAGATGAAGAAAAAGCAGAAGCGACAAGCCGAATTACTGTCTCTCAGGATGCAAGATATCCAGGGCATGGAGCATGAGACTGACATTGCCCATGACACTCAGACTGCTCATGAGGCACCCAAGTCATCTTCCTTCTGGAGTGCGGCTTGTGATGGACAGAGTGAAAAAAATCCGGACATGGATGAGCATTGCAATGAAGTGGAAGATGGAAAAGACTTTTCAGATGATGGAACGGCTCACAGCATGCCAATGGGAGAATGTGGAGGTTCAAGTTCTGAGACTCGGCCAGCCCTCGCCACTACATTACAAAAGTGGCATGCTACAAATGAGCTAAGAATGCAAAGTGGTCAAATGGAATTGGTTGACACAGTTCTGAACGGATCACAGGATCTTCAAGAACCTCGGCCACCAGTAGAGTCATCCAGAGACTCTGGTGTGGATGAAGAAATGACTGTGGATGAACGTAAGATGCCAATTGTCACTTTTATTTGATCACCCCCCTCTCCTTTTCTCTATTCATCGAATTTGTTTTCCCTAATCTAACTGAAAAGCCTTCTTCATCAAAAGTTTGAAACATTCCCCCTGCTCACCTGTCTTACATGTCCTTATTTTAAGTCATTGTATAAAATAGATGCCTATATGTCAGCTGTCTGGTTCTGGTGAAGCCTGGTGTTGGCGCAGTGGTTAGGGCAGCGGCTTGGGATCCAAAAGGTCCTGAGTTCAATCCCCGTTGAGCCACTGAATTAATACACCAGGGGGTTCACTCAGCCTGTCATCCTTCCGAGGTCGGCGAAATGAGTACCAGTATACTGGGCCAGTGTATACCCCGGTTAAAATAGGTGTACCATATCCCTGTGTCGTAAGAGGTGACCAGGGTTGCGTCAGGAAGGGCATCCAGCGTAAAACATGTGCCAAATCACTATGCGGATCATACGGATGATCCGCTGTGGCGACCCCGAATGGGAACAGCCGAAAGAAGAAGAAGAAGAAGATGTCAGCTGTCTGGTTCATCTACAACCCCCTTCTTTAATTTAGTTTTGTGACTTTAACCTCTCCCCTCCGAACTTATTTGCAATCTATATGGAAAACTCAACACACATGGGAAAGGTGAGAGAAGATATTTGAAGAAAGGAAGGGGAAGAGGAGGAGGAGGAGTGGAATTTACAGATAAAAAAAATGGGAGATGGGAAAGAGGAATTTCACTATATTTTTGCATATCTAAAAGTCCCATGACACCCAAAACTTTCTGGTTATTTATATATTAACTTGACCATTTTAGAAAAGAAATCACCCATGTTTTTATTTTATTCATCAAAAATGGGATAATTAGACCAATATTTCGAACATTTCTAGTGCTTTTCACAACTTGCTATGCCCCGCCCCTCAAAAAAGTTGACTTCAGCGAAGCGCAGCATTGACATCACATGCAGAAACTCGCACAGAGTGGATTGAATCGAGATCTCTAGAGTCTAGACTAGTCCGATAAATCCGTCATCCGTCCGACTGGGCCGATAAATCTGATGTGCTGTAGCTTTCTTTTATTATTCTCTTTTCTTCATTGTTTTCTACTGGCGCTACATGATGACAGTAAGAATAAAATAAATAAAAATGCAACAGAACGTCAGATTTATCAGACTACTCTAGACAATTGTGTCACAAGGAGTGTTCTGCACACTAGTTTTCATCGTATCCGGACAGCGAGATTGCTTCATTTTATGCGCGGAGAGATACGGCTGATGACATGGGCTGGCCTTGCTTGTGATTCATTCGCCACGGAGAAACATGTCCGCTGCGCTGCGCTGGTCACGTCACCTCACTAAAATATTTCTGATATCGAGCAGTATGCAAGTCGAATTTACATTATTGAATTACGAATAGGATTTAGTCTAACCAGTTGTTATTGCCAAGTCTTCCTTCGATGTCCTCCCGATCATCATGAACTCCGGGCATTTCATCGCCAGTTTCCTCTGCTTGTCCTGCTTCGGGCTCGAACTGCTAAGGCCGTATTTCATTTCCAGCTGCCTGAACTTCACCTCCCGCGACCATGTTATCCGACAATTCTCCATCTGATTCAGACCAAAATCCTTCATTTCTCTCACACTCACTGTCGCTACCAGACAAATCAAAGTCCATGTCATCCATTATTCAAACCAAATGTTCGATTTTTTTAAAGCAGAAATGAACGAAGCGATTGAGTCGACCAATTGAATGTGGAAACACACTGAAAGCCAATAGAATCACGTAGACCACCAACCCGAGTAATTTATGTGCAGCCTTTGTCAAACTGCAGTTGACGCCATGTGGGTTACGCCCCTTTCGGCAGAATTTTTAGGGGCGTTCCCGAAGAGGTTTTTTTTTTTTTTAATTTTACAGAATGAGTATTGTGAAAAAATATTGTCAGATCTGAAATCACGATGAAAAACTATAGGACATATATATCTGAAATTTCAGTACTTTTGGGTGTCATGGGACCTTTAATGTGCAAGTAGGCTGGCAGGATAGCTTAGATGTATGTGCACTCACCTCTGAGCTGTCGAGCCTGGATTCAAATCTCAGCCCAGTTATTAACTGTCGTCCTGGTGTTTTGCAGGCAGGGCAATGCATGGATGTGTGTACCGTCCCTCGGATGGACGTTAAACCTGTTGTCCCATCTGTCGGCATTAATTGCTGGACGTTGAAGATCCCACTGTGTCCTTTGCAAAGAGTAGGCGAGCTAACTTCGGCACCCTGAACAAATTGCAAATTCCTGCCCTGATTGCTGGGAAGACAATGGCAAACCACCCAGCATAACCCATGTCAAGAAACTGCTTCAGCAGCACCAATGCTCTGTAAAAAGAGTATGGTACAGCTCATTACCATGAATGTGCAAATGGCCCCTTGTGTAGATGTTGTGATTTGATGCCCACAGGAGGAGTGTTGAGTTCCAGCAGTGTGGCGTTGGCATGCTAGAACTGTGATATTTTGCTAAAAACTTCTATGCATGCTTGTTATTTTCCATTATTTTCATGTCTTACATTGTGTGTTTTTTTTCAGAGTATAATACAGAAGTCTGCCACATGATACTATCATGGATCTTACTAAAATCGAGCAGCGAAGCGTCATCAATTATTTTTGAAGGAGGATGCCAGCTGCAAAGAAATCCATAGATGTATGGCAAAGTTGTGTCCCAGCCAAAAGGGCAGCTGACTTTAATGATTTTTGCGAGTCATTTACAGATAGCCCAAGGTCAAGACGGACGGAAGATGCAAGCTACAATCTTTCACCCAGATCGCGGCAATATTGGTGGAGGATCACCATTTATTAAGGTCACCAAAATATTCACAGAACTTGGAATTTCTCAAGGCAGTGTTTTCACCATCCAAGAACACCTTTTTGTACACAAAGTCAATGCTCCTGGAAGAGCTAGACCACAGAACAGATCAGGATGCAACAGAACAAAAGGAATAGCAGAAAGAGAGGGGGGTGGGACACCCAACAGTCCGGTTGACAGACAAAATAAATGGAGGCAGACAATCAAGGAATGCAGGTAATGATGATGGGTAAGAGAGGATACATGGGATGGACAAGAAGGATACAGAAGAAACCCCTCAGGAAGGACAAAACTAGAAATTTGGAAAGGGATCAGCTTGAGGAGAGTTAATTGGGATGGAAATGATCATGGTTTAAGAGAATGTGGAAATTGGTTCCACAGGTGGGACAAAAGGAGGAACAATTGAGTGAAGGTGTACACTGATTCTGGATTTTACGAGTTTCATCATAAAGGGGTTACTGACAGGCAATGTGCACCCTGTAGAAAACTGGGTTGGGGAGGGGAGGAAGCATGGAAAGAGTAGAGAGTGCAAGACCAGAAAGGAGGTGGTAGAAGACAAAGAGACCACCAACGATTTCACGATGGGAAGTTGATAGGCCCATATACTCAGCTTCATTGTGGGAGATCCCAATCATCTTAAAGACCTTGGTTTCCATGGCTTCAAGCTGAGCAAGTTGTGAGGCAGGAGCGCTAGTCCAGAGGGGAGAGCAGTACTCCATCAAGCTGCAGATGAAGGCATTGTAGCTGGATAAGAGTTCAGGAGTGCCAAGGAAGGACGTTTCATGATGGAGGATGGATGCCCAGTTTGCAACCAGCATTGTAGGCCAACTTAGAAATGCAGTTTGCCAAAGAAAGACCATAGATGATCGTGAGACCCAACAGTTTCAGTAACTGACCATCTTCAAAATGATTGTTAGGCAAGAAGATGGGAGGGTTTGCCAGACGGTCGTTTTGGAGAGAGAATGAGTGTGAGATTTTTTTGGGATTGAAAGATGTAATCCAAGTGGTTGACCAGATTGTGATTCTATCCAGGTCTGAAGAGAGGGAAGAGGCTGCAGCTTGCCAGGCTGTAGGATGAGGGATGTCATGGCAGAGGGTGGAGTCATCAGCAAAGAGAAAAAGGATTTTTTTTCCAGAGATTCAGAGAGATCATTAATACAGATTAAGAAAAGGACTGGGCCCAGAACACTGCCTTGGGGCACTCCAGCCTTGACAGGAAGAAGAGATTCGAAGATTCTGGTGAGAAGCACATGTTGACTACAAGAGTGGAGGAAGTTAGTGACTCAAGAGTGGAGCTTGCCTTGGATGTCATAGGCAAAGAGTTTGGAGAGCAAAGCAAAGTGTCATACTGTATTGAAAGAAAGCATGAGATATATCTGGAGAGACGGCCCTGATCTCATGTCTGACATTCAGGGCCTCCATCCATTGTTGGCAGAGTAGAAGCATCATGTCCAAGGTAGAATGACCTGGTCTGAATTCTGAATTGATTCTGAATGATTCTGAATTGATGATCTGAGATGAGACAATTTTAGAAAAGGAAGGATTTTATTTCAACAGCGATGATGGATTCCATGATCTTGCTGATGATTAGCGTTAAGCTGATGGGTCTGGAGTTGAGGGGAAACTTTTTGTGCCTTGTTTATGTAATGCGGTGATGTTTGCTGACTTCCAAGCAGATGGAAGGTGACCAAGGGCAAATGCATCCATCCAATGGGACCATACACTGTGCAGAGCGTCGGTGCTGCCGAAGCAGTTTATTTGCTGGGGTTCCAATCCTGGACAGGTCGCCACTCTGACACAGGATACTCAAATAGCTATATCATCCCAGCAAGCTGCTCCTCATTTTGCTGACCTCAGAAGGATGACAAGCTGAGTCAACCCTACCTGGTATATTTAAACAGCCAAACAGGATTTGAACTCGGGACTCTCGAATCCCAAGCCCACCACCCGAACCATTAAGCCAAAACCAAGCATGTAGCAACACCAGGCACTAGGCATTATCAAGGACAAATTATAGTGTGAAAAGAGCAGAAAGAGAATATGCAAGAACAGTAGAGCAGGATTTTAGGACACATGAGCTGATGCCGTCCGACCCAGTTTCAGAATCAGTCTGGTTGCCAGAAACTTCTTCAACTTCTCAGGTGAAAAAGACAGAGTCAAGGGGCAGTTGGGTACATCTGGGAAGGGTGGGTACAAAGGGCGATGGGTTGGGGACACAAGATTTGGAAGCAAACACAGAAATGAGGCATTTGGCCTTCTCACGAGCAGAGTAGTACCATTGTAAGTGAGAGAAGGAATGGAGGGAGAGCATACACCAGAGACAGACTGAACAAGGTGCCATCAGGTTTTTGAGGAGGGACACAAGATTGAAAGTTCAATCTTAATGTGAGACGGGTGTAGTATTCTGGCTATCCTGAGAGTGGATACAGTTGTTGCGGGCTTTGTGGAATGATCTGAGATTGCCTTTGGTCGGATATAACTTACAGAAAGAGAAGCCAAGTTGTTTCAAAGCAACTGCCTCACCACATGATTCAGTGTATCATAGGTGTGGAAAGAAGGGTATGGAAACTAAGGACTATATGGGATGGATCTCTGCATTGAATGAGATCAAGTTCAGGTCAGGTCAGGTCAGGTCATACGCCATAACAGCGCTTCGCTGCGTCCACTTTCCACCGGTACTCCAGGGGCCTCCATCTGGCCATCGCCCAGGCATATGCCTGGCCCAACTCCATCTCCTTGACATGCTGATCAACCTGATGTAGCCATGAAGCATGTCGTCGGCCCATTGGCCTCCTCCACTCATGAGGCTCCCTCGCTGAGAGAATCTGTTGAGCAGGATCAGCATAAGGAAAATGAGACACGTGTCCATACAGCCACAGATTATGCTCACGGACTATGCAGGTAACAAATCTCATTTCAGTCTCTCTCAGCAACTGCTTGTTGGAAACAACGTCCGACCAGTGAAAACCAAGGATTCTCCGAAGAGACCTGGTACCAAAGGAATTAAGTTGCCATCTCAGATCCTTGGTCAGAGTCCAAGTCTCACATCCGAAGAGCAAGACTGGAAGCACCAAGGACCTGAAGACTCGGACTTTCGTCCTCCTGCACGGGTACCGGCAGCGCCATACCCCATGATCCAATGAATCCATGACTCCTCAGGCCAAACCCAGACGTCAATTGACCTTTGGCTCACAGCCAACAGAGACATGAATATCACTGCCGAGGTAAATAAATCTCTCCGTGACCTCAACATCCTTGCTACAAACAGATACATACAGGATAGCAGCATCCAAGATGTCATTGAAAGCCTGGATCTTAGTTTTGACTCAGGAAACCCGTAATCCCAGCGGCTCTGACTCCTCATTCAGCACCTTGAGGGCCCCCAAAAGGATGTATAGAATTTCCACAAAGATGACTGCATCATCTGCGAAATCAAGGTCAGAGATCTTGACATTCCCAAATGATGCAACGCAGCTTGATCTCTCTGACATCCTCCCTAGAATCCAGTCAGTACAAGCGCTGAAAAGTGTGCGAGCCAGTACACACCCCTGACAAACTCCAGCAACAACTAGAAACTCGAGGGGGAGCACTCGGTGGAGTGCAAAACCTCCGCCGCCAATACTGCTGGGTCACTCAAGTGAACCTGATATCCTATTCATTCAATTTGATGTCAACAGTGCTCACAGAGTTATAGTTTGCAACTTTCCCTTTTACTTTTACATACTCAGCCTGGTGTTTAGCCTGGTGTTTAGTTTAGCCTCCCTCTTTTACATTTAGCCTGGTGTTAGCGCAGTGGTTAGGGCAGCAGCTTGGGATCCAAAAGGTCCTGAGTTCAAGCCCCGTTGGGCCACTGAATTAATACACCAGGGGGTTGACTCAGCCTGTCATCCCGAGGTCAGCGAAATGAGTACCAGTATACTGGGCCGGTGTATACCCCGGTTAAAATAGGCATACCATATCTCTGTGTCGTAAGAGGTGACCAGGGTTGCATCAGGAAGGGCATCCGGCGTAAAACATGTGCCAAATCACGATGCGGATCATCCGGATGATCCGCTGTGGCGACCCTTAACGGGAGCAGCCGAAAGAAGAAGAAGAAGAAGAAGAAGAAGATACTCAATTCATTTGTCATAACTAGATTCCTTGAGACAGAAATTGATTTTACGTGGGTATATCCACCTGAAGTTCCAAAATCAGCCGCAATTATAGTTTTGGTATGTTTTTTGTTGGAAATCACTTATAACATGTAGAAATGCAAAAAAAAATCGAAATTTTGTTGAAAAAAAAAGTTGCAAATTTTTTTTTTCTCTCTAACAATTTTTTTTTGGGGGGGGGGCGTTGGAAATCACTTAAAACATGCATAAATGCAAAAAAAAAAAATTAAATGTTTTTTCAAAATGGCCGCCATAGCGGCCATATTGGATTTTGGTCCAAGTCCAAAGTCTAATGGCATGATCCTTGGACCATACCTAAACCCCCCCCCCCACCAGGTTTCGTCGAAATCCGTCGAGGAGTTTTTCCGTAATACTGTTCACAAACAAACAAACAAACAAACAGAAAGGGGTGAAAACAGTAACCTCCGATCTTCGATGGCGGAGGTTAATAAGTCAGAGATGGAATCACCACATCTCACAGCAATCTCAGTTCCAGAGTACAGCTCAGACGTCAGATTGATCAGTTTTGTTGGCACCCCACAAAAACTAAGAATCCTTCAGAGGGCATCCCAATTCACTGAATCGAACGCTTTGCAGAGATCAACATAGGATGCTGGCAGCCCCTGCCGTTACTCGTCTGCATTCGATGAGGACCCGAAGAGCAAGGATACCGTCAATCGTTGACCTCTTTGGTGTAAAGTCTGACTGCTCTGGAGTCTCAAGCAGATGGTGGCGAAACCCATCAACAATTTTCCGAGCAAAGATCTTCATGCCACTGAGAGCAGCGTCACCCCTCAGTAGTTGTTGCTGTCCTGGCGATCACCCTTCCCTTTCCAGAGAGGGACAACAAGGCCCCTCTTCCAATCAGTTGGGATGATGCCTGTGTTCCAGGCAGAGCATGGAATTGCATGCAACGACATGAGTACATCATTTCCACCAGCCTTGAGAAGTTCTGCATGGATAGCACAGATCCCTGGAGCTTTACCCCATATCACCCGGTTCACTGCAGCCTGTGTTTCCACAAACTAATGTGTATCACAGTTGATTGGAGAGTCAGCAATAGGGAGAGCAACACCCCTGATGTCCAACTTGGCATCTGGTGGATCAGCCTGGTGCAGCCGCTCAAAGTAATCGGCCCAGCGGGCCTTCACTTCGGACTCCTCTGTCAAGAGTCCACCACCCTCCGCTCTAACTGCAGTACACCAAGGAACGGGCTCAGAGAAATGCAATGCACAAATTCCCCTGTAAGCAGGACGAGAATCACTTGACCACAGATGATACTGTACCCCCTCACAGATTCCTCACGCTCCTTGTCCACCCTTAGTGCATGTCCAGTTTTATGCTTCAGCTCCCTGAACAGCTCAGCTCTGCCATTCAGCCTGGCCCTGCGACTTTGTTCAATGATATCCACTGTCCCTTGAGAGACAAAATTCTTCTTCGCCCTATGGTGAGTTCCAAGACATTCACCGGCAACATCAAGGACAGTGGTTGGAAGGCATGCCACAACTCTTCAGGATTCCCTAAAGCACCCAGACCGCCCCCCCCCCAAATCCCCAGTCAGCCTGTTCGCAAACTCCTCAGCTACCCTCTCATCCTTGAGCTTGCCAACATCCATCCTCGGCTGGGATGGTACCATTCTCCAGGATTTAAGCTGCAACTTCTGAGTTGCCACAAGCCTGTGGTTGGTATTGAGGTACAAAGCACTCCGGTAGACCCTGCAGTTCTGGATCATTCTCCAGCGACCATCAATGAGCACATGGTCAATCTCCTTTGCCACACCACCAGCATTGAAATACCAAGTCCAGCAATGAGCTTGTGGGTGCTGAAACCATGAACCAGCCACCCTGACTCCATGACTTCTTGCGAAGTCAAGGAACTTAGTGCTATTCTGGTTCACAGTTCCAGACCAATGGGGACCAACACATGTCTCAAAACCATCCCTTTCATCTCCAGTCGATGCATTGAAATCATAATGTTTTGCATAATGGCATAATGTTTTGATCTTCTCATAATGTTCAATTCAGATGCAGCTGGCTCTCCGTAATTGACTAGTAAATTGTGACTAAACATGTGTTCACCTCTGGGCTGCTGAAACTGCAATGGAAACAAAAACTATCTCATCCTCTCCCACCACCTACCCCCTCCCCCCACTCTCCCTTGAAGAAATTTCACACTCAACCCTCAGACAGCAAAATCATGGCCTCGATTTCGTGGAATGCCAAGGGTATCTGAAAAATGCCTCAAAATGCTACATTAGTAAGGGAATTTTATGCCAGCCTCATGCTAAAATTGCAGCAGTCCATCAAGTCCAAGTTCATCAAAACGCCAAGGGATGTTTGACTAAGTGTGTGCTCCTCCTTCATGACAATATGCCTTTACACAGAGCTCATGTTGCACAGATTTCCATTTGTGGCTGTGGCTTTAAGCAGCGAGATCACCATCACCCCCTCCCCCGTATCCTGCAATGGCCAGTGTGACCCAATTCTTGAATAAGAATGCTCCAGGCATTTGAACCAACACTTGCAGAGTTTCAAGTTTCAAATCACGTTTTCTTTAATTTAAGATACCACAAATGCATCAGTGAAAAACCCTCATTTTGTACAAAACCACACAACGCTTCAGACCGGGGAAGAGTCCGCTTTCTGCAGCGGAGATGACTCCACACATGGGCGGAGAATAAATATGCATGAAGCAAAACATGAATTTAAATTTTACATTCAAACT